>NC_082594.1:56627452-57253702 GCF_030936135.1 Gavia stellata | reverse complement strand
TTTATTATCATATTAGCAAGGGAGTATGAAACATACGGCATATTACTCATCTTATGCCTCCAGGCAGAGAATTCTCCTATTGAAATCAACCAGTATAACCAGATTTCTTATGGGAAATTACAGAGGACATCTTAAAACTCTTCTCACGGAGATATGTTACTGGAATGTCAATTCCAATCCAGCATTTCCCTTTTCTCCCCCCCCCCCCCAACAAAAAGTAATTAGCCATTTACAGCTGAACCTTTGAGATCCTGAAGGCGTTGGTAAAACACACAGCCTGGAACGCAGCCCCGCGCTCCGGCCCCGACAGACGGATTCCTCCCCGCAGCCCCCCCCAGCCCCCCTCAGTCCCCCCCAGCAGCGAGAGCAGCCCCGGGAAAGGCACCGGGGGGCAGGCGCCGGGCGGCCCGTCTCCAGCGCCCTCCTCCCGCCGGGCCCTGCATGCGGCCGCGGGCGCCCGCCGGCGTCGGGGGGGGCCCCGTCGGGGAGCGAGGCCGGGCCGAGGCCGTCGGGGGCGAGGGCGGCCTCTGCGCCGGCCGCCTGCGGGCCCTCGCTCTTCCCGGGGAGGGCGGGTGTGCGTGCGGCGGGTGGGCAGCCGGCCCGGCTCGGCCCGTCCCGGGAGGGGGCTTCTTCCCCGCCGGGAGTGGCGGTTCCCACCTGCTCGCAGGAGCGTGGGGCGCCCGCGATAACGAGATAAAAGGGAGAGAGCCCGGTGGCTGCTGCTGATGGGGCGAAATGGCAGCAGCCTGCTAAATACCATCAAACAGCTCGGGGAGGGTAAAACACCCCCACCCCCACTCGCGCACTCCTATCGATGGCATCCACGCGGAGCAGCAGGGAGAAGAGAGGGGGAAAAAAGGCTATTAACGCAGGAAAAGGATCCCTGGAAGAGAAGAATATGTGCTGGGATTGTTCAACTTTTAATAAGTTTTAGGACTAATTCCAAAACCAGCAATGATTCCTGATCAAATTATTCCCCTGGAAATGCTTCTACACGTTCTTTTTATTAAGATTTCTTTGGCTGCCAGAAATGAAATATGAGACGTACCAGATAGAAAGTAAAAGAAGGCCAGAGCAAATTCTTATAAGCCTTTTTTTTTTTCTTCTTCTTTTTTTTTTTGGAGGGGTGGAGGGGAAGGAGGCGGGAGCGGAGGCTGGAGCCAGGAAAATGACAAGTTATCTAACCCAGCTTTCATTCAGGTTCCCTACAATATGAATTCATCCTCCTGGCCTTAACAGCGAGGCGGCTTTCTAGCACATCCCAGACTTTGACTCGAGGAATTTGACTCGCGGAATTTGACTCGCCCTCTTTTGCTCAGGGGCTGAAGCAGGGCTCGGTGCACTTGTTGGGAGCTATTTTCTCATCGGCGGAGTCAGAGACCAAATTAGTCACCGCTCCTTTGTTTAGATGCTGCAGACCGTCTTTCTCCCGTGCGACGCTGGAGAAGGACTTCCCTGGGCTCTGTGGGACAAGCCACCTCCACTTCCCCAGTTGCAGTGTATTTTTGACACGCGTGGGCATTAACTGCTGATCCCGAGTGCGGGAGAGCTTCGGTAGAGGCTGCTCATTCATTTCGGACTGAAGAAGAGCTTGCCTCTCTTTTTTTTCTCTCTGGAAAAAAAGGGTGTCTATTAACTGTTTATTAATGCGTCTTAATAACCCAAATTATCTCTGTAGCATAGAGCTCGGGAGTAAGAACCATTAAATCTGGTCATGTTTTAAGAGGGATCAGCCTGAACAGAAATCAATTAGCACCGCAGACAAAACCAAGCCCTTCTTAAGACAAGTGACACTGCATTTTCAACATACTTCGGGAGTTAATCGGTAGCGCCGATCCTGTTTCTTCCTATGTTCAAATATTTCAGCATGACGGGGCGCAGACATCCGTCAGCTGGCTCACGTTAGGCGAAGTCCCCATCGCCAGGAAGGCGTTACCACTCCTTGTCCTCCCGTTTCACACCTGCTGAGGAAATCCCACGCCACAGGTTGAGGCGAGCAGCAGAGCCGGGCTGGGGTCCATACCCCTCCGCATCCGACCCCTGCCCCGGGTGGGCGTCCCGGGGGGAGGCGGGCCCACCCGCGGCTGCCGGCTGCCCGCCCCGCCGGGGCTGGGCACGGACTCGGGGACCGGCCCGTCGCCCCTCGCCGCAGTTCGCGGCACCGTTTGCTCGGGAGCAGGTGAAATAGCCCCGCGGGACGGCAGGGCCATGCGCATCCCCCTCCGCCCCTCCCCGGGCAGCCCGGAGGGGCGGCTGCGGGCCCGTCTCCCGCCCAGACGGGGCTGGCGGCCGGACCCCCCCCAGCCTTCCCCGGCTCTGGCAGAGCGGCTGCCCCGGCTGCGGCAGCCTGAGTGCGTCCCCCCGCCCTCCTGCTCGCCCTCGCACGACCCTCCCGGCCTCCCGCAGCGGCTGCAGGTAGCGCCGCCGGCCGTGCATCACCCCCGACGCGGCCCGATGCTGTGCGAGCACGTTCCGCTGTCTCCCCCGCGTCTCCCCGCGTCTCCCCGGTGCCTCCGTGCCAGCCCCGGCTCCGCCAAGGGCACCCCGGGGACAGACCGTGCGGAGCCGGGAATTTAGGGGGGCGTCGGGGGAAGCCGAGGAGAGAGCTGCGTGTGGGTCTTTGACTCGCTCCACCCGCTGTGGGGACCGCTGGGGGTCTTGGGGGTGCATTCAGCACCGCGCCGTGCCGTGCCGGGTGCTGAGCCCCCCGGGGGTGCCGCGCTGCTCCGAGCTGGAACCGACGAGATCCCTCTCCTTCGGGGGCTGCAGCCGGGATGGGTTTGATTTATTTTCTCAGAAAAAAACCCAGCCACCCCTGGAAGGGAGGACACACACCTGTGGTCTCGCTCCCCCTCCGGACCTGTTGACGATTTTAATAGCTAAAGGCAACGCGGCAGCCTAAACCCGGGGGAGCGGGTCAGGGAAACCCCGCCACGGCAGCCTGGCCGCCGCTCCTCGGACCTGCTGGGACTCCCAGCAGACCTGACCCCGCATCGCCAGCCTCTCGCCTCCCTACAGGCACCTGGGACCCCAAATCGGGCAGCCCCGAGGCTTCCCCCGCAGCCCGTGTGCTCCCCGCCCTTGCTCGGGCCTGGCAGAGCACCTCTCGCCCAGGAGGTGGGTCTCCAGCCCCGGGCCGCGCCTCGCCCGGGGAGGGTTTCCACCTCCCGCGCCCGCTCTGACCGCCCCGGCCACGGTGCTGCCGAGGGAGGTGGCCTCCCCCGCGGTGCCGGCGAGGGCTCTGCTCTCGCCGGGGCACTTTGCGGGCTGGAGGGTGAGATGGCTAGAGATAGGAGAGGGAGAAGCTTAGAGGTTAGGGGAATTTAAGGCATTCCTGCTCGCAGGGGTTGGAGGGGCGTCCTGGGGTTCTGCTCCGTGGGTGCTTTACTTACATATCTCAGATACTTATGGGGTAAAATGTAGGCGTTGTTCAGCATGCGGAGCTCCAGTCGAAACCTAAGATGTGGGTGAAGCAAGAGATTTCAGGCTCTGATGCTCAGCTTCAGAAAGATGCCTAGCTACAGCCCAGGGACGACTACAGGACATGGGCATTAGACACGTCTTTTTTTCGGGAGCCTCCTTCGCAAATGCCAGCGTGGGCATCCAGCGTGGTTTGTCCAAGTGCGTGGTCAGCCCCGTGAGACTCCATCGCCAGCTTTGGCCCCTGCCTGTCGTGTACTGCTGAAGCAATTTCTTGAATGCATGTTCTCGGGCGTCACTGGGCAATGACATTTCATTAAAACCTGTCGTAATTGCCCAAGTCCGGCCGGTTGTTGGGCTATGGTCATTTCTTGACCAGCCTTTCTTGACTTTGTTACTGTAATTACCGAAGAATAAAGGTATGTTCGAAATTTGTTTTTATGGCCTGAATATTCTGCATACAGGATAAATAATACTTGCTCTTGCATCTCATCAGCTAAATTTAACAATTAGCAAGCCAGCATTCAAATAGTCCAGGAACCAGTATTGCTGGCCAATATTTACCGAAACATTTTGTATAAGCAATGTCCATTCATACATATCTGCACAAATCAAACTATATTGTCACATCCAGATTATTTTATTAAAAATCGGCAATATTAATATTTTATTGCATTTTGAACATAATCTCAGAAATTTAAATAGAAGAAGTCCCAAATGTAAAAGTAATCAGAAAGTAACTGCATCAGATTTTTATTGGTCTCAGATAAAAGATACTGGGGAAAAATCAGACCACACTAAGGAGAATGACATCTCTAGCACGGATTTCACCAGGACCAGCCTTTTACCCAACCTTTTTTTTTTTCGTTGATGATTTGCAATAAATTAATTAGCTTCTCGGCTCCAAACTCTTCAGAGGGCCATAAATCCTGATGAAAACATGCTCCTTCTTGAAGTTGCACCTGGATCACTTTTAGGAACATTTTTTTAAATTCATGTAAAAGTTCCTTTCTGCTTAATAAAGTGAAAAGTTGAAGAGGATAGCGGATTACATGAAAATTTAGTCTCTAATTTACATCTCATAAGTATGCTTGAGAATGCTCTTTCTGACATGAGCTAATGACAAACTTAGCTCCTGGATGACCGACTAGGACACCTTATTTAGAGATTACTAATCAAAACAATTGCTGAAGACGTATTTACAGTTTTTTTCTGATTAATTTGCTCTGAAATCCTCGATAGCAATTTTTATTACATCAAATAAGATCTACCCAAGGCTCACTCCCTCTAAATGAGCAGAATATTTTACCTCTAGCTTGTAACAAAGAAAAAGATCTCTCACTTTTGAAGGATTCAGCTATAAGATTGAGAGGTTTTAGGGAGAGGGTGCTCTTTATGAGGCACTGGTTTTGTAGGTATTGTTTCCATATGACTAGTTAAGTTTTTGACAGCCTCCAAAACCCACACTTGAAAGAAAACATTAATTCTCTCCTGTGCTACCTTTCTATAAATTGAAAGGAGGGGAGTTATGTCACATACTAAAATATTTATTTATGATCAGCTGTGGATAAGTGATGATAACCGCAGAGCAAGTCTGCCTTAGCTAGGTATTATAATACTTCTGACAAATATGCCTGTCACCTGGGAGCACACCACAAAGCTCCGATAGAGCTGAACATCTAGTAGCAAACTAACATTGTCTGCAGCTGCAAGAGGAGCCGATATCCCACCCTGCTAAACACCTCCTGTTGACGGCAGAAGATATTCCAACCAACCTCCTCCTTTGGACATGCCACCTGTGCTTGCTCTCTCAACGTTTTCCATCCAGCTCTTTCAAGTTCTGGCCCATGGTTTGTTCTCATCCTCTTCAAACTCTCATCTGCCTCTGACACCTGCAGCCACGCTCTTCAGCATTTGTTTCTTTTGGTCTTTTTTTTGAGGCCATCTTTTCCAGATCTATTTCTTCTAGCTCAGGAACGTGACAAGTCCCTCATGCTGCTCACACTGTCTTTTAGCTAAGTCCCAAAGACTTGCCTCTTTCACCCTTTCTTTCCCTTAACTCTCCCTTCCCTGGTGACTCTAGAGAAGAAGACGGCTTCATCTATTACCTTCCCTGTGACAGCACAGAATATCCCTCTTCGCTCAGGTTCTGTCTTTGTAGTTGTTTTCAAAATGTCTTATCTTCATGGCTTTTAACATACCAGCATTAATTCAGCATAGCTCAGAGTAAGCCCCTAGTTTCTCAGGCTTTAAGTGTTTTCTTCCACTTTCCTCCCTTGCTTAATATTCCTACCATTATCTCTGAGCCTTGACCTTCCCCTACCGTCCTTCAAACCAAACCAAACCGTGGTCAAGTCTTACATCATTTAGATTAGTGTAAATTCCTTTGACAAATATCTTTTGTCCGTCTTCCCTCTACCCTTTTAAAACAGTGCATGGGTCTCCTTCACCCATGTGACCACTTCCTGCTGTGCTTTCCTCCTCTGCACCCCTTTTCTCCACACAGCTTTCAACAGTATCAACACAACTGTTGTGTTAGCATTGACAACCACATCTTATTCCTTAACTACAGTGTTGCTATATGTGCTTCTGCCTTTCTTGTGCTTTTGATACCATCTTCATGGTCCATTGATTCAGCTTCCCTCTCAAGCATCTCCAGCTTTGCCCAGTTCTGTGCGTAAGGAGCTTCCTATGAGGTTAGTTGTATAGCGTACTCCTCCTCATCTCTCCTTAAAGTTGACCTCTCCAAATGCACCAGCAAAACACTCAACAAAATCAAGGCAGTTGGTGGGATGGATGGCTGCTTATTCTGATATTAGTGATGATTCTACCTGTTCCTCATCCTGTTTGCACGTTGGATTATCTGTTGTCTTGTATCACACACTGGGCTTGTTCGCTCTCCAGTCCCAGGAATGTATCTCAGGCTGCATGCATAGCAGAGCTGGCCAAAGAGTACAGTTTTCATTTGTCAAGACTTAAAATAAACATACACTCACACATGCACAGCAGTAAAAAATGTTTTTCCACAGCCTGGACATTTTTAGTTAAATAAATCCCTTTTAGAACACCAAAATGTAATGTTTCCAAATAAAATACATACCTTGCATCTTACAGTCGGTGAGGTAACCGCTGTTCTTTCATGTGTCTTCTTCAAGGCACTGTCACCAGGCACCTGTGGAAGCTCCCAGAACATGTGGCTGTAAGACATTTCCAGCACCCAAACTGGCCCAGGACTATTGACCCCAAGACATCACCCTAGAGCTTGGGCTCTGAATCTCAGCCCTGCAGCAGGCAGTGGGGAAGCTCATAAAGACCATTTATAGGGACCCTGAGTTCAGGTCAGTGTTTTCAGGGCTGAATTCCAGGGAAGGTCCAGCAGAGATATCTTCTGGGATTTCGCACTGGAGACAAGGCTTCTCCAGGACACCACATAAGCTCTGTGGGGCAAACATTCATCTTCTCTATGAAGATACCGTATGAAACATGCTTGTAACATGGTTGGACAAGTCGACCACAAATGAGGTTCCGAGATGCAGTGCTGGCCACAGACCATGAAAGGTGCATTCCCATTTCCAAGGGTAATAGGTAACAACTCCTTCCCAACTTAAGTCAAGATTATTTTGAGTGTTTTCAAGGAATTCTGGCCATGGACCTAAGTGCCAGCTCAAGTCCAAGGTTATTTTGCATCCAACTGTTTGGATATAAATGCTGGGATCAAGCATGGGTGTTAGGCAAACTTAAGAAAGCAGTGAGACAGAAAGCTGAGGATGCGTGAGATTCTTCTGATGGACGAATACACAAGAGAAATAGATCCAGCTCTGTTTGAATGGGAGGCCATGTGGTCGCACAGCTGTGATCTTATCACATAGTTTTGGAATATGTACAGCGTTGATGGATGCTGGAAGGGGAGATAAAGCTCCCTTCAGCTCTTTAAGAAAGCCACACTCACGTAAGCAAATATTCCATCACTTTGGCATTGTCATTTTACTTGCTCTCCCTGGTTTATCACAACTTACACCTTGGTGGTTCTGCAGGATATATCCATTTTCTACCTGTAGATTTTTAACAAATCCAAACGAAGACTGTCTCAACAGTAAAGGTCACAGTAGTGAGCTCTCGTGGTCATGCTGTTACTCAAAGGAGCAACATTCCCGTGGAAGGCAGGAACCTCCGAGGAAACACACACGCACCATATATGAAAGTTGGACTTATATATGTAAATAGTTACATATGTAAATGATTTTCATTAACATGCTGGTGTAAATAGCAATATCCAGCTAGGATGTTAATCTCATGGATATTTCTAAGGTACGTTTGAACAGCAATACAAAACAAAATACAAAAGCATTGACTTTAGCTAAATACCATATCTGAAGATTGAGCAAATTATCTTACTTTTACTTTGTATTCTTTACTCCCATCCATTGATTTGTCATTACTTCTATCCCCCTTATTTGCACTGCTGTTATTTTTAGCAATCACAATCATCTCTGACATCAACAGGAGTGGGAAATGTATAAGCAGGTGAAATGCACAGTGCTCCTCTCAGGACCCCATATAGGTGACAATGTCCACGTCCTGCAGCTCCCCAAGCAGTTCCAGGCTAAGTAAGCCTACATTTGTGTGGAGTTGTGGATTATGGCTGGAAATAGGCCTAATTTTTGGAATTATGCTCAAGATCTGTCTGAAACTTTTCCTTGGGTTAGGACGATCATCATCTCTATGTCAGATTGATAGGATTGAGCCTGTGTTGGCGTCTTTTCGTCTGGAATCACCAGACTGGGTTTTCCTCCTATACCCAGCCGCCCATTTCCATAATAAAAGGCTGCGAGATCATCTTCCCTCAGCCAGATTTGCCTGAATTTGGCCAAAGAGATAAGCAGTTTTTAGGAGGGGACCACCAGAGAGCCCTACATAAGCACACTGCCTGGTAGTGCAACCTTTTCTCCATTAGGAAACCAGCCTGAAAATCACTGTGCGTGTCCATGGGATGAAAAATCTGCCAGGGATGGAAGAAGAAACACTCTGGCTATCAGCAGTGATCTGGTTGAGCGCGAACATTTTTTTGTACTGGATTGTTTTAAAGCAGGATCGTTTTGACAGAACTAGGCTGGGGATGAGGTTTTCACGAGTTACATGGGGAAATGCGTGGGGCTGTTGCCCCCGTGGGGTGGCTGGCAGCATCTGGGCAGCATGAGGGCCAGGCCTTACAGCCTGCACTGTCAGACTGTGTCTGCTCACACCCCGAATGCAGATGTCCACACAGTTTCAACAGAAATGCTACCGGGCACATGCTGGCTTCCCGGGAAGGTGGTTACGCATGGCAGATCCTGGGCAGAGACAGCCCCGTGGCTCGGGGACTCAGCCCCGCAGGTGGAGGACTCGGTCCCACTGCTCAAGGCTCAGTCCCGTGGCTCAGGCATTCGCCCCCCCAGCAGCACGGGGAAGATGCCGGGGGTGCCGGGACGGAAGGGCTGAGTACCGGCCACCCCCGGGGCCGGGGAGCCCCGGCCAGGAGCCGCCCCGACGGCCGCCCCCGACGGCCGCCCCGTGTGCCGCGGGTCCCGCCCGGCTCTGTCCCCGGCCCTGCGTGTCCGTGCAGGCAGGGAGGGGACAGCAGGGCCTCTCAGCCGCCGAGCGAGGGGCAGCGTGGGTCTGGGTTTATGACCCGCGTGTGCGGACACGTGTGTCTGGGATGGATTGTCCTTTTCCCCCCGCGAAGAATTAGAGCGGATCCGCCAAAGGGCTTGCGGACATAGCACACCCCCCCCCCCCCCGCCCCCCCCGCAGGAAGCGCTGCAGCGCAGCTGGAGAGGGGCCGATGGGGCGGTGCGGCGTGTGCCCCACCGCCCTCCTGCGCGGCTGCTGCGGCTGCGGCTGCGCCGGGGCCGGGGCCGGGACCGGGGCCGGGACCGGGGCCGGGACTGGGGCCGGGGCCGGGGCGGCTGCAACCGGCCCTGTCAGGGAGAGATTTCCACGGGCAGAGAGGTTTGCAGTGTAATGAACAACCTTATCGCCGCTGGTATCTTTACAACTGCTTAGATGACTTTTTAATTGTGGCTTAATGCATTTAATTATGACAACTCTTCCCCATTTTCAAGTATGATGTATTAATATTACAGATCATTAACATTGCTAAATTACTCTGATGACACAGAGTCCTCAGTGTCCCAGTTAGACGGAAAAAAGACCCGCTCTTCTCATTTGGCTCTTTTGTTACTTGCCTTATAGGAAATTCATGCACGATTCTCGAGTCTTTAAAGCATGTAGGAAGGTTGCCGCTGCTGTTGCTGCACCCTCCTTATTAAATTATTGATAGAGAAAAATCCCCCATGTAAAACTTCCCCAGCCCGAGACGGCACAGGAGCTCGTATTGTCTTTCTAATATCCACTTCATCAATGTAAAAGTTAGAAAGCCTCGGCTCTTGAGCGGGTCGTCCCCCCCCGGTTCATAATTAGAGCAGACCGTATTTAACATCTGCAAAATAGTCATGCTTATAAGGAATGAGAAATGCGAGATGTTCCATTCTGTTTGCAATGGTTAGACCGTTTTAATCTCTTAACTTCAATATATGTCCCCTAGCAGGCTATACTTCTTGGATTTCATTTTTAGATCCTTAAGGCTGCATATATCTGTCAAACAGACATAATGAATTTAAAGTGCTAATGCCTAGAAGACCAGAAAAAAAAAAAAAACATTGAAATATATCCTCGGTTGATTAAATTACCACCTCTAGCTACTTTACCTCCTTATGTCCAAACAGATTTCCCTTTTTACTTACCAAGTACCGGATCTAGGAGATGTGGAAGATGTAATTTCATGGTAAAAAAAAAAACAACAAACCAAAACAAAACAAAAACCAACCCCCCAAAAACCCCAACAACCCATGCACGGGTCTTTAGAGAAGTACATTTTTTTCTTTAGACATCTTTTCAGACATGTGCCTATACGACGGGACCTGCCACTGACTGGAGGTATTTTTCAATTACACCCAACCTCCAGGGCAACCCTCGGGTGGGAGCCAGCGACTTCGCTGCGCTCTCCTCGACGCCTAATGTCTGGGGACATCGGGGGGACGAGACGAAGGCGCGTCCGACGGCGGCCCTGCCCGGCACCCCCTGCCCCCGCCCCGGGGGCTCCCCCTGCTCCGCCGCCGCGGAGCCCGGGGACGGGGCGGGGGGGGATCCCGGCCCCGAGGGTGTCGCGCATCTGCGAGGGACCGGCGAGCCTGGGGAGAGCGGGGACGGAGGGAAGGCGAGCAGATTTGTCGCGCTTCGAAATGAAACGTTATAATCCCTCCAACAATCCTGTTGACTGTGAGCTCTAGCGCCGGGAGTACAACACGGGGAAGGAAAAAAAAAAAAAAAAAAGAAAAAAGAAAAAGATACATTGTTGGATAAACAGCTCCTTATAGGTAAAAACTGAATGGGCCAAATAGATGAATAAGGCGACACAATGGGGGGGGGGTGGTGTGAAAGGAAACGAGTCGGTGGCAGTGGGAGAAAAAGGTAAAAGTGAACAGAGGAGAGAAAAGGAGAGAAAAGAAAAAAATGTAAATGAGTGAGACAAAAAAGCAAAGAGAAAAAGAAAAGAGAACAAGAGGGGGAAAGAAGTAATATTTTCCTTGATAAAAATGCACAAAAGGGAAGATGAACTTTGTTCTTTTTCTCTTTCTACTCTCCTCTCTCTTTCTGCTTTTCGCCTCGCAGCACGCCAGCCTAAGCTGAGAGCTGTAATGTCATTAAATTGCAAATGCTTTTTCATTTCCGACACACACTGTTTACTTATCTGGCAAAAACATATGTTGGAAGGAATCCGTTAAATTCTGCCCATTGCCTTGGGTAAAAGTGCAATGGAAACGGACCCACTGAGCTTCTTCTTTCTTCTTCTTTTAGCACTTCCCTTATCTACAAGACTGCTTCGCAGAAAACTGGCTAGTTCAATGAAAAATGAAGATACAGCAGGAGATTAGAGAAGAACACTGAGCAAAAAATTCCTGGAGAGAGGGTCACTCCATTGCAAATGATTTCACTCCTCTAGATCTGCATAAATTACTATTTTTAAGGCATCTCCAAAGTCTGTATATTTTTCTCACTCTGTCAAACATTTAATTTCACGCCCCGTGTTCTGAATATGCTAAAATGCATATCTCTGATGCACCTTTAAGCCAGAAAAACGAATGCAAAATTGAAGATAAAATGATGTGATTTGCACTACAAGCCTATTACTTGAGGTATTTACATATAGTTTACCTCTGCAGTTCTGAGAATGATTTATTAAAAAAAAAAAAATCTGGATTAAGCTCATATAAATATGTATAAATCTTTGTTTAGAAAATAGATTTTGCAGCTGTTGTGTCAAAAAGTTCTTTAAGATTCTGTGAAGAATTTTCCTTTTAGCCTGCTTAAAAAAAGAGGGGGAAAGAACAGTATTTGACATCCTGCTTTGGCAGGAGGGAAAACACATACACACGCACGTTCAGACAGTCAGGATTTTTCTAAAGACTCGTGGTTTGGTTGGTTTTTTTTTTTTTTTTTTAATCTCACACTTTTCTTCCTAAACTTCTCCGGCTCCCTTCCTCTCCCTCGTCTCGCTCGCTGGGACTCGGCATCAGCCGCGCTCCCGGTTTTCCCGAGCGTGTGGAAGAGCGGCTCAGGTGTACCAAAACAATTGTGGGCTGGGGGGGGCGGGGGAATCGACCCGGAACCCCGAAGCAAAGGAGAAGGAACCCGAGGAGGCCGTTGGCCCAGGCCGGCAGTGCCGCTGTCCCGCCGCACGCCGCCGGCGGAGGCTCAGCCCGCTCGGGCCCGGGCGCGCTCCGGCGAGAGGGGCCGCGGCCGCGCGGGCACGGCCCCGCGTTTGGGGCTCGCCCCGCTGATGGCCGCCGCCGGAGGAGCCGCGCGGCGGCTGTGGCCTCTTCGGCCCCTCGCCTCTTCGGCGGGCGAAGCCACGCGAAGGGAAGCGCCTGCCGCCGCCCCCAGCCGTTTGCGGGTGGGCAGGAGGGCCGGCAGGCAGCGCCGCGGCAGCGGGACGCGCGCTCCGGCGAGGGGCTGCGCTCGCCCCCCGCCTGCCCCGCCCGGCCGCTCCGGCGGCGACCGCTTCGGCAGGCGGGTACCGGGCGGAGGCGCTACGCTCGAGGCGGCTTCGGTGCGCCGCGAGCAGGGCGAGCGCGGGCCGGGCGGGCCGGCCCGGCACCTCGCTGGCCGGGCCGCGGGCCCGCCGGAGCGCGGCCCCTCGGCGGGCGGCCGTTGGGGCCGGGGCCGCGGGCAGGCCTTTCCCCGGGGCGGTGCGGAGCGGCCCAAGGGCCCCCCCCTGGCGGCGCCGGCCCGCCGCTCCCCGCCGCGCCTGGGCTCGGCAGCCCCTGCGCGCCGCGCGCGGCCCCCCCGCCAAGGGGGAGCCGGAGCTGCTCCGGCCCCCGAGGGGTTTCGGCGGGGTTCCCCCTGCCTCCCTGAGGGGCCTTCCCCGGCGGAGGAACTTCCAGCCCCTGGAAAGCTAGCGCTGCCGCCGCCGCGCGGCGCGGGCCGGCGCGGGCCTGCGGTCAGCGGTGCCAACGGGGCAGGGCACGCGCCTTTCCCCTCGGAGAAACCTGGGGTTGTCACCCCAAACGCTGAGGAGGGGTGCAGAGCCTGACGAGCCCTGCACTGCCACAGCCGGACTGCGTGGAATTAGCCTGAATAAACGTCTGAACCACCTCTTAAGGCACTGCTCGCGTTTCCTTCCTCTGGCGCACGTAACAGCCCCGGCTGGGGTGAGGTGTGCGAGTAGTGAGGGCGCTTGCTTGGGATAACCACATACTCGATAGGGAAGAAGAGACTTTTCAGATAACTTCAAGGTTAATTTCAGACTTAGCCGCAAAATCTGGACTTTGAATAATACATGAATTGCAACCATTCCGCCAGGATACGGTGCCCGGGAAGTGATTTCCCCCCGCCCCGGTCCTATCATCCTATTTTCATCTCCAGAACAGAAGCCCCAGATTTGTTGCTGCCCCCAACAAAGAAACCTGTTGTCGCGTGACGTGACAAAGTCACTTGCAACAGCGCGATCCGTACATACACACCGCTGCACATTTTGGTCTCTGGTAACAGACCTCAGAGATAAGAAATTGAAACTCACAGTCTACACATCACAAACTCGGTGGCAGAAAACTTTTTTTTTTTTCCTTTGAAGGTGGTCAACTCTTCTGGTAACTGCACGGCAGTTCCCCCCCTGCAGAAATATATCAGGCTGACGGCAACTGTCAGCTCCTCTCCTGTCATTGAATAAAGGCTTCGTGCTTTGTCCGTTTGTCAGTCCTGGGGTGGCTCGGGCCATCGACAGAACGCCAGCAGATGTTGCTGCCTTGGAGGGATGGGGACCAGGGTCTGAGCTCATCCCTTGTCCCCGCAAAGGTAGGAGGGAAGGAAAAATCAAACTTATTCCATTCTTCTTGAGGAGAAGCAGCAACAGTCCTCATGTGCTGATGACATCAGTGACAATGGCATGGCAGTGGAGATTCCTGAAGGCCTCGCATTTCAACAGGAGAAGAGCTTTATTTTGCACAGCAAAGGTTCACCTCGTAGACTTCTCAGAAACAGATCTGCCAACTATCAGCTATGTAGCAGCCAAAACCAGTTACTTGTAAGAGGCAGCAGGATGAAGCCAAGATGTACAGGGGGCAACCAAGTCTCACGTGCCAGGTTAACTCTTAAAATAGTAGGATGGAAGTAGGGTCTCCCTGGTGCGACAGCAGAATGCTTGACCCTCCGCAACAAGCATTGTGTGAGGGATATCTGGGCAGTGACCCCCTCTTGCGACAGGGCCAGTTTGCTGAAGCTCCACAGGCTCGATAGTCAAGTGAAATCCTGTAATCCATCACCTGCATCCCACGGCACTGTTTCAAGAGGCGTGTATTCATTTCTAACAACTCCCCGGCATACTCTGCTCTTCACGTGTCAGGACTTTGGGTCTGCACCATCATTACTACACCAAGATTAATGTTCTAAGAGTCTTAATCCCCACTAAAACCAACTGGAAGAGCTACAGTTTGTCAGGGCAGGGATGGCACTAAGTAAGGTTTCTGTCACGAAGTTGCTGTTATCTCGATCGAAAGCTGGCTTTGCGCTGGAGGAACAGACGCAGATCCTGGCGCTTTGCACTGGAAGGACAGCTGCACGCATGCATGTGGAGGAACTTTCAAGAACCAAAGTGGCTCTGTAGGAAAGAACAGGCAAGCAACCAGATCATGGTACTTGCACGTACATTTGCAAAACTGTTGCATTTATCCGGGACCTGAAAGCCACAACTACAGCCCCAGGCACTCCACGGGATGCATCAGGGACAGAGGGACAGATGGTCCCTCTCCTCCTACCACTTTGCTAATGAAAAGAGGGTGAGGGAAATAACAGATGACCCTGATGATTCTCGGTTTAAGGCATAGTCCCATCTCATCCCTCACCACATGGAGGATCAATGCTAGCTTACTCTAGGGAGTTTGTCACCACTTGCTTGGTCTTCCAGAAGTCAGCAGAGGCTTCCTCCCCTTGGTGTGAAGGCTAGAGACAAGCAGCTACCAGGGAAGCACTGGAGACATGGCTGCGTGGGAACGAAGGGTAACAAGGAAGGCACAGAGAAGATCAAATATCCGTAGCTCTAGATGATGGAATATTTTAAAAATATCTGTTGATACTGCTCACCTTTATGTCTTGCACGATATAGATCCCACGTAAATTGTATCCCTTCCCCAAATTCCTCCTAACTCACTGGCCCGGCACTGGCTCCAAGCAATTGTAGTTCCTTTCTATGAAAAAGGAGCAATGCAGTCCCGACACCGTGAGCTTCCCATATTCTATGCACCAAACTCATTACCCTGCATTGCTTCGATACAGTATTATCTGAATGTATACATTAAAATCCCTGACCCGGCTGGATCCAGTGTAGCTAGTGTCGTCTGTCGCAGGAATACGTGTTTGAGCTCTGGGCAGCATTGCCATATGCAGTGTAGGGAACCTTCCATATGGTTTCTGAAAAGTGGTTACAGCACACGTGCACCAGGCAGTTTTCAAAGTAAAACAGATCTGTTCATTTTTATTTTCAAAATACCAAAGCAGTAAAATCATGTAATTGAGTAATCACTTGCCAAATTTCCTTTTTTAATCTAATCTATTTTGAGTTACATCAGAGCCAAAATGCAAATTAAACTGGTAAGGTTCCAAGATTTTTTTTTTTTTTTCCCTTTTAGAAAACACAATTTAAGGTACTCATAAGTAAGGAAATTTTAAAAACCATTTGTTTTGTATGCTGTAAACTTTGGAAAACAAGTTTCAGCCTGAAGTAAATTTTCATAGGTAATAGGTTAAATAGAAGTCTCATGTAAATTTTGATCTCTTCTTAACAACTCCAATGTTCATTTTCTAAAATGTGATTTGAAAATAATGCCATTGTTTTAAAAGAGGCTGAAAGGGTCAGAAACTAGGCAAAAAAAAAATCCCCTCTAACAAGGAACACGTACAGTCTTTCAGCTCTAACTTCCGTATCAAAAAAGGAGAGATTCCTGAGATTGCTCATCCGCGGTCGCCATGCATCAATTTTTTGGGGGGTTGTTGTTGCAGCAGCATTAAAAGCCAAGCTCCCTCGCCAGCCTGGGCAAACTCGTCAGCACTCGACCACGAGGCGAGACAGATCCTCACCATCCTACCACAGCCTCACCGAGCCACACATCTCAGCAGATTAACAAACCGGTAGATTTGTTTTGCCTTCCAGAGTACCGGCTGCTGGAAACCTTTGCTTTTTGGGTTGCAGTCGTTCAGATGAAGTCTCTCCCTACCCACAGGCAGACCTTGTGAAAAGCCCCGTCATCTTTTTGGTTGCCTTCTGCCACAGTGCTGCCATCTGTTGAAAAAACGGGCACCCGCTCAAGTCCCGTCTCTTTTCACGGTGTTTGTCTTTTCTCCCCTCAAAACTCCTTCCTCAAACTGGGGGCTGCTCCTGACGCCTCCTGGCCCCTTTTGTAAGGCTGCAAAGGCAACAGCTGACCCCTTTCACTTTAAAATACTTCAAAGCAGCCGAACCGTTTTGCTGGGAAAAAACCCCCCGACACTCCTGTTGAAAGAGAGCTGTTAAGGGAAGGGACAGTCCAATCCTTAGCATGCAGAATGCAGCAGAAGACAGACAAGAGAGAGAGGTGGAGGAGTTTCAAGGCCGATAGTTTGCAGAAGACTGACTGACCTTGCAGCTGCCCTTCTAAAGGGGATCTTGCCCCTCTTCAATGTGCCCTTTCTACCCCTCCGCAGCAGTGCCACTGGTACTCATCAAATCCTGATGACCTGGTTCGGTGAGCTAAAACCACTGAGAACTGATTCGTTTTTTCTGCTGCTGCTGCTAAAGGCTGAGTTTTCTACCAGTTTAACTCCTCAACTCCATCTCGCCTAAACTGCTAGGTGACGGCCAGCATCAGTTCGAGGGAAGCAAGGGCCGCGTGCAGCCAGGGGAAGAGGGATACTGGTTTTGGCAGCTAACAGTTAGCCCAAATTGGCTGCGATGTCAGACCACACCCTCAGGTCTCTGATGGCTAGGGAGACTAAAGACATGGTAGAGAGGGCAAAGGAGAGACAGGAAAAGCGTGAAATCAAAACAGACCAAGGATAAAGAGAATACGCATACTAGATGCAAAGTAGGGGCTGGACTGTGAGTGTTGATCGTGGGAACAGATGGAGAGATAGAGAGAGAAATGACACCCATTACACCCAAAATCATATGTGTGAGAGAAGGGGTGAGGGGAGGGGAGAGACACAGCGCGGTGGGAGAGATGGAATTCGCAAGACAGGAAAAAGATTTGCAGAAATTAATGGTTTAAGAAAAGCTGGAATCAGAACTTACTGTTCACTGGAAAATGACAGTCTAGTTGTACGAGTGTGGTTAGGAAAGAATGATCCTTTGAAAAACAGCTTAATACTTTCTTTTGTAATGTTTGACATTTGCAAGGATCACCTGCCCTTCGTACATTGCATAGTCACACAAAAAGAGTTAAAAGGTACAGGATGACATCAGCTTTGGCCAGCCCAATAAACATTTATTGTATCAACTAGATGCATAACATTCCACAGAATAAACTAAAGCCAAACCAAACCAAATATTCTTCCAGTTCTGTAGAGGATCGAGATGCAGACAAAAAGATTCTGATACTTCCATGGCTCCCTCCATTGGCACAAGGACCAGAAAGGAATACTCATTAGATTTGACTAGAAATGTTTGTCTTGTGTGGGAGGTCTTAGTATAGTAATATGTATTAGAAACTTGGTATTTTTCCAATCAAGCCTTTCCACTTCCATTTACATACATTTAATTGTAAATATTAATTTTCCTACCTGAAGCACTTTAAATAAACGTACAATAAACACCTTCAACACAGAAGGGGAGCAAATAGCTTAGGGGACTTGTGTTCCAGCCTCCACATTGCTGGTTGGGAGCAATGCAAGATGATCCCTCCTCACAGCTTGTGGGGGGTCTCGTAGGCCAAGTTGGTGATCTCACCCTTGTTTCTCCTGAACCGGGATCCTCCCCCCCAACCAAGAAATCATAATTGATGCAAACTGGCATCTGTGCCAGCAGAAAAGGCGACGGTGGGCAAGGAGATGCCGTCTCACACATAGAAGTGGATTTCTTCAGAGCACAACCAATTTCAGTTTGCGGTCGTGTCAATACACACTTACCTTTCCCAAGCACCAAAATGCGCAGGCAATAGAATTAGCGTACTCCCTAACTGCAACCTTATTTAAAACAGAACCGTGTAATGCACAGAATCTCTCCAGTCAGATGTCGCCATTTGACCTCAGCCAAACAGTGCCGTTCACCGCGGTCAGCAGCAGCAGTGCTGCCTTCAGGGGGAATGCGCCTCAGCCCCTTGCAGCGGCCAGGCGGCGGGAAGCCTGGAGCTGCCGGAGCTCTCCCCGAGAACTCCCCGGGTACGCGGCAGCTTTCAGCAGGCACAGACCCACACCACTTACTTACACGCTGGGGCTACAGGTGTACCGAAGGAGCGCTTTTGTCCACTGCAGTCACCTCATGCATAGCTGATGTAGGGTGCATCGTGAGTTCCTCAGATGTATGCAAGAGCCCCAGTTTGTGACAGAAAACATTTTTTTCTTGTGATGGAAAGCACATTTTACAAAAACAGAAAGAAAAAGTTTTACAAAAAGAGAAAGAAATAGTTTTCCAGTCAGGTTGTACTGATCAAAGACAACTGAAAGAAGGCTGGAAGCTATTCTTTCAAGATGAGGTTATGAAACCAAATTGATAAAATGGGTAACTGTGTGAGTAAGCGTGAAAAAAGCAAGGTCTTACCAGCTGGTCTCACAGAAGATGTACGTTAGGATGAAGAGATAGGCTTTCACACACTCAAACCACTCTTTGGGCATGATCCAGAGGAAGTAAACTTCAAGCTAGGGTACAGGTAACTATGAAGCTTTGTAAAGTAGGCATACTTGAGGACTCCCCTCAAAGATAGCCTGTACCAAATGAACTGACATCTTGAATATTGCTGCAGTCATACCGACCTACTGCTACAGCATGCATTAATGATTTAGTAACATAAAATTGGTGAGTGCTGGTTACGAAAGAATGCTAATAGACCTGGGCAGAAATGCATGTCCTTTGTACTGCTTACCATGAGAAAGTGATACTTAATTGCTAGAGTTACATTAATAGCAGAATTAAAATTTTATTTTCAAATCATTGCATTCGATGCCGAACTAAAAGAGGATAATGTTACCTGGCGACTTATGGGGCAATCTGGAAAAGATTAAGAGGCAACATCTTATGTTTCATATTTACACTCAGATTAACTATTAATTCATTTTATGAATTGTTGTAAGGTATATTTACGAGGTGAAATTAAGATACCATTTACCTTAATACTGACAGATTGAAGTCAGAGGGACTACAGGAAGTAAGAAAATACTTCTGGAGAATAAAACAAATAGAATGCCTCTTCTGAAGTCACATACATTTTTTTCCGCATAGATTAAAACTTTTATCACAATGGATCATAAACTGTAAAGTAGTTCTTGTGTCTATCAGAAAATTCTATTTTATGCATGAATTTCATGTCTTATACATGAGGGCAGATAGAACTCTTCTACTGCATTATTGGAGACTTATCAAAAACAGGATGCTTTTTTCTTGAGAAGATGAAAAGTACAGAGATAAGCAGGGAAATAAAGACTGAAGTTTTAACCAATAATATTTTTGTGTGGTTATCAGAGGAATGTAATAATTAATCTTTTAATCATTCTGAAGATTGTGTGAAATCATAATATCTCATCTTTTCCAGCCTCAACCTGCCATTCTTGATCTGAATTACAAACAATAAGAAAGGAGATGATTTAATGAGCAACTTTGTCATGTTGCCATTTTGCCTTAGTCAAAGGCAAATGACTAGTTTTGCCTCTAAACTAAAATGGAATAGACTTACGTTTCAACTATGCTCGCAATGGAGGCAAATGTGAATGGAAAGGTTAGGGCTATTTTAAAGCTAGAACCCCGGTGTCTTCACATTTTTGTAGAGACATAATTAAATACACACTATTAAGAAGAAACAAACATTAGTTTACTACAAAATAAAATCCGTGTTGTGAAGAAACACACATGTATGAAAAGAAGTCTAAAATTTGACAAAGACTAAACTAAATCCAAAAAGAAAGATTTCAGTCACAATGGCAATAGGTATATTCTTACTATGAAGGAAAAAAAAAAGTCAACATGATTTAATCATAATAAATAGGCACTTCAATAAAGTATATATTTACACTGGCTTTCTGAATGCTAGGGCATCACAAAGTAGTATGGCTTTATTACAATGGATGGAAGATGGCAACTACTTAGAACCCAGTGCCAACATGGATTATAACAAATCCAGTGAGTATTTTGTTTTTCAATTATTCATAGAAAATTTAATCCTGATTAAGTATCCTTGGGCAGGAATTCATGGGTAGTTGATGACTGAAACCAACATTTATTTGAAATGCTTCTGTTAATTTAATCTGTGTATATGGCTTAATTATGATTGAATCCTCAATGTAACAGAAATGAATTATATCAGGATTAAAATTCTAGTACCACATCACCCATTCCATTTTCTTTGCCTTTTTTTTTTTCTTTAAAAGATGCGAGCCTGCTGTTTTAATTACCTTTATGCTGCTATGTCTTCTAAGCCTCAAATACTGTTTAGACCTTCATTACTGGATGAAATTTTTAGTTACGTTTATTTCAAAAAAAAGGCAGATATAAACTCTATTTTCATTCCCCTTAAAATTTTAACCAGTATGAACGTTAGTTGCAAAAAAAGGCTTTTCTTTTACACCAATAATAAAGGAAAGTTTCTCGCAGTCAGTTGTGAACATTTTACATGTGTTTTCTAGAGGACTCTCCCTCTTTTGTTTCCCCTTCTTTTATACGTATACATAAAATGCATTTGCTCTAAAGCATGAAAATAAAAGAACTTGTACTCATCGTTATGCATCACACCAATTTCACAACTGGCCTATTTCAGACTTGTTTGAGCTTGCAGATGTTTTAAGAACTGCATTTTGTAAGACCTTCAAACCTAGTATTGATATAAAGTAAGGACATTTTTTGTGGCTGTGAATGGGAGAGAAAAGATTCATTGTACTTTTCTGTGACACAGCTCAGCACCACATGCTACACATAAATAATGGACTTTTCCACTCCACAATACTTTTAACAGATTAATCCAGGGACCTTGTCAGACCAAAGGTCTGTGAAGTGCTCTGATATTATCATGCAGTTCTCCAGTGAAACCAATGTATCACACACCTGTGACAAAAATACCTGGATATTTAGGTCATTATTGCACATTCATTACATAACGTATTCTTTCTAAACATCTCAGAAGTGGTGTCGATTTTTATGTCCAGAGGATACTGTTAGTGGCAATGTCACTGATGACAGTGAAGATACTTCCCAATATAGACTATGAGATAGAAAAAGTCTGTAGAGGATAACCATGGAGATGCACTGGCAGAGGGTAACACCTATGGTAATGATCTAGAGACAAAAAAGAGAGAAAAGGAAAAAGTAAGAGGAAAAAACCCAACACCAAACAACCCAAAATAAATTCCTACCAGCATACTGTATAAGTGCTTGAGGTTTAACTTTAAACCTTTTAATACTGCTGCAGTTACAAAAGATTTGAACATGAATCTCAAGTCCAGGATTCAGACTCTCACACCTGGGTGTTTTTAAATCAGTAGATAGCCCTGGGCAAGTCACATAACCCTTCTGGCGGTCTCTGTTCCGGGGAATTTCAGACTTGCAATTCACCACCCATGCAGTTTCACAAGCAAAGGTGATGTTTAGATATTCTATTCTTACAACAAACAGAGCGGGGAAAAAAAGAGTCTGAAAACACTTTGCACTAGCACAATCATGGAGCTGTGAGGATAGTGATTTATCAGTCTCACTTAGACAGACCTCTTTTCAGTGCAAGTCTCTTCATCTGTTAAAGATGTATAAGGCAGTATTTGTCAAACACATAAAGGTAACTACTGTTTCTGAGAAAGCAAAAGTCTAAGTTTATGTACAACACAGTCTTTTAATATAAGTGTTTTTTTCTTAACCAAATATGGTATTTATTGATCATGCATTTCTTCAATATAATAAAGTACATTTAAAGAAGGAAACACAGCTAAATTAACATAATGTAGGAACTGCAGCTGCACACAGTGGTTAAACTTGCCCAAACGCAAGAGCAGAGCAACTGTAATCTCCCTTCAGTAAGCTAAAAATCTCAAAATATTGCAAAAATCTTCTTTACTGATCCGACCTCTAGAGACTGAACCCCTGCCCTGATGATGTTTTCATCAAGCAACAACAGAAAGTCTCTTCATTAGTAGCCTTAGAGGAGTCTTTTTTCTCCCTAGATGTCTTTTTTTTTTTTTTTTTAAATCAAACATGGTATTTCATTTACTACATATTTTTAGTGGAACCTTTTTCTCCCCTTACATATCCTCTACACAAATAAAAGCTCAGTTTCCGAAAATGCACAGATGGTTATAACCATAAAGAAAAGAAGTAAACTCTACCCTGGTATGAGGTAGTCAATCACCTGAGAATAGTACTGCACTTTATCTGAACATGGCAGGCTCCACAAACTAGTTCTCCGGTTCCCAGTATGTTTAAGCAACTGAGAAACCCAGTGAGTCCACCTTTGTTTTTAACTGTTTAGAGCTGACAAACCAAACTACATATTTGAACAGATTTCTTAATCTAGAGAACACAGTTCAGCTACAGGTTCCCTGACCTATTTAGCCACATAAAGCTTTTAAAGGATGAAGACTAAAAAGCAAACAAAAAAATCCACTGATTTATCCTTCTACTAGCTTTGTTAAAAGAATCCCCAAGGTGTTTTTAATTAAAAAACAAACAAGCAAACAATAAAACAAAACACCCCCTCCACATTTTCCTTTGACTTAACAATCCCTCCCCCCCACCCTTAACCTAGGAATGATTACCCTTAGATGATTCAAACCCCGTATGCCTTTGTAAAATATGACTCACATTAGCATCAATGAGAGCTGTGTGACTAAGACTTTTCAAGTTGCTTTGGGGTCATAAGATTAACAGCCTAAGAGCATGAGTTTGCTAACAAACACTGAACATGAAGAACAACTACTATTCAAATTCCAACTCTTTTATCTTGCCTGTACATACCTTTTCTCTTTGATATTCTCTGAATATTACAGAAATGGTTGCAAGACATGGGTGGCACAAAAACCAGAGAACGCAGGCCTGAAAGAGAAGATGAGTATAAGTTATAAAATGACTACATGCCAGTTTAGAAGAAAGAGATGACAGTTAGAGGAACTGCATTTACATTTCTTGTCTATTTTATGAACCCATTGTTTAATTTTCAATCAACAGAACGAAAACCACACAATGAAAGGTGGGATTTCTGTTTAAAAAAGCTCTATACTCCTTGTCAAATTAAAATGACTACTCAGAGTATGATGACAGGGTGCAATTTAATCAAATCAGACACTTAAACATCAGCTTTCTTATGAAGAAAAAGAGTTTAGTGCTTCAGTCAACTGCATGCCACAATTATATTTACAGCAGAGGGGAGTAGTTTCCCTGATGTAACCCATACTTTGGCAAAGGTGATATAGAACTCCCTTTTCAGTGTGCTTCTCTCCGCTGTGATGATCTGGTAAAGACCAGCAGCCAGTGACAAAGCTAGGCAAACTCTGAGGCCGATAAGCAGTCCGCTTGCTAAGCCATGGTGTGAATGGTAGCTGTGGTGATTTGTATCTTCAAACTGCTCCCAAATTAATAAAAAGCTCTGCAAAGGAACAACAACAGCAAAGTAGGTTCAGAATAAAAAAGGTTACACTAAACCTCAATTAATCTTCCCATCACAGATTATCTGCACAACTGGTCATGCTCTGCTCTGCTGGTTGGAGACCACCATGTTATACAAAAACCCCCTAGCCTGAACTGCTTTTTGGCACTACCTCTTACTCCAAGTGCAACTGGCAGGAACGGAGTCTCATTTCTTGCATTCTGTAACTTTTAGAAAGTTTGACAAGTTAAAAGCTTCCTCTAATTTGGATAGAAGGAATGTGGCACCTTAGCATAAGATCCAAAATAATCATCTAGTTAAGCAGCTGGCCTACTCAGCAAGAAGCCCACTGAAATGATTCCACAGAGCTACAGGGAGGTGTCTCCTTCCACTTGTGATCCACAACCTGTAAAGCTTGTTTCAAAGGCAGGCGACTACGCCTTTTCTTTCAAAATCCTAACAGGATTCACTTTTCTTTTTAAAGATGGGGAAGTAAGAGGGTGGTGCTGCTGCCCCTTTTATACAATAGCCTAAAGGCTCAAGCATTCACCCAGGTTGAACTCGGATCTCCCACAATTCCCTTCTTTGCCTAAAGGATATGCAGCTCACATCTCCCACCTCCTTGGAGAGTGCCCCAACTGCCAGGCTATAGGCTGTTCTTGGGTGGGCCACTCTCCACCCCTTCTATTGAAGCTGTGCCATAGTGGAGAAAAGAATTCAACATCAGCTAGGTCAGAAACTGTGAACGAGCCTGACTCTGCAAGCAACCGGCTCGGAAACCTCCTAGGGTCTAGGAAAGGGAGCGTCAGAGGTTCCAAATGCCGTTCCAACATCTGGACAAATGCTCTAGACAACAGATAACTACACGAAAGATAGAAATCCTCCTTAACTCTCAGCACTGTATCCATTTGCTGCAGAATCCAATTTTGTAGGAGCACTGTGAGAAAGAGTATTGATAGATTCTCTAAGGAAAAACACACTAACAAGTGCCTAGTTTCTGAATCTTAGTTGGGTAGAAGGCAGGCACCTACTTGTTGCATAAAAATTGGGTCTTGCTGAAAAATACCTTTTTAAGACTTTGGGAATGTTAATGTTATAAATTAGAATACCCATGAAGTTCAGACTCTCCCAGCACTGTGTAGCAGCTGAATGGCATTTTAAGACTTGGATATACACTGGAATCCAGTCCACCTACTGCACACATCTAACTTGCACTTAGGTTTCAGGTGTCTAATGAAGCAGGCTTTCTGAAGAAAGGTAGGCAAATTTGATTTATATGAGTGAGGTAGCTCTGAAGGCCTTCAGAAGCAAACATTGTATGCCTCAATTTAGAAATCTAAATTAGTCAGATTCCTTTCTGAATACATTCAAAGGCTCTCTCACTACATTAACTACATAAAGACAAAAAGGTTACTGAAATTAACTTTTTCTTTTTTTAAAATGTGTAATCCACCTGTGCCTTCCAAAGGTGCGTGTCCTTGAGTGTCATCAGCTGAGACAGGATCATTTTCGCTTAGAATATCCTTAGAGACTGCTCTCTCACTTTTCCCCTCCCTTACCTAGGCCATGTCACAGCAAGCCTGACTGCTGTCATTTCAGTCACTCCTCAACTACCTGGATGGAAAATGGAAGGATGGGAGAGGGACAGACATGAAGCATGCATGTCTTGAACATCACTGATTACTAGTAAACAATCTGACCAATATGCTTCAAATGTTCCCACCATTACATTCCATTTCTGGGTAACTCCAAGCAAATGTCGTCAAATGATCAAATTACTTGACTGAGAATTCTGTCAAGGAGTAAGACTGAAATAAGACACTGTTTGGTAAAGCTATGTCTACAGCACTAGTTTTGTCATGAAATTGATGAATTCCTACCATAGAAGCTATTTCAGTGCGGGTAGAATGTGCCCAGGCAACAAACAAGGGTTCTACCAGTTACAATATCACTGTGGTCTTACACAGAGCATTTTCGTTTTTGACATTTACACTTTGGCTGTTCCCAAGTATTTAACTTCCCTGGACTAGACATACACTGAGAAAATTTTAAAAACCCTCCACCTATGCATACAATCTTCCTGACAAAAGCACGCATCTGGGGGCAAGAAATACAGGCTGATGGAGATGGAACTGTGATACTGCTTTAAGAAGAAACTTCACGTAGATCCCAGGAATAGCTTAACCTTAAAGAACAGTGCTCATGAGGGTTTGGATTTTCCTTAACCTACACCAACAGTAACAGCAATGAAGGAAGCCACTTTCATGAGAAGATGACAAAAAGCTGGAGTAAAGGAATCATGAGAACAAAGTTCACATCCTCATGAGAAAATAGTGTCTGACAGCAGGGTATGCTCTGGACTAGCCCTTTAAAGAGTGTAAACAACACAGGCATCAGTTGATCAAAGACTGTGTGTAGTGACAGCAATGCAAGATCACAGAAGTCCAGCTTCCTTGAGTTTCATTAGATTACTCCAAAACAAGCAGAAGGCAGAGGCATTAGAGGCAGAGATGGAACCATCAGTGCAACACACTCGAAACTCGGACAAGGTGAGTATGTCATTGTTCTTACTATGAGCTGGGACTATTCTCACTCACCAGAGAAAAGCAGGATCCTATAAAAGAGAAATCTGTGCTACGGAGTGTTTCTAGGTTACAATGGATTAGGCAATCTGTTCTCAATGAAGGAAGAGCTTTCATAGACAAGCATGATCTTGAAGTCAAAATCTCTTTGGCTGGCTATGCCTGAGAAATTAAGGTAAATAAGCCCTGAAGACCTTGACCTTGACCACAGAAAGGCATATATCAACTCACTTCGCTGCAATATCAGGAACAAGCCTAAAAAACACCCAGACACCTGCGGAAGTGGATACCAGCGACATCTTTTTGTTGGCAGTGAGCAGAACTATGTTTGAGCTCTGAGAAGAAATCGGGGGAAATCCTAATTTTTATCCAGAAGAACAATTCTGCTTAGGCTGTAGACAAAATAACTGGATGAGCTAGGTAGCTGAAAAGCTGACTCGCACTTGCTATGTCCAACATTAAAGTCACAACCGCTTCTTCATAAAGTAAAGGAGAATGTCCATCTCCTTGTTTACGTAATACACTGTTCAAAATGCCTGACTTCACCTGCACATAATTCTGACCTATCTTGGTTCACAGTGGACAGCAACCACTGTCCAGTACCAGTCTTCCTCTTCAGATGCTAGAAGAATGTTTGCCATGGACATCATCCTGATGTTCCAGATATACAAGTTGAACCTCCGTATCCATACAATGAAGAACCAGACACTCTTCTTTTTTGTCATGAGGAAACAATTATGGTAGAACCCTTCCTCCCTTTCGCTATGCCAACACTGACTTTATGGCAGGCCAAGATAACATATCAATCTCCAGTAAAGGCAGATTCTCATGGGACAGATCACCTCTGAGAGGCAAGGGGAAGGGGGAAGCAAAAGGGAAATCAGAAGTAGTAGCAAGGCAAAGTGGATTAACTAGCTGCTTCCAACCGTATCTAGTACTTGGGTATCTGATGTTACGCAATGCCAGTACAGTGAACAATGGTTTAGATCTAAGGTCAGAGGCAGAGCTTATTCTAAGCACACCTTTGGGGTGTACCTAAGAATACCTGTGAAGTGTGACATCTAATGCAGTAAGATTCTATGTCATTTTGGTCAGTTTCAAAGTGATCAGCTATCTTTCTAGAATCATTGCCTCCACTCCGATCAGCCCTGAAAGCTGCAACTGCTCAGGTCTATGTGATGGGAAAGGCCTACCATCAATGACGTTTTGACCAAGGTTTGTGTCTCAGCACCAGAGAGTGGAATCTTTAATGAATACAGAGCGGCCTGGGAATCTTTTGTTCTGAGAACAAGTTAAGGCAAAGGGAGATGTTGAATGGCAGACTTGTCCCTCCTTTGAGATGCTACCTCTTTACAGCCACAAAGACCACAAGAGATTTGCTGACTAGGAGGCTGTGTCCACCCTACATTGATGGTAACCTGTAAACACAGCCTGAAAAATTGCTCATGTTTCTGAAAGAACAAAGAATCTACAGCATCAGTACAAAGAAGAGAAAAAACCCTGAAAATCTCCTGAGTAATTTGAACTAGTAGCCGGCAAAAAGGGTCAGATAGTTTGCCAGTCAAAACTGCAGTTAAGTTGAAGAATAACATGTTTTCCCAGGCTGTCCACTTGCTTCACTTCCCTGAAGATGAGATGAGGACAGGTAGTGTAGAACATCAATAAAACTAACATGGTTCAATCTCTATCTGCTGCATTAGGGTAATGCATGTGGTTCCCAGCACGCTCCACAGCAAGTCCTCAGAACATCTCTGATTATCCACGTAAGTCCATCCAACCTCTGGCATGGGAGGAAGCTAGCTCTCCCATAAGAATCTTTGGGAAAGAGCAGGACAGAAAAGAGGTTATTCTAGGTTTTTAATAATTAAAAGTGCTCATTGATTGCCCTGTTACAGCAGGTCCAACACCCACATCAATCTAGACACACCAGTGAACAACAGACTAATCCAGAGAATGAAGTCTTGAGCTCACTACCTTTGATAGAGGTGATGCTGTCTGGATCCTGCTCCCCTGAGCTCAACAGCCACATTCTGTATTTAGGAGAAGAAATCTGGCAGAAGGTATATTTTGCATGTACTGAACCACGAGATGGAAAACATCCTCTCCAGAAGGGGCAAGGATACTCTTGGTGTCAGGGAACTTTTGTTGGAGACAGTAGACACTGAGATGGGGCTGCAAAACCACCCAGGCAATGACATACTCTGATATCCATATCCTGTTCCCACAAGACTCCTGCCAAACCTGACACTCCCAATGGTACCAGGAAGAGAGATGTGGTAGAACTCTGCCTTCATGGTGAAAAGTAAGATAGCCAACTTTGTGCCAATGCTCCAGTGGAGCTCAAAGAGCCAACACAAATGTGTAATCGACCAGTACTGGGGGAAGCAGCATGTATGTATGATACCTGCCCCCATTGTTACCACAAGTAACAACGAAAAAAAGATCAAGCTGATAATACTGAGTGTCCTCTCTATGTATAGTAAAAAGGAAACAACAACAAAAAACTTTCCAGTCTCAAGTGACAGAGTACTAACACATCCATATGTATGTACAAATAGAGAGGCATGACTAAAATTAAATACTTTAGAAGTCTTCTTTACTACAAACATGTAAAATTTCTGGTACAAGATGGGTGTCAAAGTAAGGTGGAATGAACCTATCTTTAAATTTCAACAGTCCCATTAACCTTAATAGCCTTTGGTGTATATTCTTAATTAGCAAGAAACGTCAGCTCCCAGCTACTCTTAATGTTTTAGCAGTCCACTTATTTAGTTTGGAAGCAGCACTAATTACAGATACTACTCAAATGGCATAAAATCGTCAGTATAATCGCTTCCTCATTACTGTCTCCAGTTTCTCCCTGCTCTTCTCTTTCTCAATGGCTTTCAGATTCTCTTGCCTTTATGCTGTGATTTAAAAATATTTGTTTACAAAAGGCACCACCAGAGTTGGATGATTTCCATTACAATTTACTTTTAAGTTACTGGTTTACTTGACTTTCTAATTTATACTAATGGAAAATATTTGAATGAAATTATGTGTCAGACCATTTGTATACTTGCAAGACCAATCCTGCACATGAACCTTTCAAGAATTCCCTTATATTGATTGAAAAGACCATTAGACATCCTAATTGAGTGGTTCTAAGAGGAGGACACTGAGGATTTCCATTTTTTTTGACAGAAAGAATTTCTCACAGCAGCTTTTCTCATCTTTCCTTTCATGATGCTTGTTGTGACCCCCCACAATGTAGGTCACAACCCCTCAGTTGTCCTGATTACAACTATTTATAGGACCACATTATAAATCAGATCAGTAAAATGACTGTGCTGAAATCTCTCTCTCTTTCTGCCCGCCCCCCCAATCTACACCATTCCACTGATCTGGTTTACAGTATAATGCTATGAACAATTGGTACAAACGGGAGTTTGGAAAACTGTGGGAACTTCTTAAGTGGTTTTACTGCTGAACAAAAACATACTGTGGAGCTACACCTTAAATTGTTAAAGTAAAGAGAACGTGTTGTTACCTATTAGACATACTGGGTGCACATTATGCTGTGGGGGTTTTTTCCAGTCTTGATACTCCCTCCCTCATAAAATATTGAAATCAGTTGGTTCACAGTTCTGTCATATTTTATAGCAGCTGTATATTTCAGCATAAGAATGTATATAAAGCACAAACCTGTGTAACAACAACTACTACAGCAATGCCAGTAGATGTTGGAGTGGAATCCCACTGAAGAGGTCTGCCATGAGATTTCTTCATTCTGCCTACTGTCCAACCCATGCACAGACTCAACAATAAATACAGCATTTGTATCTGTGAGACTATGTCACACACTATTGAAAACGAAAGAAAAATAAAGAGAGTCACAACAAAAATAAAGTTTTTTCTAAAGCAAAAGAGATATATACCCACAAATGAAGGGTGGACATTTATGCCTCTGTATCATCTTTAGTCATAATTTTGATGATAGTTTGACTAGCTGAGGCTGCTTTGCCACAAAATGCGGATATTTTGAGTAGTTTCCAGTGACCAAACAGATCACTATCAGCTTTCCTCCAGTTATGCTGCAGTTCTGCGACAACATGGGCACAGTGCCACATCCTTCCAAATCCCACTCTCGTGTCAAAGAAGTCTGGGCTCAGAAATCCATCTGCATAAGTAGACTTATAAATGCTAAAGAACTAAAATCATATGTATGTTAATCACACTGCAAATATGAAACATGATGAAATGAACTCCTTTCTTTGCTCTGAAAAACTTTTGTTTAAAAATCAGATCATTGCATTGTACTTTAAATTAACTGCACTTAGTCTTAAGGATGCAGTAGCTTACAACAGAAGGCACAAATATTTAGGACAAATTCCACTCTCAGATACTTAAAGGGGAAAATATAATGAATAACCCTAACACAAACTTCATTTGGAGCAACGACTTGCCTGTATTTCATTTTATTAAATGCAAACTACCTTTGCCTCATTTTGCTATGTCCATTTTTTTTGCTTTGTTTGGGAACAATTAACACATACTCCATAAAGTTACACTCTTAATCAGTGTCTCAAACCTGTGTTTGAAGCTGTATCTGAATAAAGAAAACTTCAAGCTAGAATATATTAAAGCCTTTACACAAGTAAAAGTATTTTACTATTTTACAAAAGTAAAGCCTTGCTGAAGTACTACTGACAGTAGAAAGAGCTGAAGATTTCTTTCTGGGTGATTGTTAGCTTTAGACCTGATAAGTTTTTGACTGAAACTTACCAAACAATTTTTAGGTTGGTGTTTGGTCTTGACAGTGAACTGGCTCACTGTACTGGTGTAGCAGAGATGTATAAGAAAAATGGATTCTTTTATCATGTAAATTGCAAATTTGGTTCAGAAACTAGAGACTGGGCACTACACACAACAATGCTTTCTTTTTCACTTGATTAATATTTTAGTTCAATTAAATGTGTTCCTTATTTGTAATTTTCATTTACACTATCAGGTACCACAACAATATTTCTATGTCACAAAAGCAAACTTCTATTTTTATACGACCAGACTGTATTATAAAAGATAAATGTACCTCCACATTTACCAAAAATGTTGGCACAGAAAACGTTGCTGCTGTACAGAGATTAATATGCACACAAGGGAAGTATGTTAAATGAAGATCAGTTACAATATTTCCCTGACACTCAGCAATGCTAGCAAAATATGGATATAAACCAGACTTCAACACGTTATTCCTGGGACGTATTTAGTATTCTCACAGTTTATATGCTTAAATGCTTCTTAATGTATTCAGACACCTTTGCTGTTTAAGAAATGTCAAGAGCTTTTATTAAATACAAACTTGCTCATTCTTTAATAAAATGAACGGGCACTGATTTTGGGCAAAATGATCTTGGAATTATTTTACAATGCTAGCTATGGAGACATAGTACTCGCTAGAAAAAATTCTTACATGAACTCAAGGCATGCCAAACCAGTGTCACAAATCCAAGCTAGAGAATTGACTGAAAAAATCTGGATATTCTAGAGAGCATTTTATTTTCTGTCACTCCTTAAGATAACTTGCCCTATAAGTTACAGCCAGAAATCATCTCTCAATCACATCTTGGATATAGATATGGCTCTGCTTCAGTGTGGCAATGATTCAAGTGGCTTCCCAGGCAAAATTGTGTAAGACAAAAATTCAGTACTGGCTTTAGTCTTTGACATCTCATACACCTTGCCAGAAAGCAAGACGGTTGAGAGAAATTTCTAAAATTACAATAATTCTATAATATCCAGAGTCAATGCAAAGTCATATGCTACGGAGCTGATACCACATTTGTCTGATTTCATCACAATTAATCTTTCTTGGCTGTTCAAAAGGCATAATAATATTCTTTGACTTTTCACATTTTGATCTCATCAAAAGTTAAAAGATCACTATTTGTGATGCTTTTGAGTGCCAGCATTATTTGTGAGATTTATACGATTAACTTAGGCGATAAATTAGATTGAGGGTCAGGTCCTTAGACACGGTAAAGACTAAATGATGGCAGGAAAAGAATAATTGCTTGGGATAGTATCTGAACAGGTTTCTAGAAAGAAATTCTGTCTCCACTGAAGTCAATAGAAATTTTACCATTTACTTTAACTCGGATTTCTGTTCCGATACAGGAAAAATGATAGCACTTTCCATCTTCAAACTATACTACTTGTTATCAGCCATTCTTCAGAATTGTAATTGACATTGAAGCTTTCCACATTTCTATTACTTCCGCTCTTTTACTGTTTTGGGAACCATGAATCTTAAAAACAGTAGGAAAGCAAAACTCTCTTAGCTATTGATTAAAAAAATATTATTTTATTCTTAATAGCCTTTGCTTTAAGCAAATAGAAGTGGGCTCTTCCCTATAATGCATACACAGAAAACATAACATGCAGCTCTGAAGTTCTGGCTGTGCAGTTAACATTGGGTTTCTCACTGTGGAGGAGTTATGACTACCTCCATATTCTCTATTTAATTTCAGGAGATGAGAGGGAAAGTTTAATACTACAGTTGCTGGAGAGGCTGCAAGAAGCTGCTAACTCAAATGGTTAAAACAAGAAATAGGCAATTACTGTGGTGCCAAGTGCCATCAAGAGGCTGTTAATTCCAACTGCAAGCTTCCAAATGAACTCTAGGAAGGGAAATATTTTTCTATGTAGGCTGTTATTCTCCAATGCTATCTCACTACCACAGTACTACTTTCTTAGTGTGCTTCAACCCAATCAAAAGGCAATGTATTTGCTCAGAAAGAACCCCCGATGCTTCAAATGTGAACTACAGAAAAAAATCCCTAGCAATGTTTAACCCTGAAGAATCCAGCAGGAGTAAATTTGTGCATTTTGGGAAGGGACGTTATAGGAATTCAGTTCCAAGGAGAAGTCAGAATATCTATAGGGAGTGGAGAAAAATGCTTTGCTAACATCAATACTTTACATAAGCATTTTTTGCATCACTCTAATCATATCACTTGTGCTGTAAAACACTTACTTTTTCCATTATAATCAATACTGAATTTGCTAGTGAAATGACACACTCCATAAAATATAATTAAGTTTCCTAAAAAGCTTCGCTACTCTAGATCATGCAAACTCTGCAAAACCCTTCAACGTGTTGAAACATTTACTCATGTGATAGGCATGTATTTAAGTGTATGTAGGATGGAATCTTCAGACAAGAAAATCTTTTAAAAAAGCCTAAACAATATAATAATTGTGTAACTTTAAATACAGTTATTGTAAGCATCCAGAATAAACCCTGTTTTTCAGAAGAGCAACTTCTACTATTTTATATTAAAAATCCAGTGGTATGGTCCAAGATCAGAATACAGTCCAACAACAGCATTTGCTAATGTATTATACAAATTAATGTGTAGGAATATGTAAGAATCAGTAGACAAGCATACTCACATTCTGCCAGACTTCCTATAAAAGGTGCTCCTATTCCATCTCTAGAATAACTGATAAAAGAATAAAAGATGATATTTTAAAGTGAGTGAGTCTTAAATATGTGTTCTCTCTCAAAAGTACATTTAGGCAATGATGGATTTCTAAAAAGTCAGTCATATGTTTTGTCACAATCACCATAGGAAAGATCATGTACTGATCTTTACAACACAATGTTCTTCAAGTCTTAAGACTGAAAGCAAAAATAAGCAAAGATACCTTGAGAAATGCAGGTAGTTGGCAAAAGCTGAACCAGCCTGCAACAGTAATGCAACTGTCAACACCTTTAATACAGTATGCATAGGTCCACGCTTCTTAATTGTTTGCCATAGGGACTGTGCATATATGCAAGCAGTTACGAAGTATGCTAGGACAAGCAGGAAAAAGAATTCATGTAATCCTGTGAAAAAAGAAATACAGCTCAGTTTTTATAAAGAAATGTTGCTACGAGCAGTAAATAACTAAAACAAAATATGTTTTTTATATAACCACTGGGAAATACTCAGTAACTGTCACCGAAAAGTGGTAGTGCAAATAAAATGAGTAAATCAGAGCCTATTTTATCCAAGAAAGTCAGAGCTGACTGTTGTTTGATCTGACAAAGCATTTTTATTTAACAATACTTTTTCTGAGTGTAAGACAGACTCTGTTCAAATACAAATAGCTTTGTAGCAATTACTGAAATAGTATAAAGTGGCATAGTTTCCTGATAAACAGAAAATAATTGTAGCCCATTTGTTCTGTCAGAAACTTACTTAATAAAGGACTCATTTTTAGTTTTTTTTTTTTTGCTTCAATTTTTAAAGGCACAATCTGAGATTAGAGAAACCCAGAACAGAATTCTGTTGAATCTATCTAACCACCAGGTGTCACTCTTCCTCCACAGAAAGTAGTTAGTCCAAGAAGTACAGTTGACCAAGACAGAAAACTTTTAGATAAGAAAAATGGAAGGCAAAATAGTACAGAGAACAATAATAAGCTCATAGGGTGGATTTTTTTTGCACTGTTCTGAAAAAATGCCCCAAATATTTGATATTATTTACAAAACAGAAGTCCTCTAATTTTCAGTCTGGCAGTAGTCTGGTAAAATGCTTCCCTGAAGACCTGAATCCTGGAAATCTTATCTGTTGTCTGGAAGCTTTGGAACCCATCATATGAGCTCCCAAAGGGTCAAAGCCAGTGAGCTATAAGCAAAAACGGGTAAACAGAAATTTCTCACAAAGCACTTGTTTTTCTTCTCCAACCCTCCAACCAATCAGATTCTGAACAATGTTTTTCCTCCAGAGGCAAAACAACTCTGCTAAAAACTTCAACCAGCTCCACCCAGAGATTAGAAACAGAGCAATTATACACATTTTAATATCTAAGTTGAAAAACATTAGAACTAGATGAGTTCTGAATAGCTGCTAGTACTATAACTTCTATGGCTAAAATTAATCAGCTTTGAAATACATACAGTGAAATGGGAGAAAAAGAGCATAAAATAAAGACTCATAAAACAAAAATTTCAGGGCCACTCTGCTTCTCTTGCATACCTATACAAAAACATGATTTATGACTGACAAAAATATGCATTTTAGATCAAATCTCTTACTCTTCCTTTCACTCGTCATCTTTCTGCTTCAAAAGACACCCCCTGAAGTTGGTAAGGATTCTATAGATAATTTATTTCTCACCATCATGAGTGGGTACACATGGAAAACTCTTTAGGAAAATCAACTGGCTTTTAATAAACACTAAAACATTTAGGATAGAGAGCTCCTTCCAACCAAAGACAGATTGTGGATGATTGGCTTGAGACCAAAAGGATTTAAGAGAAAGTTGCACTGAAATACAACTATAAAAAAACACCAGAAGGGTAATTTTTAACCTGTCTTTTTTAAGTTTCCTGACTTTGAAGTACCCTAGAGTTGACAAAGAAAATAAAACATATGTACCTTTATTTGAAATACCTAACTTCAAAGATCTTAAAAATGCTGTCTACCTGGTAAGCTGCCCTTAGAAATCCTACATTCCATTTGTACCATGTCTTCCGTTAAAAAACCTACCATAAAATGGTAAATGATTACTTGCTAGGGACCAGAAGCCAGGCCTCCTCCTCTCTCAAGGCAAACATCTTAATCACAAGGTTACAGTCTCAAGTTCTTTCCTATACTTTCCTTATAGTCCATTTAATTTTGAGATCTCCTGTGTCAGGCACAAATTTAGTAACTAAAGTGAAGGGTGACCTAACTAGAACCATCTGGAACTATGTAGGTGTTAGTTGTCTGAGTGAAAGAAGCAAGAAATTAAGCTGGATCTTTTCTTCGATGCCCTAATGTTCTATGCTGTACATCTCCATGGAAAAAGGACAAAAATTATTCCCCAAAGATGCATTAAAAAAAAAAAAGCGAGAGAGAAGAAATCCTTGTCCATTCTTTGAAAGTAGACACAGGCACGTAACTTCAGGATTTGGGGCAGTGTTGCAGGTTTTAATTCTGAATAACAGAGGTGTTCCTCTGCAACCATGGAAGACATGGCATGTAAAGCTCATCCTGTTTTCTACTTGTTAGATCTAAATATGTGCATCCAACACATTTATACACCTCCTTGCTCAACATGCAAGCTGTTCAGAGTTCTGCTTCCAAGTGCTCAAAGTCTTCCTACAAAATTAATATAGAGCTGGGATGCCTCTCTAGGAAGTCTGTACAGCACTTCTAAGGGCCACATGCTATCTTATAGCTGCTTTACCCCTTGATTTAGCAAAAGAATGCTACTACTGCTTTTTGAGAATAAGTAAATTAACGTAGAATTCACTTCTGGATACAAAATTCACCAACTAAAAACTGACAACTGAGTTTGTAGCGCAATTAAGAAGTTAGAGAACAGGTAGGTCAACTTGCAAGCCTTGAAAAATGGATGACTAACAGTGCCACTTTTTTACAGATTCTGCTTAATGTTTCAGAGGATATTCTCTTGCTTTCAAAAAGGGAGCTGCCTTTGTTCCCTCTATATCCTCTTGAGACCAAGAATGATAGCAGGGCACACGATTCTGAGCATAGCAATTAGGCTCATCCTGGGTATGTAGGTTAAATCCGTATATGAAGGCAGACTAAGCCTGTGGGGCTCATCCCTTACCACAGACCTAGGTTAGTGACATGTTGATGAGGCCTCCCAGAGCAGTGAAGCTAAGCACTGCAATGAAGCATACATTAGGTTGGTTTGGATTGTCCAAAGCACACAATTTTATGTAGGCATTTTTTCAGCTGCTGTCTTCTAGAAGTTTTTCTTTGCAGATTTAAAGATATAAAATTGCATTTCTTAAATAAAATAAAATCAGGACTGACAAATATATCATTTAATCTGTGGCCTGTGACTAAGATACTTAGGAAGACCTAAACATTCAACTGAAATTTGTAGCTTGCATGTACTCGTGTTACACAGAATCAAATTTTACACAACTAAGGGATTTCACAAATTAAATAAGCAAATTCATTAAAATCAGGGATTAAATTCACATTCAAGCAGAAGCTCACAATTTCAACAGGGGAAAAATACCTATTAGCAAAAATATCAACACCAGCTTTCCTTGTGCATCTATGCTTCCAGTTAGGCAAGTTTTGCAAAGTCATTCTAGAGAAAGGGAAGGATTTTTCTGTAATGCCAGAAAAAGAATTAAAGTTTACTCTTTGTGAGAAAGTAGAATCTGAAATATAAGAGACTCTGCTACCCATTCCCCAGTGCCACACTTTTCCAAGCATAGTAAGAACTGATTTGTTTGGGTGATCAGATCCTTAACTTACAAATCTAATTTTAAGAAAAAAAAAATCTTACCAGATTCCCCTGCGCTAAAGTGATCTAATGGATTCCCTTCTGCATCTGGGTTTAGTAAGACCATTTCAAACTGAATATCCTCGGATTCAGAATAATTCTCCTCGCAGGTAAACTTGTCTACATAAAACACATACCATGTTTCCGGGTAAGGAATCTGGGAGACTGTCAGATTTTGCTCTGTGTAGTTCACAGTCACTATGGAAGAAAACAAACAAACAAAAAAAGGAGTAAATACAAGAAAACAAACAAACAAACAAAGGAGTAAATACTCAGTTACTTTGCTTTTAGAAAACTCATTTCTGACTGAAGATAAAATTTAAATCCACACCATCATATACAGGTTATAAACTACATACAGTACAAGACAGTCTTTGTTCTGAAAGCTAGCTGTAACACCAGAGGCCAGACTTCCATCCTCACTTTTTGTTCCAAATAGGTGCAGGCAAGGGTTGGTGAGGATATGTATTGCATTCCATCTCTCAGCTTTTGGGTTTACTGGGAGGGCTCCCTTCTGCCAGAAGCCAGGAACTGCAGACTTTGTCTCCTACGCTTAGCACGTTTCTGTCCTCTAGTACCATATTGATGGGACTAGCTATTTTGTATTAGCCAGCAGATACTTCTGCAGTATGAAAAATACATTTGTGAAATTTATTCTACTCTATTTTCAATGACATTTAGAGCACTGAACAGGAACAGCCACATGTGAGACTGATAAACAGTAGTGTGCATGCTTTAAAGGTGCAACTTGGCGTATTTTACAGCATCTTCCTCAAACCATAATAGACTGAATTTTACTTGCCAGCTAAGGGCAGAGACCATTATCTAATAAAACTGTGTACCGAAAATCAGTTTACATTTAAAACCAACTATGTAAGAGACTGAAGTTTCATCTGCTCATTGATCTTACCACTATTTTTCCTAAAAGCAACTATTAACGAATGCACAATCTCTCCAAAATAAACACTTGCTGAAAATGAAATCTGTGGCTCTGTATGTTTGGGTGAAACTATAAGAATAGTAAATACTGTTACACTGATTACTGAACTTGAGTGCTAATCAGCTCAACCATAAATGAAAGTCACCTCTGTCGAAGAAATAATATAGTGACTGGACTGTAGATTAATTCACCTTAATGGTTTAAGATGACAATGGCTGAGGATGAAGAAAGAGAAAAATTTCATTAAAATTCTACAAAACAAACTATTTCTGCTTTTTATGCAAAGGCCTTTCTACTTGAAGAGAAGTGCAAACATACACACAAAAATAACCCTTAGCAAACTCATTATCCCTAAATATTTTGTGGACAAAATTTAGAACTAATTTCTAACTTGAAGCCTACCTGTGAAAAACATTTATGTAATTTAAATAAACTTGTTTCAACCTCAGGAAGTTATTTTCTGTTCTCTGAAGGCAACATTAGGATCCAGGAAGAAACGTATGATGTGTCTTTTTGCAGCATTTGTCATGAAGTACAAATTCAGACAACACATGAAGCAGAAAAAAAAAGTGTTCTAACACAGGGAATCTGTCTTGTGTAGCTAATGGTAAGTATGCATTCCAGTCTGGAGCTACATATTTTATCAATCAAATATACAAAGTGAAACAGCTCCCTTCAAAAAAATGGTATTTTTAAAAACACAGTTTTAGGATTTCATATGGTGCTTAATCCAAACAAAAGGCAAACTGCAGCTGACGGGTGGATTTACTCTCCATCTGGACTCTCAGCTGAGTTCTGACAGTGTTATTTGCACCAAGACTAAGGATCACCCATAGCGCGTTTAATCAGTTTTCCATCAAATTTGCAAGCTAACTCACAGGAAATGAAGTAAGATAAACTAAAAATGTAATTGATTTTGCCCAAGATCAACAAACAGATCCAACTCACCCTGTGGTCATACGATTCCTAAACACAGTAGAAAACAGCGAGTACACTGCTGAGACAGACAAGAGTGATAGACCAACTGCTAGTCATTTCAGTAGCACTTCATGTTCAGCTTCGATCAAGTGTAAGGGAACTACATCCTTAGAAGTGACATCTGTATAAGACTTCGTTATGATAATGTTCCAGGAGATCAATTTGTTACTCTAGGGATTCTGGTCGCACAGAGGAAATGTATTTAACAAAGAAGCTGTATTCACTTAAGATATATTTGAATGAAGTTTCTAAGATTAATTTAATTTCTTAAAGGAAAATTTATGCTTGAAGTAGGTTTTGTAATATTGCAATCAATAAATGGTGCAAAAATGATTATTTCAGTATGTTTGTCTTCCAGTTACATAATTGAATGCTTCAATGTTTTACTGTTCTTTTTAATTTAGATGGATACTCAAGTTAAGCTTTATCCTGATTAGCTCATCTTTGATACTGTATTAAAAATTTTCTATCATGTTTTGTACATCAAAGCGTGACAGGTTTGTGCTATCATGAAAATGAAAATATCCTTTTATTTTTGTTTTCTCGTCTTTGAAAAATGCCATTTCCATGGAATTGGAGAACAGAAGCCTCCTGACAAATGAGAAATCTTCCTCCATAAACAAAAGACAACAAGATAACCTGTATATTCTGTACCAGTATAATTATCAGCTCAAATATTAAAAACATTTGAATGGGAGATTCAGTGATGAATACCAAATTACAAAATTAAAGGGTGAAAGAACATTAAATGATAATGCAGACAAGTTATGAAGTAAGGCAGCATAACCCAGATTAATTTTCACAGATGATGTTACAGACGGGGTGGGGGGGAAAGCACTAATGATTATGAAGTTGTGGGGAAAAAAAAAAAAAACAGAGAAAAAAGGTTTTCAGGTACAAAATTACCCTTTTACTGTGTACTTGGGCTATATACTCTCAGCTTACAAGCATTCACTTCAGAAGCTTAGAGGTAACTGCAGCAGGCTCCATCAGTTTGCCTCTAATTTTTTTCATTCCACTATAATAAAAGTTGTAATTAAAACTGTACATTTGACTGCCCCAAACATTTAGATTCCCAAGTTCTTCAGTTGCTTCTTACAATGGTATTCTTTGTAAATTCTTTCACATACTCAACATAATCTTTTTTATGGAGAAGTTTGAGATTAAAAAAAAAAAAAAAGAAAAGAAGAATGAGACTTTTCCTCCAAGCAGAGGTAAAGAATATCTCTGTACTAAATGAGTAAATGAAAACTTCAGCCAAACACATATCCTTTCTGAGTTGTGTACAAGCGAGAGTATGAGACTAGAACTGGTCATAAAGTTTGGGTGTTTGCATTATTTCTCAAGGATTGTTCATTTTCCAGTAGGATTGTTCATTTTCCAACCATAACTTGCAAATAGTCTTCTGAAATGATGCAAACAAGGCAATTACATTTCCTTGTAATAATTTTTAATTACAGAAGGCCAAAGTCCTGCTTTTACTTAAGCTGATGCAAAGTCCAAATTCATTGAAATAAAAATTCTAAATGCACAGATAACTTAACAGGGTTCTAAATACACAAATAACTTAATTTGTAAAGGAAAAAAGTAGTAACTCACTTGTCAGCTGAGCTTTAGAGAACTTCTCTGTACAGCTGTGATCTTGGATACTGTTCTGCAGCTTCTGCCATTCTTGTGCTTGAAACAGGTGAAGTCTAGCTTCTTTTGTCACAGCTACTGCTACGTTCTTGATTCTGACACACAGAACAGCATGGTCACCTTGATATTTAAAAAATAAAATCAACTACTCTGCCTTGATGTCAGTTACAAACAAAAAGCTAGCATGGCATATGTTTTTGACAAGTAGCAGCACCAAAGCTTCACTTAATTTCTTAAACTTTTACCACTACTTCCCATAAAAGTCTTTACACTCTTTCAGAAGCAATTTCTGTACAACTCATTAACACAATACTGCATGCATGATTCTCTATGATGGTACTTAAACAAACCTTCACCATAATCCAAATGTCATTAACCTTCTCTACTACACACAGCTTTCCCTCTCTGCTTTTTTTTTTTTTAAACAGACTTCCAGGTAGTCTTTTTTTAATTCCTCCCACCCCAAATTTTATTTTTTCAAGTTCAAGTAAAGACAGTGCCTCAATCAGTTTCAATAGCTGGTTCAAAGTCTAGTATTTTGTGACCTTTGTAGCACGATTATGACCATCATAGGGCAGCTCCTGAGTCTAATACCAGAAGAACTTACGTAAATGGACCTTCATGTTATGGACTGATTAGAGCTAAAATACTTAATTATAAATGACAGACATCAAATTGTTACAAAGAAAATAAAACTTCAAAAGTGTTCTCTAATGTGTCAGTCTACTTATACGCTGCATCTTGACATAGAGAAATATTTTAGCTATTTCAGAACTAGCTCATTTGATACAATTTACCTTGTCTGGGTAATTCTACAATTCTACAATCCTCAAACTTATTTTGATAAATTCTTTTATGATACATTGCCATAAACTTCTTTAACATAACACTATCCTAAATTAAAAGATAGGATTTAATGGCGAAGATAAATCAATCAGTACTGCAAGAGCACAAACTCATTCAAATTTAAGCAAGCTTTGTATGTTTTTTAAACTGTCAAAGCAATCTTCTTTCCCACCTAACCTAGGCACCAGCTGGATATGAGTCAACAGACTACTACCAGCTTCAAATAAGGCTTTCCCAGGAAGGTTTGCCTGTTCAGAGCCAGCTGCAAGATAGCAGTCCTGCAAAAAAGGTGATCTGTAAAATGTTATATGGACTACAGATTACCTAAGTTGCTAATAAAAGATTTTGAAAAATTAACAGAAGGTTCTAAAAAAAGCCCATATGGCTTCACTAAGACCCAAAATACATATAGTTGTGGGTATTCATGCAGAAAGAGGAATACTTCTAAGGAAATATGTAACATCAACTTGTAGAATAAATTATATCTGAACACCTAAACCACTCGTCTTCAATCTTAACTTTCTTTTCTCAGATTTAAACAGTGCACTTTTTTTTTCTTTAGATCTATTTAGAGCTCTTCTACAATTATCTTCTAGGACAGTGATAACTGCTTTCAAGTCACTCCACAAGCTATCCCCACCCCATCTATCATCTCTCATTCAGCACTGGAAGGTCACATTCCAACTCTTCTTGGCTTATGTCACATTTCCCTTCATCCCGTTAGATTTTTTTCTTGCAAACATTTTTGTTTTCCTCTCACACTACTCCTCCAGTCCGAGAGGAAGCCTATGTAAATATGTGAAGTATTATCTTCATGGCTGTCTTTTGAAGCATTCCGCAGAAGTCTTCTGCCATGAAGCTAACTGAGAAAGAAAATAGTCTAAGCTACCGAAATGCTGAGCATGCAGGTAAAGCATGCTGACCAGCACAGTCTTGTTGTATACGGCACTCACCATGTGTGCATCTATCTCTTTTTGCAAAGTAAAACTTCTGTAGCAAGGAGAGTCATTTCCAACCTGTATTTCTGCAGTGGCTGTTCTAATAGGATTCTAGCCCATTGCTAGGCCTCTTAACTAACAGTCAGGAATTATTACTAACATGGAGTTAGTAACACAGGAAAGAAAAGCCATTGGGAATAATTAAGTGAGAATTTACATTCTGATGCACCGTGACACTAAAAACACCCAGTGATGTGAAACAGACACGTGCAATATTACAGACACGTGCAATATTAAGCATCATTCTCATCCGCTGAAGTTCCAGGAGGGAAGGAGAGATGCATGTAAAAGTTCGAATGCCTCCGCCCTCCCAGATACTCCCGCCACGTCAGGCTGTGGGTCACGAAGGGAAGCACAGCGCCCAGTACCCACACCAGCACTTTACCATTCTCTGATAAATAGCGACGCTGTTTATGTAGTACGACGGGCTGCTACCAGCTTCTGTTCCCACCGCCTTGGGGCAGCCCCGCCTCGGTCCAGCGGGGTCCCGCCTCTGGCCGACCTCCCCGTCCCCCCCGCGGCGCTGCCCCAGGCTCCCCACCGCCCGCGGAGCCGATCAGACCTGTTGCACGTCCCGGCGGAGGGCGGGCTGCCAGGCTGACCCCGCTGCCTGCCGCCGCTCCCCGCACCCCTCAGGCCGCCGCCCTAACGGCTCCCCCCCGCGCGCCGCCCTGACGCGCCCCAACGGCTCCTCGCCCCCCCGCTCCCGTTTCAGGACGGCGGACAGGGACGGCGCGGCCGGGCCCCGGGGCGCGCAGCCGCTCGCTCCCCCCCCTTCCCTTCCCTTCCCCTCCCTTCCCTTCCCCTCCCCTCCCCCCCTCCCCTTCCCTCCCCTCCCCCCCCCCCTCCCCTCCCTCGGGCACCCACCGTGGAACTGGAACCGCACCACGGGCCGCCACGGCTCCAGCCGGGCGGCGGCACTGGCGAAGCCGCCCCGCAGCGTCTTGCCCCCGGCGCCCCACCAGCCGGCGGCGCACAGGAGCCACAGCAGCCGCCACCTCATCCTCAGGCCCCGCCGCCGGCGGCCGCCGCTGCCCTCCCCCGGCTCGCGCCGCAGCGTCACATGACCCCCCACCCCTCTGGGTTACAAGCGGGCGCGGGACAGGCGAGCGCGAGGGCAGAAGCGGAAAGAGAACCAATGGGAGCCGTGCGCCAGGGAGCGCGCCCACCCTGGGGCGGGGCTGAGGCAGGTGGCCCCTCCCCTGCCACCGTGCCCCGCTGGTCTGCGCCTCCCCAGCTACGACGTGTCCGTTGCTGGGTTCGGCCGTAAGTGGGAGACCCAGAGTCGTAAAAGACGACGGTCGCCGTCGAAGGCGGAGGCAAAGCTTTGGCCTCTTCGCACGGCGTGCTCGCGCCGCGGTCGTTCGCCTCAGAGGCGGCGAGCTCCGTTGTTCGGGCGCGCGGGGAGAGAAGAATGCGTTTTTCCACGCAGGGTCTCGCAGTCGCTGCGGCCCTGCCTGACAGCCCCGGGCTCGCTACGGCTTCGGTCCCGTGTTGCGCATGCGCATTCGTGAGGTCGCGGCGCAAGGCGGCGGGTGGGGGCGAGGGCTGCTTCCGTAAAGCGCGGACGATGTCGGGGCGGCTGGGTTCGGTAGAGCCGTCGGTCTTCGAGAAGCGGCTGTTGGTGACGGGCGGTGCGGGGTTCATGTGAGTGGCGGCCGCTGTGCCCCGAGCGCGGCCTCGCCTCTCCGCTGGGGCGGGCGGGGGCCGCCGGCCTCCTTTCTGGGGGCGCGCGTGGGACGCGGCGGCCGGGGTGGGGTGGGGGTGGGGGGTCCCGCGGTGCCGCCTCGCTTGCCCGTCTGCCTTGGGCTTGTCCTGGGCCGGTTCGGTGGCGCCGCTGGCTCGCGCCAGCTTCGCTCGGGCGCAGGCGGCGGCGGACGCAGCCGTTCCTGCAGGACCGGCTTCGCCTTGGAGGCTGCTTGCGGCTCTCCCGTGTGGTGGAGTTTGAGGTGGTAGGTGCTGGGGAGCGAGCTGGGCTGCTGCCCCGCTGTCCTCCGCCCGCGGCCAGCGAGAAGGTGCTCGGTAAAGGGACCTCCCAGCGCTGACGGTGGGAGTCGGTGCTCAGCCGGGGTGGGGTAGGGGGGTGGCTGTGCTTTGAGCCAACGGCTGTTTCTCACCCCACTCCCCAGTGCTGTGGGCTCTGCTCGGGGCAGAGAAAGTTCAGGTCCATCTTAAGCTTGAGTCCGTCAGCGTGCTCAGAGTCTGAAGCTGTGATAGGAGTAGACTTCTGTGTGCACCCCCAGCTTGGGGGGCTGGAGATGTGAATAAGCCCTGCTAAACCTGAACTATCAGGGTGAACTTCTTGTACACAAGACTGTGCCAAAGAGAAATGCCACCTGGCAGTCAGGCTATAATTTCTTCTTACACCTAGCAGCAGTTGAGTGTTCAGAGTCGGTATTGCAGGTTAGGGGAGTTGACTGTTCAGTTCTCCCTAATACCTGATGTATAAACTTGAGAGTATAAAAGCATTTTAGAATGGCAGTTGAATGTAGTATATAACAGTTTGGGCGGGGTTTAGGTGGCTGTGAGCAGCACTGCTTTCTTTTGTTACAGCATGAACTTTTAATCTGATTTTTGGTTTCTTAACAGTATGCAGTTATGGGCATTACCAACAGAATAATGTTGACATACCTTAAAATATATCTGTGAATTCCTCTTTCTCCTGTCTTGAGTACAGCCCCGTCTTCCCCCAATTGATACTGCTAAACTTGTTTGTAATTTGTCATCTCTTTGTTACCTTAAAGCTAACTATATAATTGTAAAATATGTTTTATCTTCTGTCCTACAGTGCTTCACATGTAGTCGTCTCTCTTGTGAAAAACTATCCAAACTATCTGATTATAAATCTAGATAAGGTATGTAGCTTGTTTTCTTTCTTGATATGGAAGACTGTTTTAAGTGATTTTTTTAATGCAGTCTGTAGCGTGTTGAAAGCTATGTGAATTATTGTTATTTATTAATTTTTTGTTTGACTATCCATTTGTTCCTATGCAAAAAAAAAACCAACTGCTGTTCATGCTTACAATCCTGTGCCCACCACAAATAATTACTTGCAAAAAAAAAGTGAAGGAAGCTTTTGAAGTTCTAAAATTCTGTTAAGAATTTTTGCAGTTAGGATATCTTTCAGAGTTTTGTCTTTTTAAAGCTTCGTCATGTCTGCTTGCAAAATAGTTTTTCTTTTGAAAGAAGTTTTTACTTTGTTCTCAAACTTTCTAGTGATTAGGTTGGATCTGAGTTAGCTTATTCACTTTCATGAAGCCCACTTAATGATATTGTATGGGTGTTTTTCTCTGTAGCTTGACTACTGCGCAAGCTTGAAGAATCTTGAAACTGTCTCTGAGAAGGAAAACTACAAGTTTATCCAGGTGATAAAGCCTCTCAGAAATTTGACTTTTTACTGATTTTTATGCCTTTTTATCAAGATAATGTGGTCACCAGAGCTCCTCAAACTAGAAACCACTGCTTTCATTTATGGTAAAGTTGAAATTACTTTTACTGATTAATTGTCAAGAATGAGTCAGTGTATGTAATATGCCAATGTATGTGACAATCAGATGGATATAACAGCATTTACTTCATCTGTTTACCTTTATTAATAGACTTTGTTTCACCCACAGAAGTCAGTGCCAATGTGCAGTATATTCTGTCTCTTACACGAAGTAGTCTTTTGAAAGTTGATATACTTTATTGTATAATAAAGGTACAGAATTGGTAAAAGCCTGATTATGAAGATAAGTGGTTTTAGGGATGATTGTTTCACTTTTGATAGGTGGTATGGACAAGATGGACTCAGATTCGGCTCCTCCATGCTTCTCTGATGCTATCTTAGATTTTGCACCTTCAAACACTGCCACTTGTCATATTCCGTGGTGTGCAACACATTCTTTCTTGTTCTGTTAGCACTAGACATCAGGCTACATTCTTGCTTTTGCTGCTGTTGATGCTGTGTAGTTCATAGTTGTTTTGGAACAGGGTCTCATGGGAACACTTAAGGTATGATTTTTCTTTCTAAAATTTTGTTAATTAAATTAGTTTACTGTTCCCACAGTTTTTTATGTTCAGACAGCAGATGGATTTAGATTTATTGTTCAGTTAGACATTCTGACTGCTGGGTTGGTGTGTTGAGGTTCTTCCCCTCTATGAAAGTCAGTACTGATGCTGGTCTCTCTGTCTAGCTGGGCTGCCCGAGGTTGCAGGACATCAGAGAAATGCATATAGTTTAATTTTCTGAAACAGGAACTTTGGGGCAGCTTTGTCAGAGGTAGTAGATGTAAGCTAAACATATTCAGGCAAGGTTGGGAATTGATCTTGTCCTCACCTGTTTGGTGACCCCCATGGCTGTTTACATTTTTGTGAACCTACCTCTTTATTTCAGTAAGTGATTATCCCAGCAGCTTGGAGATAAAAGTTGCATGAGGGGAAAGGGGATGTCTGCTAAGCCAATGTATGCAGTTTCAGCATGTTCAAACTGGGTTTTTGGTTATTTTTCCTAATGTTTTCCAAGGTTTCCAGTATGTGATATGAAATGTATGAATGCTGTAGAAAAGCCTTGTTACCTGGATATATATTAACATTTAATTGCTGGGGATAGCACGGGGTTCTAGAAGGCATCCTATAAACAGCCAGATCCCTATGTGAAGCAGGGGGATAGTAATAAGGAACGATGTAGTTATACTGCTTCTGAACTAGAGTAGGAGTATGTTCTCACCAAACCTACACCAGTATCATTCCAACTTTTCAGGGTTTTTTTTTGTTTGTTTGTGGGTTTTTTTTGTAAAGAAAGGGTGATCAGGGCTTATATGCAGCTGGTATGCAGCCAAGCAATTTACACTGGTAAGGAAAAAATGCACTGGAAAAAATACTCTCTGATGGACAAGCCCTATGATTAGAACTGTAACACTACTACTGGCCTTAGGAGAGAGCAGGAAGGATAAATCCTGTAGTGGTGCTGTAGAAGAGAAGCCTGTTTCGGAAGGTAGAGAAGTAAAAGTTTAGAAAATTTGCATACGGGTCTGTCTGAAAGATACAGTTTTATCACAGTTTCTGTTCTAGCTCAGCACAGATGTATCGAGTTTGAATTTCAGTTTAAAAAAATAATCAATAATTGTAACCATTAGTTCAAAATCGTGTATGAGCCCGAAATATTTAATGGAGTGTTTCAGTTCTGTTCAGGGATGAGAAATAGGAAAATTGGTTAATCTTCCTCCCGTTTCTGACATATAGTACTTATTTGAGGCTGTTGTTCAGAATTGTTGCTTGAACTTCTTAAAACAGGTGCATTTGAACTATGTTTAATTAATTGCCTTGTTATTGAAAATACAAAAGTCTTCCTCCCAAAGACACCCCATATCAGGTACTGCTATCTTGTTTAAGTTGAGCCAACAGATAAATAGCAAAAGTTTCTTCTCAGCTTGCATTTACCTTTAAAAGCTGCTGTTGCTTCTGTGTCAAACTAAAGAATGGCTTGTGTATCGATGCCTGACTCTTTTCTAAATACATCAATTAAGAAAAAAAAAGATTACTAGAAAAAACAACAAAACCCAAAATCCTTGCAAGACATGCAGCCATCTATTTTGACAAAAGTGGAAATCTGCTTCACCTTTTATAATGCCACGAGGTGTCACTGTCTGTTAACAGGACTCCAGTAACTCTCTTATTTGCTGTGGGAACTTGTCATTTCAACCTCAGCGTTCAACCTACACGCTATACTTCTGTTGTGTATATTTTGGGGGCAATGTTGTTTCTAATGTTAATATAAATCCTGAAATAAGTTTTGTTGAGGCTGTTGCTCAGAATGTGTGAGATCTGTATCTGGTCTTATTTTAGACACGGCATTGATAAATTGCCCAAAACTCAGCTGGTACTGCTATTTGTATCCTGTGTTTCCTTTGTAATGGTTTGTTATGTGATGCTTGGTACAAATGAAAGTACTATTTTCTATCAAAAATAATTTGTTAATTAATTTTTTCTCCTGTTTAGGGAGATATTTGTGAACCTGATTTTATAAAACAGCTCTTCGAAACTGAGAACATAGATATAGTCCTCCATTTTGCAGCCCAAACACATGTAGGTGAGCATTGTTACATGTTTCGGTATTATTTTCCATGAGTATATTTGAAATATATACTGATATTTTTTGTCTTTTCCCTTCATATAGAAAAAGGATACAGTTTGTCTCTACAAACTACATGTTTCGAGGCCTGGTGGCCTTTTTAACTTAAAGGGGTTCACAGCCTTAATTTAAAGTGCTTCATCTGACTGATGCCTATTTTCATTGCGCATAAGTGGTAATGCCCTTTTTATTACATTTTTAAATTCCATCTAGACACATGTGTAACTGACAGTGTACTGTGGAATTATGAAGACAATGGAAGAAGAGTTTGTACATAGTCTTAAGTTTTTACTTGATTGGCTCCAACCTTGCAGGAAAAAACACAGTGTGGAAGCTGAAGGATTAGGCATAGCTCCCTTCAGAATCCTGCCTGGATTCTAAAAAGAGAGAATGAATTACACTTAAAAGTGCCTATTTCAGATTACCACTCTTCAGTAACACTGTTAATGGGAACTGTCCCTACCATACTCCTTTCATCACTAGAAGAAATTCTCAAAGAATTCTCTAGGAAAATACCTCTCAAAATTGTCAGGTTTGATATATACAAAGTCATTAGGTTAGTGGGACAATTCTAACAATTAAAAGAGGTGCTAGTTAATTAACAGTAATAGGCATATATTACTGCATCTTACAACTCTCTTTGAGTGATACTTTTCTTACTGAGCTTGGCCCTTCCTAGTGGAGAGGGGAAGTAATTATGCTGCCACTTAAATAAAGTTAGGTAAAGCTATTTCAAATGGAACAGTCGGTAGCCAACAAGCTTTTGCTCCTGATTCCGGCCTCCTGTTGAGAGCAAGGGTTTTGTCTTCAAGTAAGTGTAGAAAGTGTCTTCATTTAATAATGACCTTGCTATCTGACAGTCAAAGAACTAGTGATAAAGTCGCAGTCTATATTGCAGCCTCTAATATTATGGTTCAACCTACTGAATTTAGGCAAGCCATGTCTTGCCTAAATTTAATCAGAATTGTCTGCATTTTTTTATGTAGATCTTTCATTTTGGCATGCCCTGGAATTCACCTATGTGAATGTTTATGGCACTAATGTACTGGTTGCTGCTGCGCATGAAGCCAACGTGGAGAAGTTTGTCTATGTCAGTACAGATGAAGTATACGGAGGTAGCACTGATGAGGTGAGTTTGAAAGTGCATGAGGGTTTTTCTAGCTTTACTTGCTTTTAGACTCATTTTGCTTTCACTATTAATTTTCCTTGGCCTCTGTAACCTCTGCAAATGTATGACTTTCGAGCTATTTCTGACAATACTGCAACTTGTAAACAAGCACTGGTTGTTTTTAGAAAGCTAAGTATCAAAATTGTACTGAATTTATTTTGTAGTATGTTTTATATTGAATATGTATTACCTAAAGCAGTGAGATTGGGGTCATCAATGACATGCGAATACTCCCCAGAGATAGTATCAAAGGAATGTATTATACAAATTTTGCCTTGGAGCATTCATGAGACTTCAGTAATGTGCCCAATATGTAGTTTTTTCTTAATTTTTTTAAAAAAAATTTTTCCTGCTCTGTTTTGACTATGACAGGCAGGGAACTGTTTTATACTTTAGCTAAAATACCAACAGAACTGTAGGTACTGACAGTTTGAACAGGAAACAGTTCCTGTATTACTGGAAGAAATTCGCAGATGTTTCTTGTTCTATGGAAATCTTGATTCTTCCCAATTTATGCCTGACCGTAATTCAGGAAATGTAATTTAGCTCAGTAAAAAGACAAATTATGCATGCTTGTCTTTCTAAAGGCGTAAATAATGGCCAAGGAGTCTTGTGCCATAATCCATGAAAATACTAATGTATTTCTGAAAAGCCACATGAACTTTCTTATTGTTGCAATGTCTTTATCAGTTCCTTCAATGCAACTTCAATCTGTAGACTTTTATGATACCCAAGGATGTTGTTTTCCTGCACGTAGACCAGTGGTTTGGCTGAGACAACTTCAAGTGAACAACTTCTGCCTCTGGCCCTTGAAAAAAGCACTTTCATTTAATCTGTTTTTTGTTCTCTTTGTGAATTATAGTAGAAGTTCTTGGAGAGGTGTGTTTTGGGGGGGGGAAGGTCAAAAAATAAATCGGGTTCAATTAATTTCAGAGGCAAAGGTCAGACAAGAACAGTGAGTCTTTTAATCACATGTTAAGGTGATTGTTATGAATTGTACATCAGGCAGTGTAGAATCCCTCCTTTCTTTGGTTCATTATTGTACTTTTTTTCCCAAGCGAGAAGTAGATAGAAGTTGCAGGATAGTCATGAAGCTACCTATTCTGGAACAGGTCAGAATTGTTGAAGCCTTGCTTTTGATGGCTTTGGGTTGAAATTCTACTTTTCTTATAGAAATAAAGTTTATAGAAAAGGAAGTCCCTTTTGTTTAGGACCGTGTGCTGGTTTTGGCTGGGATAGAGCTAATTTTCTTCATAGTAGCTAGTGTGAGGCTGTGTTTTGGATTTGTGCTGACAACAGCGTTGATAAAGCGGGGATGTTTTAGCTACTGCTGAGCAGTGCTTACACAGAGTCAAGGCCTTTTCTGCTTCTCGCACCACCCCACCAGTGAGTAGACTGGGGGTGCACAAGAAGTTGGGAGGGGACACAGGCGGGACAGCTGACCCCAACTGACCAAAGGGATATCCCATACTCTATGATGCCATGCTCAGTATATAAACTAGGGGTAAAGCTGGCCGGGGGACCGCTGCTTGGGCTGGGCATCAGTTGGAGGGTGGTGAGCAATTGTTTTCATTTGCATCACTTGTCTGTCTTGTTTGTTTGTTGTTGTTGTTTTCATTACAATTTTTATTATTATTATGATTGTTATTATTATTTTATTTCATTTATTAAACTGTTCTTATCTCAACCCATGAGCTTTCTCACTTTTACTTTTCCGATTCTCTCCCCCATCCTGCTGGCGCAGGGGGGGAGTGAGCGAGCAGCTGTGTGGTGCTTAGTTGCCGGCTGGGGTTAAACCATGACAAAGTGAAAGGTTAATTTGCTAGCTGTGGTGCAATGGCACTTGAGACAGTATGAGCCTGGAAAGGATTGAACCTCCCTGTGGCAACAGTGATTATTTTACGAGATAAAAATCTAAGGACCTGCTACTGTGAGGTACTCTGCTAGAAGTATAAAAATATTACTGCTGGTATTCTAGCCACGTGCTGTGTTTGATAAATAGTCCATCTTTTGTTACTGGTCTTCTGCTGTAAGTGGAAGGGTGACTTTCTCAGACTGGCGTGCTTGGATATTTATGGATTTTTATTTCAGCTGCAACTGCAGCTTTTGTAACTTTAAGACTTATCTGGGCAAAAGAAATTGAGTAATGCAAATTTTTCTTTTCATTTTAGGAATTTGATGAATCCTCACCAAAACGTCCAACAAATCCCTATGCCTCCTCTAAAGCAGCTGCAGAGTGTTTTGTTCAGTCTTACTGGGAAAGGTACCAAGTAAGTTCATGCAAGCTTCAAAAACTCTGAAGCCCATACTTAAGTGTCTGTGTTACGTATATAAGAGTATAAAAGAAAAATCAGTACTAGTCCACACAGTGCCACCTCTTTCCTGATTGCTAGTCTTGTAGTTTGGATGCGTCAGAGGATGTTCACCACTTACTGGTGGAGATACACTGCAAGACAGTGGGGAGAAGTCAAATGTTTTTAAATTTCTTTGAAAATCTGACCTGTAATGTCTGAAAATGTTCTCTGATAAAACGGTCAAAGAGAACAGTAGCAATTTAAAAAAACAGTGTTAAGCTTGAAGGAAATCCGTTTATACAGAAGTAGAATACACGAAGTTCAAATTGTATGAAGACTAAGCTTATAGAGAAAGCAAAAAAGGGAAAAAAAACCCCACAAAAACCTATTACTCAGATTTGTTTAAGCAAAAATATTTAAATTTTTGAATAGTCTTTTGTCCTTGACATGTCCCTCTGTGATGTTGTTACTGATATTAACATCTTATTCAAGTCAGCTTTATGACTGTGAAACATTTTCTTGGAATAAGAAGTAGTAAGCCAGCCTTCAGTCAACCAGATAGAAGTATGTAATGTCCTATGGTGGTTTCATAGCAAGACTGAGGGATTACAAACATTTGTCACTTGTGCTTCTAAGACTGAGAAGGCTGGAGGCCCTTGCCTATTTGACAGAAGTATGGATAGCTTGATTCATTAATGTTTGTAAGGTCTTGCAGATTTTTTTAATAAGCACTGTGGGTGTGTCAGTTTATTATTTATTGATCAGCAAGAAGCCTAAGGATTTTTACTGGTATACATTTTCTTATGTAATCACATGCATGTTTAATGCTCTTAAGTTCCCAGTTGTTATCACACGGAGCAGTAATGTTTATGGACCACACCAGTATCCAGAAAAAGTAAGCTAAACCTATGCTTTACTCTAAGCTTCAGTATACCATAATTTAGGGTTGTAGCGATGTTACTTTTTTTTCTCATAAGAATGGACTGACTTTTGAAAAAAGCACTGTTTTGCAAGTATATTTGTCCATGCTTAACCTGTGATTATATATTTTGATCTTACACTAATATGTCTTACCATCAACACAATGACCACATGTTTTTTGGTTGTCAGTAAAGCATCAATTAGAGATTTTTATTTATTTACATGGATTTTACTACAATGACTTTGTTTTGTAGCTTTTTTAGTTTTCAAAGGATATTTAACTGCCCTGTGTCTGGCAGGGATCCCTTACAAATTACACTAACTCACATGTCATGTGCTGTAATTAGTTATTAAACATCCCTAAGGTAAACATTTCAAAAAGTAAAGTGTGAGAGAGCAGTATGTCTGGTATAGAAGGAGATGTTCCAACCTTTACAGAAAATAGGTAAGATGAAGCTGTGGCAATCAGATATAAGGTGAGAAGTAGCGCAAAGTGACTTGTTCTTTGTGTGTGTCCATACATACCTTAAGGGTAACTATTTAAAGTAGTTATTAGTGAGAGTTGCCTTTGTGGGAAATACCAAGGTCTGCTATGCTAGTGAATGGAAATACACTGATGGAATGGTAGTGATAATCATATGTACTCTTTGAAGTTTGGAGCTTGTGTGAAATGCAGCTATATTTTGCAGTTCTAGTAAGATTTTTAAAAATCTGAATAACTTTTTATGTGTTGGGTTATTTTGCAAATAAATTTTATTTTCCCTATATTATTGCAGGTGGATAAGCAATGGTTTTTAAAATATGTTTTCACTGATCTGTTGCTTGGGAAATGTCTGGCTACAGGTTGCATGATGTTGGGAGTATATTCAGGGGATGTATCACTGTTTACTTGCATTCAGTTTATATATATATTCTTCCTCAAGTATCCACTTCTAGTTACTGCTAAAAACACGATACTAGGCTAGATGGATCTTTAGTTTTACCTAGTATGTCTGCTCCTATGTTTAGACTAGTGAGTTAACAAAATTAAAAGAATTGGAATAGCTTTCTAATGGTTTCGGATTAAAAACTTTTAATAGCGGGACCAACTGTTTGGAAGTTTTTAGGACATTATGAATGTATCTAAGCTTGTAGCTGAACATAATACTGCAAATCTTTAAGCTGCAAGCTAGTGGCTGTCACTTAATCTGTGTTTACTTGTCTTGAAATTGTCTATTGGTTCTCTTCCAAATGTAACTATTTTAATGACTCTTACTTTTTGGCTATAGATTTACTGCAACTTGCTGGATGTTTAAACCATGTTCTAAACTGTTTGCAATAGTCACCCCTAGTTAGACTCCACTGCACTTCTGTGTGTGAAAAGTAATGGAACCATTTTCTTTTGTAAAAATGTTACATTTGTAACTACTGATTTTCAGTGGTTGACCAGAAAGGTAAGCTTTACAACACAATAGAGGCATTTACTCTTAAAAAAAAAACCCCAAATCCCTGCAGTTTCTAGGCTTGATGCATTATTTTATCAGACTTAAAACTTAAAAGTATTTAAAGGGTCTTACTAAAATACTTAATGATACTTACTGGTGAAGCCCCATGTTCTTTGCAGAATAACAGCTTCTAAAATAGTGGAGTAATGTGTTTTTGTTCAATTCCTTAGGTTATTCCGAAGTTTATATCTTTGTTGCAACAAAACAGAAAATGGTATGTAATTTGCTTTTTTGTTTGTGGTACTTGTGCTATAAAACTGTGATTATAGTTACAAATATGGGGTATAGTTTGAAAAATTATAATTTCATAGCTAAGTCATGAATTGCTTATTTTAATAATAGGATTTCCTTATAAAACTAAAGGATTGTTTGCATGTCAGCTGCTTAAGGTACCTTCAGGTAACAGCTAACAGCAAAGCTGCTTAAAACACAGTCTAATAAATTGAATGCTTCTATTCAAGGATTAACAAAAATTTTTTGCCTTTTCCTGGTGTTAAGCTGTATTCATGGTTCTGGACTTCAAAGAAGGAATTTCCTTTATGCAACTGATGTGGTAGAAGCATTCCTTACTATCCTGAAGGAGGGGAAGCCAGGTGAAATTTATAACATTGGAACTAACTTTGAGATGTCCATTGCCCAGCTTGCTAAGGAATTAATCCATTTAGTGAGTAAACAGTTATGATGCTTTTCTTTACCAGTCATTGCACATATGAACAATTCTACTATACACCTTTTGTAGCTCTGAGAGCGCCTAGGCTTGTGGTGGGTTTTAGAAGATAGTTGTAGCAGAATGACGTGCTACCCTTTCTGTGGCAGCTGTACTATGTAAGTTTGCAGTACAGGCTATCGTGCGTTGCACTGCTCCATCAGTTATCCTGACTAGGACATAACTGGCACAATGATTAAATACCATTTGGTAGGTTTTCTTTCATGCTGGCTGCTTCAGTTGTGGTCTAAGAATGTGGCACTATTCAAATCTAACAATTTGACTATGAATGGTTAGGCAGTGCTCGAATGAAGGGGAAGTATTGGTATTGTTCTAGATAGTTTTGGTGATTTCAGTAGTTTGAAAACTCAGTTTAGACAAAAGAACATTTCTGTTTGTGGATCTTTTCTTTTAACAGACTTAAAATAGATTTTTTTTAAAACAAGATTTTAAATGTATGTTAAAGCAGTGCAAGATGTGTGGGGGTGATTTTTGTTTCTCTTCTTGACAGATAAAGAAGACTAGTTCGGAATCTGAAATGGAGCACTGGATGGATTATGTCAAAGACAGGTAAGAAAATAGCGAAGCACAAGCAGGATAGCTTTATCCTGAAGGTTTCTGGGTCTCTTGCAAAATAGTGTTTTGTGAAAGTGTTTCTACTCTGCAGGAGGGAAAACTTTTGAGGGAGTATGAGCTATTTTGCTTTCTTAATTTTTTTTTTGGCTAGTAGATTTGATATCTATGATCTGTACAGGACACTGTATAGAAAATAAGGATTTCCTTTTCTTACTTGGATCATTAGGTCAGAACATATGTCTTGAAGGGGAATGCATAATGCTAATCTTTCTGTCTCCAAACTTCCATCAGACTTCTGACTACTGAAGTCTGCTCTGGGAAAAGAACAGGTTTTACACAATGGCTAAATCTTTTCTTAAGAGTAGTTTAAACACTTTATTCATTACTTTGTATTCAGCATCACTTGAGTGAGATGAATCCCATCGTCTCTCATCTAGCTTTAGTATTTTGACGTTAATGTGACTAGTTCGGACATAGATGTGTTTTGTAGGTAAGACCCACTCTCCGCAGGCAGATGTATGTGCTTGCAGAGTGTAGTTAATTTTAGATTCCTATCTTAAGCTGAAACTGCTATCTCAAAAGTAGATGTAAAATTCTGAGGTGCCAAAGTTAGGGTGGTGGCAAAAATGGATAGCTTTTATAAATATGCTTTTGCTGTGTGTTTCCGTCCTTAATTTCAGGCTTGGTTTGGCTCTGTTCTTTTATCTCTTTTTTTCCTGCAGCAACAATGAGTCTCTGCTTACTTTAGATACCACTCTTTCTCCAGAGTGATTAGAAATGACATATCTGCTGATAGCAATTAGGTATTATTATGGCCTTTAGAATTCTCACTTTCTGTTCACATTTGGGTTGTTATCATGGCAACTGAAGTGTCTTTTAAATGTACTAATTTTTGTTTTTAAAAGGAAGTGTTCTTCAGAATCCTATCTGAGTGTATCACAGGACTTTGAACAAATTGCCTTTGGCTCACGTGATGTGAGTGTTCAATAGGTCTCAGTGTAATTCAGATTGAGATCTTTCTTCATGTGTATTGGGCCCTGTCCTCTACTGTTTAAACATAAACAAGCTTGGGAAAACTAACCAGTTAAGAATTCATATTTCAAAGAATGTTGAGGCCTTATAAAAGATTCTTAAGATGCCTAACTAGTGATTATTTAATTCTATAATGAGCAACTTGAAGGTCATGGGGGTTACTTGCCATGGAAAAATTAGTTCTGCTTCTGCTTGAGATTAGCATGTTTTAATAACTGTGATAAGTAGCTGGTTTCTGTCTGCACGTGTAGCTTAACTAGTCAGTATGCTAGTGCCAGTAATGCAGGAATGCTAGACTAGACTACCTAACTGCCAGATTGTGGAACTGAAAATTTGTCACGCTTAAATTTCTGTGTTGAAACTTGCAGCCTGGGATTCCACATATTCAGTATTACTAAGTTTGTGTACTAATGATGCACTGTAATGACAATGCTTTGGAAGTCTATGTTTTTCAGATCTGAAGTATGTGAAAATTTGTGGGCTTTCAGGATGAAAAATGTGAATGCTGATACTGGAAAACACTGGCTTGTGTAGTGACTATCTAAAGAGTTGCAAATGCACTGATTTGCACAACTGCATTGGCAGTGATTTGAGTTTTGCATTCATTTTTGTGCCAATAAGATATTAATTCAATTTATTCTAGTCAATTCCAAGTAGTTGACTGTACAAACTGAATTGTATTGTAGCTGCGCTCAACTGCTGTGTATTTTTTGAAGGCAATATAATCTGTTCATGTTGAAGGCAATATAATCTGTTCATGTTGAAGGCAATATAATCTGTTCATGTTGAAGGCAATATAATCTGTTCATGTTGATGGGAATTTTCAAAATTGAAGCATACCTAATGTTGGTTTGAAGACAATGTGAGGTACTGCATCTCTAATTAATGAAAAAGTCTAATCAAATTGTTTTCCATGTGCATTTTATACTTCATCAGACCTACCAATGACCTGAGATACCCAATGAATTCAGAAAAAATGCACAACTTGGGATGGAGACCTAAAGTGCCTTGGAAAGAAGGAATAAAGAAAACAAGTAGGACTGATGGCATTTACGCTAGTTGATTTAGAAGTGTTTGGAGGAGGGAAGGGGAAAGAGGGGAAGATGGGTATATAGGTTAGTTAATGAGAAGCTAAAGAGAATGAGTTTAACACTTTAATTTTACATGAAATGGGCTGGTTTTTAAGTAGTGAAATTACCTGATTTAAAAAAAAAAAAGGTTAATCACAATAAAATAGCATCAGGTACTAGAATGAATTACTTTTTAATGCTAGAATAAGTCTTGTGTAAAGAATTTAAAATCTGAACTAGATAGATGTATTTTTTTAATACTATAGGTTAAAATTTTGCATGATGAGCTACTAGCATGTTGTTAGTCCTGTGATATCTGTGGAATATTTGAATTTCCCTGTTATCTCTGGTCAGCTTGACTCATCAACATTCTCTTCACACTAGTTGAATGGTACAAAGAAAACTTTCACAACTGGAAAAACTCGGAGAAAGCTTTGGAGCCCTTTCCTGTGACAGAGCCATTTGCACGGCTCAGTGGTCCATAGAGTGGCGGAGAACCTTAAGGAGTTTATTCTACCTCATGCAGTGTTTTCTTTGAAGCCTGCAATCAAGTGGCCGCACTGAACTCTTAATGTATTTGAGACACATGAAGCATGGTGAATACAGAACTACAGTGCGGCAGAACTTTGGAAGGTTTTCAGCACTTTATAAGTTGAACCTGTTAATTTCAGCTTTTGGTGCAATACTATATTCTCACTAGGTATTGATTTTAAAGAACTGTACAGGATGAAGAATATTTATAATGCTATAAATTAGTGTAACTGAAGTAAAATCTGCCTTATTAAGAATAATTAATTGCGATTACAGCTTTTGGGACTTGCAATGAAATTTGGTTTAGTTCTGAAATAGTTAATCTGTATTAGTTTGTTTTTACAGTATAATATGTTATTTTTGTCACTTTAAAGAGTTGCATTTTATTTTTAATCAAGGGGAAAAATGCTCTATTCTCTGGAGAGTATAAATCAGTTGATAAAAGCTAGATAAGGCACCAGATCTGGTGCAGTCCTTTTCTCTGTTGGTGCAGTATTACCTTCTGTAGATGACTGATTAAACTGTTATCTACTCTGTAACTTTAAATGCCCTTTTTTAAGGGGGGCGGGGGGGAAAGGTGTCAAGAAGTAGCAGGTGTTATTGCTGAGATTTCCAGAAGCATTTTCTTAAACTTTGCTCTGCATTAGATGTCACCTTTTTACTGTATTACTGTCTCTTACATGTTAATTTCCTTTTCTTAACTGTAATTGTAACAAACTTGAAATACAATAACACAGTTAACATTCCAGTGATGTTATTTCGTGTGAAATGAAGGCTATTTATGGAGAAAAACTTTGAACACTTATTTTCCTGTGAATTGTGGGTTGGCAGACCTTATTCAATGCGGTGTTTCATAATCTTTTATTTGGTGACAAACATTTTAAAGATGAAACAATATTTGAGTTTTAATGTAAAATTTGGGAGGAACCGTCAATTCTAGAAATACGTTGATGAATCTTTTCCAAAGTTGATTTAGTAATAAAAGTTACAGTGTAACTGGTTTCTCTTAATTAAGTAAACACGCTGAAAAAGTAGGTGGTGGGGATTTTTTTTTATATTTCTTTATTTTTTCAGGATACAGGAAGAACTATCTTCACTTCTTTGGCTTGGAGGTGGCAGACATAGAAGGGAAAACTCTTCTTGGTTTTATCACTTTAGCTTCTGTACTTGGCACAGTCCCAGACCCTTCTGTTGCCCCTGGGTGGAGCTGCAGAAGCACAGTGCTAGGATGCTGTGGTGTACTCAGAAATTGCTGTGACTTCTGAAGTCTCTTAGAAACTGGGAGTTAACTCTCAAAACACAAGTACGTGCAGAAATTCTTTCCTCATCGCCCTAGGTGCGGGAGGAACAGAGCCTGGGGCATTTACCTTAGCTCTGCCCTTGCTAGAGTTTCGGTATTAACTGAAGATAAAACTCCATAGTACTGACCCAGATAGCCTACAGGTAGTGCTGCCTTTGGACCCACAATGCTCCCAACTTCATCATACCTCTTGTGTATTGCATGGTGCTGTTGATAAAATGCCACACTCGGTTGGTAAGAGTCATCTTAAAAGAAGGCTGAACAGTAAACGTCTAGGCTTACCTTAGCACCAAGGATGTGTTCTAAAGTCTGTGAATGTGTTGCTGAAGGTGAGTTTTCTGTGACAAAGTGGGATAATACTACTATACTAGAATTGCATTGCACTTGCATTTTTTGGGTTTCTGATACTTGGTTTGGTAGTCAAGACCTCCATTTGGGAAGGACAGAAGTTACAGGACTTAGTATGTACTAGTCTATTAGAATACTTGGCTTATCAGATACTTAAGCTTCTACTGATGAATCGCTTAGATTTCATTGTCAGACACGGATTGCTGGTAACATTCAAATATTTTCTTAATTTTTATATTTTCTTGAGATACAGCTTCCTTACAATACATTGTAAGGAAAAACGCATTTTGTATTTTTCAAAAGTCAATACCAGAAATAGCTGAAGTACTCCAAAAGACCTCTTTTAGCTGTATTTGTGCTTGCTGTGGCAGCTGCTGTGGGTGAGCTGCATGAAAGTGTGTATCTTTCACATCTGCTTATGCTGGAATACTGGTTATGTGATGTTTCTTTAATTTTAGGAATAGAGATTATTATTTTAAAACTTACAAATAGGTACAGTGTCTTTGGAATATTAAAAATCAGTTAATGTGTGATAGTGTTATCAGATCAGAAATACACAGAAAAAAAAGCAGTAGAGTGTGATTGGTTTATTGAATAGATCTTTTGAAAGTTGTTTTGAATGTTTAGGTGCTGAAAATGGAAGTTTTGACATTTATGTGATTGTCCAAACAAGTGGTATTACTGGGAATGGGTTTTTCAAAAGGATCTATTAATTTTTAGTGGCAACTGTTCTAGTTTATTTAAATGTTTTTGAAGATTTAATCCTTCCAAGTGTTTGAGATTTTTGGCTTGGGGTTCCTACTTTTTATATATATATATATATACACACATTTAAAAAAAAAAAATTAAAAAATATTAGGAGGCTTTTACTTTGAGCTACTTTGCTGTAGATCAGGTTGCCTTAGCAGGTGAGTGCTTGGCTAGGAGCATTCCTTTCACAGGGAAAAGTCTTTTTACTGTTGAAAACAGCTTATTTTGCCATTAACCTTCTGGCTTCTGTAGGAAGAAAAGGACAAAGGATCCACTAGTGAAGTGTTAATGTGGAGAAGTATAAAGCTTTTAGCTTTATTTCTCACTGTTCTTTCTTGGAAGATAGGAAGAAGGATTTCTGCAGAAGGCAAAGGTAGTGATGTAAAATACTGTGAACACAGCAATCTTTCAGTCCACTTTTCTCAAAGTTTCTGTCACAGAACAAATTGAGGTTACACCAATAAAAAAATAAATGGAATAAATGTGTATGTCACTTAAATTGCTAAAGCTTTCTAAAGGAGAAGGGCTGGCGTTCGGTGAAGGGTTTCTCTCCAGGTTGCATCACAGATGAGAGGCGCACACTTGGGAAATGATTTGGGGACAGCTGTCAGTTCTGCATCTCTCTTTGAGATTGTTGTTGTGGGTTGGATCAGATCTTCAGGAAGCAGCTCCTGAAATCCCTTGTGCATTGGGGCAAACCACCATTGCTACCCAATTAACTTCTCATACCAGGCCTGCCACTCAGCATGTCCCTTGCAAGCAGCCGCTGACAGAATTTGGAAAACGGTGAAGTGGGCAGCTGAGGCAGGGCTCTTGGCAGTCCGCCTGCTCTGCGAGTCGTGGCCGGTGGGGCCTTTGTGTGTGTGTATCAGTTCCAGTTTGTGTGGTGGAGATAATCCTTGCTTTCTCCGAGGCTCTTTGGTCTGACCTTGGCACCTGCTTGCTTACGTTTGCATGCTGCTTGGCATTAAGGGGTCCCAGCTGTGGTTGAGGCTGGTTTACGTTATCAGCATATGACTGACTAGAAAATAGCTTTTCTTTGTCCACCCTATCCTTTACTAGATAGAGGAGGTGGTTGTGGGAGAAAAAAAATGTGGTGGTTGGTGTTCTTTTTCCCTCCACACTCTTCTGGAGGGGTACAAAATAGCACAAATTTGGTTTCCCGTTAGGAGAAAGTTGTGAATAGCTTCGACTGGACTTGGAATGCTCCATTTTGCTAAAACTCTGTTCCTACGTTCTTTAAATAGCCATGAAATGCTAATATGTTTCTACTTCTCAGTAAGAGGAACTTTGATGCAAAAAAAGCCCAAGTTTTGTTGGGGGAAAAAAGTGGCTGTTTTATTACATACAGTATATCTGAGACTGAATCATCCTTTTGTTTTTGTTTTGCATTACCTTTGGTTTTTATTTCCATTGCCATTTCCATTTTACCTGTCAAAACAAGAGTTTCTAAAAATACTAAAAATTAGAATAACCTGTTGGTTCATAGTAGCTCTGATGTTTGCGGTAATGTATGAAAACTCTAAAGTCAATAGTGTTTTGATTTCTATGCATGTCATCACACATTTGGAGTTTATCGGCACCAAGGATCACAAGATTGTTAGCTGCATCGGTAGGAGACATGCTCATTAAGTGATTACATTCATGATTTCTCAGCAAAACAGTCATTGCCAGTGGCAATGGAAAATCATGAGAATGAGATTTTTGTATCAGTAGTTGTTAGCATACCTCTTTAGTACAATGGTATGGTTTTTTTCTTTAACCTCTCCCTAACTGAATTTTTTTTGTTAAAGAGTTTTTGTTTTCAGTCACTAAGTAACTGCTGGCCCAGTCCTCAGCATTTTGACTTCTGAAATATGTTTGACTTCTGAAAATACATCAGTTCCGGAAGAACAGTGGTTGCTCACAAAAGACTTTCCAAAAGTAGGACAAATTGAGGAAAAATATACTCTGAAAGTGAACGGAACTGGGGGGGTGTATGTCACTAAATATTCACAGGGCTAGTTGGGGAAAATGCTGCTTTTTCCACATTGGAAAAAAGGAAGGATTTGTTAAACTCCTCTATTACTGTGGAGGAGAGAGAGGTTAGTTTGGCTTTTTTTGGCTAGCAGGAGGGAGAAGCAGTGGGCAATCTTGCGAAGCCCTGTTTCTCCCCACACAGCATGCAGGGAGCACAAATAGGGGATGCTGTCGCAGGGACCTTTTTCTAGGGCCATGGGCACAAAACTTGTGATGTGAGCGTCCAGCAGCAGTGCCACATGTGCTGATGTGCTCACCCGTGTGCATCCTCTGCCTTCCCCCTGTAGCCACAGGAGTGCAATTTAACAGTTGCCTGTTGAGATAAATGCCTAACCCACAATGTGAGAATAAAGTTTTTTTTTTTTTTTATAACTGTGCTTAGTCAGGCTTTGTGATGTATGCAGAGACATAATGTTGCCCTGTGGAACGTGTGTCTCCGAGCAAGACCATGGAAAAATGAGGATGGTGGTGCCCTTTCTATGCATGTTCACTTGTGGTACGTCAACTCTGTACAGAATTTGTCACACTTCAAAATAAAGTTCCTGAAAACTGAAGCAAAAATATTCCCAATTTAATGCTCTTGAATATTCTAGTTCTTGTTACCCCCTGAATAATCCAGGGAGCCACAGCCGAAACACCTTTATCCTGATACCAAATGCACGTAGGGTTATGTACCGTGCCTGCCCATGTACATATAGTTTGGTGTTATTGCTGTATTTGCCTTGGCCTTAAGGCGTAAATTTATTTGTGAAGACTGTCGTCAGTTCGTTCCTGGTAGCCATGCTATCCGGCACTGCAGGACGAGTAATACCATCGATCTTATTTGAATCATGACACACAAATACGGGCCAGGTGATGGGTGGGGGAGGACGCGTTAGTGGTGTCGCTTCAAAAAAACTGAAACAGCAGCCGAAATAGCTCAGTTGGGAGAGCGTTAGACTGAAGATCTAAAGGTCCCTGGTTCGATCCCGGGTTTCGGCAGAAAGCTTTTTCTTCCTTTTTCCGGCCCTGCTCGGGAGGTGGCGCGCGGCAGCTGCCGCCGCCGCCCTGCGGGCTCTGGGCGCCTTCTAACACCCGGCCCGGCCCTGCCTGCTCCTGCCCGTCCCACGGCGCTGCTGCCTGATCCTGCCCGGCGCGGGTGGGAGTGCCCGCGCCCGCCGCTTGTGCGGGCCGCCAGGCTGTCGGCCCGGCCCCGGCCCCAGCCCCAGCCCCAGCCGTGGCCGGGGGGCTGCACTGTCGAGCTGGTAGCGACCGTGTGGCTCGTGACACATCGTTTGTCACCGTGCGCGTCACGTCGTACATGTCATGCATGAGCATTCGTGCGGAGCAGAGCGCTCTGCTGACTGCCCCACCCCGATCGCTCTGCCAGGGCTTTCGACTGCTGGGCATGAAATGTCTGGTTGTCTTCCCCAGCTTATTTTTTTTTAAAAAAGAAAAAAAAGCAGCGGAGGCATTTCCGACGGTGGGATTCAGGGAGATGACGCCATTTTACCTCTGCTGAGTGTGCGAGTTGACGCTTGCCAGGCAGTGGCCTGGATGCACAGGTACCGCTCTGCAGAGCCTCGTAGGGACAAAACCAATCTACAACAGCCCAGCCAAGCGGCAACCTTTGGTGAGCCCGCGTTTCGTACGCATGGCATGCACATGAAAAAACCGCGCAGAGGCGATTTGCGACGGAGGCGGGAGGGAATGAGCCGTTGAGCCTCCCTGTCCTCTCTTCCAGTGCTTGGTGCTGCAGAAGAGAGGAGGACACGCCGGAGAGCGAGCCATGAAATCACAGAAACGCCCTGCAGCTCGCACCTACCCAACAGTGCGTGTGCCTGAGTCCTCCCCGGCAACTGGAAATGCAGCGTCTGGGAGGGTTTGCCTTCCAGTTTCCCTTTTTTCCTCTTCTAAGTTTAAGCTTCTTATTTATGGTGGAAGAACGGAGAGCAAAAAGCTTCATTTCCAGTCCCTTCTCTGCCCTTCCCTTCACCTGCCGCTCCCTATAGATGAAGGGACGCGCACCAGAAGAGAAAGCGAAACCGTGCGGGGAGGAGCGGCTGTGGTGGGAGGGTAGGGGCAGGGAGGGAGAGAGGCTCTCTGGAGGATGGGGACAGAGGCAGAGACAGAAGAATTAGAGATTGCTTCTTGCCAAAATCTGGAGTGGAGGTGAAAATTCCTGGACCTCACTATTCCTCTGCTGTCAACAGATAGCTGAAACTACTTCTGGTTCAGCGAAAGGCTAAGGAATAGCTTCAAGAAACTCTGGTAATTAATGTCACCTAATCTTTACCGTTCATGTATTTCCCCCGATCCTTTCTTTACTTTTAAGTTGGGAAAAATCACTTGGATTTTTCCAAAGCATATTTTTAAGGAAGGCATCTGGTTTTGGTTTGAAGACATGAGGAGACAGAAAATTCATTAGTTCTCTCGGTATTTTGTTGCAACTGTTCCAAATATATTCCTTACTTTAATTTGGATCTGTCCTCTGTTAAATTCTAGCTATTATTTCTGTTAAGCCTTTTCTGTGTTAGATCAACCATCTTCTCAGTACCTGGTGTTTGGTCATCATGAAGCCGTCAAGTCAACACCCAGCTTTGTTTTGATAAACCAAAGAAATCAAACTCTTTGAGTCTCTCATTTTAAGACACTTCCTCCTACTTTCAGGTAATTTTTCTGTAACCTTTTTAGTATACTGACACCAGAACAATGCACAGAAAAAGGTAATGGTGTCATCAGTGCAAAACAGCGGTAAATCAGCTCCTTTCTTCTCTTCAGCAGTACTTCATCTATTCATGGAAAGGGATCACTGGTCCTTTTTTAATCACAGCATCACATCAAGCGTTGCTGCTGAATTGCATGTGCGATACAAGGAGCACTCACTGCTGATGAATATCCTATTAGTACAAACAGGAGAAGTGTTACTTAGACCCCTACTACTAAGACAGGTAAGGTATAGTATAACTGCTTATATTACTATTTTTCCTAAAGATTTTTTTAAGCTTTTGAAAGAATGTTAAGACTGCACCCTTGATTACTGAGGGACAGAGGGAAAAGTTAAAATGAAGATTACTTGTGACTTCTCATCTGTACTTTTGTGCGGGTGATATCAGGAATTAATACTTTTTTTTCAAAGAACTTTTAATTATTCATCAAAGACTTAAGCGGTGCTTTGGTAATGAATTAGGAAGGTATTAATTTCCTGCAGATGTGTAATCAAAGAGGCAAAAGAAAGACTGACTGTTTCCTTTTTGGCCATTTCCATACTGCTGAATAAAAAAGAGTCATGGAGCAAGCTTGGATATTGGACCTCTGACTGTCTGCTCGGCTTGTGCATTAGTGCCCCGATAGCCAACTCTTTCCAAGATTTGCTATGGAGGGACCAGCCCCGCGCAGAGCAGACACCAGCCAGCCAGGATCTCTCAGCTGGGGGCCCAGGATGTGACCCCAAGACTGCTTTTAGGTAGCAACCTGGCTGTACCCTCTCAGTGCTACACCGGAGGTTGGGTCCCCTCTGCCACTGAGTTCCCCGAGGGCTAGGAAAGGTGTGGGTCACTCTTGCCCTCTGAAAGTGTCTGATTTTCAGTAGGAGTGCCCAGGCACGTGGATGTATGACAGTTATGTGCTGTAGTAATGTCTGAAATTTCTATTTTTAAAGCTAAGGATAATCAGAGAATCACAGAATCACTAAGGTTGGAAAAGACCTGTAAGATCATCAAGTCCAACCATAAAAAAAACCAAAACCAAAACCAAAACCAAAAAAACCCCCACAAACCACCCACAAAACACACCACAACCCACACCAAAACAACCGACCCACACCACACAGCACCATGCCCATCAAGCCACATCCCACAATGCCACATCCACACGCTCCTTGAATACCTCCAGGGAGGGTGACTCCACTACCTCCCTGGGCAGCCTATTCCAATGTTTCACTACTCTCTCAGTAAAGAACTTTTTCCTAATATCCAGTCTGAATCTCCCCTGGCGCAACTTGAGGCCATTTCCTCTTGTCCTGTCACTCGTCACTTGGGAGAAGACACCAACACCCACCTCTCTGCAACCCCCTTTCAGGTAGTTGTAGAGAGCGATGAGGTCTCCCCTCAGCCTCCTCTTCTCCAGGCTAAACAACCCCAGCTCCCTCAGCCGCTCCTCATAAGACTTGTGCTCCAGACCCCTCACCAGCTTCGTCGCCCTTCTCTGGACACCCTCCAGCACTTCAATGTCCTTCTTGTAGTGAGGGGCCCAAAGCTGAACACAGGATTCGAGGTGCGGCCTCACCAGAGCCGAGTACAGGGCCACGATCACCTCCCTACTCCTGCTGGCCACACTATATCTGATACAGGCCAGGATGCCGTTGGCCTTCTTGGCCACCTGGGCACACTGCTGGCTCATCTTCAGCTGGCTGTCAATCAACACCCCCAGGATCTATTCTGCAGGGCAGCTTTCCAGCCACTCGTCCGCAAGCCTTTAGCGTTGCCTGGGGTTGTTGTGACCCAAGTGCAGGACCCGGCACTTGGCCTTGTTGAACCTCATCCAATTGGCCTGGGCCCATCGATCCAGCCTGTCCAGATCCCTCTGCAGAGCCTTCCTACCCTCCAGCAGATCAATACTCCCGCCCAACTTGGTGTCTTCTGCAAACTTGCTGAGGGAGCACTCAATCCCCTCATCCAGATCATCGATAAATATATTAAACAAGACCGTCCCCAAAACTGAGCCCTGGGGGACTCCGCTTGTGACCGACCGCCAACTGGATTTCACTCCATTCACCACAACTCTCTGGGCTCGGCCATCCAGCCAGTTTTTTACCCAGCAAAGAGTGCACCTGTCTAAGCCATGAGTCGCCAGCTTCTCCAGGAGAATACTGTGGGAGACAGTGTCGAAGGCTTTGCTGAAGTCCAGGTAGACAACGTCAACAGCCTTTCCCTCATCCACTAGGCGGGTCACCTGGTCATAGAAGGAGATCAGGTTGGTCAAGCAGGACCTGCCTTTCAGGAACCCGTGCTGGCTGGGCCTGATCCCTTGGTTGTCCTGCACGTGTCCTGTGAGCGCCCTCAAGATGAGCCTCTCCATAATCTTCCCTGGCACCGAGGTCAGGCTGACAGGTCAGGCCTGTAGTTCCCCGGATCAAATATTAATATATTATATATTAGTATATTATGTTATTAATATAATATTACCTGTAATAGCAATTCCCTTCTCAGGTTTTGAGGTTTTGTGATGTTAAGCAGAAATTCTGTGGAGCACTGAAATACTAAGGGTGGTAGCCTTAGGACATTGAGAAGAAAATCTCATTTTTGTTCGGTATGGGATTTGGATAGCACACACTGAATAAGGCCTTGGGTCTTATGTGGAAGAAGAAGATAAAATTAAGAGATAACCTTAATTCTGGTATTTTTTAACTTCTGTCTGATTGGTTTTGCAGGCTTGATGCAGGTTTCTAATGTGATTTGGCAGGTTTTGGGTGCAAAGCAACCCCGAGGGTTGTTGCTTTATTGCTTTTATGTTGCACAATATTCAGGCATTTTTCATTCAGCTTTATCTTCTTTACACCATTTTTTGTTAGTGTTGCTGCTTTCTAGGTTACTTCTTGACAGCAAGCTTCTCCATTTCCATTTATTTTTCTATTAGGTTGTTCCCTCAAGTTGAACCCCCTGCTAGGAAGCAGATCCAGGCTGCTTCCATGTCTGTTTAAATGAGCCTTTATGTTTTAGTCGCAAGGCTCCTTCTCTGCAACTGGGAAACTTCTCTGCCACTACATGTGTGGTTACATATGTTTTTTTTAAATTACCATCACATACTGAAGTTGACACCTCACAGGGATTGAGAGGAAAACTCACATTTTACAATGTGGTTTCAATATTCAAAATCTGGTCAGTTTGGTTCTCGTGCTTTTTCCATGACCATCCTTGGCTACTGAGTTTTAAGTGAATGAAAACTGGAGCAGAAGGAGCAGCTCAGCAAGAGGCGTACCACACATCATAGCTCTGCTGCAAGCTGCAACAACGTGCAACCACAGAACATGACAAATAACGAAGAAGCTTAAAGCTTTACTTTGAAATACCTCTATCTGGTATTTCTGACAGTGGTGGGACTAACTTGCTGTGCCTGGCATTTTCCATAGGCTTTCTGAGAGTTTTAACAAGTTCAGGTGTTCCTCAGATGAGATGCTCCTCCTCCTCCTCCTTCAGGTCCTCAGAAGTCCCCTCCTTGTCCCTGCAGGCAGTTTCTGCACCTGATGTTTGTTACTGTCTTGCCTGCCTCTCAGCAGTGAGTAAATGTTACTCAGTCTGATACGTAGTAAAATTTCCTTCTCTTTGGATTGAAAATTTGGTTTCTTGGTAGGAAAGATTTGTTTTTGTCTCTTGACTAAAAGATTTCTGACTTTATTTCCTGAACATCCAGTAAACCTCATTTAGGTATGCAGTATGATCACAGAATCACAGAATCATTGAGGTTGGAAAGGACCTGTAAGATCATCAAGTCCAACCATCAACCCAACACCACCATGCCCATTAAACCATGTCCTGCAATGCCTCGTCCACACGTTCCTTGAACACCTCCAGTGATGGTGACTCTGTGGGCAGCCTGTTCCAATGCTTCACCATTCTCTCAGTAAAGAAATTTTTCCTAATATCCAGTCTAAACCTCCCCTGGCACAACTTGAAGCCATTTCCTCTTGTCCTGTCACTCGTCACTTGGGAGAAGAGACCAACACCCACCTCTCTACAACCTCCTTTCAGGTAGTTGTAGAGAGCGATGAGGTCTCCCCTCAGCCTCCTCTTCTCCAGACTGAACAACCCCAGTTCCCTCAGCCGTTCCTCATAAGACTTGTGCTCCAGACCCCTCACCAGCTTTGTCGCCCTTCTCTGGACACGCTCCAGCACCTCAATGTCCTTCTTGTAGTGAGGGGCCCAAAACTGAACACAGTATTCGAGGTGCGGCCTCACCAGCGCTGAGTACAGGGGCACGATCACCTCCCTACTCCTGCTGGCCACACTGTTTCTGATACAGGCCAGGATGCCGTTGGCCTTCTTGGCCACCTGGGCACACTGCTGGCTCATCTTCAGCCGGCTGTCAATCAACACCCCCAGGATCTATTCTGCAGGGCAGCTTTCCAGCCACTCGTCCGCAAGCCTGTAGCCTTGCCTGGGGTTGTTGTGACCCAAGTGCAGGACCCGGCACTTGGCCTTGTTGAACCTCATCCAATTGGCCTCGGCCCGTCGATCCAGCCTGTCCAGATCCCTCTGCAGAGCCTTCCTACCCTCCAGCAGATCAACACTCCTGCCCAACCTGGTGTCGTCTGCAAACTTGCTGAGGGAGCACTCAATCCCCTCATCCAGATCATCGATAAATATATTAAACAAGACCGTCCCCAAAACTGAGCCCCGGGGGACTCCGCTTGTGACCGGCCGCCAACTGGATTTCACTCCATTCACCACAACTCTCTGGGCTCGGCTGTCCAGCCAGTTTTTTACCCAGCGAAGAGTGTACCTGTCTAAGCAATGAGCCACCAGCTTCTCCAGGAGAATACTGTGGGAGACAGTGTCGGAGGCTTTACTAAAGTCCAGGTAGACAACATCCACAGCCTTTCCCTCACCCACCAGGCGGGTCACCTGGTCATAGAAGGAGATCAGGTTGGTCAAGCAGGACCTGCCTTTCATGAACCCGTGCTGGCTAGGCCTGATCCCTTGGTTGTCCTGCACGTGTCCTGTGAGCGCCCTCAAGATGAACCTCTCCATAATCTTCCCTGGCACCGAGGTCAGGCTGACAGGCCTGTAGTTCCCTGGATCCTCCTTCCGGCCCCTCTTGTAGACAGGTGTCACGTTGGCAATCCTCCAGTTGTCTGGGACCTCCCCTGTTAACCAGGACTGTTGATAAATGATGGAGAGTGACTTGGCAAGCTCCTCTGCCAGCTCCCTCAGCACCCTTGGGTGGATGCCATCAGGCCCCATAGACTTGTGAATGTCCAGGTGGCATAGCAGGTCGTTAACTGCTTCCTCCTGCGTCACGGGAAGTTTATTTTGCTCTCCATCCTTGTCTTCCAGCTCAGGGAGCTGAATACCCTGAGGATACCTGGTGTGGCTGTTAAAGACTGAGGCAAAGAAGGCATTAAGTACCTCAGCCTTTTCCTCATCCTTCGTGACAATATTCGCCCCTGCATCCAGTAAAGGATGGAGATTCTCCTTGGCTCTCTTTTTGTTGTTAATATATTTTTAAAAACATTTTTTGTTATCCCTTACGACCATGGCCAGGTTGAGCTCTAGCTGGGCTTTTGCCTTTCTAATTCCCTGTCTGCATGACCTAATGAGATCCTTGTACTCTTCTTCGGTTGCCTGATCAATACAAGGGATTTAGAAAACCTAAGTCAGAACTCACATTTAGTTTTTATGATTTATATATATTTTTAATAATAAATCTTAGTTATTGCCTATGTGGTTTCTGGTCCTGTAGAAGAACTAGAATTGTGCTTTTCAACTTTCTGCGAAAGAAATGCATTTAAAAAGAAAAACAAAATTTTCAGCTGATGATGCATTTCTAGAATCTAGCACTCTACATACAAGTCTTTTATTTTTTTTCCTGGTGAGTGAGCAAGTTAGGAGAACTTTGTCCCGTTTGAGTTCAGCACAGGAACCACGTGTAAGAAGGCTTTTTCTGATCCAGTTGCTTGGGAGTTTTGGGGGTTTTGTTGTTTTTTTCCCCCCCAGCAATATATTCCAGGGTTCCTGCTTTGTGCTTTTGTAGAAATATAGAACTCATATTCCATAGTAATGTAGAAATACAGACTTTATGGTATAGTTAACAAGACAGATTTGTGGCAGTTAAGTGAAATCTTAACATTCAGTCCTGCTATAGTTATCAATGCTGACTTTATTCCTCAGTGAACCTCGGGGGAAACATTATGTTTTTGTTCAGATGTACATACATCTACTTGCTTAAAGCAAGGGAGCATTCATTACTTTGCCCAACAATGTTCTTGGGATTTAGCCCACATGACATGAGGGATGAATATCTTTTGTTCAATTTATATTTTCCATTCAGATAAGTAGTAGCTTTAGTATTTTGAATAAAAACTGTGAGAGAAGAGTATCTTCTGGAACTGGCTCTTGAAGGACTAATGTAAGGTCAAGGCTTTAGAGATTTCTGATACTATTTCAAATACTGTGTTTGTACTGTCTTTCAGATTTTTTCTTTTAATGTGGTACAGAGACAAATCTGGATTTCCTTCCTTGTATTTATTTCCCTGTGATTGGGACAATTTGTTGCATTAATGAATTGTTGAGACGAGAGCCTCTGTCCTACCCCTTCCATGCTGCACAGAAGTCTTTGGCTCACACCTTCCTGACTGGGTGCTGAATGATGAGCCACAAAGGCAGCCTGCGTGCTAGCCGGGCTGCAGGCTCCGTACAGGTTTTGCACAACATCTGTAAAGCTCCACATGTGCCAAAACTAGGATATTAAAACAGCTTACATCTCACTTCACTTTTTTGTCAACCGGCATAAATCTACTCTATGTAAATCAGGTCCTCTCCTACCACAGCCATTTGCAGTGGGATTTGTCTCACTTCACTTTAGACATTTAAAAGTTCAGTGTCTGTCTCAGTTAAAACCAGTCACCCTCACCTCCTTTCAAGGTCAAGGCAGAGAAGTTAGGTCAGAGAGAGGTCATCTGACCTTGCCAGGATGCCTGACTGAGAATGGGATGAGTCATCCCATGGAGGTCCTTCCTTCCCTTCATAGGCTATAGGGGAACCATAGGATAACTGAGATTTAGCTCTCTTACCTTCCAGATGCCTGGGTTCCTTAAGCGAATCATACTTTATGTTCGATGACTGCCTTTATAGTTAGCCCAGGTTAGAAGCTGATGAAATAACTCTGGAAATGAAGTTGTCTTTGGACAGCCTTTGGTCACCATGGCATTGGTGCAGAGGCAGATATAGAGAGGCTCTCGAGTGGTAGATCTCTTTAACATTATTTACACATCCTTTGCCAGCTGAAGATGCTGAGATAAGTGCTGTTGCTTACTTGGGATGGTTTAATCTGCCAGTCAGCATTGTATTCATCTAAACTATAAGTAGCTTAAGCTTTCATCCACGTTCCTGCATATGATGGACACTGGAAAAAGTATGCTTGTTTAGGTGTAAAGTGACATGGTATTGAGTCTCATTAGCCAAATGATGGTACTGCTTCATGATCTCTGAAGAGCTTTCCCAGACATGTTAAATAAGGGAATAGGACAGAAGAAAGATCTTAAAGGAAATGGAAGTGCTCATTCATTATCCCTGACAGAAATGAATAAAACTACACTAAGGCAATACCTGACTTAAAAGTGTAAAAATGTGTCAGCAATTTCTAAATAAAGTTTACCTAAGGCTATGGAAAGATCTAGCAGAGTTCACAGAATCACAGAATCACTAAGGTTGGAAAAGACCTGTAAGATCATCAAGTCCAACCATCAACCCAACACCACCATGCCCATTAAACCATGTCCTGCAATGCCTCGTCCACACGTTCCTTGAACACCTCCAGTGAGAGTGACTCCAACACTTCCCTGGGCAGCTTATTCCAGTGTCTCACCACTCTCTCAGTAAAGAAATTTTTCCTAATATCCAGTCTAAACCTCCCCTGGCGCAACTTGAGGCCATTTCCTCTTGTCCTGTCACTCGTCACTTGGGAGAAGAGGCCAACATCCACCTCTCTGCAATCCCCTTTCAGGTAATTGTAGAGAGCGATGAGGACTCCTCCTCTTCTCCAGACTGAACAACCCCAGTTCCCTCAGCCGCTCCTCATAAGACTTGTGCTCCAGACCCCTCACCAGCTTCGTTGCCCTTCTCTGGACACGCTCCAGCACCTCAATGTCCTTCTTGTAGTGAGGGGCCCAAAACTGAACACAGTATTCGAAGTGCGGCCTCACCAGCGCTGAGTACAGGGGCACGATCACCTCCCTGCTCCTGCTGGCCACACTATTTCTGATACAGGCCAGGATGCCATTGGCCTTCTTGGCCACCTGGGCACACTGCTGGCTCATCTTCAGCTGGCTGCCAATCAACACCCCCAGGTCCTTTTCTGCGAGGCAACTTTCTAGCCACTGGTCCCCAAGCCTGTAGCGTTGCCTGGGGTTGTTGTGACCCAAGGGCAGGACCCGGCACTTGGCCTTGTTGAACCTCATCCAATTGGCCTGGGCCCATCGATCCAGCCTGTCCAGATCCCTCTGCAGAGCCTTCCGACCCTCAAGCAGATCAACACTCCCGCCCAACTTGGTGTCATCTGCAAGTTGACACAGGTGTCCGCTGTACGAAAGCAGTGTATGATTTTAGGACCTTTCTAAGCAAGTTGTATATATAGTACATGCTTCAGCTAGCACATGTCCTTGGAGAGGTGAGAAGCAAAGTGCCGTCAAATTTGGAGCTTTGGAAGTGGATGTCTTTAAGCAATGAGGACTTCCCACTGCAGTCAGCTCCAGACTTGTGGGAAGTAAGTTCAGCTGGATTGCAAGGCCCATTGAAGAATCAGTGAGGAATCCAGGTGGGATTCATCTGTCTAAATGTAGACCACTCATGTGTAGAGTACCACCGAACCCTAGGCTCCCTTTACAATAAATAAATGGAGAAGGTTAGGCCTTTGTGGGATGCAATTCATCCCCTGCTACTGTGGGTGCAGAAGGCAGGCCAAGTGCATTGTACCCTAAACCCATCTATTTCTCACCATTAAGACAGGATCCTACAAAGGAAGTCTTGGGTGACCAGTTAAGTGTAGATATCTGTAATCAATAGATGTCTAACATCAGATGAGATAAATTTAATCCTCTCTCATGAGGAAGCCTGCTGGTAAAATGATGGAAAGATTGATGAGTGGAATTCGCGACACAGAGCTCGAATAATCCAGTGTTCAGATTTAGGGGTTACAAGCACAGCAGCCTTGTGGCTGTTGAGGGAAGGAAGCTCACCTAAGACCATGTAACTGTCTTTAACTCAGGTTGAATTCCTGACTGTAGACTTGTTGTGTATTTTCTGTGAGACCTGACCAGATTACTCTTCTCTGAGTTGCTCTTCTGTTCTGACAAGTGAATATGTTGCAGGACATAAATTGGTTTTCAGGAAAAGAAGTCCACAAATTAGACAGGAACTGGATAAATAACATAAATATGAGAAGGCAGGAGCTGATGAGACTTCATCATAGGAAGAGAGTTTTTGTGCAAGGATAGGATCATGAGATCTCCAGAGCTGCTCTGCATATCCAAACTTTGGCCTCATTCTCCCAGGTACAGGACAGAGAGACAAAGGGTAAGGTCATGAAAGGGGAGTGGTCTGTGTTGGAGGAAGGAAGAGAGAAGACATGAATGAATAAGAGCCTGTGTAAGGAGGAAAAATCAGAATGGGATGGGAGGAGAAAGAAGGGAGAAAAGATTCAAGGGTGTCTACTCTTAAGAAGGGCGTGAGAGAACAGAGATGAGCAGGTAAGTAGCAACGTAAAAAGGAAGAAAATGCCAGCACAGAGATAGGAATCAAAAGGCCTAAGTAGAAGGATGCCAAAGTTTGAAAAATTATCATCATGCTTACTAGAAATGAAAGATAATCTTGCAAGCATGAAGAAACCTACATGGGTAGTGGATGAACAAGTGAGGGAGCAGGGTGGCAACTACTCTTTTCTTCTTAGGTCATCCCTTATTGAAAAATTTGAAATATTAGAGAAAGTATTTTTCTGAGATGTACTGCTTTGAGATATAAGCCTAAGAGAACAAAGATTGTTTCTGCAAGTGTTGAGTTGTTTTTTCCAGATCTAATGACTTACAAGATTATGTGTAGATCTGGTTGCACTTGGGTAACTCAGAGTCAAATAAAAGCAAGATCAACAGATCCAAGGAAGCCTTTCTTCCCATGGATTTCTGTTTGGTGGCTGTTTTTAGTATTTAGGAGGAGCTTTTCTTTCAGGTGCAAGCTTTTTCTTTTGTCAGGTCACTTAAAATGGCTCATTGTGGAGCCAGTGGCTTACTTGTGTAGTCTCTGGTGTCTGGTAATTCATAATCTCACACTGAAGTCTTTACGTCTACTGGGGCACTTAACAACTGTCTCTTCTACTTGCCATCTAGCATATTCTAGGTTTCCTGAATCTCCTAGGAAATTTATGTCCTTGAGATCTCTCTCTTCTGGATGAGTTACTCTTTACGCTCCATCGACTGTAACGATTAAGATGTCTGTTTGCCATAAAGGGAACTTAAAGACACATGGCTCCTAGATAGATGCATACATGGTAGATGCATAATGAAGGTATCTTAGTCTTGAACTGACTTCCACCTTGTATAATGAATAGCTTTGCTTTACATGTTTTTCAGTGATAGACTTTCATAAGTGTTCAAGTAATAATTCCTGGTGGCAGTATTGGAAAAACATGCCTTAGATCATGCTTCCTACACTTTGAAATCTGGTGCACATAAATTCACATAAAATCAGCAGCCAAAATATTTATCTGTCACTTAAAATAGGAACAATAAGCTGGATTTGATGTAAGCTTTGGGTAAAGATTAGCATGGGCTCATTTCCATTCAAAACATTCTTATTATGGCCAGTTTCGTGTCATGCGTAAGATAAAGGTATGTTACATGATCTTTGGAGCAATGAAAAATGTATTAAGGTATTATAATTTGAGTTTCTTGCTAAGTCCTTTTTGTCCAGCCTTGAAATTTGGCTCGACAGAAGTAGAATCTGTTCTTTCTCAGGTGAGGTTTGTGACAATGTAAATACCCCAAAGCTAATGTAAAGGTGGATTGGCAGAACAAGGAATCAGAGGTATAATATTTTCTTCAAAGAAAAGAAAAAGAAAAATATTCACAATGGCCAAAATTTTCAGGAGTGCTTGTCACTTTTGGGTGCTCAGTTTGAGATACTATGGATTCACTGGTGTGGGTGAGTATGCTTCTTATCATATGGTGGGGTTGTTTTTTTTCTTTTTTAATTTGAAATTTTTTTTGACTGTGGAGCAGATGCTTGGGTGTTGCTCATCCTGTCTCTTTTCTTTCCATTTTGACCTTGAACTTTTACTTGTCTCCAGTTTTCCTTGTAGAATTATCTTTCTTCTGGTAATCTCCAGAATTATCACCTGCCATTATGAATTACCATGTGGTTCATTCTTTCTATTGATATATTGATTTCTGCATAAATTTATATGTAGAATGTTGTATTTTGGCCAAAATTCTTTCCAAAATTCCAAAGGCTGAATACTTTTCTGGCTTGATGCTAATCTGTGCTTGAGTACAGTAGAAGGAGCCTGAGAAACAATACTGTCATTGAGAAAAAAAATGTGAACTCACTGCCTGCCTACTGCTCAGGAATTCTGTTTTACTTGGGTGAGTTGTGTTTAGTGATTTCTTGGCCTGTACCTTTGAGTATTCTTTTTCTTTATTCTCTCTCTTGCCAAAAAACTATGTGAAAGTATTAATCCCAAAAATGCGTTGGCATCCATATGGGTACATTTGTTTGCCGCCCTTGATGATAGGCTGAGAAGTTTGCCATTAGGGGTGAACCTGGGCACAAATCCAGACTACAAGGTAGCTGAAATGCTGTTTTCCTGTACTTTCAGCATAAAGCCTAAATATTTTAACTAATAAACTTAACACAGTTTCAGGTGTCGTAGCCTGACCTGGCAGCTCAGAATTGTGGACAAGGCAGCACGGTCACAGTTTGGATCAAGAGAGCTTCAGCCACTGCTCATGTGCTCAGATTCGCTGTCTGAAAAGTCCTTTGGTAGCTGCAGGCAAGCAGTTCTGGGCAGTAGTGCCAACACACGGCGCTATTCATTTTCAAGAGATAGTAAAACCCCATAGTAAATAAAAAGTCATTCAGCATGCTATTTGGTAAACTGGTATAGTGCTGATATTGTGTGGCCCTAACAATGGCTCCTTTATTTAAGCGCAGTAGCCGAGGGGAAGCTGCGGGAACTTCTGAACAGTGAGGCATGAAGGAACGGACACTGACTGCCGTTTTCCCAGTGACTAATTGAAAGACAACTGGACAACTGTCTCTTTGTAATTTTGCTTGGTGGCTTCTGCCCGGGATGTCATGCATATCCATATTATCATCTATCCAGTATTCCTTTTCTCCATGCTCCATCTTCTCTGAAAATGACAAGTTTCTCCTTCTTCGTGTGCTACATTAGAAGCACTTTTCCTTGCCTTACTTTGCCTTGCCTACCTCGGTACCTCGCCTTTCTCTGTGCTTACTCTTTCTGTCTCATACAGGCTCTCAAATGGCAGTAGGTGGGTGTCTGAACTGAGCCGTCTTTGATTGCATAGACACATATTTTACGTATAGACACCTCAGTTCAGGGTTTTAGTCAGCTACATGAATCCTATCCATATTCTTGATTTTTTTTTGTGGTGATGCTGGTAAATGTGTGTTCACTTTAATTGCTCTCAGATGGTGTGTTGGCAACTTTGGATGAAGACATTGTCTAACCTAGATTCAAGGACTGATCTCTCCCACACCAGAGAGGCGTGCTCAGGTGCTGAGTAGCATAAGAGAGGGGTGTTGTTCAGAATGTTTTTGAGTTAGTACCTCCATTTATAACTCCTGAGCTTCTTCAACGTATTTTTCCAGCAACTAGTTTTGCTTTCCATCTTTATCACATGTTGTGTTGAGAGCAGCAGGCAAAAGCCAGTTCCAGGTAAACAGAATCCTAAGGGAGATGAATTGAAACCCATTTCAGACTATGTGGTATTGCTAATTGGCTTTGTACTTTCAAAAATGAAGTAGAATCATATTTTAGTTTGTCTGGCAAGTAATTTTTTTATATAAAGATTGGAGAACCTGAAAGTGCTGATGACAGTGTTTGCAGCGTGGATGAACTCCTTAGCTGCATGATGGCAGTAAGTTTGCTGCATAGATAATAGACTTCTTGTACCAGAATGGTGTGGTTGAACATCCATGGAAATATTGAATAGTACAGACACAACCACAGCTGTTTTCATTCTACATACTTACAAATGTGTCTAAACAATTTTAGTGTGGAGGGGGGAGGTAGAGAAAGCTTTCGGTGAAGCAGAGGGAGTTGTCAGTTTTTATTTAGTATGGTGGAGCTGAACTAATAGCTATTGCTTCAGACTCCTCTCATGACTTACCACTACTTTATTTTGATTTATTAATTTTATTCCTCTAGCACATAGGAGTTGCATTGTGGGCAAGAACTGCTGCATGCTAGCAGCTTTTTAAAGTAATTTTTGTCGATGTCCTGAACAAAACCACTTGTCTGCCTGTCTGGTGTGTGTATTGATCTTACAGACTGTCTCCTGCCAGGTGGGTAATAAACGCTCGGCTGTGACAGTTCTGAAAGTCTAATAGCCAGACCAGCCCCAAAACAACCTCTGGTGTAATGATGGGGAAAGGATTAGAGAGCAAACAAGGACCACTCACTCTTTAAATACAATTAAATAATTTATTTTGCATGCGAAAAGGCTATTAAGAAGGGAACCCTTCTCCACCTGCCGCTCAGATATTTAGAGTACAAGCACTGGAGCTCTGCTGTCAGCAGGTGGAGCCTCCATCCCAAGCTGTTTCTACCAGCTTTATTAATTTTTGTTAATGATGCATCTATGTCCTCTGTGCTTCCAGTTAATTTTCTACTGCTGCTGCTTTAGTAGAAAGTATTCTCTTGCAGTGAGTGAACTGAAAAGAGAAGGGGTTTCCTCTTCTATTTATCATCTACGTACAGGGTTTTGACTAAAATAATAAACCTGTTTCTCCAGCCACCTCAGCTAAAACAAGACCATCAATTTCTCAAAACTCATGAAAGACCTTGAGAAATAAATCTGAGGCATTCACTCTCCTGACAAGCTGCCAGAGCCCACAGAACTTGCTGTCACGCTGGAGTCTTTTCTGCCTTTGGTGTCATGTGCAAAACACGAGGATTTGTGCCGCGCTAATCCCTCTAATGAGGGCTTCTCCCAACCTCTATATAAACCCCGCTCAAAGCTGTGGCTGCTGGGCAAGCACCACAGAGCCAAAGCGCCTATCTTTTGAACCGCGTTCAAGGCAATTAGAGACCGGGATTAAACAAACACCCGACACCAGCATCCTCAGCAGTGAGAGGGATTATCCCAGTCGGCTGGGGCATGGAGCTGTGGCGAGGCCAGGTTGTCCCACGGCGGAGATCTCCCTGCTCTGCTCGCTTAGGTCCAGCGGAGAGGCAGAGCCTGCACCCAGCTGTAATGGGCGCCCTGAGGTGGCTCTTCTGGGCTGGGCTGGGCTACCTGAGCTGCTGCTGTCCCCCCAGGGCACAGGCACAGTTCCCCCGCGCCTGCATGACAGTGGACGCCCTTCGCTTGAAGCGCTGCTGCCCGACCTTGGGGATGGAGCCAGGCAACATCTGCGGGTCCCTGCAGGGCAGGGGACGGTGTCAGGGGGTACAGGCAGATACTCAGCCCTGGAGTGGCCCCTACACCCTTCGAAACGTGGATGACCGGGAACAGTGGCCCCTCAAGTTCTTCAACCAGAGCTGTCGGTGCGCAGGTGAGAGGGGTGCTGGGGTGAGGGGATGGGGATGGATGGGTCTGCTAAGCTTCCTCTGAAGGCCAGAAACATCCCTGATGGCATAAGGCATCAAGAATGCTTCAAATATTGTCAGTGTCCTAAAAATACTATAATGTTCATGATACTGTCAGCACTTTTTCAGAGCAATGAAGTCAAAAAAGCATTTTCTCTCATGCAGACTTTTGCGTTTTCATCTTTGCCCCTAGAGTTGTCCCTGTAGCCACCCATCACCTTTCTCCGCAGGGTTTTGGACATTTCAGTGCTGTGTTCAGACCTCTGTCACTGCTAATCATGGCACAGTGAACCTGGATCAGTTTGCATTGATCAGAGATTTATTCCTCTTGGAGTAGTACTTTGCAGCATGATATACCCCTGTGCAGAGAAACTGTGCGGATGTCTGGCCAGGGTGTTGCCCAACGTCGTAACTAAGTCTGCAACTCACTTTGAAATGGGTCTGTACAACCACCAGAAAGGCTGTCCTGTCCTTTTCCTCCCCATCTCCAGCCACTCCTTCCCACCGTGACTTTACGTGGGCCTCTGCATTCACATGCTGGAGGCAAAATGAATCAGGGAGGAGATGTGATTGAAGGCTAACCTGGCCGAAGGGGTCAGGTTTTAATAAGACCAGTTCACTAGTACTGGCAGGAGGGAGGGAATAGGAACGTGAGGTCAGGGCAGGATAAGGCGACAGACCCTTTTTCAGCAGCAGCCCCGGTTGAAGGAGGGTTAAAATGAGCAGGAACCGCAGCTCCAGCCCAGGCTGCTTTGCAGGGCTGGCAGAGATGGTACCAGGAGTGAGGCAAAAGGCACATCTCTAGCACTGAAGAGACCTGCTAGGTGGGTTTCAAATGCAGCCTGGGATTTCTTGTTGGAAACATAAAGTTGTTTGAATTTTCTAATATGGGAAGAATAGCCTGCTTTGCTTCAACCTGATTCTTAGAACTAGCTGAACTGCTTTGTTTAAAATATATCTTGGCTCTCACTATCAAAAAAGCCCAGATCAATCTGAGAAAGAAGCACTGCAGAAAATTTCAGCCCACGAGGTTAATTTTTGCAGCGCTGTCTGCACACCAGAAGTGATGTGACATGTGGTCTTTATTAGGCATCTAGGGCTATGGTACCCATGGTAGGTACCATAAATTAAATATGCTGATTCAAAGGGACATGGAACAGTGCACATCTCTACTATTAAGGTATCTTATTTTCCAAATAAAAGTTACGTGCAGACTGCCTGTTTGAAATGGTTCCTGGCTTGTGCAAACTCCAACCCATGCCAAGGCTCTTTCTAGCATTTTAACAACGTAAACTGTCGTGTTCCAGTGCCATCTTGGCACTGTTTGATTTATAGTTTAGACGTGGTGTAAACGATAAGCTGTGGGAACTCCAACTGCCATGTAGCTGATTATATTTGGTTAGACAGTGCCATTTAAACGTGTCACATAGCTGATGGCTGTACGGTAGGAAACCTGGAGGAGCTGTGAGGAGCAGGGGCCAGGATTTTCCAAAGGGGGGATTCTGGAGTTCTCACAATAAATTAAACCGTTTGAGCTTTCTGCTAAAAACTGAATAGCTAAGGATAAAAGGAACTCTGAAAATTTGGCCATTTGTTGTAGCTGTTCACTGAGGAAAAATGTCTTAAAATCATATCCATCCAGGTCTGGGTGGTGAATATTTTGGGGTGGGTGGGGAGAAGAAAATCCCAAACACAATCAAATATTGATGAGTTGTTATTGTGGGGTCAGATTTTTTAATATTTTTTATATTTTTTATATTTTTTCTCAAATTAATGTACATTTTCTAAGGAAAATTTAAAAAGAAAAAAAATTTCCATTTCTAGGCTTTAACTGGGGACAAATAAAACAGTAAAATTAGTACAACAGAAAGATCCAGCTTTACTTCCCACTGTTTGTCCAAATAGCCATGGTCAAAAAGACAATTCTAAGTCTGCTGTCAGGACGCTGCTTGCTGCACGTTTCACTCAATGTGTTGGTGGCAGCAAAAATAGAATCTCTAGAAAAAAGATGTGGTTATGGCATGAATGTAACTGGGAGGTAGCAAAGAGTTTTTAGTTCCTGTCTAATTTCAGTTTTGAATTCCTTGTATGTATTCTACAATTGGTTTGGATACACCTAATATTAATTCAATAGATATAAATTCTTAAACTGAAATGACCTGATGACAGTTGCTGACAGCATGCAGTATTATGTGAAGCAAAATATGGTAATTTGTTTTTCAATAAGGTGCATGTGTTGAATTAGACAAAATGCACTAGTCTAACCCTGAAAATTGACACTTGTAGCTAATTACACAACAAACCAGTATTTCATTGGGATAGTTAAATTTAGTTTAGAAGAATACTGTTTTAGAAGACTTACGAACTAAATGCTATTTTGAGTTCTAAAGGATGAAATTGTACTAATGGATTAGAGTTCTGGTATAGCATTTAAAAAACTCAGTACAGAAGATTATTGTGAAAAAACCACTGCAGTCAGTCATGTGGTTGCTGGTACAGATTGTGACAGTGATTAAACAATGACGTAGTATGAGTTCACTGAGGAGTTAAACATAATTACCATTCATTTTTTTTTCCTGTCACTTTCTAAGGTTGACATGTGGACATGTGCTGAACATTACTCTCTTTTTTTTCATAGAAGTGTTTTGAGAAAAAAAGTATTTAAATCTTCTCACATTCCCGTGCAATATATAATCACGCTGGGGACACAAGGTTTAAATTCTGTTGTTTAGCTGTAAGCAAATTGCCACTTAAGCCACGTAGCTGATACGATAGCCCTCCCATTAGGTAAAAATGAGCTTTTGAAGTAGTTACAAAATACACTTCATTTACTTATTGTAGGGCAATGTGGCTGTAGGATAATACTAAATTATAACCATACCTTGATAACCCTGTTAGAGTCTGTGCTAGGTACAGATCTTCCACATCCTGCAGCCTAACAGTATGCCCAAATGAAGAGCTAGAAGAGGCAGAAGAGCTAACCGTTTGTCTCACACGGTAGCAATCCTGATCCTACCCTTGGGATACTGCAGTATGCTGGTGTTTCAAATCTAATGTAACTCCTGTTTTAATGCAATGGCTAAAGAAGTCTGAAAAGGAGTCCCTTCTCCCCATGCGATAAATGATATGTGTTAAGCTGGTCTCTGTGGAAGGAAGAGGCATGACAGCTGCTCAGCTTTCATCTTGGTGCAATAAAACAAGGCAGAAGATGGTGAATGTTGGATGGGTTCCTTTTGACTGAAGAAAAGACACTGAGTTGATGGAGTTATTAATTTGTGTTATGCTCAATGTCTGAAGGCCAACCACATGCTATGACTGCTCAGAGGTGGAAAAATCCCTGTCTGTGATCTTAGGCAATTGCTGGGGTTGAGAAACAGCTACCATGATATGTGGTAACTGGTGTTAGCATACACCAGTGATGTGTATTAACACATACCAAGTGTCGTGTCATAAGAAGTGTCTTTTTCTCAGTGTCACGCCCATGGACTGACCCGCTGGGAGAAGTAGCATGGCCATAGTGCCTACAGAAACAGCCAGATTCACTCAACTTGACTGGGAAACAGCACCATTAATGATGGTGAGATTAGGCACGGAAGAAGACAGCTCCTGAGGCATGTCTCCCCATCTCCAGACAAAAGGATTAGTGGGGAAGACACCCCAGATGATTTTTTTTTTGCCCAGCGGCAGTATAGTGGTCATTCCTGAAAGCAGTGGAACAAGTAGGGAGCATCTGGACCCCACCCGTGACATGATCTCCTGTCTGTGTGCCAGAACGACCTCCCACACTATATTCTCTAGGAACCACAAGAGGTGAGAATAACCTCAGTTGTCCTTGGCATACCCTCAGAGAGGTGGTACACTGAGTTGCTATGTGTTAGTGAAGGCAAAAAAATGCTAAGGCATGAATCCTTGCATATTCCTATGGTCCCTGTGTTGAAAAGGATCTTGAAAGGGTCTTGCTATCTTGCTGAAAATGTCTACTGTGTGCTATATCCTGATAATATGAGATTACTTTTCCTGCTGTCCTAGAGCTGTACCATTGAAGTGCACCATCACCAGCATAGCAGACATTGAAGTTAATTTGTAAGAGACTGGGACATACATTTTGCAATGCTATTATGCGAAAAGCCCACAAGGCAGTAAATGAACTTTCTGAAAACAGCAATGCATCATTTCCAGACCAGTGGCCTGGTAGAGGACTTTAGAAACAAATGCTAAAAAAGTGGTTTGGGTGGGACATAAAAAACCTGGGTCTGAGTACTGCAGTCATTCCTGTTTGCAAAGTGGGAAATCCCACAGACTTTCATCATTTGAAATGGCGAGACTTCTCGCCATTTCAGCTGCTGCATAACGACAGTCCTGTGATGCATGGAGTCTATTGAAAGAAAATGACAAAAAGCAACTTTCTGTTTCATGAAGTGTTGTTGTTGTGTGCATTTCTGACAACAGAACATTGCCAAATAGACCTGAGAATGTTACAAAAATGTTCAACACAATCAGCAGAAATACTGCAGCGTGAAATACCACTTTGCCTGGAAATCGTCTCCTCCTGTTTGCCAGTCTCTTCTTCACTGCAGTCCTCCTTCTTACTCAGTAAAAGCTCATGTCCCATTGAAAAGTGTCTGGTGAAGTGGTGGAAAGATTAATCCCTTTGGATTACTTCATAGATTAGGTGGTTAAGGGAGAAAATCCTGCAGAGCATCAATTGGGTATAATTAGCACCTGCCCAAGGGAAACAGGTGAGGAGTGATTGGTCCACCTGGCTCCAGATGCCATACAGGTAGAGAAAAGCTTTTTTCCCACGAAGATGACTCATCATTCCAGGCTTTTGGAAATTTATTTTCATAGCCTGAAGAGGCGCATAGAGTATACCTAAAATATGGATATTGTCTGATTAAGTGATCTTGGGCATCAAGAGCTGTGTGGATTCAAAGGGCCCTCACTGAGAGAGGAACAGGCACCATCAGAGCCTCAACAAGTGACTGGTGGAGTCTTGTTCTGGTACCAAGACCAGACAGGACAAACCTGGTCCTGCACTAACTTTGGTTCTGTTAGTGCTGTATTTCAGTGTGACGCTGTTAGTAGATGGGTCATTTGAATTACTGGAAGTGTGACCTCCAGTCTCAAAAAAGGTTGTTGACAGTTCTTTTCATGGTTAATTCCTGCTTTGCTCCCCTTCTCTTAAAAAAGATTGAATTGTACCTTTGGGTGTGAGGAGACAACAGCTGCTTTCCAGAATTTCATGGTCCATGTACTGAAACTTGTGCAACATACATGGCCTAATTAAGCAGTGTTGCAAGATATTCCTGATATTTGTTGTCTGGTCAGTAAAGGCTGGAGTATGTGACGGGCCCTAATAGCTAGGATGAGTTGTCAAGAATGAGCAAGTATACAGATAGTGGAGTACACCAAATTCACAAAAGCAATCGTGCTCTTCTGGTGGGACTCTCAGGATATCGTGATAAAATCAATGTTTTGATTCCATGTTGCTTCCCCCCATCTTAATCTCTGCCCTCATTATAATAACATATCCATGAACTCTTCTTTCTTTCATAAAACTATAAACTACGTGCTTTTTCTGGCAAAGCCTTCATCCCGCTAAACCAATGCAGACCCCTGGCTTTGGGTGCCTTCTGTCCTAGCTGGAACATGGCAGCTGAGCCCAGCTGCTCCTACCGGCATCGGGATGAAACGTAAGCCATACACCTGGAAGCTTTCCTCATGGTATGCCATCGGGCTGTGCACGATCCAAAACCTAGTTGAAGTCTTCACCCTTGTGGTCCCTAACCTTAGGACTGGTCCTAAGCTTCATGATAGCATGTAAACCTATAGATCTCAGAGCCTCCGAAGTAACCATAAGCTCTCCATACCTCCAGTTAAGAGTCCTCATGTCCTCTTGGTAGGTCTCACAGGAGTCTGTCACAAATGTTTAGAGCTCAGCAGCCCTTATCCTAGAGCTAGCCATAAGCTACACAGCTTTCTTGGTAATAGCCCTTGTAACCTTGGGGGCCTTTGAAATTGGGAATAAGCCCTGTAGCCCCTGACAATCTGAAATCTTACTTTAGTAATAACTGTTGTTCTGCTCATAGACCTAGCCCTACAGCCTAGGGATGTCTGCCCATCCAGGAACACAGAATCACAGAATCACAGAATGGTAGGGGTTGGAAGGGACCTCTGGAGATCATCTAGTCCAACCCTCCCCACCAGAGCAGGTTCACCTAGAGCAGGTTGCACCGGAATGCGTCCAGGCGAGTTTTGAATAGCTCCAGGGAAGGAGTCTCCACAACCTCTCTGGGCAGCTTGTGCCAGTGCCCTACCACCCTCAAAGTAAAGAAGTTCCTCCTAATGTTTAGATGGAACTTCCTATGACCAAGTTTGTGCCCGTTACCTCTTGTCCTGTCACTGTGCAGCACTGAAAAAAGACTGGCCCCATCCTCCGGGAACCCACCCCTTAAGTATTTATAAGCATTGGTAAGATGCCCCCTCAGTCTTCTCTTTTATAGACTAAAAAGACCCAAGTCCCTCAGCCTGTCCTCATAAGAAAGATGTTCCATTCCCCTAATCGTCTTTGTAGCCCTTTGCTGTACCCTCTCCAGCAGTTCCCTGTCCTTCTTGAACCGGGGAGCCCAGAACTGGACACAGTACTCCAGATGTGGCATCAGCAGGGCAGAGTAGAGGGGGAGGACAACCTCCCTCAGCCCACTAGCCACACTCTTCTTGATGCACCCCAGGATGCCACTGGCCTTCTTGGCCACAAGGGCACATTGCTGACTCATGGTCATCCTGTTGCCCACCAGGACTCCCAGGTCCCTTTCCACAGAGCTGCTCTCCAGCAGATCAGCCCCTAACCTGTACTGATGCATGGGGGTATTCCACCCCATTGGCAGTACCCTACACTTGCCTTTGTTGAATTTCATGAGGTTCCTCTCTGCCCAACTCTCCAGCCTGTCCAGGTCACGCTGAATGGCAGCGCAGCCTTCTGGTGTGTCCGTCACTCCTCCCAGTTTTGTGTCACCAGCACAAAGTGCCTTGCTGAGGGCATACTCTATCCCTTCATCCAGGTCATTGATGAATATATTGAACAGGACTGGACCCAGTACTGACCCCTGGGGAACACCACTTGCTACTTGTTACACTTCATAAGCCACTTCCCCATCTCCATGTTAGCCCAAAGCCTGTGCTGGGTCTAGCAGCACCGATGTGTGCGAGCAGCAGTGAGATTTTGTGGCATGGTTGTGGAATGAGCGTGTTTGTGGGGTTGGAGGGAGCATGGGGCTAGGGAGTGTCAGTGCAGATTTTGGAGAACTGAGGGGAGAGCCCAGAGAAGCCCTGGTTGCCCCTCTGCTCCCTCCTTCCCCTGACAGCAATGCCCACTGTCCTACACCACTGCTGCACCAGCAGCCTGCCGGCATGCAGGCAGGAGACAGATGTTCACTGCAGGAACGGTCCTTCCCCGTCTCCCCTGGCAAAGGCAAAGCAAGCTGCAGCAGGGCCTTTCTGCTGCTACTGGCAGTCTGCCACGGTGGGCGAGAGGCCATGCTTAAAGCAAGTTCTGCTTTCCTGGGCTCTTCCACCGCATTATTGGGTCTGAGCTAATAGCCTAGAGTGGACCCCATTACTTGCCTTAGGTATGATGCCAGCAGGGAATGACGGTACTGCAGTGTTTCTCAGGCTTTTATTTTAGCACCATTTAATAATGCTTAAAGCATGACCTGCAGCACCCCTGGTGCTTGTCCTGGATTGTGCTGGGTCCCAGGTACACTGTTAACAGATTTTAGTTTTTCCTAAGTTTTGTCTTTAAGAGAACTGTTTTGTTTGGGGATTTTTTTCTGTGCTTAAGGATCCACGTGAGCCGACCCTTTTTTGGGTTTAATCCTGGAAGTCTGGGAGTACTTGAGAGTCAATCAAGCAAAGCACTTCATCACGTGCTTAACCTGAAGTGCTCAGCCCTCTGTTCGGTGAGACTCCTCATGTGCCCGAGGGCTTCGCGGAGCTCTTAGCACCTTCAGGCATCAAGCCCCTTACTCAGCACTCACCTCCCCAGCTGGCTGAGTGTGATTCTTGGCCCTGCCAGGGCTCTGGGAAGCGAGCCATCCTTCTGGTTAGGCAATTGGCAAAGCTGCCAGTCTGCTCAGCTGCTGTCCCTTCCAGGAGCTGGCATCTCTGGGAAAAAAGAGCAGTAATTCTTAATTCTGCATTTCACTGTTAGTTTTCTCTGATTCATAATGTCATGACCGCTCTTTCCCTCTTGATTCAGGAAACTTTGCTGGCTATAACTGTGGTGACTGCAAGTTTGGCTGGACTGGCCCTGACTGCAACGTGAGGAAGCCACCAGTTGTCAGGAAGGATGTCCACTCCCTGACGGCAGAGGAGAGAGAGCAGTTCTTCGATGCTCTAGACCGTGCAAAGACAACCATTCACCCAGACTATGTAATTGCAACTCAGCACTGGATAAGTCTGCTTGGTCCCACTGGAGAGGAACCGCAAATTGCCAACTGTAGTATTTATAACTACTTTGTTTGGCTTCATTACTACTCCGTCAGAGACACGCTATTAGGTTAGTGCTTTTCTTACCCAAGGGGCTCTGCAGGTAAAGGAAAGGGTGAAAAGTATCATTGCTGAACAAAGGTAAGTATGCTTAACACAGCTGTGATACTTCATCGAGCAGTGAGTCCCAGTGGGAGCAGATCTGTGGAGTGCAACAGTGGGTGCTGAGGAGCCAGTGGCCACCCGCAGTTGAGGGAGGTGTGCTTCAGACCCGCTGCAGTCTGATCCCCCCACCCCGTGGCGGCTGGAGCACCCCAGCTGCGCTCCTGGTGCATCTTCCGTCTGACAGGGAGGCAGTTCACAGGCTCCACTGCTGGATGAACTGAAGTGTGGTCAGGCAGTTACTGACTCAAAAAGACGTTCCTAGTCCACAGGACAAGATAGATGCCACAGTAGTGGGAAAGGGGCTCTGCAGTGGTGAAGGCAGACACCATGCAGAGATGTTGGGGACCAGAGTGCTATTGCTTTCTGTGGCCTTCAGCAAGTCACTGAGGATGGGATTTGCCTGACTAACCACAGCCAGCTTTTAAAAGCAAGTCGGGTTAGAGGTTTGGGTATCTAACCCCATGCTTTCTTCCAAATCAGGATTCCTCATCCTTATTGGTCTTCTAGATAGAAGTACCTATGCCACCGCCATTTTGCAAAGCACAGCTCTCACAGGAGGAGGCAGCAGTGTGGCTTTTCTACCCAGCAGTCCTACGTGCAAGCTGAACAGCCCGTATCTACCTGCTTGCTAGAGGGTATCTGCTACCCTGCAGTGGGGTTTTCTTCAGTGTGCCCTTCTGACACTGTTTCATTTTGCAGGGCTGAAGGAAGTAGTCTCCGGCCTAGCAAGAGCAAAGGTCCTTCGGGGGACAGGACAGTCATGTGGAAAGGGAAAGAGGCAACTTCTAGAGCTGCTGCAGTGATAAATTCATATGTGGATTGAAGCTTGCTGCAGAGATAAACAAATCCATGTGTGGTTTGAAGCCTCTAGCCTTTGAGTGTCTTAGTTCTCATGTGTAATAACAAGAGCACAAGACAAGAAATAACAAGCACAATCTGAAGAAATTTGGCAAAGGACATTGAATTACTGTTGGCAGGTTATGGAAAATGCTGAGGTTCTCTTGATAGATACACCGTGTAAGACCTGCCACTGAGATAGAGAATGAGATAATATGGTACATATTAGCAAGGAGCTAAGATTTTAGACATTAAGACTGCTTCTTAAAAACAAAATCCACTAAAGTAATAAAAAATCTTCACAATATCCAACTTTTGGGGAATGTGAAGTTTTGAGAAGCACTGAAGTGAACATTCTCAGACGAGTTTGTTTCACTTGTCCCACGTAAGTGTTGTAGCTTCTGATGTGTGCGCTCTTTCCAAAAGTGCAGAGCTGCAGGTTTTTGTTTAACTCCACTCCAGGCAATAGAAGAAGGTGCTGTCTTTCTCTCCTGCCTAAGAGCTTATTTTGTCTTCCCTTTGTAGGACCTGGCCACCCCTTCACAGGTATCGATTTCTCCCATCAAGGACCTGCCTTTGTTACTTGGCATAGGTACCATTTGCTGTTGCTGGAGAGAGACCTGCAGGTTAGCTGAAGAGCCTTTCCCTTTCCTCATGCAGCTTCTCTCTTATGCTATGTGACTTTGTTGAGTCAGCCAAGGGTAAGCTATTTCCTAGGACAGATTCTTACCCCAACTCCCAGGAGTGTGTGCTCATTGATCCTTTTTTATTTAAAGTGAAATTAGTGCTTTCAAGATACTGAGGACTGAACAGTTTCTCACTGTGAACAATGATGTGAAGGTTATCACGGAGGGTTTTTTTTTCATCTTCACAACAGAGGACAGAAGTTGTGAATTAATGGTATTTACTAATAAAATCAAAGCAACGCCTACACGTAAAACACGTAACAGCTATTGTCTGCTGATGTTGAAGATACCCTCCTAATGAAAGCAACTCTAAATATTACCCCCTTTAAATGTACCATGCTATGCATTTAATACATGCATATATTTAGCAGTGCATCTTTTAAAGATATATACGTTAACGTGCCCGACAGTCAGTTGCCGAAGCATTGACTCATTTCCATTTGCATTACTTCTGCATTGGCAATGTTACTGTATTTCAGCCCTGCAGATCTCTAATGAAAATGGTTGGTATCAAAATAGCTGCAGGATCTTGCTTGTGTGAAATCGTATCTAACAGGCAAGCACAAGCAAATGCACTGTATTCCTCTATTAATGCAAGTTCAGCTTCTTCCCCAGGGCTAGCCTTTCTGGAGCGAAAGCAAACCACATGCACAATTTTACCCATTACCCACTTACATCACTCAGAATGCCTCTTAGTTGCTCAAGGCTCGATTTGTCTCTGCTCCTGCGCTCCTGCCTGGTCTCTGAGTTGGTAGAAAGCCTAACATGGCCAAAAGAAGTGCAGGCCAACAGTAGATTAACTTGTGACAATGTCTTTGCTAGGAGTGGCTTAACGCCCCGGTATTTTGAAAGGAGTTGGAGCAGCACTGTGAAGTGTGTGTGGTTGAAATGTGGAATGAGAAGCAGAATAGCCAGTGGAATATCCAGTGAATACCCAGTGAAACAACTTGCAGGAGTCCCTTTCTTTCTCTTTCCTTTGAAGATGATTCCCTGCTAACACGTTTCTGTCCATTGCAGCGACTGATGGGCAATGACTCCTTCGCGCTGCCCTACTGGAATTTCGCCACGGGTAGAAATGAGTGCGATGTCTGCACTGACCAGCTCTTCGGAGCATCACGGCCGGATGACTCAGGGCTGATCAGCCTGAGCTCCAGGTTCTCCCGGTGGCAAATAGTTTGTAACAGGTATGAGAATATCTAGGGCAAGCTTGCATACCGACCAAACCTTGCTTTCATTCAGTACGGAGAGCGTGGGCTGCTCTCTCAGTGTGAGTGAGTGGCAGGAAAAGAGCCAAGACGTCTTTTTCAAAACTGGGAATCACGATCTGTTTGTGTGTAGATGGTGCTGTGTGAACTTTCCCCACTGGTATTATGGAAGTATATTTTTTTAAGATGATTCTTTTGGTACAGGATTTTAGTTGATTCAGCCAATATGAGGCTGCCAAAAGTCTGAAGAGTTTGCACATTGGCAAGTATCTTTTTAAAGAAGAAATACCTGTGTGTCGGTTCTCTGTAACAAACACCCGACTGATTTTGGCAGCAGAAACAGAAAACTGTTTTGGCATATAGGAAGCTAGAGATGGGCTGAAAAATCTGTTCCCTTGTGTTGGATGAGATCTTAACCCTGATATATTTAATGCAGTTTGGGGATTGACTTCGAAGTGGCTGAGGTTTCACATGGAAAGCAGCACAGAGACAGCCAGGAGCTTGCTGCCAGCTCTCTGTAGGCATACACTGATTCGGGTGAGGAGAGGGATTTGACGTGCAGGATTGGGGTGCTACGACATAAGATGCTGCTAGTTACAATACTCATAAAACCTTCTTCTGTCAGCTCCGGGACAGTGTGCAGTCAGTCAGATGGAGGTATCGAGAGCTCAGGGCTTTTCAAAAGAGTCTCTTTCTCTGGGTACCTAAAGAACTACTTGAAATTCTAGCTTTAGGCACCAGTTGGCTTTAAATCTTGCCCCTACTTTTTCTCTAAGATAAATAGGATTTTGTTTTTTCTTCCAAAACTGAGGTGACTAAACTTTTGCCTTGCCAAGGTCAAACAGAGAAGGGCTTTTGTTTACTTCAGGAGTTTCTGAAAATGCTGTTTCATTTTATACTGAATAGCACAGAATTTTTTCACAAGTGTTACATTGTTTTTCTCCTCACCCTTCCCTCTTTTTCTCCCTGATATAAAGAACTTGCTCCCCATTAGCTAGTGGTCAACCCCTGCAACATCAGAATGTCCTCCAGGCCCTGAAAAAGAGGATGTAATGCATTGCAGTTGCTTTTCTTCCAAAGGGGATGAGGGATGGAAAGTGAAATCCTGTTTACTGTCGTTCCTTGCATTTTCTTAGCCCACCCTGCAGTGGGACTTCCCTGTTTTTTCTCCTCTTCGTTAAGAGTGAAAAAACTAGTCCTTACTCTCGACTGAAAGTTTTTCAATACAAAATTCAAAAGACTCTTCTAGATTGTCTGGCAAAAACTGTTCTTCCAAAGCCGTTGGAAGGGAAGTAGCTGTGAAGGGAGTCGTGCTTGCCTTTTCTAAAGCATCCCCTCTCTGTGGAGGATGAGCCCGGCAAGTCTTGGTCCAAATGACTGATGGTTCATAGAGGCCGCAGAGCCACAGAAAGTCATGGCATGGTGGCAGTCCTGCAATAAATTCAGCTCCCAGGCCACGGGAGGTGAACCGAGATGCCCCATGGGGTGTCAGTCCCTAACCCCAGCTCTCTCACACATACAGCCGAGGCCTCTTTTATACTATGGGAGAAAAAGCCAACAAGCCAGGCATCATCACCTCCTTCTAACTTGTGCCTCTCTCTGTTTCACGTTCAGCTTGGATGACTACAACCGCCTGGTCACGCTGTGCAATGGGAGTGATGAAGGGCCGCTGCAGCGGAGGCCGCCCAGGGGCTCCAGCGAGCAGCTGCCCACCATGGAGGACGTCAGGAGGTGCCTTTCCCTGCAGGAGTTCGACAGCCCCCCCTTTTTCCGCAACTCCAGTTTCAGTTTCAGGTTTGTCCTTCAGCTCCTCCAGAGCTGGCTGTGTCACAGGTTTTCTCTACGTGCGTGTTTATGAGCGAAATATGGTTGCTTGATGCTGCTTTTACCCATCCACAGGAATGCGCTGGAGGGCTTTGATAAACCAGGTGGAGTCCTTAACTCGCCGATGCTGAGCCTTCATAATTTGGCTCACTCTTTTCTGAATGGGACCAGTGTTCTCCCTCACGCAGCCGCCAACGATCCCATCTTTGTGGTATGTCTTTTTCCCCCAGCCTGAGTGGCAGTGGCTGTGGCTCAAAGGCAGCTGTCTCACCAGAGATTTGCAGAACAGAAGTAAAGTGAATTTCCTAAAAATAAGTCCTTTAAATAGAAAAGGAGAAACCTTTTCTCTTTTCTTGAACACTGCCACGCCTGCATAATGGTCAAATAAAGAGGGAAGGAATCGCAGGGTGATTTGTGAAATATAAAATAAGTTTTTAAGGAGAAGAGCTGCTCTTCCAAGTCATGTTGCCCTGAATCCTCTGGTACGTAAATCTAATGGCTTATACCAGACAATTTTACAGCAACGAGAAAGTGGGGTTAGTTACTTTAGAGCAGTAGACTGAGTAGTTTGTTTCTTTATTTAGAACTTCACAGGCTAAAAGGAAGCACATCTAATTTCAGGGTCTCCTGGGGAATAGAAATAATGTGATTTCACTGGTGCATTGGTACAGTGCTGGCACTGCAATGAGCAGCGCAAACAGCAATGTGCAAATGAAACCATTGACTTTGCTTACACATCTTTCTCTCCTAATAAATTCCTGCCAATTTATTTTCCTCTTTGTTAGATTAAACCACAGTGATTATATATATAGAAATTATAATACAATTAATTTCTTTCTTACCTTTATTTTAAGATTGCAATCTTTTGTTGGAGAAATTAGCCCAAATATTTATGTAGTGGTTCTCCAGCTTATTCCCTTAATAATTCTTCAATTCCTACCTTAACTCCTTTCTTATACAATGAAATCTTCATTTCATTACACTGTAATTTTATATGCGAGATTATTGTCTGTAAGATATTTTCTAAATTTTTTCCAGGGTGATAATTAAAAAACACGAGTACATCAGAAATTAATTTGAACTGCCCCAGACATTTGTCATAGTTATCTGAACTCAACTTGGAAACAACTTTCCTGTATTAGTGCTTTATATACCTATAAACTCACTGGGCAAGACCTGATCAAATCCATGGGTACCTGGAGCTGTGGAGCTGGTGGCACGCTCTAAAACGAGCATGAAGGAATCAAATTTCCTGCAATTTTCCATACCTGTTCAGAGGCAAGAGAGATTAAAATACTTCTGAGAGGTACATTCACCTGAATGAGCTCAGTGGGCCCTCACCTGAGAGGACGGACCTGCCCATTTAATGCCAGCTGATATTAAACCGCCTGGAGAAAGAGCTTATTATGAACAAGCAGCAACAAGTATACAGCAAAATGTCCCATGCAGGAGATCAATTTACTCCATTCTCATGAGCTTTCCTGGTTTCCCATTCTGTAAATCCCACCTGAATTAGATTACCCTCTTCTCTCTCTTTCAAAAGCTGCTGCCACCCTAGAGTGTTTTAAATGCTTTTGAGTTCTGAAAGAGCTTAATAAATGTGTGCGCCCATGCCTGGATTTGCAGGTTCTTCACTCCTTTACTGATGCCATCTTTGACGAGTGGATGAAGCGGTCTAGCCCCCCTGATGATGCCTGGCCTGAGGAGCTGGCCCCCATCGGTCATAACAGACTGTATAACATGGTCCCATTTTTCCCTCCTGTGACCAATGATGAGCTCTTCCAAACTGCAGAGCAGCTTGGCTACACCTATGCCCTTGACCTGCCAGGTATGTCTCAGAGGTGTGGAGGCTGTTCCAGGCCAAGAGATGAGACAGTTCATGTTTTCAATGACATAGGCATTTGAAAAATAAGGCGCTTTTCACGAAACACTTGGGTCTATTCACCTGCTCGCTAGCAATCACATATTGTAGCACAGGTAGTCACAACTCATCACGTAAGCCACAGTAACTGCAAGTGTGCACATGTTTAGTTTGCTCTGCTGCAAAATTGATCAACTTGAACTACTCCGGCATTGACGATAGTACTCCTTTGGGGTTGAAGAGTCTTTGATTTTGGCTCCTGCTCCCAGTGCTGTTTATGCCTGTTACAGGATCCTTGAGCCTGTCAGAGGTCAAGCACTCTGCCAGGGAGCTGGTCTGGCTAACGCTGGTCATTAGAAAATACTTGTTTTGCACAGGGCCCTGAATAATACTGCGCCGTGAATCTCATTAGAGATGAACTCCATTAATCTTTGGATACCCTGGAGAGAGGTACCTGGCTGTTTTGTGTTACAAAACCCCAATTTTAAAGATTTTCTATGTCCATAGGTGTGATGTGCCTTAGGGTTTTTCTATTAGTTTGAAATTACCTTTGACACAAATCAGACAAAAACCAAGAAAGCAAAATATTTATGCACAAAATCTGAAATTTGCAACACGAGTTAACAAATATTTGTAAAAGGCACAAGAGTATGAAATGCATGAAGACCATGCTTCAGATGCTTTACCAAAGATTAAATCTGAGCAGTTTCTTTCTCCACCTTTGAGAGGCAGTAGGTGCTTATCTAACCTATGTGGCCAGAAATTTCTTCTAAATGCTTACCACATATCTGTGGTTTTAATCTGTGGAGACTGTTTAAAGGTCTGTAGACTGCAAAAGATTGAAACCCTTGTCCTCAGGCTGCATTCATGCAGGGGAGCTCTGACTTGTGGAGGCATGCTAGCTGCTTCTGCAGTGCTTTTCTCAGGGGTGTCCCCAGAATTTCCCCTGAAAATATAAACTTTGCATTTTATGGAGTTTAAGTTTTCCTCCCTCTGAACCACAGTCCCCCCTCCTGCTTTGGAAATGTGCTGCCCCTTGGGCATGAGGTACCCAGAGGGGAAAAAAGGCAGCTTGTGATTCTGCTGCCTTTCAACTCCCACCAAAATAGATTGTTAGCTGACTGTGAAGCAGCATATCTATCCCTGTCTGCATGGTCAGTGTTCAGACAATAAAGTTTTTACATCCAAACCCTTCTCTTTTATCTAAATATATAACTTGCTAATTCTACTTCATGTAACCACATTAGAAATCAACATATGTAGTACATTGCTGGCGCTTACTTAAGAGGCGGTAAAGTGCTAAACAAGTCATTTTGGGACCTTACTGAACTTGGGCATGATTGCGCTCAACTCTTTTGTTGACAGAGACTGCAGATTGGGGCACACAACTTTTAGTTGCTTTTATAGTCAGTGTGACACCTCCTTGAGCCTAAGTACCTTCTAAATATCTTAAGCCCTTTTGAGAGTTTTTTTTGGAGTATTTGGGCAAATGTAGTTATTGCTGTCTTGGTATATGTAGCATTTTTCAGAACAGGGCAGCAGGAAATTTTTGCTTCTGAAAGCATAAATGAAAACACAAAAATTTATTTAGCCAAGTGGAGCAGGGTTATTCTAAGAATGGGCAACATTATCTTAGAAGACAGAAGTGGTTCAAAATCAGAGGATGTGATCTGGAGCCGGTCGGCAGAACCACACTAAGTAGTGTTTTCAGTTAAACATTTGACAATAGGCTGCTTTGTGGTCTATAGGAAAATTTGAGGGTTTTCTGTTGACCAAAATAGCTTGGAAACAGCTATGCTGAAATGCCATTATAGAAAGAATTGCTTAAACCATTCATAATTTTGGCCAAATTAGATAAGAAAATGATCTTTTTGTCTTGTCACTGTTAATCTTTCCTGTTCCGAACACTTTAATTTGTATGAAAGGCTGAAATTTAAATTCAGCTGTAGACTTTTCTGGCAGGAAACATCTCCGGCTCTGGTATGTGTATTGGTTACACGGTGCATTACCAGATTCCTCTGTGGCCAGTGCGTCTCTAAGCCACACAAGTAATCATAATTACCAGGCTGTGGGATATTTTCTTTCTTCCCTGTGATTTGAGAAATGAAATTATGTGCTGTCCTCACTTCAGACTTTTCGTATTTCCAGACTCACTTGAAGAAACCCAAGTGTGGGCTGTCATGATTGGATCTACAATTGGAGGAGCACTTATAGCTCTGGCCATGCTTGTTCTACTGCTTGTACTTTTCCAGCACCGAAGGCAGAGGAGAGGTTTTGAACCACTGATGAATGTGAGCTTCAGCCCCAAAAAGTACATGGAAGAGGCCTAGTGCCCTCGCTTTGTTTCTTTGCTTATTCTTGTAGGAAGTGACCTTGATTGCCTTATTGAGATCTTAGCTGAGAGTTTATCACACACTCCTTTGTCAGCTGACTACATTGTTCTCATTCAGGTTTCCCCCCATTATCCTGTGAATTGTAATGTATGAATTCTCTGGGTACATATGTGCAAGACCCAAGACAGGCCAGATTTTTGTCAGTACCAAACGTTATCTGGAGTGTGTGACACTTGTAAGTCATCCTCTATAGATTTAGATCAAGACAGTTGAGAATCCAAATAGAAGAAAACCAGCTTGAATAACCAAGATAATTTTTCACCTCAATGTGTTTTTGATTTCATTTAGCAGCTCAGAGATGTGCTGAAAGTTATTAACTCTACATATATATTTGAATAACATATTATTTTACAGTTATCAATAAATATTCTGAATAACATTGGGTTTTTTTAAGGTTCAAAATGTTTCATGCTGTTTGACAAAATACTGTAGGAACCCCCTGGTTACAGTTTATTTCAGAAGCATGATCAATTCCATGTTATTTCCAATCAAGCTCATGTTAGCAGTAGGTAAACCTCCAAACTCAAATTCTCCTAAAATTTAAGAGCAGGAGTTCCCTGACAGCTAGGTATATACACTTGTGTTTTACTTCTGTATTAGGAACTTGTGACAGAAGTTGAAAATGGTGCTCATCCTTCTCTATTTTGGCTCTGCTGCACTGTTTCACGAATCTAGACTTAAATTTCCGAAGTCTGGGACCCAGGACTCAAGGTAACAAGACTGAGATAGCTCAGGTTTCCCAGGTCTGCAGGTAGGGGATCAGGTTTGGATGTGGCACTCCCTAGACCCCTTCTTAAACATTCCTTTATACATTCCATATATATTTCTTTATTTAGGCATAGATTTGGACCACATTTGGGTGGCTTTCCTATGTTATCTTGAAACAGGTTTTTTACACAGCAGTTGAAGTCCTGAACGGATTGTGTCAGCTTTGGTGCTTAATATATTACATTAATGGTGTGCTCAGATTTTGCCTTTTGTAAGGTCCTGACTCTTAGAAAAACTCTGCTGTTGTAGCCTTGAATAAAAAATTCCAGTTAGTAACGATTTCTGCTATTTCTTCCAGGCCTGCTCAATACTAGCCATGTGGACTAGAAAGAAGATCTCAGTAGGTCTTCACATATACTTAGCTTTTAATATATGTAACTCACAAAACTTACCTCTAAAATGTGGACTTTTTGAGGCAAAGAAAAGTTAGGATTTGCTCACCACACGCTCAGATAGCCCTCGCTGCATCAGATGGACAACGATCTGCTGCTGTTTCTGCTGTTTTGTGGTGCCTTTTGGGGGTCCCAGCATGTTTGTTCCTGGCTCGTGCCCAAGATGTCAATGATTGGAGCACTTTTTGTAGAGTCGCTCAGCCCAGTACCCTAGCTCCCAATTCAGGTTGCCTTTTGGGGGTTTTTACTGTGTAGTGCCCAGCATTACTTGGTGCTGAGGACATCAGCTGAGGTGTCCAGAGACCTGGCTTGGGCATGTGTCAGGTCAGTTGGACCCTGATCAGTCTCAGTTTGCGGCCAGGTCTGAGGTCTCCACATGCCCTTCTCAAGGAGGAGAGATGTCAGCCACTTTCCAGCACTACAAGACTATGAGTCTTCACATGCACCAGTTCCTGCTAAATACTGATGTAGAGAGATGCTGTTGGATGGAGATTGACACCTTTTTGTCCTTCATGTGACGTTGTCGTGGTTTAAGCCCAGCCGGACTAATCACCACACAGCTGCTCACTCACTCCCCTTCCTCAGCTGGATAGGAGAGAGAAAATATGAGGAAAAGGCTCGTAGGTCGAGATAAGGACATAGGGAGATCACTCACCAATTACCATCATGGGCAAAACAGACTTGAGTTGGGGAAATTAGTTTAATTTATTACCAATCAAAATCAGAGTAGGATAATGAGAAGTAAAACCAAATCTTAAAAAACCAACACCTTCCCCCCACCCCTCCCTTCTTCCCGGGCTCAACTTCACTCCCGATTTTCTACCTCTCCCCCCGAGCGGCGCAGGGGGACGGGGAATGGGGGTTGCGGTCAGTTCATCACACGTTGTTTCTGCCGCTCCTTCCTCCTCACACTCTTCCCCTGCTCCAGCGTGGGGTCCCTCCCACAGGAGACAGTTCTCCATGAACTTCTCCAACGTGGGTTCTTCCCACGGGCTGCAGTTCTTCACGAACTGCTCCAGCATGGGTCCGTTCCATGGGGTGCAGTCCTTCAGGAACAGACTGCTCCAGCGTGGGTCCCCCGCGGGATCGCAAGTCCTGACAGCAAACCTGCTCCAGCGTGGGCTCCTCTCTCCACGGCTCCACAGGTCCTGCCAGGAGCCTGCTCCAGCATGGGCTTCCCACAGGATCACAGCCTCCTTCGACCATCCACCTGCTCTGGTGTGGGGTCCTCCACGGGCTGCAGGTGGATATCTGCTCCACTGTGGACCTCCATGGGCTGCAGGGGGACAACCTGCTTCACCATGGTCTTCACCACGGGCTGCAGGGGAATCTCTGCTCCGGCACCTGGAGCCTCTCCTCCCCCTCCTTCTTCACTGACCTTGGTGTCTGCAGAGTTGTTTCTCTCACATATTCTCACTCCTCTCTTCTCCAGCTGCCGCTTCCCGTTTTTTTTCCCCCTTCTTAAATATGTTATCACAGAGGCGCTACCACTGTTGCTGATTAGCTCAGCCTTAGCCAGTGGCAGATACGTCTTGGAGCTGGCTGGCATTGGCTCTATCAGACATAGGAGAAGCTTCTAGCAGCTTCTTGCAGAAGCCACCCCTGTAGCCCCCCCTGCTACCAAAGCACTGCCACGCAAACCCAATACAGACGTGAATGCCAAAGTTTAGGAGACAGGCTAGGCTGCACCTTCCAAGGGTGAATGAGGTTTTTTTCTTGGGCTCACAGGGCACAGTGTGTGCTTAACTAGCTTCACTGCCTTGGAGGTTTGGATACTGCTGTCCCAAGTGTTTGCTTTGCAAGCTGCCCTGGTTATGGGCAAGTGGCAGTGGGGTAGAGGAAGGAGAGAGCCAGGGGAGAAATGTAAAAAATGTAGCATAGCAGCTAACTTATTAGAACTGGTTTTGCCTAAGAGCAGGTGGGTAAAACAAGGGAGAGTTGCTCAGTTCTCACTTGTAAATTGAAGACAATGTTGTTTTCCTTTCCAGAAGAAAGGCAATGAGAGCATTAGATTGATACTATGCACCTAAAAAATGCTAGGGTCAAAGATCTGTGCATCACTCTTTCCAGTGGCTGGGCCTTAGCTTAATAATTAGGGCTTTAAAAGGGTGACTGGTCTTTAACCGTTGCTTGCAAAAATCTGGCTGAAGCAAGCTGTATAGAGAACACAACCTGCCCTCTCGCGGCTTACTGGAAAATTACCTGGTGACAACAGAAAGCTCTTTTTCTCCCTTTTTAAAAAGGACAGTCTTGGTCTAGCAACCCAGGGAAGTTGTGTCCTTGGTGAAAGGAACAAATACAGGTAACCTTTATATGAAATGCTTAAAAAGGGGGAAGTTGAGCATAGGCACATTACAAAACGGTTGGGGGAAATCCTGTAGCAAGTCTGATTGTAAAGGTTGGTTTTACATGTTCTAATGCTCCACTCATCCCAAACTACAGAAAAGGCATTTTTTGTTGCTGGTTTATGCAGGTGTTAGTAAATACCTGCAAACTATTGTTGCATTAATTGTACTAAAGCTGTTACTGCCAGGGTGAGATGAAAACGGACTCATCTGTCTCATAACTGGAGGCAAAGACTCCCACAGACTCGTAAGCTGAGAGAAACAATGCTGAAAACACAACATCCCCAATCTCCACAGAGCCCAGGACACCCTGGGATTTTGGACCCTGGTCAGTGCAAAGTGAGACCTCAGCTCCTGGAGTCAGTGTGGGGTGGGGGCATGGAGCGGTGCCCGCTGGGGTGCCCTGCCTTCACACTGCCGGCAGCGCTGGGCTCAGCCTGGGCACCGAAATGGGGACAGGGAGGGTGGCGCCCACCCAGGACAGGGGTCACTGGTGCCCATGGACCACCTCTGCCCGTCACTTTTTCCTCTCACATTCATAACTGAGCAGTCACTCAGCCCAGCCCAGGGAGGAAGGGTGAGGGACCAGCACGTCCATTTCTCTGGTCGCTTTTTACTCAAGACACTTCGCTGGCAGATGGGAGGTGCACTCCTGAATGACTTCAAGCTGAGATGGGTATAATCATCACCATACCCCGCACTGCCCGACCCCCCCCCCCCCCCCGCCTTTAAAATAATTCCTGCTGAATTGGTGCTGTCTTCTGACAAAAGGCTCTGAATCACACAGGAGCATGTAACACGCAGCTGCAAATGAGATGTTTAAGCTCCAGAGAGGGAGAAGTGCTCAAAAACATCCCTTTCTCAGCCTTTTTATTAGCCAGACCTATGCAGCTTCCAGCTCTGCGTGTAGGGCTTTTGTGTGGATTATCTTTCTGAGGAGTTTAATTCTCTCTAGTCACTGGTTAATTGCTCTCTCAATTGGCTGTACTGGATCCATGGGCAGCTAATGCCTCTTTCGGAGTCATCCAGTGGGTCAGGTGCCTAATTTTTTGACTCTGTAGTAAGCTGGTGGCAGCCACATCATCTCTGTCAGTCATGGCCTGTGCCTTTGTGCAAATGATTACCATGAAAATTCTCTGAAGGACTTAGTGAGAACCTGTTTTCTGAATTAAATGAAATCTCATTGCTGGCTGCTTAGCTGAATGCTTGAAAAGGAATCTGTTCCGATTCTGCCCCTGATTTAGGAAAGAAGCAATGTAAAGCAACCACACTCATGGCTATTATTGTAAAATTGGAAGTTGCAATGCCATTACTGACCTTCTGCTTCTGTTAACTGCTTTCTTTACACTGCTTTTGGAAGGGACGCTGTGTGCCTGTGCTTGTGATGGAAAGAAAAGAGAAAGAAGAGAAGCAGAATCAAAGACTCTCAGCTAAATTTAGCAGTGAAGATGCACACTTACAGTAACAGGCATGTAGGCTGATGGCAACCAGGAAGGAAACCTTGTTTCCTGAAGTACCCCCTTTGGCCCTTTATGCAGTGTGTGCAGCCAGTGAGGTGCCCTGCACACAGCTGCCTGGAGAAAGTCAGGTTACGAACAAGACCACATCTATGATCCTGCTTTACTTCAGTGCTCCTGCAGCTGAGACACAGTAGATATTCATTAGCCAGAGCTCTTTGCTAAAACTAGGCTTTCCAAGACCTGGGTGGCCAGAAGAAATGGTACCAGTGCAGGCCATCTTTTTACACACCAGCTCTCTCTCCTTGTGAGGGGACATCTACCTCCTCTCCTAAAGGCTGAAAAACCATGGACATCAACAGTTACCTCTGCACTGGGTTTCAGATTAAGCAAATATATAAGTCATTGCATTGTATAGATCCAAAATCATGCTCTGATACTAGCAGGGGGCCCTCCAAGGAAAAAAACATGAGAAGAAAATGTGACCCTCAACCTATCACTTAATAGGGCTCCAGGTATGCACCTAACTGCAGTGTCTGCAGGTCTGGTTCACTTTGCCTGCCCCGGTCTTCTTCACCGGTCCTGTCTGCACTCAAGGTGATGTTCCCATCTCCATGTATTTCCCCTTCAAAGGGTCCTGAGGCCACCCTTGTGCCAGGACAGATGGGATTTGCAGATAGCAACTAACCTAGTAAATGTGATGATGAGAGTGAGAAACCTGAACATACCAAAATATTCAGTAGAGAGGGAGTAAGCCGTCAGGTGTCTTCCACAGCAGATGATCCCTCCCTGTTTGTTTCTCCTCCCTTCACTGCCTTGCTGTCTCTGGCCTGTTGACAAACCCATGAACCCTGGAGCAACTTCAGCAGGCCGGATGGAAGGAAAGCATGGGCTGACTCCAAGCATTGCCCTTGGCAGCACTTCCAAGTGCCTGAATAAAGGAGGCAGTCACTTGATCTCCAGCTCAGATGAAGTCTTTTCAGCCCTTACCTCTGCCCTCAGGCTTTTTCACAGACTAGATTACAAAGCTCTTTTTTTCAGCACTGTGGTTCTGCCTGTGGTGGGTCTCCTTCTGTGGTTCCTGATTTTCTTTGGTCATGTAGCAGAGAGCTCAAGCTGTCTATTTTGGATATGGTGAATTGCATTAGGTGGATTGATGCATGGTAGACATGTGCTTAAACGTTCAGTGGTGTGGCCACAAAGTTCCCTATTGCGGCTTCCTTCACTTGGTGATTTCATTGCTGCGTTCCAGGCTGCTTCCAGGCCTGTTTCACTGCTATCCATCTCTGAGGGTTTGGTCCATCCCATGACTTAGCACATTTTTCATTTCTGCCTTTGAAGAAGGTCTCCTGAGGTTTCACTTGCTTTTTTTTTCTGTGCCTTTCGCTTGAAAACGTCTTTCAGCAGCTTCATTTTTATGTGGAGGTGTTACTGCTCAAATATCTGTAACAGTTTCACAGTTGCCCCCTCTCCTTGAGTTAACTGAAAAGCTACTAAACACGTCAAATGCTCAGAAGCTGTTATTGTTGGGAATAAGGCTGATGACTGGCTTCTTTTGGGCTGGCAGCCACCAATTTCAGATAAATCCTGCAGTGCTTATTAAGCCTTCTTTGTTGGGTTTCTTCTTCATTTTAACCAGAGACTTTCAAACTCCAGCCTGGCTTTTATCAACAAACTATTCCACTTTCTTTCATGCTGCTGTGTCCTACCATCCCATGGTCAGCAGCTGCTCAGGGTGGGGAGACCTTGCCAAAGAGCTGCTGCCTTCTGTGCTGCTCTGGTTGGCTGTGCATGGCGAGAGCGTCGCGAGGAGAGCCGGTGTGCTCAGCCCTTGCAGATGAACATCAAGTTCACTTACAGTCCTTAGGACCTAGGTCAGCAGCTGGCTTCGTGGTTAGCAGGTGTGCTCTTGCTTGGCAAGCTACAGTCTTGCCGGTCCCCTTGGCATAGCTGTCCGGCAGAGATGGGAACAAATGGCTTCATTTAGAGCAGCCCTAAGACTGTTCAGATTCGTGTCACATCCCAAGGCGGCTGCATCTCCTCCCCGTGCCTGGAGATAGGAGCTTTGAGGAGATGTAGAAAGCCTGCTTCTTCTGCAGATGTGTACACCCACTTGGTGTGCCAAACCCTATGGATTTAGAATTCAGCACAGAGCTTTGAAAAATACCACTTGTGAAAGCAAAGTACAATACTTCCTGAGAAAAGAAAAAGCTGCATTTTTAACAGAAGGAAAAATCATCCTTTTATTCAGGCCAAGTTCACTCCTTTTCTTTTCCCTCCAACTCTTTCCATGTGTAATCTTCGGATAAGACTTATCATTTTGCAAAAACAGTGAAGGTGTGTTTTTAATGTAGAATTCGTTGTTTTTAAATACGATCTCCCAGCTAAAAAAATCTGATCAAGGACATGACATATGGAGAGAGAGATGACAGAGCTCAGTGCTCATTTACACTGTCTATCTGCTGGTAAGAATAAAGTATACCCTGGTGGCTGTGCTAGGACAGACAAACAGAAAGATAAAAGATATATTTCTACTTAAAACTGAAAAGGGAGGAAAAAAAGTGGTACTTTTCATTTCAGTCTTGCCTGTTTCTAAATTTTTTAGCTTGGTCTGGGGATTGCCTAGTCATGTTTTTCTGATGTATACTTAATTGCGTTATTCAGACAGATGGATTTGTGTCAGCTCATCACAACAGCCTGAATCATGCACATTTTTGCCTTAGTTGCTGTCAGTCATTCAGTATCAGTATAGTTGCTATCTGGAAAGCACATCTCTAGTAGCGCTGTACAAAATTGCTCCCTCTACTTTTCTCTAATATTCCGCGATTTATTTCATTTGGAAGAAAAGTAAGGGAAGTTTTACAGAGCAAGGTGAATGGGAATGGAAATTTATTGAACAACAAAATGACTACTTGGAATATTGCCTTTGCCTGACAAGTTCCAGTAAATTAATTTTGCAGCCAGGGAATGTCAGACTTTTTTCCTTCTACATGTCATGGTGTGTGTAGAAGAGCAGCTTTCCCTAGCATAGAAATCCCTCAGTTTTCAGCTGTGGCTGTGGCATGGTTAAGGAACTTTGAAATTGTTTTAAGGAGGGGTCCCCAAACATTTCAACATTATAGGGCACTGTAAGGGCACATACAGCAAGAATTACTGAATTGGGAAACAAAGTTTTCCAAACTTCACAACAGTTGGGAAAAGAAAAAACAAGCCTGCCCAAATTTTTCGTATGTGTCCATTGCCGTGCAGGATTGTTCCAGCTCTGTGTTTTCTGCTGGGAGATGTCCGGAGTTTTCACCTCTGCTGGTTCCTCTGGAGACTTCTCCAGTCTCCCTCCTCTCTTCCACATTGCTTATCCTTTTGGCTCTTTCTGCCTTGCGTTGCAAGTATATCTATTTCACCCTCCTCTAACTTAGCTATTAATATTCATAACAGCAGGAGAAGGTAGAATGAGGCTTCAACCTAGCTGTACTTTTAAAAAGCATTATAAAGTGTATAGCACAAATAGTTCTCTCATGTATTAACCATTTGTATTGTATGTACTCTCAGTTAAGTACAGTCAGGGTTACACTTAAAAGATGGAAGTTTTTAACACCTAATGAAGAGTTTGTGAAGAGTTTCTGTATTCACACAGTTTTATTGATTGATTCATATTAATATCTGTACCAAAACTGAATAAATACATAACTGAAGAAAACCATTAACCAGGAAAAAAAAAGCAAGAAAGAGAAACTTCATCCTAAAAACCAAAATCAGAGGCCATACTTGGCATCTTTATCTGTTTCACTTTAAGGACATTTGTACTAATACTCAGCTCAAAATTTTCCTCTTAGTATCATTCTGTGGCTCCTGGACTTCTCCTGTTTTCTTCCCCCCTCTCTCCCATACTCACCATCTCATCAGATGATTTATTTGCAGTAATTACAAGCATCAAAGCTGGGTTGTTGCAGTAGGCTAGTCCCTTTTCCAAGCCCCTCATATTTTTAATGCTCTCTCATTGCCCCATCCCCAGCCCTGCACTCCCTCCCGTGGGTTGGGCTTGGTCAGGTGAAGCTGATCTCAGAAGTGAGCACCATCTATCATGTGCAGCTGCACAAAAACGGGCTATCGTCTTTCTGCTTATAAGACAGTATCATTCCTCATGCAGATCCCAATTCCAGGGGAGGTTTTTTCTTGCATTTACATCATATTGCAAATATTTGACACCTGCACATTTTTTATATTAGCTTGGCATCTGTATTTGATGGCTCTCTGCTATGTCTGAGCTTAGCAGTGCGTCAGAAAACATTTTATTAGGCCACAGTTTTTCCTGGATTAGCGACAACAGTCAATTTGATTTATTAATGTTTGCCATCTATACTACCCAAACATTCAAGTGAATGGATATGCATTTCACAGATGCAAATATGATATTATGTTCAATAGTGTATTAAAATAAGAGTGTGCTATTAAATTGAGCAAAGCCCCAGAATTTAGTGTACCAATATAATTTCAGTGCTAAGGCTGGTTTCCAAATATAATCTCTAACAGGTAAAAGAGCAGACCAGAACCTTTACTTGCCATTCAAATAAAAGCATCTGTTGTTTTCAAACAGTTAGCTAGTTATATTTTCACCTTTTTAATACTTTCTCACATTTCATTCTCCTTGAATTTTATTTGCATTCTGATGAGACAAAAAATCATAATAGACTTGCAATGTTTCATACAGTCACGCAACAAATGTCACAACTTTGGCAGAGAAAATGGTCGTCATAGTATTCCTAGGCTAAAGGGATTCAGTGGTGTTTGAATAGGCAACTAGATTTTGGAAACTTAACTGAATCAAATCTCTAGCAATTCACATTTTCATTCTGTTCCAGCAGGATTTAAAGCAAGGCATCATTAATTAATAGAACCTTGTGGTAGGTGCCTGAGAAAAGAATAATAATTAAAAGGAGTTATTAATTGTCAGATTTTCCATGATTCACAGGTGACTTTCTGCACCATTGCAGGTAATGTCCCTTCAGGCAAGTAGCAGAATTTTAAATTGGTGCTTCCACGAAGCTCTTCTATGATAGGCAATTGTTTTTTCCTCCTTGTAGAGCATGAAACATGCACAGCAAGGTTTGCCTTGTGTTAAGAAAGTAAAGAATACTGCAAAATTATTAGAACCTGGAAATCATTCATCAGAGGCTGAAAACTGCAAAATGTTATTTTTTGTTTGAAAACTCAGTGTTTTGTTCTAGAATGGGGAACACAGCAGTTCACTCTAAACAAGTGAGTGCATTCCCAACCCTGCTCAAACAATTTGTTCACAAATACTGTTATAAAATGAGCTGGCCTCTCTCAGTTCAGCAACAGACACCCCTAGAAGGTAGCAGGCTTCATCTATCTTAGATACCTGGTGTGGGTACCCAGAGGTGGGTAATTTAGTGCCATTGGAGATGCTCAGTGGTGCCATGCATTGGCTCCAGCCCCTACCCCAGAAAGGCATGGGTTTCTTACTGCTCTGCATATCTGCCAGCTGCACACAGATATCTCGGATGCAATACAAGCCATGACTCAATGAGCTCCACAAAAGTGTCCAGTGCCATTTGAGATATCCTAGAAAATCCAAGGCATAATGAGTAGGACTAGGAGATGTAGACACAGGATACACAAAGGATCCAGTGGGCAGCTGAACCAAACCCTGCAGTACCCAGAATGGCAGTGATGACTCTATTTAGACAACAAAACCCTGCCTCATGGTGAGATTCAGTTCACCCAAATATAGGTTTGTACCAGGTGAGGGTGGGATTCAGCTCACACAAATTTAGGAAATTGATGCTGTTGCCTAAACTTAGACCTTTAGTTTCATTTGAGGTTCTCAAGACCATCCCACCTGGATGTCCAGCTGCCAATCTGGAAGGGTGCAGGGCCTCTGCAGGTCCTGTGCCACGTCTGCTGGCTCTGGGAAGGTGTCTTGGCTAGCCTAAGCTGTTTAAAGTGACACCAGAGAGCAATATGTATGCAGCTGAACAAAACCCTTAAGCTTAGAACTGAATCAACAGAAGAATTTCAAGGAGGCTGTATTGACAGTTTAAAGACCTAATATGAAATCTTAGACTCCCCTGCAGGAATTAGAATAAGACAAATTAAAATGAAGAAGCAGACCCCTCTCATTCGCCAGATCCCACATTTATTAAAGAACAACATTGATTTACTTTTTAAGAGTCCTATATCATGGGCAGTTTTCTATAAAAAAAAATGGTGTTCAACAGTTGCAATAAAATGCTACCATTAAATTAGCTCTCAATCTGATTAATGCAGAACTAATAAGTAAGTCAAAATAACAACTGAGTATAATTTTAAAAACTATCTTACATATAGTCATAGAAAACTCTCACCTTTTGCAAGATAATAAATAAATAACTACTGCCTGAAATTTTATCCTTAGATGTCATGACTTTTGACACTTCCACAATGTTCTTCATGTCTCTGACAGATTTTAGGGGAACATTGCTGGCACATAAATATACTTGGAAAATAAATGCTGTAGAATGAACTCCTCATAAATTATTTTAAAGATTCATTTTACCTCATGATTCTCCAGTAGCTGACAATCGTGGGATTAACATTGCTGGCCTGCAGAGAGCACTTTTCATTTTGCAGCCAAGAAACCACAAGACACGAGGCAGGTACTTACTTAAGATATTTATTGTAGTCCATCAGAGAATATCAAATCCCTGTTTTCAAACCACCAATATACATTGCCTTCATGGTGTGAGTGAAGGGTGATGAGAATGAGAAGAACTGATGAACATGATTTAGATTTGTTTAACACATCTTGGATAAAAATGAGTTGGACAATTTTAAGTCAGAGCAGTTATAGTTTTATTCTTTATATGATAAAGCAATCTAACAAAACCAATACCATAAAAATAACTAGAATGAATAAGGCATGTCAAAGTCTTCACTGAGGTGTCAAATATATATATACATACAGTACTGAATATTAAGCAACAGTGTAAAAGATCGCCCCACACTTTATTACTGTTGTAATTATGAACTAATAAAGCAAGTGTCATCAGTGCTGTTTAAGCGATAGACACCGAGGATATAAGCGCAAATTTCAATGGTTAGTATCAAACTTGTTAGATATGCTTCTCCTCGTACTGGAGCCAATGGCAAACTCTCACTAGCTTCAGTGGAAGGAGGACCAGAGAGGCTGGGGAAGGCATTTCTGATCCTCCATTGCATAGTCCTCACACAGCGTAAATTTCATTGTCCAGATTGCTGTAACACTTTTAAACTTTGGATTGAAAGAAATTACACTGGGGAGTCCTTATCCATACACCTTGGGAATAGTTACCTCACCAAAAATGACTACCTCTGATCACATGTCTTTAACACTTGGATTACCGGCTGCGCGCAAACCACCTACTATGGCACTGTGCATGTCTATAATGGTTTCTAAGCTGAAGACAGTCATGAATCATCCACACAGCTTATCATACCATGGTGCCAGACCAAGGATCCTCTGTACTGTCAACGGAGCAACATATAATATATGCACCTACAGCAGGTGGAGAGAACATGTTTCTCTATTTCTGTCTGTTGATAGTATAGACAATCGAGATCTCATGGCATTGGGTGGCAGATAGCTTGACTCCCTCATTGCTTTCTTAACGTTGCATGCCACAGTAGTTGCTGCAACTGGATACCTATAGTAGATAGTCTGCATATGACTTTGTGCGTTGCATCAGTAAGACTTTCCTGACAAGCAATCTGATCTTTTTTTAGCTGAGATACTGCTCTCTCTGCATGGAGAGTTAGTTAATTGTGGATTCTATATTCTAATGCTTTACCAGTCCAATTACGGCAAGATTAATATAAAGGTCAATATACCTTCTTGTTTAACTGAGAAAAGTCTCTTTATTTCTTATTATAAAGACAACTGGAAAAACTGTGTTTTCTAACATTTTTAACACAGTGTTTTTGTGGAGATTAACTGATAAAGAGTTCGCTGTGATTTTGAAAAGAATATCCTGAAGATCTAATAATCAGAATTAAACTTTCATGTAATGATCAGAATTTTATGTAATGGTGTCTTTAACAAAAGCAAAACTTTGGCTAGTAATCAGTGACAATCAATTAGACTTTCCAACAAGCCATTGCAAATTTAAAATATGCACATGAATAAACAGTAGATAACACTATGAGAGAAATAACTTGCCTTACACTGTCATCAATGAAAATACATATTCATTAATATATGTATACTATGAAGCAGGGAAACTAACAAGGTACAATCTGTCTGAAAAGCATTACGTGAATAACGTTTGCAGGCAAAAAGCAGGGCAAATAAAATTAATCTTTAAGAATGCTAGTTATTGTCTCAGTTTGTTACTGAATATTACAATCCTATCCTAACTCTCAAATGTGTTGTAAGCACTAAAAAAGGATTTTTCAGTAGGCAGCAAAAGAAAGTATTGATTTAGAAAATAAAATGTATGGCCTTTTCCAAATGCCTTTGTCTAGTAACATAATATTGCACTAGGCAAAATTGCCTTGGCTGAGCAGCAAGGTCTTCTAATGCCTATATTTCAGGAAGATGCATTACAAAAAATGAGTTTAATAGGAGGTCATTCATTATCTGGTAGTAATTTTAAGGTACATGGAAGAAGCAGGCGCAGCACTACAAATATATATATATATATGTAAACGACTGTTAATACAACCCTTCCAACATAATATGGCTGCAGTCAAACTTTTCTTACTAATGGACGGGAACACAGCAGTTTATGGTTTAACTGTTCTGTGATTTCCAAATACCATCTTTAACATCCTTGACATGACAAATTGTGAAAGAAACAAGCTTAAGAAACACAGAATTCATTATAAGTCTTGAGGGAAGAAATGGTATTTACATTACTGATCACTGCTTTGTGAAAACCACATTAACTGTTGTGCACTGGACTTAGTAAAGACTCAAGGGGAAATGGAAAAGCAATGGGCCAAACAGTGCCGTCTGAGATTGTCTTGAAAATGTCAAACCCTTCCCTTCTTTTTATCCACAGGGAAATCTGAATGCATTTCTACTAATCAAAACTTTCTGGAGGAAAGTGTGTGGAAGGGAAAGATGTGATGAAAAAGACCCAGTGGCTGCGGGGGTAATCCATCGGGTATTGTTGTGTCATGTCATTCTTGGGTGATGGACAGTGGCGGTATGATTATAAATCTGTAATTCAGTTAAGGGGGGGTGGGTGTCAGATGATACTATTGGAAGTAAGAACTACTTTCTGTGGATTGTGAATTTCATTTTTAAAAAACACCAAATAGGATGACAGTTTTGAGCATCAGTATTTTACCCAATTCATTTTTGAAGAACATATTTACATAAATATAGAGAGGTCATCATTTAACAATTATCATAGCCTGAAAGGAAGGAGGTAGGGGTTCTGAAAAGCTCGGTGAGCTTTTACAAGATTTTTTGTGTTCAACTAAAAAACAAGAAATAATGAAATTCATAACAGTAAAGCTCCAAAATACTGTGAACAAGATACCATCTAGGTTGCTGTTCTTATCTGGATAGTTGTCTTTTTTTACATTTTCCCTACTAGTACCAGCAGATGTTGCCAAATAATATCTGCAGATTCACCCTTTTCCACAGTTATGTCAGAAAATTGCAACCACACTTACAGAGACACAAGCTATAATCATCTCTAAAGCAGAAGTCCCTGCTGGGGACTCTCCTCATTAGGTCTCTGTCAAGTATTGTGGTAAATGGAGTCCTTCCAATACTCTTTTATAGCATATGCACTTGAAATTTACTAGCTTGTGGCTGTATTTATAGAGCTATATGTGTGTATACGTATAAATAAATGTGTATACAGGGAGAGAGAAGCATGCTCACATATACTATGCAAGTGTGCCATTCTCAGAAATGCAAAAAGGAAAACAAAGTGGAAGAGCAGGATACCTAGAAAATTGGACACTGAGTGGGTGCTTTACAGCTAGAGCTTTTGGTTTCTGCCACATTTCAAGTACCAACCCCCAAAAAGTAGGTTGGGGAAAGAAAAAGGATTTCCTCATTATGGAGTCCCAAGAGATGGCGGGGGACATAGAGGAAGCTGCACTTAATTATTTTCGGCTTTTAAAAAGTTGTTTTCTGTTATAACAATCAGCTATTTTGCAAGAGGTGTATTAGTGGTTTGTCAGCATTATCCTGTGTATATTAACCTTGCTTTCTCTACTGACCTCTTAGAAAATGTGTATTATCCTTTCAGTGATGCAGTAAGGGCTGAGACTGACAAACGACTAAGTGCATTAATGATTAAACCTGAAGGGTATCTTTATCGCAGTTCTCACTCTTGAGGCACTGTATTAATCTGCTTTCTGCCCTTCGGTGATGTACACCTTGCTCCTCGCTAACTCTCTGAGCTGGCTTGGGCCCTGCGCACTGCTTTCACCAGCCTTGGAAAGGCATCTGGCATTTCAGGAGAGATCTGTTGAGCTCTATCCTTTGTGCATATGTGCATTGAAGGTGGTCGCATTGCATGTTTGTAGCTAGGGTAGTTGACAGGTTCAAATGTCTTATAAGGAAGAAAATAAATGTAACAGCATTGGGCAGCATTCAGAACAACGAATGCATGGTGGTTGTACATCTAGTTACATCAGGGTTGGTTTGGCCCAGAAATGAAATTGTTTGTTTGTTATACTGTGACTTCCCCAAATGGGTTCCCTCTCCATGCTCCTCACTCCAGCACTGGCATGAAGAAGAGGCACCGTTGTGCCAAGAAGGAGAAGGACAGGACAGAGCCTGGGCGAAGCCTGGATCCCCCCAGTCTCACCAGCAGCATCTACCTCCAGGTACTTAAGTGAGGTGCCTAAATGACAAGCCTTGTCATCCCAGGTTGCTTGTGCAAGGAAGAGAGGTAAACTCCTTCCTGGATACGGAGGTGCCTGTCTCTTTTGACTAACTGCAGGATCCTAGAAAGACAACGCTGCTGAGCAACGTGGTCCCTGAAGCGCCTAGTGCTAGGTGGGATGACCCGAGGCCCTAAGACACAGCCGGTTTTCATGAAGACAGATGGGGTGAGAGGAAAAGGAGTCATTTGGAAAGGATCTCAAGCCTGAGAGAATGTAGTGATTGCCCATCAGGATGGTCTCGGTGCTCTTGGCACTGTCACCTCTTCTTGCTTCCAAGCTCTAAGTCTACAAGTGGACTGAAAGTGCATTTACAGCTAATAAAGCAGAGCTTTCATAGTCTGTCTACTGTAGTTACTAATCATAAGGCTGTATAAGATTGTAGTGGAAAGAAAAGTCTCGTGTTGCATCCGAAGTTGTTATTATAAAAGGCTATATACAGAAACAAATTCAATTGCATTAGCCCTACAGAAAGTGATTTAAGGCATTTTACGCAAAAAATACTGGGCTCTGTGAAACCTGTTTCACAAATGTATCAAAACGATTGTATATATTTTTCTATTTCTGTCCATGGCGCATTACTTCTCTGAAGTAACAAAGCCATAAAGAATCTTGTCTTTAAAAGTTCAAACTCTGCCTTGCTACACTGCTATATATATATATACACACACTGCCATATGCTGCTGAATACTGTATCTTTGTAAGTAGCGTTTGGAGATGGGAGAACTTGGGATTTTTCTTTAACTTTCATTTTGTTTGGAACTCTCCAAAAACTGAAGCTGTACCATTTAGTTTCAGGTATGATCTATAAACAGGATCTGAGGGGTTTTTTTTCATGTCAGATTAGGCTGAAATGTTAAAATCGGATGTGTAGAAAAGCAGGTTTAATGTTTAATGAGATTTTTTTAACCCAACCATATTTCTGTCTAAACCCAATTTTATTCTAAACTTGACTTGCATTCAAATATCACCCCTATCAATTCACATTTAACTATGTTAAATATTAATCAAGAAATACAGCATCAAAACTGGAGCTAACAATTTGCATGCTTTCAAGCGATGTTCATACATCTGGAGTCGTGAAAGTTTAACAAACAAGTATAACTGTCAATTGATACCCAAATCAAGACATCTGACCTACTTAAACAACACCCTTCCTTTGAATTTGCTAAATGTAACAAAATTGCTAGTGGAAATGAAATTATATTGCTCATCAACAAAACAAAGTAACCTGGGAGGAACAGGTATATAAACGTCCATCAGTTTATGTAGCCTGACATCCCTGAACATCTGAATGCAAATTCTTCATTTGTAAATTTGTGTTCAGATTAGGTAAAAGTTGAAAAGAAGCTTCAGAGTATTTTGGAGATGCAAGTGCTCCCTTCTCCCCACTCAAGTACATGCACATATTCACAAATTATTTACAAAATATTCTTACAGCCTCAAACTCAGTAATAGCACAGAGCTAAAATCTGAATTCCTCCAACTTCTCTTTGGGCAGATTTTTAAGAATGATCATCACTCTTGCAAGCAGACTAAGATTGACTGACTACTTAAAATCAGTCTGTGTTATCTAAAGACTGAAACAGTTAATCTGTAGTTACGTTACATGCATATAATGTAATATACACATAGCCAATACGAAAGTAAATCAAATGAAGCCCAGAATGTTAAAATAAAATAAAAGGAAAAAAAAAAATCCAACACCAAACCTCAAAACAATCAGTTACAGAACCGATACAAATGGTTTCCTGATGTTGTTACCTGTTCAGTTAATCTCGCTATAGACAATCCACAAATTCTTTGCTGTTGGTCTTGCTGGCTCATCAGCACAGGAGATGATAACAAAACACAAACTGTATGCTATAGTGACAAGGAAAAAACTGAATCTTGCCGTAGTTGAATGAATGAGCCAAAATGTAGTCTCTAAGCTCTAATAATACACTAGATATTGAAAAAAGAGTCAACAGGATTTATGTCAGATGATCAAGAACATACACCCAGCAGAAAATGTTTAGAATAGAGAATAAAAGCTAAACGTGGGGTCTGATAAAGACCGAAAAAACCCCAAAATAAGTGGACCAAATCTCTCTATTGCTCCATCCTCTGTCTGAAAAGAGAAGCATTAAGTGCTACCAAAGGCACAGAGATCTGGGGAAGGGAGATAGAGAATCCAGTGAGCTAAAAATGACTGAAAAGGCAGTTCAGCCTGGAGAGGAAAATGGTCACAGGGACACTGGTGACTCAAAGACAGATGGACGTGTGGCACACAGGAGGAGGAGAGCCAGGCAGGAAGCTTTAGTTGGAAATGTTTACCATCGGGAAACACGAATTTGCCAAAAAGGGGTTTTTTTTTTTTTTGGAATGCATTAGCTTTGATGAAACATTAGTTTTGAAAGATTTTTCAGACCCGGAATGATACTTTGAGGTGAGGAGTGAGGAGAGGAGGGAGGAGAAAGAGCACAGCTCACCTGTAACCTGGTGTTTGGGGTATTTAGTGGAACATGGGAGACCCCTACAAAACCTTGGCTGAATGACTGGAGTTTGGGCTTTCTCCAAAGCCCCCATGAGTGGCCCTTTCAGGCTTGAGAAGAAAACTCACTAGATGTGTAGTGGAATTGAGTCATTTCTGTGAGAGATGTGAAGGACTTTTGTGCCTAAATAATGTATATTTTTAGGAAAAAGGACTACTGACACTCAGAAGTCTGTTTTAGGTAGTAAGCTCTTCCCCACGCGCTGGAAGATACAGAATTAGCCAGTGTACCTGGAAACTTAAAGGAGAGACAGAAACCTTGCAGCAGACTACAGAAACACCACTGACTTGTGAAGCAATATTTGGGCCTTTGCTATGTACACAAGTGTATGGTTATAATTAGATTACACAGAAAATTCACAGACAGTAGGTCGAAAGGAAGAGCTGGACAGCAGTGAGGAGCACCAGCTGTCCTGCGTGTGATTTTATTGATAATCCCCCATGGTCGTATATCTGCTGGGTCTTACTGAGAAGTCACTGCTCCCCCCTACTCATTCCTCAGTTGTCTTTCTAACCATCTTGGAAGAACATACTCCACCATCAGCAGGGACAACTTGCACGCCCAGGAGGCTTCTTGCTTCAGGTGATCTGTGTGGGAGCTCGGCAAAGCCCTGGAGAGCTATAAAAGCAGCTCCAGGAGCTGAAAGCAGCAGAACTGTCTAAATGGCTAACTTTTCACTTTGAAGAAGGTAAATTTCTTTCCAACATATCCAGTGCTTGGAGCTGAAAGCCATATACTTTGTATTTTTTTCAAGGAAGAAAATCATACTGATTTCTATTTTAGAGGAAGTAGATTTGTCTTCCCTGGAAATTTGGCTTTAAAAGGTCTTCAGAGATACTGAGAGATGGTACCCCACTATATCTAAAGTAAATAGTTGCCATTCTGTACCTCTTTTTTGCTAATGATGACTAGATACTCCTTTTCCCTAATCCCTCTCATGAAAAAAGACAACCGCTTTTGGTAATGCAGCTGTTCTTAGTTTGATAAACAAACTACACCACTGGATGCTGCCTAGTGCTTGAAGTATCATCACAGATTTCCTGGTGCCAGAATAAAGGAGGAAAAACAAGAAGAATTTTTTTTTTCCAGTGCACCATGAGACAAAAGCCTTTCATGCATGTTACACTGTTAAGTATCAACGCTACATAATTAAAAATAAAGGTGAAATGAGACCTGACTGAAATAGTGACCCATTTTCTTGAAATGATTTGTTTTAACTGTGTAGTCTTTAAGCTACAGACAAACCTATGTGACTTTCTTCAACTTCTGGACAGTCCAGAGACCTCGGCTGTGGAGAAGCTGGGCAGAAAGACTGCGACGGCTTTGGAGTAAAGTTTGGAAACTTACAGGTGAGGATGCTAATGTCACCTCTTTTATGGACAATGTTGCTGTTTTATGGAGAGTCAGAAAGAAATCGAGTATGAACAGCTTCCAGAAAAAAGGACTTACTTTTTTATCCCTGACTATAGTCAAAATTCTTGTTAATGACAAAGCTCTCATTTACTTTGTCATGGGGATGGGATTTCACACAGGTAAAATGTGCAAGTTTTTTATATGAACACACGTGATGCGCAATCAGAATTGTAAACCATGTAGTCAGTTTAGTAGAAAAAGCAGTGAATATTGTAAGTAAACACTTCATATTACATTGGCAAATTACTCTCAAGTGATTGTATTGGTCAGCAGATTTGAATAGGATAGACTGTTGGAAAATGTTCTGACTGAATTAATCTGAGACCGTCTCTCTTGCCTGGTGCTAGAAGTTTGTTTTAAAAAACAGTTTCAAAGTTCTGGGTTCTCCATTAAATCTCCTATGCTTTTTAACAGATGAGAGAATGGTTAATATCATATTGTTTATCTTTCATGTCCCCTATTACCATGGTACTATGGTCTTTATCATTGTTTTATCAAAAAAGAGTCATAATTACACATGTTAATATGATCCTCATGGTCCATGTGGGTAGCTGTAATGGAAACATTGCCCTGTTCAGTGCATCACCTGCCCTAATTTTCTTGGAAGTATGCATTGCTGTGTCTATTGTGTTTTGACAACATATTCTCAGCCCCACAGCTAAGTCTTAGCCTTTGACTATTGAATTTCCCTTTGAAATTAGGGTATTTGGCAGTGCTATGTGATGTTCCACCGTTGTTAACTCTATTCATTCTCATCCAACAGGTTTGAAAATTTATGGGTTAATATAGTAAATCTAGTAAATATAACTTTGCAGTCTTTGAAATGTGGATTTCTTCTTAATATCTGAAGTGTGTTCAGACATTTGTTTCCATAATGAAATCTGCAGAAACCTGATTTTCCCAGCAGAATCATTCAAAAATTTTCTGTATTCAGTTTTAATGGTCTATCTTTGGAAGTAAATTAAAAACAAAAACCACAACTTGCCTCAGTGCTGTAATTTATTTTTCAAGTTGAAGTAATAAAAAAGTCTCAGTGAGTAAGTATAGTTACATTTGATAATGATTCAGGGTTGGCTAGTAAACTGAAGGCAACTGCTGCCTGCTGAGACACTACACGCACAGTCTGCCTCCCGAGAAAAGCTCTAGCTCACAGCGATTTTGCGTGGAGATAGCTCAAACTAGTTCACACAGCTGTGGGAATCATCCTTCCTAAAAATCCCGCAGAACCAGGATGATTTGTGTGAGTGAGACTCAGATTTTGGGAGCTTTCCATGGATAGAGCTCTGTCATGCCTCTTAGGGAATTGGAATAGATCAGCTCTTACCAAAACCCTGAGGCACAGGTTCCTCTGCTCTTTCTCTTTAGCAGGAAATGTTTACCCTCTTTTTTTGATTCTTTCTGATTGTCTTTCTTGAAATGCCTAAGTTTAGCCAGAGTTCAGGTAATCTGCACTGCAGTTACAGTAGTGTGTACCAAGCCATCAGCAGAAAAATCTGCAGTACAGTGAATGCTAAAAATTTGGGGACAATGTAAAATCAGTGTAATTAATATTAAAATGGAAAACTTCACAGGGGTCTACAGCACTGGTTATGTTATTCATTGCATCCAATTTTTTAAGAGCCTTCACTGTAAAATGACATAAAATGACAAGAACTTCCGGATTGCAGAGCATAAAGGGTTTACTCAATCAAAGGATTTTTTCCTTAGGACGTAGGTTCCCCTTTCTTGAACAGGTAGTTGTCTTCTTTATCATTTCTTACTTTACCGGCTGCTAACGGAAGAGAAATATTTAAATTGTGGCAGACCAAAAAATTACCTTAGAAGAAGAGCTAATGGATGTAAAGGATGTGCAAATAGAAGCATTGGAAATTATGTAGATCCTTGCATTTATGAACATGAATGCTCTTTCTTTTCTTTCCTTCATTCCCAATTTAGTTTGCTCTGCAGATTTAATAGCTCTCTTAATCTCAGAAAAATGCAGTGTATGAAGAGAGTATTCAACCTTTAGGGACTATTAAGGAAATGTATGCCTAATACCTCACGCAAAGGCATCTCCACCTCCTGACAAGATATCACCACGCATAGTAGGAAAGAGGAGAGATAATACGGAAGACATAAATTTCTGGCGGAACTTGCACAAGACAATTGGATTTTGGCAAAGATTAGTCTGATTTGTTATAACAATTCACTGGCAGTTTGTAAGATCCAGTCCAAGCTGAGCAGGGCCCCTCCTGCAAGCTCCCCGAGTGAGAACAGCCTTCAGCAAACCCCCTAGTTCTTAGGGATCCCTCTTACTCCTTGCCCACAAGTCCATGGAGGTCTACAAATAGCTGAGAGCACCCTGGACACCCAGTTTGGCTGCACCAGTCATCAGACCACCTAAACGTGGGCCGAGGTTAACACAAAGACCCTTGGAGTCCATTAGCTCCTTAGCCAGCAGTGTGGAGCAGGTACAACAGAGGACCTCCCTCAGAGGACTTGGTTATCTGTCAATAAGCTTCCAGACCCAGAATAATCAGACGGAAGTAGTATCAGTTACCACTGAATAAACAGACAATGGGAAAAATCAAAATGACACTCAACTTGTCCTGAAACAAGGTTGCTGAGGAGGAGAAGCGTGGAAAGGGTGTGTAGATGGGTAGAAAGAGATGGACCAGGGGAGAGTTTTAAAGGGGTCTCCTTGTAGAAAGCTGCATATGCAAGTTCAGGAAAAAAAATCAAAGAAAATATCCTCTGCTTGGTACCTGATATACCAGGGCCAATGAAAAAGCCTGTGAAAATTGGCTTAAACTCTGCTGTTTAACTTCCTGAAGGCATTAAATGCTGAATCATGAGATCCACTCTAGAGCGAACCATCAGAGCAGCAGCAAGTACTGCTATGGCCGGTGTGATCTGAACACCTAGCCAGCAACTCCTGCACGCTAGGCTGGGCCAAGAAGAATAGATCATTACACTTTGAAATAAACAAACAAATGGGAAAAAAAGAATGGAATACAAGTGGCTCAAAACCTATGCTTTTTGTTATTTGACATACTATATAGATAGCTTGTAAATACTTTTTGGTAAAAGTGCTTAAGTATACTTTATCCTAATGTGCTGTGTGTTTTCTACTTTAATTTCATGTCTAAATCGATAGCTAATTATAATTCGACAAGAAAAAGAGATTGCAATGGATATGATCTACCTGCTCTGCTGTTAAATTGTAATGTGGTTGGCTGCCTTTACAGTGTTTCCATAATTTGTCTATACCATTTCCAGAGTCACTGTAAGAATCAGGAAATAAATTTCTGGCAAATCATTTCAACACCACACAGAATAGTCACAGAAGCCCTTCGTCTGTGGCTGATGGAAGAGGGAAGGTTTTGATGTCTAATTTTTGCACTCATTTGTCCAGGATTTAAACAGCTTCCACCTCCAGTCTGATGACCAGATGCAAATCAGGGAAACTCTCTCCAGGACTATGGTCATTTAGGCAATGATTATTAAAGCAATGTATCCTTGAAGAATCTGAGAGTACAATTGCCATCACGAATAACATCCATGTCCTTCTCCAGGCCTATCACACAAACTCACATGCTCCCCACAAATACGCATGTATGAGAGAGGTTTTCTCCCCCACCCTGCAAACCTGGTAAGAAATGGACAACTGGATATGTAAAAAACTCTCTTCTTTGATTTTTGTGCTCACCAGTCATTAAAGGGTTACTTTTCAGAGCAGCACAAAAAAAGAAGAGCTGGTTGACCTAACATTTTTTTTCTTACAAAGAAGTGTCAACCCTGAGCTTGTAATTAACAAGTTAAAATCTGTGATTTATATATATTTATATATATAAAAATAGATGATCATACTAAGACTAAAAAAGTGAAAGAAATCTCCATGTCAGTACTATATATTTGTTTGTTCTGAAATTTTGCAGAAGAAATCCCTGTGATAATGAAATTAACTGATATGAAATATGTAGTTAGATGTGAAACACACTATTGATCTGGTGGCTGTTAGTCCATTAGAGAATTGCCATCTTGGTAGGATAATGAACATAGTAGCAGAAAGTCCTAATCGATGTCAGAACAGTGATGAAAGGAAAGAGATTGTATCACAAGAGATTATTTTCTGTCCAAACCCTTGAGGGGAGATTTGTCAGGACTGTTGTTTAGCATTACCACCACGGCTGATGGTGAGCTAAGAGGAAATCTGTGCCAATTGTATAACATGGATGACTACTAAAAGAAGCTAGGTGAAATCGTGCTACTACTCAATTTTTTACTGGGCATTAAGATTTAAATCCTAAACAACTGTAACGTGATATTCTGAAGCTAGTGGAGTTACTATCATACTAAAAGATAAACTTATTTTTCAGCTTCTCTACCTTCATACCAACCTGATGTGGCTGGCAGATGGAGTGCAAGACGTTCACTGTTGAGACATACTTTCATGTTGGAAAAAAAATCCAGACTTCCTCCCTATAGCAATGATCATTCTGATGACCTGAATCATCCTATGGAAGTTCCTAAAGGAAACCTGAAGAATGAAGAATGGTTGCATTTTTTTTGTTCCTTTCTTGTCTTTTTTTGTTTCATTGATATTCTGTTGAAATGCAGCAGCCTTGAGTCAGGCCTGATTCAGAAAGAAAACTGTTTTCTTCGTTTCTTCCCCCCTCTTTTTTCTCATTAGGGAAAAACACACACTGTAAGATCCTTTTTTACTTTTGCAGCATAAAAGGAAATGAAGCTCAGAAAGTCTCCTGTAATAAAGGTTTGAGAAAGAATTCTCTCAAGAGTGGATATTGTCTTCAGAGATATCTGAAAAAAGCAGGAAGCAGTTCAGTCTGGCACCTGGTATTCTTTGGGAAAACAAAAAAGGGAAGCAGGTTGCAGTACTGCTCTCTTCTCGTAGAAAACTGCAAGTGTTTGTGGCATGGTCCATTGTCCAAGAGTATAAGAAAAGAAGAAAGTTGGCTGTTTCTGTAGCTAAAACACAGTTTTTCCGACCAGATCCAGGATTATCTCCACTGTCTCTGCAGTATGAGACTGATGAAGACGACGAGTAACGTCTGCAGTGACCTGCCAGCCTGTGTGGCTGAAGCCTCCACCTCCCTCCTGTCGGAGTCAACCGGTGGTGCTTCGGTGGTGACGAAATCGAACTCGGTGGGACAGATGTCATCTGTACAGCCGCTTCCGCTGCCCGAGCCGCTGGTTTCGTCACCTGGCACAAAGGAGCGAGGGAAACTACATGAGGGCCACGGGTTACAGCGTTCGTCCCTTTTCTCCGTTCCCGTTCCACCCGGGCACCCTGGTGGGGATGAACACCTTGGGAATGGGAAAGTGCTGGTGGTGCTAACTTTCATTCAGTAAAGCATCCAAATGAAAGCCACCATGATTCAATTAGGTGCTTGTTCAGCAGTTAGGTGCTGAAAAAGGAGTGGACTGCTGGCATTATGGAAAGCCCTCAATGTCTTGAGGCATTTGACATGAAGATAAGCAAGAGAAGCATAAGAAACAAATATATAACTGGAATTTCATGGGACAGAAAAGGCTGGTTTCTATGTTGTCAGCAGCACAGAGCACAAAGACCAAAGCAAGCCATTCCAACGGAACCGATTTATAAATGTGTTCCAAAATATACTTATTTAATGACAGTTAATGGTTTCTTACTGGTATCCTGGAAGTTGACATCATTTCCATTATACGCGTTCTTCAGTTTGTTAGTCATGACACGTAAGGCCATGATTTGTTGTCGAATGAAGGTATCTGGCCTTGTGATGTCCACATCTACTTCTGGATTGTTGATCTGGTTGGTCAAGCCATCGTTCATAATCTCAGGCAAGTATCTATATAGCAGGATGAATGATTAGTTTAAAATGCAATAAGTTTCAGAAACAGAAGTCTGTACAGTAAATGCTGTGCTAAGCAATTTGACACTGATAATGATTACACAGTTCTTAAACAGCTCCAGTGAAATGGTTTTTAATTTTACAGACTCTAAAGGCTCTTTTTAGTAGCTCAGCTGCATGGAGAGCAGAAAGGATTTAAGCTCTCCAACCTCCTAACTCTCCACATATTCCCCAGCATGTCCACTGGCTCTGTGAACTACGGAAGAGGTTCACCAGCCAGCAGTAACTCACTGCACGTTCAGATCCTCTACTGATATGAATGGTTGCACACTAAATTAAGCATCTAACAGTGCATTCTTCTAGTTTTATTTCTTTCTGCTTAAAAATTATGAACTCCTTTGTTATATATAGCATATTTGTTGTTCTGAGATAGTTTAGGAGGCTATCTTGAGGCATTATGGCTCTCCTTGTTTAAAGGAAAAACTTAATTAATTTTCTTCTCCAGTTCTTCCTTGCATCCCTTTTTTGACTGTGAACATCTCCAGCCTATCCGACATCCAGGCCCATATACGGCACTGTGACTTTACCAGATTCCAGTATTCTCTTTGATTTGGTCCTTATTCCTTACAAACAGGCTATACTTGCATCTGCCACATGCTTTGTGCATAACACATTTGAGGTATGGTATTTCCTATCCATCCACACATCTGAGTTTTTTATTTAGGCTCTTAGCTTGTAATTTCTTGATCACTGCAGCATTCCCTTCTCTGACCTTGGCAAATGCAGTTTTATGCTGCTCACAGGCAGCAAGTAAGGTTTTGCAGGTATCTCTCTCCTACAAAAATCAGCCTATGCCTCTGATCATCCTATGGTAAAAGTCTTTATCATCTTTTGTTAAATACGCACACTCCGTCCCCTGCTGCTCTTTGTACTCAGGAAACTCCTTACAGGCCTCTGGAAAGCTACGTTTTTTCCTGCTTTGAATCTCTGTTAAAAAGTATCTGTGCATTTTACAGCTCCTAGGCTGATAAAAGGCTGACATTATTTCTCTGTGCTGGCATGGTATCCTGAGAAAATTGTGTATCTCTGCTTCCCTCTCTTGTCTGTCTTATTTACCTACTGTCTTTGTCTCATACTTAGATCGCAAGGGATTTGGGGCAGATCTACCCTTTGTTCTTGTTCTTTATCAGGATATGATCTATTTTGTAATTAGTTTGCGTATCAGGCTATCCTACCGATGTTTGTGGGATTCCTCTTGTGGGTACGTGCTCAGCCAGTAATGATAGTACAGTCTAGCCTACTAACTGCAAACTTTCATGAAGCCTGGTAACAAATACAGTTTTAAGAGTATTTTACTTCACTCTCACTTGTGCCAGCCCAGTTCTCTATCAATATTCAAATTTGGCACTAGTGCCAGTTTTTTGTTCACATTGGTCTGGAAAATAAATGTATTCCATAAAAATAAAGCTGAAAGTAAGGGAGAAGAAAGGACTTTCTCTGCTGAAGTCACGGTTAAGGGAAAATAAGTTTTGTTTTGCTGCCGGAGGTTCACAAATGATAACTGCTTTGCTGCACCACAGAAGGGTTTAGTCTCATCGTAATAGGTACTGGCTTTGCAATATGAGACTCATTTGTCATCAGTGGCCTTTGAAAGCTTACATGAGAATAATCCTGGGGGAGTGTGAACATATAAGAACAAAACATGACTGCCAGAAATACCCAGACTCAAACTGCATGTCCTGTTGTTTCACTAGTACCACAAGGAGAAGTAACAATGCTGTAGGGATCCCATCCAGACTCCTGTGGCACAGGCTTAACTACGGTGAGAATACAGAGCCATCTCCCCTAGTACAGAGGACTGCAGACCACAGTGTTAGGAATCACGAAAGACAGAAATGGGAAATAATTCTGCTGAGCTGCCTGGAGGCAGCAGGACAGAGACCTTGGCATGCAGGGAAGCTCTGGGCTGCAAAGGAACAGCACCTCCATCTGTCACATGTCTCTACAAATGAAATGGCTGCTGTTAGATAAATTACTCAGCCTAGAAGTAAATCAGTGATTTCAAGGTGCGGTTGATTAAAAAAAGTAAGAATGTAAGAATTGCCCTACTGGCTCAGAGAGGATGTCCATCTTGTCTGGTATCTTGTCGATGACAATGGCCATAGCTGTTAGCAGCTAGAAGTGACTTGACATCATTGAGTGTTCACGTGGATTGCTTCCCTTGTTTATGAAGGGTTAGCTGCTCTTTATTGCAAGCCATCCATGAGAAGCTATGGCTAGCTCTAAACAGCAGTTCACAGGCTTTCTTTGACTGATTTATGTTTGATTTCATCTTGTCTTATCGTCAATAATAAAAGAAGAATGTACTGATTTCATAGTAAGCTTTTCATATGGAGACAATATGAGTTAGTTTGGAGATTTAAAGCAGTTAGAGAGTGCTCTGGTGTGTGCTTTTTATGGAGGTTCATATTCTGCACTGTGATCAGTGTGGATTTGGTGTCCTTCTGAAGACCATCTAAGTTTAAATGGACCAGCCCATTCAGTCGCAGGAAGGGATTCAGTCAATCTGTCACACACTCCCTAGTATCTGCCTCTGGATCTGGTGATCCCCAAGGCATTCCTGGCATGGAGGTGTTAACCTCGCAGGAGAACAGCCCAGTGCACCTCACCTGGATGTGTAAGGGAGCCATACTGGATGTGGGTCACAAGAAATCCATTACCTTATGATGGCCTAAAGGTTAGGTGGATACTTAAATTCCCAGGCGAATGAGCCTCTTGGCATTTAGGGCATAAGAGCAAAAGAATTAGAGAGGTGGAGGAGTCATCTTCAGGTTTATGCAGATACCAAAACTTGTACGTCTAAATGCAAGTGCCTGCATATGAGCGGAGTCCCACTCTCACCGGATCTAGTCAGCACAAGATCTGGTCAAAACTAGCCAGGAGTTTATTTGTCAGTGGCGTGGGGATAGCTGTTGGAGTCCCGTGTGCCTTTGGCCAGATGACTAGTTCATTAGATTTCATCTGCTGGGATTTAGTTGCACAAACATAGACATCTGGTGCCATTTGAATGCTCTTGGTTATTCCTCCTCTTCTCATTACTAGCCTTGAAAGGTGTGGCTTTCCCATAGGTCCTGCATCATATCTACAGGCTTGAGGGGGAGATCTTGTACATCTTGTACCATTTTATCAGGTGTCTTTCTTTAGGCAGCTGAACTGAGTCTTGAGCACCACTTTAGCTACTGAGGGATATGCTGCTTGGTGTCCTGCTGCCACCCCAGTAGGGTTTGAATACCCTGTAGGTTCAGTATCTTATTTGCCAGCTCCATGAAGGTGTCTTCACTATTCAGATCGTTTCACATATCAGTAGATAAGTGTGTTTAGGCAGTTGAAAACTGCCTCATTGACTACGCTGACAGGATATTGGGGCTTTCTTCAGGCATCTTAACAGTGGTGATTTTTAAAATGCTCTAGCAGTTCTTGCCCAGGCTCTGGTCCAGATGGGAGGTGGTGTCCTGTGTCATACTCATCTCAGACATGCCAAGGAGTCTCAGATGACACTACTTTTACTTGGGCAACACAAATGACTCCTTATTGTCTCACTCACAGGCATCTATATTGAAATGCAGGAATTTACATGTCTGAATGTGAAGCTGGATTCTGCCCTCATTACTGAACTAGTTCACCTGCTTCCTCAGGGGGAAAAAAAAGGCAGAAAAGCCTGCATTGAATGTAAATATCTTTGAATTGTTTTTCTTTCTTGAAAGGACTGGTACAGATATGGGAACATGCAGCCCAAGGTGTTCTGTGAGTGACAGCCTCTGAGAAGCAGCCCGGCACATGTTCTGACAAAAGCATTTTGATGTGTGTGGGGTAGGGTTAAGTCACACCGAATAGGAAGCCATGTCTTGGGACCACTTTTTGACAGAAGATTTGTTGCTGGCTGGGCAAAGTTGTTGAACACAGCTGCTTTTGCTGCAGTTCTGTAAGTGGAGACACCCCTGTGAATTTTAAGCTTTGCTGCTGCTTCTGCTCTTGTTAATGATCTCTTTGTACGCCTGGCCATTACAAGAACTGCATGCCCATTATAAATGAAAAGAAGAGAAGTGCCAACCTGAATCAGTGTCTGTTCTTTGCATCCTCCAAGTAAAAAAAAAATCAGCTTTCTTAGCCCTCTGAGTATAGAGAAGCTGAACAATATTTTTTGTTTTCTGCTGTTTGCTCCTTGCTCAGCTATGTCAGGATTTTAGTGTAATTTACATTGTTTTCTAAAATATTAATGCTTTCTGTTCCTCTTAGCCTTTCCACGGTTCTTGCTTGTCTCAGCAGACAAAACAAAGATGTCTTTTGGCACATCATAGCCAAGCACCACAAAGCCTATTTAAAACCACTTTTTTTTTTTTTAATATCCAGTTAATGTTCCAGGGTGCCTGTTTCTTTTTCAAGTCTAAAAATGACTGATGAATCTTTCAAGTCATTTATATAAAGGCTGTAGCTATGAAAAAAACAACAAAAAAGGAGGAATCTTCTGGTTTTTAAAAGACATCAGCGTTCTCCATATTTTGCTGCTGCAGCAGCTGTTTACAGCATGACTGGAGCATCCCACCTAGGCAGTACTGGAGTTTTTCCAGGTGCACAGAACTGTAGGCAATAGAGTACAAAATACAGCACAGGCTTACTCAGGCTGGGCTGGGTGTAGGCAGTCACATCTGGTCCAGAAAGATAAGTGCAGTGGAAAATTGGCTTGTTTGGCTAACTAGATCACTTAATCTGATTCTGTTTGCTCAGGAGGTAATCCCCATAGGATTTTTTCATTATTTTTTTTCTCTCCATCTTGGAGAAAAGCTCGAGGAGACAGAAGGAGAGGGAGAAAATGGCTCATCTGCCAGTTTGTTGGAAGGACGAAGCTGAAAAAATAAACTAGAGCCGTCAATTAAGAATAGGCAGTTTTCGCACTTACTGAGAAGTGGGTTATTCACACTTTTACTAGTGGTGCTAAATGGTTATCTTTGCCTACCTCCAGGTAAAGGACATTCAACTCATTCTCATTGCAAGCTTTGCTGGTCAGCAATGAGCAACTTTCCCAGGGCAGGCACTGATCTGGTGAGTCTTTCCTCCCACCTGAATTTCACCAGGTATTAAAGGCTCTCTGCTGGGGAAGTAGGCACTCACCTACCTATGGCAGAAGAAGAAAATTTCAGGCCAGCTGAGACTCTATCCTGTGTTTATTTTGGTGAAATACATTGTAGTCTTGAGCTAGACATTGAAAATTACAGTGTTCATTTTTCCTTTTATTCCTTACCTTTCTCTATAATTACTGTCTGTCTCATATATAATTCTATTTCTTCTTCATTGTACTCGGCAGAGTGATAGGTTCCTCCTGGAAAGCAATGCAGGTCTTATCTCTTCCATAGATTACATCCTTCCAGAGCTAAGACATATTAGTAGGTCTATAGTCCTGGTGAGAATAAGCACCAGGATGATAGTGCATGAGCACAATGTCTCACATGGGTTGGTTGAAATTGGTTGGCTGAGTTGGTTGGAGCAATTCAAGGTTCTTCTGACCACCAGAATGGTTGCAGATTTGGCTACTGTTCTCACTTCAGTAGAAGTCACTTATTCAAGAGCTAATATCTTGGATTTTGTTTAATTCCTAAAGCCTGACTTCCATCATTCCTGGGAAAATTCCTTCATTTCTGGAGAACAGTGAAGAGGTTATCAGCTGTTGTTAAGAACTTATCTGCATATAGGGAAGGAGCTAAACTTTTGAAGTTTGGTCTTAATGACATTTTTTAGTTACTAAATATCTTAAAAAAAATCTGTCTCTGCATCTGGCAGAAGACATTAATTCTTTAAACACAAAATTGTGTTCAAGTTCTTTTGTGAATACAGACATTATGGGGAAGTCCTGTTGGGCATCTCTCTACAAGGCACATCGTCTGAAGTAGCTATTATTATTATTTTTAATTTATGGATTTTTTTTAAAAAAAAGAGATTCATCCACCTAATAAACATTTTCCTATATCCACAGCACTTGGTTTCTACCTCATGTGACCTGATTAAAATTATTCTTCGTACAGGATCAGCAACGAGCCAAGTGCACCCTTCCAGAACGCCAAATGGATGACTCTGTTACGCCATGATTATTCGCGAATTGGCGACCTTCATTTGGTGACCTGGTGTCACTGTAAATTAATCATGGTAGCAAAGTGATATCTGGGGAGTGTAATAACCACAAGTGACCTTGGTGTAATGCCTCTCACAGGAGAAAGCCTAGCTTTCATTTTCTGTGATCTCAGGTTTGTAACTCTTTTCCCCTGTAAAAGCAGCATCGAAAGGTGATGTATAAAATGAAACATGAAGCATAATGTCTATCTGGCAATTCAAAGTTTCTAATTCTTTACACCACCACAGGATCTGATCAAAACCCAGCAACAATCTCCTTTCCCAACAGTAGCCAACACCATGTTGTCTTCTTACTTATAGTATTAATGCCTAGGAAAAGAGGAGGTGGTTAAATTTCTATCATGGGCTGTTGTCATATTCTCTGGAATTCAAAATGCAGCTCCTTATATAGCGCAGGGGTGCTTATGACAGGTGACACAGTGAACATGAATAGATATACGCATATTGGCCAGATTTTGCCACCCTTGTTCTTGTGAACTAGCGTTTGATATCAGATACTAATCAGTATGATCAAGGAAAGATTTCCGTTTTTTCTTTATGCTACAGTAAATGTCCTTGTTCACCAGCCAAGAGGTGATTTTGCATCTAAAGCTAGTTATTTTCAATAATATTTTCAATATTATTTCATATACAGGCCATAGCATTCTATGGTATCTCTCTGATTTATTACTATTCTCTCCACCTGAAGCATTTATTGAGTTCTGTTATTAAGACTATGACTATACATTTCCTTTGTGAATGGATATGAAATAGAAACTCGACAGAGGAGCAGTGGTTGGGCCTGCTGAGATGGTATTTTCAGGTGATGCTTTGAAGCTGTGATCCCACATCCAGTGAAACGTCTGTGTTAAATTACTCAAGGAGATTATCAGCAGAGGATAACTTTTCTCAATGGCTCCAGAACATTAATCTCAGAAGGCATCATGAAAATAGCTAGGCTTCTCATAAGATAAATACTGCAAAAGGAGGGTGAAAAACTACATGCGTAAAATGCACCTCTATAACTCCCAGCAAATGTGGAAGTTGTGCCAGGCCCTTCAGTGCAGGAGCAGAACACAGCTGAAAAGTATCAGCCAGCCAGTGGTACAAACACTAGCATTGGTCATGGAAACCAGGAGGTATATTAGCAGGTTTGTTTGACTGCTCTTTTGAAGAAAGAGTAGCATATATCTTTTATTAATGCGTGCATCCTCATGTAGATGCATGGCATCCAGCTGGGAGGCCTGGAAACTCCGTTTAACTGCTGCAGCACATCAACCTGGGGTCATATCTTACAAAGCCCACCGACAAGAAAAGATATTATAAAGGAAGCTAAAACCACATTTTTATTTCTCTCTCCATACTGTTCCTTTGTGATGAGTCCCGTAATAGCCAGACGCTCCTCCTAGCTGTCTTTCAGAGTCTCCAGGGGCTTTCTCTGGATCTGGGACTTAGGAACTGAGCAGTGACCCGTGCTTTTGGACAGATTTGTTCATGTGCGTCTCAAAGTGGGTGCAGTGGGCTAGCAGCATCCCAAAGAGCCCTCTGCTCTCATCTGTAAAATTAATTCTTTTGACCATTATATAGTAAGGCTAGGAGAAAGGGCGTGCGTTCAGTGCAAAACCTCCCCCCGTAAAGTGTGTGCCTTATAAAAATGGTTAGATGATGGGGTGAGTGTAATCTATGTATGTATCTGTCCATCCTCCATCCATGCAAAATGACATTTAACAGGTTTGTGAGTTTTTTCCCTTGTTGTCTTATTTCCACTGAGTTTTTATATTTTATGTGCTTGTCTCACTTTTATTTTTGGGGTATTTTTCTGTTATTGGCTGATTTTTTTTATTCTGGCTTCATTTGTATCATCAGGTAAAAGGAAAATAAAGATTACAGTCCCTGCGTGCCAGAAAGTATCACTGCTCTCCAGATTCAGCGCTCACCAGGCACTCAAACCCCTCCACTCCTCTTGTCCCCCCAAAAGCACAGGCTACCCTTGCAGACCTGAAACCTGACTGCCCCCAGTATGGTCCCTGAGCCAATTCCTCTCTCTGTTTCTCAGCAGGGAGAATCAGATCCTTTCCTCTGACAGTTGATGAATCCACACTGGGACCTTTGGAGACACCTGCTCATCTGCCAGCTCCAGCCCTGCCACAGCCAGAGCCAAGTAAACTTCAAGATTAAAACTCACAGAAAACTCATCACAAACAAGGGCAGATGACTGCAGTATCTCTGATGAAGTAACATAAGGTCAAGCCTTCTACACAAGATAAGTAGGAGTGTTACATTTATTCTCTGCTGGCTATTTTTCAGTTCCCCCCCCCCGCCCCCAGCAAATAGCCCTAAGCTTTGCCAGCCAATAGCAAATACCGCCGAAATTCCAATTTCTGTTTCATCCCAGTATGATATCCCGAGAGTGCAATTGCTTCACAAGCTGTCAGTCCCCACACAGGGATGCTAAATGGAGCTAAAGAGCTCTTTGAAATCGTGGTATAAATTATCCTTCTGGAGCTGAACCAATGAACATTTTCTGTGTTCACATGCTGACATGCTGTGCACATTTGCCCTGACTCACACTCTGGCTTTAATGGCACCTTGACAATAAGTAATCTCGGCTACAAGCTGCGTGTGGACAATTACTTGTTCTCCCCATTTCCGATTCACTCTTATAAACAGCGTTGTGAAATGCCCTCAGTTTCATGATTGCTTCAGGCCGGATGGGGATTTGGACCGAGTGCGGTGGAGAGGGGTCCACCTCACCTCGCCTTGGTGTGGCCGTTCCAGCAGTCCTCCTCGATTGACGGACCAGCTGTCACTTGCTCATCCTTGCAGATTGTGTAGGGTAATGTTGACCAGAACTTTTTAGAGAGCTTTAGCTTTTCTTTAATGTCTGTTACCTGATTAAGAGACAACGAGAGGGAAAACAGGTTAAAAACATCAGCCACGCAAACTGTCATGTTAAATAACAGGTTGTTTAATTCCGTAATGGTGATGATGGTGAAGGTTAAATGGGCTGAAGGTGCTAAAACTTAAATTCCTGTATTTATGAGTAAGGTACTCAGCATCTGGGTTCAAAGAGTACAAACAATCAAAGTCACCTTTTTCCACAGGCAAGACATTAATAAAAAGCGTGTTACATCTTGCTCTTTCTAGTCTTCATTTGTCTAAGGTTTTCTAAATATACGTCTTTCTAAGAATTAATATGCCTCACAGTCTGCTGAATGTAAATTCAGTTAAACAGTGTACATCAGATAAAATGTCTCACCCACCAACCTGGTCATGCCTTAGATAAATATTACATTTAGAGCTACATATGCAGGTTTTAAAAAAATTATGCAGTGCTGAGCTGATGTTGAACTGATTTAAGATACACAGGCTGAATACATTGCAGTACATGTGGATCTCAGTAACAGTGAGACATTTGTGTATACACATGCATGTGGAGACTATATCCATCTTTGCTGTTAGGTGTAGATAAATACCTGTAGCTGGATACAGACTTCATGTTCAAGAAATATTTGGACAGTATCAAAACAGTTTCTTTACATTATAAACTCCTTGAACAATAATTTAATTTGGCATGATTCAGGCAGCAAGCAGGAACAAGCTGAATTTCCAGCATCTACTTAATGAATAAATGGCTAAAATGTTATCAGTTCTTGTTCTGCGTTCGGTTTACCAGAGTGGAAAAATCTACAAGAATAGATAGAATGCACAACAAAGGACAGACTGCAAAGGATGAATGGTGCCACTGTTGTTCTTATGGAAACAGATGCATTTCACATTAAGTTGTAATAGGATTTAGGGGAGCTTGTTGAATAGCTTTCAAAGGAAATCGCCGAGCTTTATTCTTTAAAACCCCAAGAAATAAAAGCACTCCATTCTTCCATTCAGTTTTGAGATTGGCTTTTAGGTTGTTGAGGTACAATATTGTACTTGGCTATTTATCTTTTTTATCTTTTGTTCTGAAGACATGCTAGGTCTCCAAGCAAATGGCCCACGCTGCTTTGCCCTGCTTAAACTCTGAGGAATGTCACTTCATAAGCCAGGAGACAGAAACAGCCGAGGATGTTATTTCAGAAGCACCGTCTGCATTTTCATCCGTAAGAAATAAGTAGGACAGTATTTGGCTGCATGAGTTGTTGACAGTGTTTTTTGCCATGATAGACACCTTATAAATCTCCTCCACACCCCTTGCCAAGCCCTAGTTGCTTTGTTTTCCTGTGAGATACTAGCAGCATTTGCAAGCCTTTCAAGTCTCAGTAGGGGAGCCCTGCCAAGCCAAAAATTAAATTTCAGTTTACAGACCGTGGTCAAGCCTTCAGCAGAAGTGGGGATGGTCTCAGGTTGCCTGCCCTTTCTGATGTCTTTGGTGCATGGCACCAGGGTCTTTGGGCAGACAGCAGCCTCTCCTCTTCCCCTTCTGCCCATGCTGAGGATAAAGACCCCAGGGTCTGTAACGGGTACAGCTAACCAGCACAAGCAACTCAGTCAAAGGGCCCAAAGTTCACAGAGAGATGTGTAAACTCCTGTTAGGCCACCATGCAGTAAATCAGACAGAGAAATCCTATAGAAAATGTAGAGGGAGGGTTTATAGGGAGGAGGCTCCGTTCGTATAAGCTTGAGGAACACGGGAGTCAAAGGGACAGGTTTTATCATTTATTGCTTGTGCCTGGATAACTATTTACACAAGCAATATGATTGATATCAGTAATGAGTAATTAGTTTTCAGAGCAGTAACTTCGTTGCTATCTGGAAGTTATTTTAAGCTATTCAAAACTCAGATGTTTAGAGTTATATTCAGATTTCTACCATAATCAAATTGCAGCTGGTGCTTGAGGACTGGAGACTTCTGTTTTGAGCCACAAGTGAGTCAACAACACCCCTTGTAAGGGCTGTAATTTGGAGTACAAACCTTGAATTTTCATAGAAGTCAGCAAAAGAATGGAGAGAGGTTCTCACAGCTCACACACTGCACAGGCTCTCCAGATACTCCCTGAAAATCAAAGTGAGGACTCCCATTCCCCAGTCACTTCTGAAGCGATTAAATGATGTTTATGTACTCTATATGTGTACTGTATATAGACAACAAATCATTAAATTTCCTAACAATAAAGATTTTTTTTTTTTTGTATTTCAGAAGTGCACCTGGTAAAGTAAGATGGTCTTACTTTACCCAGTATTGTTGGTAAATGACAGCTAATTAAATCTCACAGACATCCCCCTGAGGTGTCATTCCCATTTTAGAACCTGGAAGGGAGGGAGACATTTACATGACTCACAAAAAGCAGCAATAGCAAAAATGAATACAGCTTAGGGACAGGTTACCATTTGCAGCCCTCTCAAGATGCTTCCAATTTAGGTGCATTTTAACACTTTTTATTGCTCTCAGATATTTCCCTTCATAGCTATCCTCCCCCCCGATTGCATTATTTCACCACTGAGCTTCAAACAACTTGTGGACTCAGCCTGCGAAGTCTTGCTCTTTCCTGCTGTGTGACCGGACCTCTGTTAACCCTCTTAGCTTTTGGCAGTGGAGTTTACACACCTACCTAAACAGTTCCTTGAACCTCACCCTGAAACTAGTTTTCTGGAAGTACAGTGTGGTTTCTGATGGCCTTGAAAGAGGAATTACGAACACCGGTTGATTCACCTCCTCTTTCAGGGAGTAGCCTGATGGCCACGTTCACTTCTGCGTGACGAACATATGGGCAGGCAATGACTTTAGAGTACTTTTAATGTAACTTTAAATGCAGAATAGAATTAGGTCATGTAATGCCTGCCATGACGTGTAAAACTTTTGCCTGGGGGTTTTTGTGGCTTCGGTTCTGGGATCTCCTCAAACATGACCACAGAAAGTCTCTTATTAGTCCCCATGGTTACGCATGTTCCTCCATACATTGTTTTGATCACCACCAGCATTTAAAAAATATGTAACAGATGTACAGTCCCTTGAAAATGAGATAAAAGCCACTAAGGATTCAGTTAACATTGCTTGCTTGTGATTTACGAAGTCAGACTACTGTATCCCCCTAGTGACCTGTGGCCTTGTAAATGATTTCTTGGTATTTCCTATTCTTTGAATTAAAGATTAACTTTCAAGCTCGGTTAGACGTCTGTGGAAACATTTAAACACAAGACGTATGCAATTTTGATATTTTACATATTTCCTTTCCACTTTCTCTAGCAGAGATTTATTCGGGTTAAGACAGATGGATCTCTTTGGCTGTAGTGAGTCTGACTTTCCCTAGCTACCTTCCTGACGTAGCCCTGATATTATATTGAACTACTTTTTTTCAGCTGCTTTGAAGGTACTAAATTTGTTTTGAATTGCAATACTTTCTCTCTTATAAGAAAAAGGATATAGCAAAGGCCATGCAAAAAGTTACATTTTTAATTTATTGGGGGATATATAGAAATGGATATTAAAATAGCCTGGCCTTCATCTATAATTGCTCACAGAGGAAAGGCATTATTGTGTAGGTGAGAAAAGTTAAATATTTGCATCATTTCCAAAGAGAAATTCATATCCAGAGTTATGGAAATGGTGTAGTTACATGCCCTACATTAAGAAATACAGTTAATTTCTTTTTTCTGCCACTGACTTTTTACGTGACTGAGGCAGTCATGTACGTCATGCAATTCCTCAGCAGAACTTGGAACAGCACCCATGAGCTCAGTTCCAGTCCTACCAGTATGGGCTCAGTTATAAGGAGGTAAATAAAGCTGACCAATGTTTCTGTCTTCTTTACTCACCTTGCACTCCAAAGTAATGAAGTGAGCTAAAAAGCAAGCCCATCATTTTAGCAGGAATTAGACCTTAGCATTCCTTGTTTTAATTCAGGACATCTGGATAAATCAAAAGACTTACCCAGGATAATTCAAAAAAGCATTGAAAATACCATGCAAAACTAAAAGTGAGATGACTACATTTTATAAGGCATGAGAGATCCCAGAAAGACACTTGCTTGTGAAGTGGGCAGCCAATTGCCCATGGAATCCACTTTGGTTTAATTTCCAATGGAAATGCGCTTCTTTGGCAGTGGGATAATGTGCACTCAGAAGCAATGTGAGCCAAAACGCCAATTTTAAAGGTGGTGGCCCTAAAATAATTTTTAAAAAGTAAATTCCCTTTTTTTCTCCTCCTCCCTTGCCATGTCCTCCCCTGACAAGTCCATAGAATCATACAATCATTTAGGTTGGAAAAGACCTTTAAGATCATCAAGTCCAACCGTAAACCTAACCCTGCTAAGTCCACCACTAAACCATGTCCCTCAGTGCCTCATCCACATCTTTTAAATACCTCCAGGGATGGTGACTCAAACACCTCCCTGGGCAGCCTGTTCCAATGTCTGACAACGCTTTCAGTGAAGAAGTTTTTCCTAATATCCAGCCTAAACCTGCCCTGACGTAATGTGAGGCCATTTCCCCTTGTCCTTTCACTCGTCACTTGGGAGAAGAGGCCAACACCCACCTCTCTGCAACCCCGTTTCAGGTAGTTGTAGAGAGCGATGAGGTCTCCCCTCAGCCTCCTCTTCTCCAGACTGAACAACCCCAGTTCCCTCAGCCGCTCCTCATAAGACTTGTGCTCCAGACCCCTCACCAGCTTCGTCGCCCTTCTCTGGACGCGCTCCAGCACCTCAATGTCCTTCTTGTAGTGAGGGCCCCAAAACTGAACACAGTATTTGAGGTGCAGCCTCACCAGCGCCGAGTACAGGGGCACGATCGCCTCCCTACTCCTGCTGGCCACACTATTCCTGATACAGGCCAGGATGCCGTTGGCCTTCTTGGCCACCTGGGCACACTGCTGGCTCATCTTCAGCCGGCTGTCAATCAACACCCCCAGGATCTATTCTGCAGGGCAGCTTTCCAGCCACTCGTCCGCAAGCCTTTAGCGTTGCCTGGGGTTGTTGTGACCCAAGAGCAGGACCCGGCACTTGGCCTTGTTGAACTTCATCCGGTTGGCCTCCGCCCATCGATCCAGCCTGTCCAGATCCCTCTGCAGAGCCTTCCTACCCTCAAGCAGATCAACACACCTGCCCAACTCGGTGTCGTCTGCAAACTCACGGTCCTTCCAGATTTATCATCCCCACCAATACAATCCCTACTCTTGCAGATAGAGCAATATCAGAAAACGATAAAATAGTGATCAAAGATGGTGGAATGCATCCAAAACTGACCCAGGTTCAATGCAATAAATGAAATAAAATAATATAGATTCTTGCTTGTATTAAGAAGAAATTGTTCTCATTAACCTTCTTTTCTTCTTCCTGATGCTTTTGCATTCCATTTTTTTCTTGTTTATTGTGCAATTTAGGAAGATTTTCCTTTTGAAATTCAAGCAGAATATTCAGCTTGCCTTTCTGTCAATATCTTCTCCCTGGGGATGCTCAGAAACACCTCAATGCAAAGTCCTATTGAGAGTTAAGCCTTTAAGCCCTGGAAAAATGTACAAATGTTTCTGGCTGCTCACTGGACATTGCTTCTCTGGTGTACCAGGGTGCCACTCTGGGTGATGTACCATGGGTGGGTATGTGGCGGTGTAGCCACTTGGAATACGTTTCAAGTGGGTGCTCGTGACGAGGCACTGTAATTACAGGGACTTCAGGCCAGGTATGTAAAGTGTATCTTACCCGTGTGTTGCGCTAACAGAACATCTACAGACAGCGAGTAGAAAGAGGCCTGGGCTTTTGTTTTAGAGAAAAGACATACAAGTAGCCATGACAAGCCATGTTCGTGTCTGTGTAGTTTCTTCAGTTGCATACTCCTTTGCCCTTTAATTCACAAGCAACATTTAACTAATGCCACTTCTTCATGCCACATTATTTCCAGGTGAAAAACCAGGCAGTTTGCTACTGCCTGCTGCTTGCTTTCCCCTAGACGTGTCTAACATACCCAGCCACGCACCCAGCACCCTTGCAGTCTTAATTAAAAATGATGTAGAGCTTGTATAACGACGGGCAACTTGATAACAGATTTACGGATATGGCGCTTGACCACCTGAGCCGTGTGTGGGATGGTGAAGGGCATGCCCTTGGTCATGGGCATGGCCAGGTAGGACGAACAAAGAGACCATCGCAATCTGGCTTGTGTTATGCCGTACCAGCAGAAAACTGTGCCGGACTTTCATACATCGATCAGTATTTATGTCCACTAGGGATTTAATCTGAAAGCATTCTAAGACTAATGGCCAACAATATGTTTAAAAGGACTGGGTCAGCAAGCACATATTATATACTGTTTCTATCTGGTTGTTTTTATGTCTCTGCTACATGCGGGTGTCACACTTAGGGCAAGAATCACATGTCACAAACAGGTTAGTATGGGACAGCTGGGTATTTTAATTGACACACAGTTTTCCTTGTAAACTGGGCTTAATGAAAATCAGTTAACTAGGACCCCTAAGTTTTAGGGGCTGCCCCTCGAGAAAGACCTGTCTCCTGTATGTCCTTTGCTCCATCTGCCAGCTTCATATAGGTGTCTCAGAGACACTAGGCACTTACGTACAAGCAATTGAACTGGGCTTCCTCTATCTCACACAGGTGTTGGAATTTAGCTAAAGAGGATTTCTCGCAGAGTTTTTTTTTAAGGCACCTTCATTTCTCCACTGATCAGGTACAGGGAGCTTAAATGCATATTTTTGTTTAGAACAGCTCATTAGGTGTCCAAAATTTCAATGCACATTAGGTACCTCAGCGAAGATGACCTGCTTCGATTCGGAACAAGTGAAGCAGAACTTTATTTGCTCTATATGGAGATTATTTTTTCATACATTATACATTTCCACACTTTCTCACAAAATAAATGTAAATGCCAAGCAGTTGCCGAACCACCATGTGCTTTATCACGGATTATTTTTCAGCCGTTTTATTAAAAAGCGAAGTGCGTGCGGCAGGGATTCAGCGGGCTTTGAGCATCGTGTGCCGCCAGCTGCCGGGGAGCACCTGGATCTGGGGGGTCCTCGAGATGGCAGTGTTGCTCAGCCTTTGCGCTGCTGCCAGCGGCCCCCCCCCGCCTCCCCTGCACACCCGCAGTGTTTCCCTGAGAATAAGACCATAGATTGTTCCGCTGAATATAAAACTGACAACCCTGTTATTTTAAACTCGAAAGTGACAGGCTGTTATTTTAATGAGGTCTGCCAGTGCCAAGGTTAACCAAAGCTTTATTTCCCCTACAAAACGTTAAGGCTGCGGTTCTATAAAGGGGGCTGTGAAATTTTACGGTTATTGATACTTTCTCAGCGCAGATAAGTTCTGAGAATTTCACCCAAGCCTTCTTGCACAACCAATGCTTTTTGTTTTTCCGCCTCTCTTTCTTTTTTCAAATTTGACTTTGTGACTTTAAATGGTCCGGAGCTCTACCGATAACTGCCTGCTCATGATTCATGCTTCTGCACAGAAAAGCAGATGACAGCTCTTCTAATCAAGAACTAATGCCGAATCCCAGTTATAAAGCACAAACGGGCGCTTGGGTAATTTGTGAAATAAAACAAATGAGCTAGGCGACTTTCCAAAACAAGACTTTTCTCACCAGAGTATTTTAAAGTGAAATGAAAGGATTTTTTGCTCTCGTTGCCTCTAAGGGCTATCCACGTCCTTAACAAGAAAAAAGTTAAGGCCTTTAATAACAGTGAAGAATGACTATTAGCCCTACTGAATTCTCAGACTAACAGATATATAACTTTGGAGAGTTAGGGTGGATTCAGCTCCCATACTAATACTCCTACACGTATGTAGCTACATTCGCAGTATAGTCCACAGCAACTCGGCGTTGACTCATTTAAGTTTCTAGTGCCATTTGAGATGCCTGCAGTGACCTAGGCAAGTCTCCTATAGCTTGTGAGTTACATGCGACCGCCCAGTGTACTGTCTTGGATGACCTAGTTGCATCTTGTTCCGTTCAGCTTTGATCTAAACCCACACATTTTAAAGCAATCCAGGTTGCCTATTGCATGTTCTTTAAGGAAAACAATTTACAGGTCTGCATGAATGCTGACATGCGCTTGCAGAAGTCTCCTTGCCATCTGTGGCCTGGCAATGCTTGTGCCACAACATCGCATGTTAGCCAGCTGCAGGGGCAGGTGCCATTGCCCACGTAAGGGGCTGGACTGCCACCGCTCGGAGCTGACGGCCCCGTGCTCAAAAATAATATGAGCAAAGCAAGCATGTTTCTTATGGGACTGACATATTTTTGTGTCTTAACCTTCACCTGGAGATCCTGCCTCCAGTAGTCTCCACAGATCTGCAGAGAGCTCAGCACTGCCTCACGTTGTCAAATGGAGACTCTTTTTTAATAAAACCGCTGACATTATTGCTTACAGGCAGTAGAGCCTGACACCAAACTCTTCCCACATTAAACATTCATTTTGGCTGGGGAGAGAGGAAGGGGAAGAGTCTGTCAAATGGTGGAGCAACCTGGGGTAAACTTCTACTCCTTTCCATAAATGTGCCCATTTACCCTGGTCCTTTCTCTTGGCTTGATTTGCACAAGCAGTCCGCCTCCTTAAGGAGGTATGTCAGGCCAAGTTCACCGCACTTGGCTCCCCAGTAAATAAAAACGTTGCTTTTGGAAAGTGGAAGCTACTGGAAACGTCAGCGCACTGAAATGGAAATCTGTAGGAACTTGAAGCAGCTTTCCCCTTACCTGCAATATCTGGGAGCAGTGCTAAAAAGCTGGTCTATAAATCTGATTCAAGCAAATCCAAAGCACTTGGAGGAATCAGCTTTTTATTGCAGATAAGTATAAAAGTAGCACCAGAAATATGATGGAATCTTAAAGATAAAATGCCAGAGGCTTTTCTGTGGCAAGGCTTAGCCATTAAGCACTGATCCTTAGTGAACAGTCCTTTATCTCTGCAAGCAAAAATGTTAATAGCTAATGTAAACAATTACTGATAGAGTATTTCAGGCTTATACAGACTTTCATTTGCCCTGGAAATGTTCCTCTGGTACCAGTAGTGAAGTGGCTGATTCTCCCCTGAAAGCTCAAGGGTTTACAGGGAACTGCATGTGTTATAACAAACAAGTAGTAGGCTTGAGCCTCCCAACAGCTGTGAGAAGCATATGATTTCTAAGGGCAGCAAGACCTGGGATATGTCCTTTCATAACAGAGCAAGAAGGATAATTGTACTTCATACTTGAAGTAGCCTTACATTTAACTTCATTTCTTCTAGTGGTTACTTCTTGACACAACTCCATTGCCTTCCAAACTGAAGAAGCTCTCAGCGGACACTCAGTGCCTTGAAATAACTCAAGATTCAGCAATAAGATGACGGCTACCCTGGCAGCAACTTCTGGGCTTCTGACCTTCCTCTCCCTCAAACCACGAGTGGCACATCCAGCTGTTTGCCCAGAGCAGATAGAGCTGTGGAGAAAAGGCTGTGCTAAAGCGGCCGGAAATGCAGAAAGCAAAGAACCATGTGAAGCCAGAGTACGCAGGTGAGAGTTTTGATGAAGGATCCACCTTAAGATTTTGAAATTACTGTACACTGTCATAAAATATTTGAGATGTCTCCCACACAATATCAAACCCAGCACAGCTTTCCCTATGGACTTCAGGGTTCTTTTGGCACTGCCCCATTTTTCAGTGCCCAACCACCTCTTTTTTGAGGGAGTTTAGGTGTAGAAGCACTTGCTCTTCCATGACAGGCGTTCTTATGCTGCAAAGTGATTCATTAACTAGTTAGTCAAACTGTAGCACCTTTCTCGGCCCATCGAACCCTAGCTTTAAGGTTACTGGAAACCTGTTCCCTCTTTTTCCACGGAGGGAGACGTATACAAACCTCCTTCCCTCCGAGCACGCCTTGTGCGGCCGGGGGTGCAATCCCCCGCCTCCCCGGAGCCCGGAGGGCTGGGCGGGGGCCGGCGGGGCCTCCCCTCGGAGCCCCTCGGGGGAGCGGGCAGCTACCGCGCCTTTCCACCCCTCTCCGGGTGCGGTTCTGCAGGCCGGTCAGTAGGTGTCGGCCTCCCCCCCGCCTTCGGGCGGGAAGGGAAAGCGGGGAGGGAGGCAGGAGGCGAGGGGTAGCGGGCAGGCCTGGAGGGCTGGGCCGGGCTGGGCTGGGCGGCCCGGCCCGGCCCGGCCCAGCACGGCGGTGTTCAAGCCCCCGCACCCTGGGGGAACGTCAGGCCCCGCCGGCTCAGCGCCAGGGAGGGCGGTTGCGAGGAGTAAGAAATGAGAGCTGGCAAAATGCGCCTCTCCGCATCGTAACCTGTGGTCATGTTTTACCGGAACACCCCAAACTTGCAGCCACAGCGTGCAAACTCCTGCTTCCTCCAACATCACGTTTTCATTTCATCCAGAATTAATGCTCGGTTGGTTTCCCTCCCCTAGAGCTTCTGGGTGCCAGTCATTCAGCTCACCTGAAACCAGAGCTTGATTTCAACCGCCTGGATATTTGGGTTCTGGGTTATTTTAATCCAAGTATACAAATCTGCATTATTACAAGTGGTGAATATATACAGTGGGGAAAGAATTAAAAGTCGGCGTAGAGGCTTTGTGGCATCGCATTCATGTGCTGACTGTGGTGATGTGGAGTTCTGCATTTGTTTTTTGCCATATTTTCTTTCCAGACTCTCCGAGGAAGATGCACAATTTCATTTTCAGAGTTGCTTCAGAGATGAGAGAAGATTCAACAAGTTGGTGTTGTATCACATGCAAATATAATTTGTTAAAACGTCTAAGTCCAAAATAAAAATCACAAAAGATTTAGAAAGAAAAGAGTAATGTTTTCAGAGGCAGAAAGTTTCTCAAAGGATGTTTCTGGCAAGGCAAGTAGGCTCATCAGGAAAAGCGCTCATCAGGAAAACAATCTGAGTCAGAGAGAGCTTCGTACTGTAAATCTACTATGTCAATATACTAATGACTTTCATTGCCTTCCTACTGAGGAGAGGGTGGGTTGTCCTCCACTGATGTGGAGTTGCACTCTCTTGTCCTTTCATGACAGGATTAACTACTCCAATTACTGGATCCTAACAGAACAACTTCACACAGCTTCCTCAGGGCCACCAGGAACTCAGGCAGACCTAGGCAGGAGACACAGAGGTTGGGTATGGGTCCAGCTACCACTAGTGCTTAAAGATCACTCTAAAAGAGGGAGAAAATTTAAGTCCAGTTTGAAGTACAGCAAAGTTCTCATTAGATTTTTGCTGCTTTAGGATAAAATCTTATGAGACTAATCGGTTTCCTGCTTTCTGCCATGGCCGGGTGGAAAGTCATGGATTTAGATATTCTTGCAAGATTGGTGTTCAATCTAATGCTGAATCAGGAAAGGGACTCCTACTAGTTTTTGGTTCACTTTGAAGGTAAAAGTGCTAGCACATGCGTCTATCTGGACTCTGAAGTCTGAGCCTCTTGACTCAGTGAGCAGTATGAATTCAAGGTGCACTGCTCACCTCTGCCATAAATTCAATACACTCTGCAAGACTGTTTGTGGAATCTAATCTGGACAATTTAAAGAGCAAACACTGATGGAGAAATTTTGTATGGATAAGAATGGGCACTGTAGCAAGTACTGAATGAGAAGGTGCCTGTCGCAAAGAGTTTTCATTCCAAATAGAAAAAGGGAGAGCAGAAAGGGATACCCCTTTTTTTTATATATATATATATATATGAAAAATAATTATATGCAAAGAAAATTACTTGAAATCAAACAGGGAGTCACTGGATAAGCAAAGCATTACTCCTACATCTCTAGCACCTTCTTTATAATGAAGTCTGTTTTCCCTCCTTGGGTATTGCTTTAGGTAATAAGCCTCCCCACTCCTCCAAGGATATGTCTACCTAACAGTCATGACAATATAGCACAGTTCAAGCTGTATTTAAATCAAGCAGGTAAACACAGCATGCGACTAGACTTGGTGTTACTGCTCGAGTATTTATTGTGGCTCTTGGGCAGGCTTTGTAGGTTGCCATCCATCTGCCTGCCACTGCAAGCGTGCTGCTGGCATTTGGGCACTCTATGTCACCACGTTGCTGAGGGGGACACACCACATTGTGGACGCTGCCGAGTGAAGAGGCCTGAGTCAGACAGCTGCGTATATAAAGTTGCTTTTGTCTTCCAAGAACGAAGGGCAAGCACCAACCGAGGCTGGATGGGGAGGCAAGCGGGACAGAGCTGGGAAGAGCTGCTCCTGATGGTCTGGGAAAGGGGAGGCACCTCTGGCTGCTGCCCCACGTGTGCTGGGCAGTGACAGCGATGTCAAGCCTGCCTTCTGCCACAGGCACAAGCGGCAACAGGCACCGACCATCTTGCTGTGCCTGCCCCTTCCCTTCCCCTTAGTGCTAATGCAAGAGGTCCCTGCATCACAGCGGCTATAAAGGGAGGGCAGGCATGCGGTCCCGGCAGGCTGCAAGGCTCTGCAGTGACAAGGATGCTGTCATTGGGATATGTGGGGCCAAAATGGGATGCAGGAAGAAGGTGCTCTGCATCTTCTGCTGCAGGCTGGTGAGGGCAGGGTGGGTGGTGAAAGCAAAGCTACAGGACTCGAAGCGATCGAGCTGCAATGGATAGCTAGGGAGTCACTTCACAAAGAACAGTAAAATATTCTTGTCTCATACTTCTGCAAAGCTCGGGTAATCCCCTGCCTGCTCTTCACAGCTGTCTGTGAGCACAAACAGGTATAACTGAGCGTTGCCTGCTGCAGAGCTGCCTTCAGCTGGCAGGCAGCATGCTGCCAGCTACCCCTCTTGATGGAAGCGAGTAGCTGGACAGAAGATTGATGCTTGCACCTTGCGCATAGGCAGCTTAAAAGCAGCCTAGCCTCTGTGCTAACACCCTCCAGATTGAGGCAGCTGCACACTGGTTATTTATTTGTCTCTTTTTCAAAGTGCCTTCCCCACCTTAGCCTGCTGCTGCATTTCAGCAAGGATTCATGCAAGGCCGTGCCAGGCATTCTGTGATCAGAACCTGTGATCCCACGGTCATGAGTCTATCATGAAAATAATGACATTATAAAAGTAACAAGTGCTGCGGTTTATTTGCTGCCAAAATCTAGAAGCTTTAGAATTCGTGTTTTGGGGGATTTAGTAATAGTCACAAAGGCTGGAAAATTGGATTTGTTTTACCATAATAGTGAAGACTTCAGATTTTGAGAAAAGCAGTTTCACAAGACATGGTGTGAAAGATCTAGAAAATTTGCAGTTTTGTCTATAAAAATGAAATCCAAACTTCTTTACAGGGTAGAAGAAAATCAAAATGGAAAAAATACAGCCTCATAAAGGCTAGTGTCACAAATGAGATAAAGGTAATAATAGAAACATTCACATTTTCTGTCTATTTTAGCTATGAAAATAGTGGTATTTTCCAGTCAGGAGCTCTTCACCAGACAGAAGAGATTACTCTTACTGAGTCAAAGCTACCACTGATACTGAATGCATAAAATATAGGCCACTGCCTGAAGTATATTTTCAGGAGCATCCCATAAGGATCCTGAGCTTCACAAACTCTTTCATTTTTTATCCTCTTAATTGGAGTATTTCAAGAATGTAATTTGAAAAGCCTGGGATTTGGTGACATGGAGTAGAAAAGGACCAGGAAGGTACTGCACAGGGTGGAAGGGTCCTAGCTGCCCCCCCATAGGACTTGATATGGGTATGTGAGGAAAGAACAAAACTGCCACCTCTGAATTACCTGTGAGAGGAAAGACACAATGTTGACAGGAAAGAAATACGATTTTTGGCAAGGTAGTGGGAAAATGCCCCTTCTAAAATCTTTTTCTCCAAAGGTCTTGGAGCAGTTTGAGAAGTTAAACTATAAGGAAAAATTATGAGGACTCACCTAAAGTATAAACTCAGTTAATTGTTTTACCCATGAAATTGTTCAGCAGCAGTGATTGTGCTGTAATTTATAACTCATTCTTTAGTCAGTGCAAATTTACTTCAGTACTTCCCTGAAAATTCTCTGATGGTAATTTATGCAGGTCAAAGTCATATTCTGTCAAATGTGTCTCAGGCTATCATACTTCATCTGTCCATCAAAGCCAATAACAGTAGATACAGGGTTTTTTTGGGGAGAAAAAAAAGTAAAAAAACCCCACCAAAGTAGAGGAATAGAAGCCTTTTATAATGAGTGAGATAACGCTTGGGATAGGAAAAAAAAAGATGAGAATGGGTTTCAGACAGACTGTTCTGCTGCTATCCAGTGCTCTTAAATCTTTGCATACAAGAACAGCAAGTTCCTAGAGGGGACCTGGTGTTTGTGGAGGAAAGGGACCAAATGTACTGTTGCTTTCAAATGTACAAATGCTCAAGGAGGGGTGGCTTGAAAAAAATTAGAAGCCCTGTGGAAAGAAACAGCCCAGCACCATTTTTTCTTTATTTAATTCCTATGTACAATGAAGCGAATACGGTATTCAAGGAAATAAAAAAAAGGAGTTATACTTATTAGCATGCCTTTTATTCTGCACTGTTAACATCTTGCTGTTGTGTAAAAAGATTGCCATAAGGAAGAACAAGAAGCAGGAGAAGTATAGAATCCTAATTGAGATTTCCGTCCTAAGCAAAACACCGTGACGATTGCTCATTCATTTGGCATTCCTCCTCTCCCTTAGTCAGCACTCTGACTGGCAACATCATCCTGTGATATTTCTGAGTAACAGTGTAACAGCCTGACCTACTGGTCATTTGCCAGCAGAACTAACAGTTGTTGGCTACTCTGCCCTAAATATCAAGCAAGTAGTTACCTTCTCTCCAGTTCACACCTTCAGCCACAAATGGGCACACAGAGGAGGAATGGTCATGCAGCATTGGTCATACGAATTCAGCAGCTATGGGGAGGTGTGATGAGGTTCAACTTTTTTTGTCACAGCGTTAATAACTTGCCATGAAATGCGATGAAAAAATCACTCCTTCTCATTTCATTGGGTTCTTTTCTTTTTCTATTTTATCCCTCTCCCCTTCCTTCTTCCTTTGTGCAGAACAGAATCTCCCTCTTCAGCTGTCTCAGAGTTGGCTCTGTCTGTCCTGCACGGTTGGAGTATGCTGAGGTTGTGGTCCAGCTTGCTAACCACCTCCCAGGGTTAGGGTAGCACCAGCTTTGGTCTGTTAACACTTGCAGGGGAGCCAGCCCCACTGGGTGAGACTTGACAGCCTCCCACGCTCTGTTCGTCTGGAGGATGGTCCCCCGCACCACGGCTGGGCATGAGAGATGGGGAACAGGAACAGCTTCCACCACTACCCTTCAGTCTCCTACTTGTACCCAGCTGCCTGCGTGTGTTCCCCCTGTCCCCGCGAGATGTTAAAGAGGTTGACTCAATACCTGACTGGCAGTGAATAGGGGAGCAGTGCTCCTGCAGTCACACAGTGATGGGAGGTGGTTTAAAAGACTCTCCTTTTGCACCTCCAAGCTATGAGCCTGCCAGCATGAGCACAGCTATGGGGCAGGAAATTTTTGGGGTCAAAGCACTGAGTACATATAGGGCTGAGCCAAGCAAGCCCATGTCATCTAAATCAGGTACTACTGGAGACCTATGATTCCCATCCGGTCTTTATAGCCAGATTTCCTTTCTCAGAAACCAGGAATTACACAGGTTTGGGGTGGTGTGTACTTGAGTCTTGACAGTCTGGGGTTGGGATTCAAGCCAGAGGAGTTACTCCAGCCTGAGCATCCAGAGCAGCTGGAAGCTGTCATCTAGCCCTTGCCAGTAAGGACTAAGTGGAGCAACTCACTTTCAGATATATCAAGTCAGCATACAAGAGGTTAAAGCATATTAAAAAAAGTTTCAAGAAACTTTCCCTAGAAACTAATGTTGCCTGTAGTCATAGAGCAGATGTACTTCTTTGGAGCAGCTATAAATCCTATGAGTACCCTAATAAATACATTACACATTCACTGGAACAATGTGCCCCACGGATTTAAACTGCATCTTATCGCTTTTTCCTGAAAATAATTATCACACCTATTAGAGGCTATATTTGGGATTTTTAGCCTTATACATACATCTGCTTTCCTCTCTCTAGACAGATATTCTGCCATGAAGGACATGTGCATCGGCAGCCTGATTTTCTCCCCAAAGAACAGAAATAACCCTGTGACTATACACTGGGGCACTGGTTACAGTTTAAATCAAGGTGCCCTTGAACATGGCTTGAAGATACAGGCACTGAAAATCCTACTTTTAAACTCTTCCAGGAGCAACACAAACCTTTGTGAACAAAGTACATTTTTTTAAGTGTCTCTTCTCATATCAGTCCATTGGAAGATCATGCTGTATTCACAAAAAATCAGTGGCATAAGAATTTCAGAGCAATGTAATCTTGGTGATATTTCCGTTAACTGGTTTTCCAAAACACCATGGTTGTCATGGTTGCTGCTTTGGAATACCTTCATTGTAAAACAAAGCCAAATGAAACTTCTATAATTTAATTTTTTTAAAGACCTGACAAGTTAAATTCAGTGATGCTGTCTAGGCTGGACTCAGATTCAAGGGACAGTTTGTAGATGATTTAATTTTTTCTTCAAAATCAGACAACAGGCAGGTATCAGTGCCAGGATCCTATTTTTCTCTGAAATTCAAAAGGAATTCACTAGGTAGAAAGCACCCAACAAATCCCAGAAAAATAAACGGAACAAATCCACCTAAGGGTAGCACAGATTTATGAAAAATCTACAGAGTGTTCTTACCAGAAAGAGAAACAAGAGGTTATAATAATGGGGAGGGGGCAAACAATGCACAGGACAAGTCAAGTGAGCCCAATAGACAAACTGAAAGTAAATTCAATTGTGGAAAGACAGACATACCTGATAACTCTAGGAATAGAACTAAAATTTCCTTTTGACTAATGTGCGATGGATACATGTATTCCTATACAATGAATAATAAAATTATTTTCTGCAGACTAAGTTCACAGTGTGCTGAAATGGCTCCTTCTCACATTAGTTTGACTCCAAACACCAAGAGCTGGTCTTGCTTGAACACAGTGAACACTAGCTTGCATTACAGCTCTGACCAACCTTATTTTCATCACAAACAGAATTTTGTCAATACAGTACTGGGAGTAGAGAGCTCTGGTTTTCATCCTTAGGGACAGCAAGCTAACCTACTTTCTCTCAGCAGACAGATGTTTTCTAGGTGTTTACCTCAGCAAAGAAGAAGTACTACTGAAAAAAATAATAATCCATATTTGGTGACTAAAGCATCCTAGAAAATCCAGAAGATATTTCCTCATAACATGTGCAAAATACTCACAATGCAGACCCAAGTCCTGCAGACATTTGTGGATGAGATGCTTCACACGCAAAACTAATGATACTGTGAAAGCGGCAAATACCCAGGTTTGCTGATGGGAACTTGCAGTACAGTAGTCACAAAATGATCCATGTGTCCACTTGTAAAAAGAAAACTTGTTTATGAACAGCAAAGCCATATGAAAGGATGGCCTCTCTATCAGCAGCAATATTCATGAAGTACATTTTGAGCTGATATGGAAATACATCATATATAAATTACCTATGATTTTCAGTGTTTAAAATGATAAAAATAACAGCAAATGTAAGGCATATTCCCCCCTCCTCCTGCCCAGAGAAGTCAAAACAAAAGTGCTAATGTCTTTCTAACAAACCATTGTTTTGTTTATATAGAATCCAAATAACAACACACACATGCTGAGAGTCAGCATAACCCACTTTGTTGCAAGAAACTTAAATCAGAACTGATGTTAAATCAATGTCCTGATCATTTGCTTCCCCAGAGCCCTCTCACTCCCCACAACAGGAAAGCCACTGAAACTTAAACTAGTAGTGCATCGCAGTACTGATTTGGATTAGCTTTATTGCATCCAGGAGCAGATTTTAGCCAGTATTAAGTGCTTAATTCTCATTGACTCTCATTTTTGGGGGCATGCACATTATCCACAGACCATCTACTCTCCATGGGATGTAGGTTACATCAATGAATATACTGATCTCACACATCTTAGGCAGGAATGCTATAGAACGTGGTGCTTTGTATGGTGTGCTAAGGGAGCTGGCATGCGAAGTTCCAGGACACATTTATTCTAGCACAAAATAATACCAAATTTTCAAGCACACTCTACTTTATATTTCTCCTATATTTGAAAAGTTATAAATGTTAGTATATTTGTAAAGGCATGCATTTTTAACCCTAGCATCAATAATATTAACTGCTAGACATTGAAAGTAGATGTACATTGCTCAATAAAAGCGGGAGAAGGCACAAGCAAGGGACCTCGAACGGTTCATGGTGCTAAATTGTTAACTTGTTCCCTGGTGCTGCATTGGACCACTCCAAGTGCTTTCTCCATCACAATGTCCTGGCATGGCTTGAGAAGAGTTCATTCCAGGCACTGCTCCCAGCAGGCAATGCACACGAGACTGTGTATTTGTGATACCCTCTGCCCTGTGCAGCTCTCTAACGCCGTCCTGCCTTCTTTTGCACAACCATATGCCTGCATGCCACGTGCAAGGGCGTATGACACATATGCTCAGTTTCAGGCTACCACACTGATGGACTGCAGCCCAGCTCTCACATTATTCCAGATTGTTTGAACTGGAAACACATAGACACACAAACAGTATTTTCAAAGACTACAGCAATGCAGTGTGAGACCCACAGGAGATCCAAGACCAAGTGGTGTGGGCTGTGGATGCAGGTGATTTGCTTCTGTGGAAACTAGTCCTCAGCAATGTGAACAAGGCACAGTTTACATTGTATAGCCTCAAGATGCCAGGATCATATCCTAGCTCTCTTTCTATTTAGTGGTATCAATGTACTCTTATAGGCCAGATTGCTATTTCCACTACCTGTGAAAATTCCTTTGCCTAACTTAACGGACATGGTCCAATTGCCCAAATGTAGGTTGCCATTGATGTTGGAGATACCCTGGAGAACCCTACCTGGCTTTCAGCTGTTGTTTCAGAAAGGTGCATGCCTGCCATCATGCTGAAGCATCTCTGTGACATGTATCTTGTGTCACATGTGCTAGCCCCATGCAGATGCCTCTCATAATCTACATAATTTCAAATGGCAGTAGGTACCATTTCTAGGCAAATGCATTGAGCTCTGACAGCTAAAAAATTAGGTGCATACTAAATGCTAGAACATCCCTTTGTAGTTCAAAGACGAATTGAACCTACATATCTCATGCTTATCTGACATTAATGAAGAGCATCTGGGAGGTGCCTCTCTTCCAGTAACTTGGAAGAGATGGTCTACAGGCTGGATACAGACTACAGATGGGCACACTTAGAAAAGCTGTATCCCTGGACAGCCATGGAGTTCACAGAGACTTGGAAATTGTAAATGGTACAAAAATCATGCTTAATTAAGGCAAAATTGGATGAAAATTTAATTGCTGGTATATTTTAAATTGAAAGGGCTAATGGTAGGGAAAAAAAGGTATCTGTGAACTGAATGCATTTATTATTTTTTTTTTGTGCTTTAGGGGTTCACACTTAGACCGGAACTAGTTCTAAGCTGTGACTTTATACTCTGAACATCTACAGAATCTGCCTTGTGACTCTCACCCAAGACCTAACAAAATCAGCAGAAATTTTCCCATTGACTTCACTGGACTAATATTAGGCTCTAGATTTTCTTCTCTGTATATAGTTTGATTTGTGAACATTATGCCCAGGTTTGTTTTAAGAGGGTATCTGAGTTAATCTGTTATGTCCACACTTATGCTCTTTGGAGGAATGAGTAGATGCTTCTTGCAAAATCACTGGAACAGTCTGGGTGCTCAGACCTGCTGAAAAACAAGGCCACTTGCTGAAAAAGCTCAGTATGGTGTTATTAGCCTAATTGCAGGCTCTAGTAAAGGAACACAGTGTCTTGTATTAATACTTATTCTGTACCTCCTGTTTACCTTGGACAAGAATTTGTTAGTTTGCTCACTGTGATTCCAAACTCAGCTAACATCACTCCAGAAAAGACAGTCCAATCTAGCTGAAAAGATTTCAAGCATATAGACAAAAAAAGATGCTTGCTCTATCTCTAACATAAGTGTAGTTTCATTGTCTTCAATGAAACTGCTGTTCCAGGCAACATGAGAATCAGAGAAGTTACTGTGTCATTAGAGGCAGCCATGAAAGAGACCACACATCTGGTGTCACCGCTATAAAACGGCAGGCTGTCCTTATTGCAGAAAGCCATTTATAGTTCAAAGCTCCTCATGGAGGGTTAAATGCTTTAAATACTTATGAGTGATGCCATAATGGCAGAATCAGTAATAGCCTAAATGACCTCATCTTAGTATTCCTCAAAACTGAAGGCATTCCAAAATGACAGGTACCATAAAATTACAATTTGTCAAAAAAGCATGATATAATTTTTATGCTACACTTCTGTATTTTTTCTACTTATCATTAGTTCTAATAGAATAGACAACAGTGATGATGCATTCACAATTTAGTAACATATTTCAGCTTGCCTCCAAGCCCAAAAAAATAAGAAACTTTATAGGCAAGATTTAATATCCTCTAATTACAACATTGAAATGATCAGTGTTCCACTGATAAAAAGTAAAAGACTGCTGTGTTGACAGTCAAAGGAGGACTTGCCATGTAAGATTGAAAGGTTCTTTACCCAGGGATGTGGAAGAAAAAAACAGAAGTAAACCTTCAGTGGAGAAGAAGAACAGTTGCCCGAATACTCTGAGGTGAGACTCACTTGGAAAGAGGCACTAGTTCAAAGAGAGGAACAATCTCTGTTTCAGGGTTCATGTTGCCTCTGAAACTCTTCAGTTAAATTCAGCATTTGGATTTGTCTCTCTTGCTGTACTGTATTTTTCCATACTGCATCTGAAAGGGATGGTAATAAAGTATGTGTAATCTGCTCCTAAGGATTGCCTGTGTGCTCGAGCCATCAGTTTGTACATCAAGTGCAAACAAAGCTGTTGGCACAGAGAGTAAAAACCAATGTACAGTGGTACGTTGAAATGAGGGGAATTCACCTCAGCGACACACCAACAGATACTGGGAGGGTTGTGAGATTTCTAATCACTGCACTTCACAACAAGGCTCAGTCATGCTCCCACACTTTGCCCTAAGACATTTCGATGTCTTTCCTGCATGCTACTGAATTCAGTCAGGAGGATGTTCTTGTGCCAGGGTGGACAACAGGTGATGGATAAGGCCCTTTCTAGGAAGGTGGGAGGTCTCCTCAGCCAGGGAAAGGAATTAAACTCAGACTTTCTATGTGCTGGTGAATGCTGTGATAATGAGCTCTGTCACGCTTGATGTCCATTTTGCCAGATGACCTCTGCTCAGTGGTTCAAGGTGATCGCTATGCTGAACACACATAGATATATGATCCAGACTATATGTGGAGGTGCTTCCTGGTACTCATGAGTAAAGTACCAAACATGTCAAGAAAATCAAGATCTAAAATGTTAGCCTGCCCTAAGCAGTGACGGACTATCTCTAGTGGCTCCCAAACCCTTTTGGCCAACAAATTGCTGCTAACTTTTAAACTTTCCCCTGGGTAACTTTGCTTCCTTAGAAACACTTCACTGAAAACACTATAAATAGCACTGTTTTATATGTTTCCAAGACCAAGCCTGCAGACTGTTGGTTTAAGTTCTGGAATTTGTTTTGCATCTCACAATAAGCCACAAAACTGTCTCCAGATATGATACAAGCGCTAAGTCCCTGACTCAAAAATTTGGATTCAGCTCTGGGCTCACTCAATGCGTCCATTCTTTTTGCACCTAGCCCTAAAAGACCTGATGCAAAATTCACTGACAGTAGTGGGGAGATTGCTATTGACACTGGGCCATGTCCTAATGAAGAGATAGATACACATAGCCCAAAACTGTCATTCAAATTTTTATCAATCACTGGTGTTTCCATTGAACTGTACTGATAAGCTAAATTACAAAAAGAATAAATATTTACTTTTCATAAGAGAAGACTTCAATACCTCATTGCTTGAGAGGAAAAGAAAGAATATAAACTGGGTGAGAGAGGACATAACCTCAGTAAAGGAGGAGTTTCAGCCGAGTCAAATAAGAGAAGTGATTTGTTTTTAAGACTTGCTCTTTGTATTTGCCCTCTTTTTAGTTAAAAGGAAAGGCTGTGAAGATGTTTTTTGTTTGGTGTAAAGGAAGACTCAGGTAACAAGATATACTGAGGAATGGCTTAATTGTCAACAAAATCAGTCTCAAATCGTGTTCTCCAACTTTTCTAAAAACTAGGCATCAAACTACACTGGATACCATTGATTTGAGAAACAGCACTTTTTTGATAACAGCAAAAGAAGAAAACCTATGCTGATCACAATCTCGCTGGCAACCCAAATATTGAAAAGATGCAATACATACATTTAAATACCTGGGTCTAATTCTTTTTATTGTTCAGCAAAATCTATATGTGGCCCACACATTAAAAATCAGTGTAATCATCCATATGTAGACACATCTTTTTCATATACAGACTGTTCTTTGAAAGTCTTAAAAATAGTATTTGGCTGTTCAGACATGTACCCTCCCCACCCCCAAACCCAACACTAAAGTTAGAGACAGATGAAGATGTGATGGTGACAAAGACAGCTAACAGTTTTCTGAATATTTTGTGCCTGATGTTTGTCTCCTTTCGTGAAGAAGCAAGAGACTGAGAAAATAGCTCCTCTGCCACCTTTCATGTCAGTATGAAAAGTGATATCATTGAAGTGAGAGCTAACGGTCAGAATCCATTTAAAAGCTCTGTCAGGCGTGATTGAGCCATCTGACTGATTTTTATTTCGGCTTTTTGACTCATTTGTCCATGATGGTTTTCTTTTGCATCCAGGAGGAATGTGATGCTCAATTAGGACTCAGTCATGCGGTGTGCTAAGAAGAAAGTTACCTGTTCAGTAAGTGGAGGTCTTTGACATGCGCTATCTCTGTATGCATTTTGCTCTGCATGTGGGGGTATGCATGCAGTTACTCACTGGAGACTCTTTCCCAACAGTGCCTGCTTGGCAGGGGAAAGCAACAGCAGTAGTGATGAACAAACGGCAGTGAGTGAAGCGGGTTTCGCATTCCTCTTGTTTTAAGCCGGAAGCAATTCATTTGAATGGGAGTTGGCTCCCCTGCATATACATTCGGAAGCAGAGAAGGCATATTTTGGGGCCCCACAGGACCCACTGAGGGGTCAGGAGCTTTGTGGGCAAGATGGTTTTGAGTTTCACACTGGAGGAACTAGTTATTCTATCCCATCTGGTTTTCCTCAGAGCCCTCAGCAGTGCGGAAACCACTGGGGATGCAGACATTAATTGACCTGATGGTGCATTAGAAAGGCGTTCTGGCTCTGATGGCCCTTGAGCAAAATTTGACACATCTTGCTTGTGCTGCCTACTGAGGGGTTCATGGCTAGACACCCCCACTTCTGAAAAATGAACAGAATAATCAAACTTCAGAGCTCCCATTCATGACCTGTGGAGAAAAAATGCTTGTGGAGATTTCCAGCTGGTATTCTCTGTGGGCAGCATGTGCACCACTGATAGAGTGCTCTTACAGTGCATACAGTGTGATCAAAGCATTGGCTTTGGTGTAAAACTAAGGGGACTGTTTTTTCCTTTTGCTTTTGTCTATGAATATGCTTTTTCCATGCTGTCCAGTGTTAAGGTAAGGTCTGATTTTGATGGACGAGGCAGGAAAGCTACTGGTGCTGAGTAATGAAATGCTGCTGTGGGACAATGACTCTTGGGGAATTCGTGCTCCCTTTCACATGTCCAACCAAATGGGTTCTCTATCCCAGTAGCAATACATTCATTGACTGCTGTTTTCACTGGCATGGGAAGGAAAAAGGGAGTTCCTATACAAACCTCTAACTATTTCTAACTGCAGGATAGTCAGGGGCTTGGAGCACATGACGTACGACCAAAGAACTGTGTTGTTCAGACTGAAGAAGAGAAAGCAAAGAGGGGATCTTATTGCTGCCTTCAACTACTTATTGGGACGTTACAAAGAAGATGGAGCCAGACCCTTATTAAAGGTCCACAGCCTAAGAATGAGAGACAGTGAACACAAGCAGCAATATGGGAAAATTGAATTAGATGTTCGGAAAGTTGTTTGCACAATGAAGGTGGCTGAATATCAGAACAGACTGTTGAGATTGCTTGTGGTATCTCCATCTTTGGAAGTATTCAAAACTTGACTGAGACAAGGTCCCGAGCAACCTGAGCTAACTTGAAGATAGACCTGTCTTTGAAGTTGTTCCTGCTTTGAACCAAATGGGGATATGAAGGGGAGGTGGGGTTGGACCAGATGACCTTCAGAAGTTCCTGCTCATCTAAATTATTCTATGAGTATGCAATTCTGCTTTCCATCCACTGGGAGTTATTTAGATCTTTTAAGGAACAGAGACTGGCATCTCTGGGCCGTGTCTGGATGATGTAAATATCCTCAGGCATCCCTGAAAACAATAAAGGTCAATTCTCATGTTGTGTGTGATGTTATATGACCCAGAAGAAACAGAAAAGAGGCCGGTGACATTTAAGGATTTGATCAAAGTCTTTGTAGAGGTTAATATATGCATAGTGTCCAAGGATTAAGCTTTGCTCCAATGCCTTTTAGAGTTTTACACACTTTTCATTTACCATGAGGGAAAGTTTGAAAGAGTCTGGTTATTGATTGCTAATGCTCCTTATATGGACCCTTTTAAATGCTAAACCAATTCCAAGTCTTGTGAAATACAGGTGGGCCACAAGCACGAGCAGACACAAGTGCGAATGTCTACACAAATAATACTAAGACCATTTATATCTATCTGAAAATGTGCACCTTTCAGGACAAAAGCTCCAAACCAAACTCCCTGACCTAGCAGAAGAATTACTTAGTGACCAATCTGAAACTCAAAGTGTGAATCAAAGTAGTTAGTGTCTGAAATGTAAAATGGTCTCCACTTTTTTCCTGAGAAGAAGGAAATTGGACAGGATGGGTAACGGGGACAAATGAGAAGGATATAGTTCAGTTATATCCTTCTAGAGAAAAAAAACACACTTTCCGTGTGAGAAATCTAAAAAGGGCATAGGAAAATTAAAGCAATAGATATTACTTGATGTTGCTTGCTAAAATTTGATGCAAGCATACTTACTACGTAACGAAAATGCAGGGAATGAAAGCTCTATCTCAGAAATGTTTTGACAAATTTTTTGACAATTTTTTTTGACAAAATTCTGCAGGGATTCTGACAAAAAGGAGGTCCAGTACATGAGTTTGCAATACCAGAAGAGCTGAATAACCATTAAAGACCATCTATCTCTTGCATTTCCTGACAATTTCATGTTAATGCATGAAAGTCAAAGGCAAATCACGGAGTAAAGAGTTTTCCGTCACCAGCATGGTCATACGCTACCTGACTTAATTTTTCTCATAGGCAGAGAATCCTCCTAAAAATGAAGCGTAGTTTTTAACATGTGGTAAGAACTGTCTGACTTCTCTCTGAAAAGATTTGCTGTTGGCAAGGGTGTCGCTTTGTTGTTGCCTACAGTTCTAATGATGTAGCCAGGAAGATATTGTCACTGTTATGTAGTCTATGTAGGTGACAAATTAGTGTTGAAGACATTTGAAGATGTTTGGCATGAAGATCTCACTAACAGCTTTCTATGTGATTGCGATGATTTTGTTCACTGATCTCCTAAGGCTGTTTATCACTGAACTCTGTTAAGTTGTCATACTTAATGAATTTGCATTTGGCCATGAGCAACTGATAATTTGAAATAGAAACTTGAAAATGCACTAACAAGTCATATTTGTTTCCAAAGCAGTCCAATTACTCGATTTCCTTCTAGAACATTATAATGTTTGAGTGGTACTTATACTTCCTATATCTCTATGTAGCCACTGTGATGATAAAAAATATGTTATGGAAGAAGTGTGTACGGGCTTTATGTGCTCACATGGAGTTATAGCATGTCTTAGTTTTCTTTGATGTAGAAATAATAATACTATAATGATCATCATCTTGTCTTTTGTCACCTTAGAAATTAAATCCGAAAAGAAAAAAAAAATCAAACTTATTATCTATTTTTTAACTAGATCCATGAATGAAATTAATTTCATGTGTGTGGGTAATGCCTTCTGAAGAATTATACCACCCATGTGCTTTATAAACATGAAAAGTTGACAATCTTCTATTCTCTGTGTAAGCTATTTTTTGGAAGCCTCGGAAGACCGAAGAGGCTGGGTGGCAGCACTTCTTGCAGGGATGGGAGAGAGCTCCCTGAGAACTGTTAGTGGGTCTGTAGGCTTCTGACTAGTCTAGTCAAGGTGTGTTAATGCTTTAGTGGCAATTGAGGCATTTAGGGGCAGAAACAGAGCTGCAGCCCATGCGTTTAGAAACATATTGGCAGTCAAAACAAGACAAATTCACCTTAATATCTGCCATATCCTGCATTAATCGGTAGGATGAGACTGTCGTTGTTAGAAGGGTTCAGAGTTTGTAGCTATTTTATTCTTGTTAAGAAGGGCAAAGGAAATTTCTCTTTTGTTGCAAAGCTTATATGAAAATCCTGTTGCTAATGATCCCGTTCTAAAAGAACTGAAGCCCTGTGGGGGAGTTGCTGGGTAGAGGTAGCTCAGCAGGGCGGTGGCTGTGGCCAGCAGATTGTACAGCAAACACAGCTGGTAGCAGCAGCCATAAAAAATAAATCCAGCCCAAATCTGCAATATTTATTCTTCTGTGATGTATCTGAGATTGTCTGGATGTGTAAGAAGAGTGTTGGGACAAGGTGGGGGGTAAAGAACTGGAAAAAAAATCTCTCTGGTAGAAGTCCGTGTGCCCACGCAGAAGCCTCGATGCCATGGGTCCTAAGGAGCAGCTCAGGCAGGAACCTCCAGAAACCCTCTACTCTCTCTGCATGGGGGCGTCAGACCGCAGCTGGATAGGAGTCCTCCTGCCTCTTCTGAAACGTGCTGCCAGCTGGCCCGGGAAGGAGTAGCTTTGCCCTAGTTACCTGTGCGTGTTACCAGCATGATGAATCTTCATATGTTGCTTGGTGTTTTTCACAATATAGTCATTAAGCATTGTGTTTGGTTCTGATGCTAAATCCTCAAAAATAAGAGCACAGAGCCTCTCTCTGGTTTACAAGGATAAAGATTTGTAAGCCATTCCCTTTATCCTAAAGCAGTAATAGTGCAACTTTTTTGTCAACTGGTGACAAATTTCTTTTTAAAAAGCACTGGGGCTTGTTACAGCTGGGACCAGCCCAAATACCTGTCAGCAGCAAACGTGGCATAAGTGTCAGTGATTGCCATCACTACCCTAAACTGTTCAAGCGCAGAGCTTACCAAATGCTGTCCTACTGCTTGCAGAAAAAATTCTTAATTACACTCCTTTAGCCCTAATTTTCCTTTTGGAGGGTAGAGTTATGACGACCTTCTCTTCTTGGATGGCCGCTGTATAAACCCCGAGTCTTCATTCATATTTAGCTGAAAGGATTTTCATCTAGTACTGCGCAACAAATCAAAAACCTGCAGCAACCTGCGGATATTTTATAGTCAATCTAGCAAGACTCTGCAGTTTTCATACTGAGTAGTAATATATGACCTAGACAAGACCCAGACAAGGGCTTGTGAGAAAGACCATGCAGCTTTAAAATGATTTCTTTGAAGGTAGGAAAGAAATATGGGTAATCCCTGGCATCCCCTGACCCAGGGCAGTCTTCTGAGAGATAAGTATACAGCAGGGGACAAAGAACATCTGGGAGTTGGCAGGTTTTGCCGCTAGGTCATACCACTTGAAGCTGAGATTTAAGCTGATGTATATATAAATAAAACTTTTGAACATTGCTGTGAGAGGAGATGAGGGGGATGGCTTGTTCTCCCTCCTGGGACAAGGGATTTTAAGTGTTGCCAGAAGAGAATTGTCTGGAGACAGTGTCTACCTTTCAGGCTCCAAATAACCAAAATAGCTTCAAAAGTGAAGCCCTTAAAAAGTCAAAAGAAGGCTTTGCATGGTTCCGAGGTGGTACAGCGTGCTGTAAATGGGTGAAATTTACCTCATCACCAGACTGTTTGAGACCTTACACAGAGGAAAGCTGACTTTGCATGGGGTATGTGTGACTGATGGCCAAAATAAGCTGTGAGATATGGTACAATTGCCCTGCAGAGCTGTATGTCCTGCACTTACATCCCTTCTGCTGCTAATGGGTGAATGGAAAGTGGCGCCTGGGCCTGGAGTTGGGGTGTGAGGGAGAATAATCTTCAGCAAGGTACTAATCTATCTTCTATTGTTTAGTACTGCCATTCAGAAATAATTCAAAGTCCTGTTAAAAAGAGGCATAGTCACCCTAGAAGGAAGTTTTACAGGCATCTGGATGAGAATCGGTGTGGCTGCCGATTCTCTCACAACACTGCAGGTGGTTCGTATAAAATTAGGCCATAAATAAAGCAAGAAAAACATCTCTTTAACAATGACATCATAAAGTTCTGTGGTTATTGCTTCTCAGTGGTTTCAAAATCAAATTTGCTTTCTATATAAATAAAATGGTGTGAGATTTTTACCTAATTAGCAGCCCTCCCTTGAAGTATGCAAGTCAAACACTTTATTTCTAGCTTGGGGATTATTTCCAGCTCCAAAGGAATTGCATTACAGGCACAATAAAGAAACAACTCTGCTAGCTCAACATGGAACTGGGGGAGTCAGTAGATGGCATGGGGAGGCCTGCAGACAGCAGGTTCATGAAACTTCACATATCTGTCCCATTGGTTACAGCTGGTGCAATGAGCCAACTGAGTACCCCTGTGAGCGAGACAGCCGGAAGATGGTTAGCTGTCTGCAGATGCATTAGAGATCACCTGAAACAACTTGGGTGAACTGGGAAGAGCAGGTGTGAATGCTGTCAAATATTATATCAGCATCAAAATTGAAAGAGTGCAACTGCACTCTGGGAGGTGGGAGGTGGAAGGTGGCCATTCAGGTGTGTTATAAGATCTTAAGAATCTCCTGCATGCCTAGCTTGAAATTATAGCCGAAAATAATATTTTCTTCTATGCCTGAAAAGGCAAATACAACCTTTTCACTCCAATAAAACCTTGCCACACACCTTTGTCAACTCAGGACTGGATTACTATAATGCACTCTATCTGGAGTGACCTACTGAATTCACCTGGAAAATGGAGTAAGCATGGAATATAGCCACTGCTTCACTGCTTACTAAGCTGTATGCTATGCCAAGAACGCGTTACGCATTGCTTTAGGATCTGCTGTACTAACATATAAGCTGTCAACCTTTTATCAAGATCTATTATTTCAAGCTTTATCCATTCTGCTGGAAAGAATATTCCCAGTTAGCTCTTTATTTTCTGAATTAACAGCCCTGGATTTGTTGATGTTGCAGACAGACAGAACACAGTCTTAACCTCTTGCAAAAGGACTTTTGCCCATTGTCCCTGAATTTTACTAAAGATGCAAAGTGACCAGAAAATGACAGAGGGAGAACCCACTATTCCCTGCAGGAGTCTGCTTATGTGGTTAGTCATCCTCACTGGTAAACCAAATGCCTTATTTCAAAGGTACATTTTTCTAACTTCACCATCCAACCTTAGGCACTTACTATTTCTTGTTTAGATTAATTTTTTTAGTACTCTGAACTTTTTGCATTTGAAGGCACATACACACAACCACCAAGTCACTTCTCAATCTTTTCTGATAACCTAAGAGGAGAAGTTTTAAGTCTTTTGTTGCAAGGCATTTTTCTAGCCTTTACATATGGTTCATACTGTTCTGACTTTTCACCATCCTTGTTAAAGTCTGCATTTAAAAAATACATGCCTCTTTCTAGAAATGATCTCAAGAGTTTGGCCCTGATGCCAAGTGGCAGAAACTCCCTGTATCAATTCTACATAGTACTTGGCCCAGGGTTTCCCATGGCCCATATGCTACATGCCCTGAGGTGTGCCAGGTATCTGGGCAAGGTATTCTGAGGCTGATATTGGGATAGCAAGTGCTAAGATAGTGTTGGAGGAATATGCTTGATTGGGGGGTCAAAAGTGACTTTGTGCCCCAACTGCCGGCTTTTGGGAATGGTTCCTGATATCCTTCAAACTATGTCCATGTCTTGGAGGGTATTTATGGGTGTGGGCCAAAACTGTGATGGGGAATGAATTAACACATAAGCAGTGTGGGCGGTCAGTGGTCCAGCCCTTGATCATGCCACAGCCCTTTCTTATTCAGTGATATGAGTAGACCCATCAGTGCCATATTCAGACAAAGACATCAATCCTTAGTTACATCTCACCATTGCATGTGTGATGGCTAACCTTTTTTGCCATAGCAGCTTGAAGTTTCTGCCTTGCCTTTTCCTGCTATCATGTCCTCAGTTCTCTTAAGTCTTTCCTTTGCAAGATAGTCTCACATTTTTTAGGTCTGGCAGGTAGTCATTGTTCCTAGATATATGATGTTGTATCTGTCTCTCTCAAAACATGTTTTATCTAAATGGACTAAAATCATAAGTGATTTAGATCACTCTCTTGGGCTGTCCTATTCTATAAAATATTTATTATATGACCAATCTGTGCTACCTGCAAAACTCATACGGAATTCTACCCATAAGAACACTGAATGCTGCAAGACCTATCACTGGTATGCACAGAGTCCCACAGGAAGATATGGTTATATAGAGTACAACAGTTGTGTGGAAACATACGGTATTGATGGTGAATCCCTCTATTTGCTGAGGTCAGTCAGGCAGCTAGTAAGGCCAGATACTTTTTTTTGAAATTGAAGGACAAGAAGTGCCTATACATCTTTAAAAATCTGTCTCCATTCTTAATGTTTTTAATATAGGTTTTCTCCATGTTTTATAGAGGAAGATCTTAAAGCAGGATGCTGAATATTGTCACTTCAAATAACAGGGATGTGTTACTAAGCTATATTACAAAACTGATTGATTATCTCTGTGAAAAACAGTAGCAAGCAGATATGTTCTGCGTTGTCATCTGCAAACTGTTGCCTTCACAGCATCGCTATTGTGGGTGTTTTTTGTTGTGACCTGCACAAGGTTTTTGCATTTTCTACAAGTTTGTCCTTGAACCATAAGTTCTATATAAGGATTCTGACTATTTAAGTAACTCTATTGCTTAAATGGCATCACACTGTTTCTATACTTCTTTTTTTGAAGAGACTTCTAGTGATGCAGTAATTTCTAGTATATATTTTAATGTCAAATCAGCCTCTGTCAATAACCATTTCGGGTTACTTAATTTCATATGCTTAATATTGTAATTTTAGTTTCTTGTCCATGTCAATGCTCTTTTCATTTACATAATTGAGCCACATATTCAGAAATAATTTCATTTTATTTTTGATTTTAGCAGTCAAAACTCTTAGTTGTCTAGCTTAGCTTGTGAGAAAATTCTGTAGTGTTTTTACAAGCTTCCAGTACATTTACTTTTCTCACTCTTTATCTGATGAACTATTATGTGCTCTCCATTACTTTTATATAACTGGGCTAAATCTATTTTTTCAAAATCACCAGATATCTGTCCCTCTGCAGTTTTATTTTTCTAGTGAATCGTACACTATTCACACTAGAGAGATCATTGCTGCTCTCTCCTCATTTCATTGCATCTGTGGATTAAGAACCCTGGATACTGCCTTCATCTACATATGGTTGTTTTGTTGGGTTTTTTTTGCTGGCTTATTTGGTCTTTTTTTTAAGAAGAAATACGGGACATAAAAAACATCACTGAAGCATGAGGGATCCAAGAGCATACTTCACCACACCTACATTCTGTGGCCTAGCCTATTAGATTTTTCTTCAACAAGTTAAGAGTACCAGGAACACTCCTGGACCCACTGGAGATTGATTGTCCATACAGCTAAACTGTGAGAGCAGTCCTGGGAACAGTTTTGGCATGGGCCAGCTCCCCAGACCAATTTTCTGGCATGGTTCAGTAATTATTATTATAGGCCAGGCACCATGTCCAAAAACGGTTTTCACAAGGCCACCAAGCTTGGGAAGATGAGAGATTTAGCACCATCATTGCTCCAGGTTCTCAGCTCATTACATTTCTACAGGGCTTTTCCTGAGTCAGCAACTCCCTCATCCTATCTCAGACTATGGAAAGAGCCAGCCTGTTGGCGATGCCCACACCATGGCAAGTGGAGGCATCTGGCTGCAGCACCAGCGAAGAGTGCCAACCGTGATTAAAACAGCAACACAGCCACAGCCATACTACCTCTAAAGGCACTGTTTAGAGGACTAAGGCATTTAAAGAACCGATACTTGTTGTTGTATGCTATTGCTATTCACTACAAGCAGCATTCATCTCACCTAAGTCTAGTCACTTGAAAAGTAAAAATTTAGGCTAGCCGAGTTGTCTGGATTCCCATTGTAGTAATTTCTAGAGGCCAGTTCAACCTATCCTGAGAAAGTACATGGACTGGATGGCCATGGGATTGCCTTTGCTGACTTTACAAGGTGCCTAGATGCCCAGCTCGGGCTCATCTTTATGTCTTAGGCTGCTGAAGTTATGCGAATTCATTTGTAATTTGCACATCAAACTGGACACATCAAAACCAGGCCCTGGACAATATAGATTTGGCTGCAAAACTGCCCGCTAACAGGCAACCTCAATGGCATGAAATATGTCCCTCTAGGAGAGACAAAAGCTGTAAATGAGAAAGAAATGACACAGAAAGCCCTGTGCTGTTGGGAGAGGAGTGAATGGGGAAGAAGATGGACAAGGGGAGCAGCTACATCATGGCAGTCAGAGATCCTCGAGGTAACTCCAGCCAAGCTCGTTACAGACCTGGGAGCTGGATGGAAGTCCCATGTCAATTGAACCAGTTAGTCATGCAGAGAGGCAGGTCAAGAGGTGCAGAATGGTGCTAAAATATCTTTATTGCCTCTAGGACCTAAGCTGTCAGCTTCCCATGGTGTGGCGCAATGCTGGGTGGCAGAGGTACACCAGCTCACTCAGAGCTGGCTTCTGGCTTTTTAGTTCGTGTTACTGCAGAGCACAGAGCTGACCCATGACACATTTTTAATTGTAAAGTTCAAAACTAGAGGGAAAAGAGCAGCGATATCTCCTTGAGCTATCAGAAACCATTAAACACTTTGCATAAGGAGAGGAAAAAAACCAGAGACCTGAAAGAGATGGCAACTCGCCACTAGGTTACTCGTGGGCAGTGATAACAAGTAGACCCACAGGAATAAAACAGTGGCCACAGGATGAAGCCTTGTCCTAGAAAGACTCTGCTTTCCTCAGATGAAAGCCTCAGGGGTCTGCCCCTCTTCTACACTGTGCAGCTTTTAGGCATATTTTCATTTCAATAAGGTATCATGGAAATGAACTGGAAATTAGCCAGTCTCATTCTTTCTTCTCAGCTCTCCCCGTTTTACAGTACAAAGAACTGTGCAAACTCCAGAGGCAGACAACTCTTATGCTTGTTGTTTTTTGTTCCCTGGCAGTAACAAGCCTCTTGATTAGGTGGTGGCCACAGGTGCACCACAGTTGCTGGAGGGCAGCTCCCCCAGCCACCATTTGGGAACACACACCCTGAAGGATGATGCCTGCTTGCCTTCAGAAATCAGGGTCATCCTGGTGTGTCGAGACAAAAGCTCCTGATGCAATTTTTATGAGTGACTATGAATCCTGGGATTCAAGCTTGGAGCCCGCGAGTGCAGGGTGGTGTGGTTGAATGCTGACAATGAGATGATGCACAGCTTTGGCCTTAAGTGAAATGTATGGCTGGGGCTGTTCATGATGCAAAGAGTTTATCACTGTCAAAAGAAAGAGAGAAAACAGCCTCTGTCCATTTTAAACAGTTAATTGTAGAGGTTGTTCCCTGTTGAACGGGGGTACAGACATGAGATGTTCAAAATTTTCTTTCCTGGGTGCTCAAAACATCTCTATTTAGAATGTGAAGCTTTCAGTCTGCAAGTTCAAAAATCTCAGCTATATGTATATATGTTATACCTATATGATACAAATATACAAATAAATCTGTACTTTTATCACATGAAAATGTTCAGATAAAGACATCGCAGATGCTCCAAATGCTTTTTGTTTATCATAATATCTTGCATAAAAATAATGCTCCAGCATAGCTGTGGTGCATTACAAATTAAGAGCTCGTATTAATCCCTCAACAGTGATCTCCCAGACAACATATTTCAGTTTTTATTAATAAAGGTAGACATCAACTTAATTTTGCAGGAGTGGAAACATTAAATATGCTTTTTCTTTGGGAAAAAAGTCCAAGAGAGAAAGACTTTTTGACCTGCAATGAATGCTATTTACCCACACTAGTTCACTTTTTGCTCAGTTCAAGTATAATTCAACGGGAAAATTCCTCAATTTTTGGACAATGGTTTTGAAGGAAAATGCATTTGAGCCAGTTTGAATGTAAATATTTTGTGTGTGAGAAAATGTACGTGTATGGTAAAATGAAGTACTCGCAGCTTTCCTATCTGTAGAGGAATGAGTATAGATGGATTTAATCATAGTACTAGTCCTTTCACCTTGACACATGACTTATGCCATCTCTATAACAAAACCCAGGAAATCTAGATAAAGTCCTGCTAACAAGGAAACACTAGCATTACTTTTCACAGAATCACAGAATAATTAAGGCTGGAAAAGACCTGTAAGATCATCATGTCCAACCATCAACCCAACACTACCATGCCCACCAAACCATGTCCTGCAATGCCACATCTACAAGTTTTTTGAACACCTCCAGTGATGATGACTCACCACCTCCCTGGGCAGCCTGTTCCAGTGTTTCACCACTCTCTCAGTCAAGAATTTTTTCCTAATATCCAGCCTAAACCTCCCCTGGCGCAACTTGAGGCCATTTCCTCTTGTCCTGTTGCTAGTCACTTGGGAGAAGAGACCAACACCCACCTCTCTGCAACCCCCTTTCAGGTAATTGCAGAGAGCGATAAGGTCTCCCTTCAGCCTCCTCTTCTCCAGACTGAACAACCCCAGCTCCCTCAGCTGCTCCTCATAAGACTTGTGCTCCAGACCCCTCACCAGCTTCGTTGCCCTTCTCTGGACACGCTCCAGCACCTCAATGTCCTTCTTGTAGTGAGGGGCCCAAAGCTGAACACAGTATTCGAGGTGCGGCCTCACCAGCACCGAGTACAGGGGCACGATCACCTCCCTGCTCCTGCTGGCCACACTATTTCTGATACAGGCCAGGATGCTGTTGGCCTTCTTGGCCACCTGGGCACACTGCTGGCTCATATTCAGCCAGCTGTCAATCAACACCCCCAGGTCCTTTTATACAGGGGAGCTTTCCAGCCACTCATCAACAAGCCTGTAGGGTTGCATGGGGTTGTTGTGACCAAAGTGCAGGACCCGGTACTTGGCCTTATTGAACTTCATCCGGTTGGCCTCAGCCCATCGATCCAGCCTGTCCAGATCCCTCTGCAGAGCCTTCCTACCCTCCAGCAGATCAACACTCCTGCCCAGCTTGGTGTCTGTATGGGATCACCCAGCTAAACCTGTTTCGGAGCACAAAGGCGAAATGCAGGGAGTTGTGATTCGACTCAGCTTTGTCTCACCTTGACAAATCCTTATCTATGCAGAGACGACCTGGGGGGAGCTGCGGAAACAGCTCAGCCCGGGGTTGTCTGAACACTGCCGAAACCGGAATGGAGCCTGAATGATCCCTTAACAAACAAAATGCCCTGAGTACTATTCCACCACTATTCAGTAACTTTGTGTGCTAGACATCACTAAATTACCATATAGACTAAGGAGCTGAGCCATCAAGGCATCAGAGATAAACATTCCTGCATAAGCCTGCCCCCGCCCATCAAATCAGGGAATAAAAACCGTAAGGTTTGGGCAGAAAAATGGGGAGAGTCGCTTTTTTCCAAGGATACAGCTGGCCTGTAGGAGATTCTTTCCCCCTTGTCCAGGACGCTGTACAAGGTAACTTCCCAGGGATTGAGAGGCCTTACCTGAGAGAGAGGGTAAGTGATTAAGAAACATACGTATGGTATTTGGCATGCTTTAAGATTGCGATTAGTGCACTCTTTTTTGTAAGGTATTAATATCTAGCGCGCTTGTGAATTGTGTATTTAATTGCAATAGAGCATTCCTCCATAGTATCCATAAAAGAACCTGCAACAGTGGCGTATTGGACCTGTGAGTGAAGTTCAAATAAATTGTTAATTTGAACCTGACAGTGAAGTCTTTCTCTCCGTCACAGTGTTGTCTGCAAACTTACTGAGGGAGCACTCAATCCCCTCATCCAGATAATCGATAAATATACTAAACAAGACCGGCCCCAAAACTGAGCCCTGGGGGACTCCGCTTGTGACCGGCCGCCAGCTGGATTTCACCCCATTCACCACAACTCTCTGGGCTCGGCCATCCAGCCAGTTTTTTACCCAGCAAAGAGTGCACCTGTCTAAACCACGGGCCACCAGCTTCTCCAGGAGAATACTGTGGGAGACAGTGTCGAAGGCTTTGCTGAAGTCCAGGTAGACAACATCCACAGCCTTTCCCTCACCCACCAGGCGGGTCACCTGGTCATAGAAGGAGATCAGGTTGGTCAAGCAGGACCTGCCTTTCATGATCCCGTGCTGGCTGGGCCTGATCCCTTGGTTGTCCTGCACGTGTCCCGTGAGCGCCCTCAAGATGAGCCTCTCCATAACCTTCCCCGGCACCGAGGTCAGGCTGACAGGCCTGTAGTTCCCTGGATCCTCCTTCCAGCCCTTCTTGTGGATGGGTGTCACATTGGCAAGCCTTCTTACATTCCATGACAGGTGGCATAGAAAAGAAATGTTTTCATTCCAAATACGATTTGCACCACTTTCCTTTTGCACAAATCAGCTAAGGTCTGTAAGTGAGAAACAACTTGGATTCTATTTTAACCAGATTCATAATCCATGAATAAATTACTGCCTTGTAACAGTGTAAGAAATCAATCTAATTCTGTGTCAACCTGCTGCTCATACACAGGGAGCTCCCTGTGCAAACACACGCCAGTGAAGTTGAAGGCTACTCACAGCATGAAATCCAGACGTGCCATAGGCTGGCAGCTGAGCACCCTCGTGCTTCAGAGAAACAATAATAAGAAAATGTTGTTGAATTTCTGGAGGTGTGTGGTGAATAACAGCACACAGTGCTTCTTTTCTTGGGGGAATGTGACAGGATTCATATTTGCCTTGCCCCAGCAGAGAGGTAATTGCTATAATTCATTAGAGAGGCTCATTTCCATTTTTCATTACTGGAGCAAAACTTTATAAACTGTGTTGAAGGGAATGGGAGTTTTTATTTCCTGAGGCTGCATATATAATCATTTTAATTCAAACAACCAGTTGAACCAGCCTATAGTGGTCATTACATTTCCTGTCTTCTTCCTGTCATTTTGTAGTATAATTTCTTCATCAACTTGCTCCTAGTTTTACATGCTCTTTCAATTTCTCTGTCTTGAGGCATACAGCAAGCAAACTCATTGGCGGTGATCAGTTAATGCACTTTCTACAGGCTCCTTTTTAGAATAGCCTAGCCAACATCTAACATCGATCTTACATCATTTATGTTTCAGCTGTGCAAAGAGAATACTTTCACACTGGGAATGACTTTAAACTATGTCCTATTTTAAGATAAGCCTCTTTATTTTCCCCATGCCCTTGCCACATTTGCTGATCAAAGGCACTTACATCGAAACAAGTTTTGTTTCTTACAGATGCTTTGCCTGTCTTATTTTATTCTACAGTACAACTGCTTGTGAAGCTGAATTTATAACTTGGCTACCGTGTGCATAGCTACAGCCTGTGATGGATAAAGCAAAGGGTTAGAACTCCACTGCAGGTTCAAGAGGAAGGCAAAGCTGTGTCAAAAGAGTTACAAAAAGAAAAAAAAAATGAAGGAGACCACAGGGTACATCATTAAAATCCAGGAGAACTTTACCATTGTGACTATAACTTCTTTAAGATTCGACTTACAACATGCAAGCAGATAAGCCGAAAGCTGTCATTCAAACAGCAGAAATAGAGAACTAGAAAGATGCAAAGCACCACGGCAGTCAGTAGACTGCTCTCAGAGCAATCCTTCTGCAAGTTTGTCTCTAACTGGGAGTGACATTCTCCAGGACTCTTGCCTGGACTATGCAGACCTTCAAATGTGTTCCAGCTTCTGCAGTGTTATGCATCAAAGCAAGGAGACACCCAGCTATGATTTTTTTTTAAAAGCTGCACTTCAGAATGCAGTTCAGAACCACCCCAAAACTGGAGCACTTCATTTTTCTGAACCTTTGAAATCTGTAAAATACAGCTGCAATTCTTCTTCCACCTGAGATAGCAGACTAGGTCAGAACTTCCTGTATTTCATTTATTTGCTTATTTCTGTTTCTAGTCCTGACCAAAACCAGATAAAGAAGAAACATATAAGAATTATCTGCCTTATTCATATCTCCTGACTGCTTTTCAAAAGAAATATGATTTGATGGTCAAGGTCTGACTCAAGTTCTTGGTGTAAAGCTATGTGTTTGTACAGTTCTTAGATTAATTGATCCTTCATCTTGTCAGGAACCCTAAAAAGGATTGTATCCATAAAAATAAATAAGGAAAAAGTCCCATGATTTTTTCAACACACAAAATGTTTGAATTCAAACAGGTGTGGGAGAAAAGGTAGAGTCACTTTTTATTTTATCTGAACTGGTTTACTCATCCTCCTTTTATATTGACATGCTTCTTGGGTTCAATTATTTTCAGAAGATATAACTTGCCCCACGTTATCCCACAGATAACTTCCAGCCCTTTAAGAAATGTACTATGCAAGCCAAATCTCTGCAATGTTTACACTTCCTTTCAAGGTGGTTTTAGCAATTTTATCTCTTTTTATTCTTCTACTTAGGAAAACCTGGCAAAATATCAAAAGAAAAATGTGCAGATGAGTGCTCTTCATGGAAACTAGATGGATGCTTGGTACCCTCCTAAGCCAGGCTAACCTTTGGCTTTCTGATTAGCTTGTTGAAATTCAAATTCATTTGATGCCTGTGGATCCTTTCAGGATTAGTACCTCTTCCGATGAAAAGCAAAGTTAGCTCAAGCTGTCTTGTATGGTGCACCCCAAAGGCTAAAAGCTGGTGACTGTATGGGTGAAAAGCACCTCTTGGCTTTCCTTCTACACTCATAAGTGGGCTACCCAAGGCTCATGATTTTGACTTTCCTCCCCTGAATTTGCAGTGCAGCGTAGCAGCTTACTCCCGTGTTGGCAGCCATCATGGCACGCTCTGCACTCAAAGCTGTGGGATATCTTTAGCAGGCTGCAGCGCTATGCTGCCGTCCCTTCTCAGTAGGCGCAGGGCACTAGGCACCTTCTTGCACACGTCATCATGGCTTTTCACACCCAAATCCTACAGGTAAATTAAAAACTGCACATACAGGAAAAAATAACAACTTTGCTGCTTGCCCTCTTTGGCTGCTGGGGATAGAAGGAGGCAAGAACACACTTTGTGTTCCCAAGCAAAGGCCTCAAGGGCTTTGATGTTCCCTGAACTTGCACATGAGCATGCAGTCAATTCCCAGAACTGAAATTCCTGGCCACCTTGAACCTCCCTGCCTGTATATTCACAACATGGTGAAAGCTGTTCAGGCCTCTCCGTACTGTTCCCCTCCTCCTCGTGCTCCAGGGTACCCTTGGTGGAAAATCCAGCACCTTTCTCTGCATCACTTTCTTGGTGGCTGTCATACTCCATGAAACAAGTTTTTTGCAAGTCTAGCATAGATCCCCACATTGGCCCATGAAAATCATGTTGCCTTTCTCCTTCACAAATCACCACCCAGCCATAGACAGGTACCGTAAAAGAAAGTGAGTGTGGGTTCCTGGAGGTTGTAAATGATGGCATATGAAAGACAATTAGGACAATTCGATTCTCCTGTGCTGGGCAGACCCCCATAAGACTGAGTAGAGAAGAGAAATTGCTTTGACTAAGCAAATATGATATGGTAGTCACATAAGGAATGGAGCAAACCATATGGAATATCAGAATCTTATTTAAATAAATATACTTTCTAAACCAGAAAAAGATTTAAATATTAGCAATAAAAATCTAAACCGCTCCATGCTCTGCCTCATCTCCCCATTTTCCTCTGTAATTCCTTTATACCAACATATTACATCTATGATTTCTGTCTGACAGACCCTTTACCTATTTACCTCTAGCTGAACTTCAATCTGGCTTTTAAGAGCTGCCTAAAGATCCGTAGTTGGGATTCTTTGCTTCGTCTGGTTTCTGATAACAGGCAAAGCTCGATTAACTTATCCTGATAAGTTACTATGGCAACTTCCACCAGTGCAGCGAGAATGAAGCATTCACAGGTACGTTCTTATCAGTGCACATTTCCCCTGGCTATGCAATTTAGTCCATTAAAATTAAATGGCGAATTCTGCAAATGAAGGCTGAGCCTTGGACTCCTTGCTGGAAGTCATTAGCCTGGGTTGTAGGGCGAGTATTGCTTTCTTTGTTAGAAAACACTTCAGCAAGCCAACAGCTAGCAGAGTAAGGTCTCAAACCCAGATAACATTGCATTCAGAAGTGCAATAAATCCTAAAGAGAACCTTAGTGTGGTTAATCCTGTTATTTGTCACTATTAACAGTGAAAAATGACAAAACATTCCTGGCTGGTTTAGGGCACGGCTACCTGAACAAGTGCAAAGCAAATTCAGATTTTCTAAGCTTCAGACACTCTAGTGCTTCAAATGGGGAAAAAATATGTAGGTGTGGGTCTAAACTCAGCTGCGTGGTCAACATGCAGCAGCTGAGCCCTTCCTGAAAGCCTGGTAAGTTGACTTGTATTTGCTGGAGAGCTTCCAGAATGCGTGTGTGCACCTGTCTGGGTGCAAAATTCAGCAACTTGCTCGTGTCCTTAGCATCCACTGAGTACCAGCAGAGTATGGTTCATATCCCAGAGTGAGAGGGCAGCCTTGGTCATTTGGTGCAGGAGGCCAGAGTTAAATCTTCAGGTGGTTATAAGGCACAGAAATATCTTGGTCACATCGTCTTTCTTACAATGATGACCTTCTAATCTCTGGTTCCTCTCTGATAAAGTGAATGGCTGAGAGAGGCAAGAGAGTGTTTTAGCATGGGGATGAGTGGCCTTGAAGTGATTATGGTGCCTTTGCCATCGGGAGACATTAAGGAACAAATGACATTGAAGAATATGTCCCTATATATCATTAACTATTTTCTAGATTTCTGAAAGAGTGTTTGCCAGCCGTGTTATTTCACATTTTATCACAGAAATAAATCAGCATTACAGCCTGTGGGAAATAGGATTTTTTAAAAGTGCTTCCACAACTAGCTTGAGAATTCCAGGGGTTTTGTCCCAGGACATTACCAAGTCAATTTGCAGCTGGTCACATTCTTGAGTGAGCTGCTGCACATGTCACAGGCAGTATTTTTTCTCCAATCAATCCCTCTCCTATCTGTCTATATCCAGCTGATTTCATGATAAAAGAGGTTTTTAAGGGACTCAGTTTTGCCACACTGATTTTTATCAAGCAAGGGATGACGATGAAAAGTGTGATGAAGCTGGGCCTTTCTCTGCAGGCAGAGAGGAGCTGAGTTCACCATTTTCCATCTAACAACAAAGGTATTTACCTGGGTGAACTCTAAATGGCCTGGGAATTAGGAGCTGGGTGGGATTGAGACAATTGAGATTGAATACAGCCATGGTTTTCCAGTCCGATCACTACTTGCGAAAGTTCTCTGTACCTCATGAAGAGGAGAGTATTCACAGTCTCTGGGAGTCCTGTACCCTGGACAGCATTGCTTCTCTACTGCTTAGCACTTGGAGTTGTAATCTGAACTGAATTCCTCCAGCGTAAGTGACAAAGGGAGGACTATGTCAACTTTCTCCTCTTTCCCTTGTGGGGCAAACAGGTTACCAATTCAGACTTTATCAACTTGGATATTATGAAGATCATGCTTTACAGAAAGAGCTGATTAATTTTTCTGGATCATTCCATTCCGTAATGCAAATGGATGATTAGAAAATCATACAGAGACAATAAGCAATGACTGGGAACCCTGCATCTTCTACTTCAGAAGAAAAGAATGCCTGAAAGAAAGATCTCATTAAGGTGTTCATGACAGGAACATATTTTTAATACATGTTCAATGCCTAGCACAGGGTGACCCCTTGTTGCCAGAACAAATGAAGCAGACATACTGTCAAGGCGTGTGATAGTAATTTCACAGTCTATCCAGGTTTGTAGACCGTGAGCTCCATAAGACACAGTCTGAGAATGAAATTCATCTCACAGGATGTCAGTGTCCACGTCTGAGCTACGAACTCTTCTGCAGTCAGTGGTGAGAAACAGGAACTGAAGGGTGCATGTGCATCTTAGTCCAATAGACATTTTTAAAGTAGCTCAGATCAACTGTGCCCTGAAAGCACTTATTTCTCTCAGCTGACAGTAAAGGATACATTATTTGGCTAGCTCTAGGGTTAGATACCTGCATTTGGTCAACCTGATTTCAGCTGAATGAATGAATAACAGTTGAAAGGATTTTTATGTACATATTATTTCTAAGATTATAAATGTTTTCTGATTTTTAAGCCCATTAACATTAATTGTGAGATCATGGACAAGGAAGTTTCTTTGAGGTTAATTTATTATGCAGGGGATTTTTTTTCTATAAGTGATTGCTGTTTTTTCAGCAGAAGAAATGCGTTTCTCAAATTCCTGTTATTTCTGCATGTATATCACACTTCTAATATATGAGCGCTGTAGGTACATTATATTAAAAAAGGCAATGTACTTCAAGCAATTAGCTTTTTACTTTAGTTGCTGTAGCAGTTACTTAGGTAACACAGTACATTATTATGTACTGGAAATTTTTATGGGCCTCAATGTTTAAGGAGAAAACCAACTTTCATTCCAGTCTGTTTCCATTTGCATTCCTATATAGTATTTATGCTGTCCAAATATATAATAGGAAAGCAAAATTCCCAGCACTTTAAAGCAAAGGCAATTATCCTAGGGACTGTTAAGAGCTGGTTGTGTATCAGCAATGTGGTTTGCTCCCATACAAATGAATAGCAATGATGTCAGTTGTCCGTCAGGCTCTTGCAGTGAGTTAGTCTTGCCTGAATTTAAAAGCTGTCAGTGTGGGTGTTGACATGTGAGCTGGGTGTCAAAGAACCCCACCACAGACAGTGGAGACCTGGAGAGGGATTCAGTTGCCTCCACACAGGTATCCACTGCCTTTGGAGGCCTTCCCTCTCTTCCACATGCCAGTACAGGTCTCCAGTAGGTCCTGCACCATACCTGAGACCCTCATGTGAAGGCCCTAGACAGCCTATGACCTCTTAGTGGAGTCTAGGGAGTTATTTAGGTGGCCAGCTGCCTCATTTTGGTCTAATTTAGGGTGTTATGAGTAGCTCCTATATCCCTCATTCAATACAGAAATAAATGAATCTAATGCCATTTTGGAGTCCTCTGGAGCATCCAGAAGACTGAAGAACATCTGTAAGGCCCTTATCACATCTGTTAGCTCCTTCCAGATGCCTAGATAGTTCAGGTCGTCTCACTTGGCACAAGGCACTTGTGTTTCAGCAAGTGAATTTTGCCTATTATTGACCACCTTGACTAGCTCTCCATTGCTACCGTGGGAGATTAACAAACCCAGCTCCAGAGACCACTGGTATTATAGGCATTGAATAAGACACACTTAATTCCATTTTTTATGTACCAGAAATGACATGTATATGACATACATTCAGTGCAGAAGCAGCACAACCCAAGAAAACCAACAAAGACATGTACATGATGGTCATTTATGATTGCTGCCACCAGATCGCAAAGCCATCAGAACATGGTGAACTTGTGAGCATCTACTCAGTCCCCAGTGAGTACACCTAAGTCCTAAATTCTAGTAGCCTCAGTCACATTTACTTCGGTAGGGCTCTTTGTGGAGAAATCAGGTATTGACTGCTCAGCAGGGGTTAATCTAACTCAGCTCTAGCCTTCAGTAAGCTAAATATCTTGTTAAGCCTGAAGTTCTTCATCATTGACAGAGAAACACTGGCACTTCCAGGGAACTATTCATGCAGTCTCTGGGAGATGTCTACATTAGACTGGGAATTACACTCTGAAAATGCCTGTTTTCTTAACCAGTTGTGGAGGCAGTCCATACTGTAGTCCTAATCCTGTAGCTGGAGTTCTCTATTACTGTGTACCTCAGTACATGCCAGTGTCCAGAGCGGGATCTGCTGAAGCAAGTTGCAGGTATTCTCCTGTTTTCCATGGTGACTAAGAGGCTGGAGTGGTAATATGGGAGCTATACATTTTGCCCTAACGCGGAACTGTGATGCTGCTAGGGCCTACACTCAGACCTAGGATCCAAAAAGTGCTGCTGAGTCTGCTAAGAGATGTACAACCTTAGTCTTGTCCTTACTTGATGATGTGTGCTGGTTTTGGCTGGGATAGAGCTAATTTTCTTCATAGTAGCTAGTACAGGGCTGTGTTTTGGGTTTGTGCTGAAAACAGTGTTGATAAAGCTGGGATGTTTTAGTTACTGCTGAGCAGTGCTTACACAGCGTGAAGGCCTTTTCTGCTTCTCACACCACCCCCCCAGTGAGTAGGCTGGGGGTGCACAAGAAGTTGGGAGGGGACACAGGTGGGACAGCTGACCCCAACTGACCAAAGGGATATCCCATACTCTATGATGTCATGCTCAGCATATAAACTAGGGGGAAATCTGGCTGGGGGACCGCTGCTTGGGCTGGGCATCGGTTGGAGGGTGGTGAGCAATTGTTTTCATTTGCATCACTTGTCTGTCTTGTTTGGTTGTTGTTGTTTTCCTTTTCATTACAATTTTTATTATTATTATCATTATTATTATTATTATTATTATTTTTTTTTAATTTCATTTCATTTATTAAACTGTTCTTATCTCAACCCATGAGCTTTCTCACTTTTACTTTTCCGATTCTCTCCCCCATCCTGCTGGGGCAGGGGGGGAGTGAGCGAGCAGCTGTGTGGTGCTTAGTTGCCAGCTGGGGTTAAACCACGACATGATGGATAAAATTAGATATGATGAATCCTTTCCCTCCCCCTTCCCCAGTATTATTAAACATCTTGGCTTTCCATCAATGAATATCTGTAACTAGCCACTCAGGCTTTGCTGTTTACAGGCAGCTGCATTATAGAAGCATCCTGTATTACTATGCCAACAACCTAGACTGATACACTGATATGATTGCAGGATGGGAGGTAAAAGCAGGAGGAAAATATAGGAAATCTTTCCTAATGTAAAATATTTGTTTTTGACTAAAGAAAGTTCACAAAAGGGTCACTATTTGTATGAAGGTAAACCTTTTTAGTCCTTGTATTTTACCTCCCCTCTAACCACTAGTAATACACATAAAAGTCCATAAAGTGTCAATTTCTGTCTATTACAGCCAAAGAAAAATGTATGAGATGTTTGGCTTGGGAAATCAGTTTTCAGTCTGCTGTAACCTACTATTTGTTATAAGTGGAGTCCGTCATTCCACACTCCTGTTATGAGTTCACAATATATCTGTGTGCTGCAGTCTAGCAAAATAAAAATAGCTGCAAAAGTCTGGAGAAAACTAATTGCCAGTAAAGTATAACACATATTTTTCTTTGGAGAGTGAGAATCACTATTTGCAATTAATTCAGAAATTACCAAAGCTTTAATTTCTCTGTTGGTATCCACACTTGTGCACAACTAACTTTGTTGCTGAAAAGACATTTCAAGGTTTGTAGTCACTTGCACAAAAGGACCCTCTAATTCTCTAGTGGTAAATGAATCGGTGATATATTACAAAATCCATTTTTTTATGGAGACTTAGAACTTGTTGGTTGTACGCATATTAACAATACAAAAATTCATCACAGTGTAACACCTTCCAGGCAGATAGTCAGTCATCATTGTTACTGTCATGTTACTTGGAAGCATCTAAATGAGCATGGTTTATGCACTGCAAGTGAGGACACAAGCCCTGCTACAAATTTTTAAACCATATTTTTTCTTGTAATATCATGTCAAAATGCTAAAGTGCAGAGGATGTTTATATAGTCACTATCTTTCTTTAGCATTAACAAGAACATTAAGAATTCACTTTTCCTTCTGCAGAGATTCATGCACAGACTTGTGAAATGAAATGTGATCTATCTTTCAGCTGAAAGAGCAGTGTTGATGTATTTCCTGCTTAGATTCATCTTCCAGAGGCTGATAATACAAACTTTCTGTATATTGAAAAAAACCCCCCTAGTCTTTATTGAGCAGAGGCTAAAACATCAAATGAAAGGAAGTGGATTTTAAAGGAGGAATTGCCATTGAATAAAACTTGTCCAGCCTCCTAATGAACTATTTTTGTTGGAGACTAGCCATCCTTCTAGGTACCTGATGATATCACGATGATGAGTATGATTAGAAGTATGATTGGAACTATCTATCAATATAGTTTATAGGCCAAAATCTCCTTTGTGCGGAGCCTAACTCCAAAGCCCAGCATTACGGTTACATTTAGACATCTATGAATTGGATGTCTGAGCTAATAATCCAGCTTCTCTTCATACTCAGTGGGGAGAAATGGGTAATTCAGAGGGTAATTCAGATTCTTGTCATGTCCAAATGAGTATCCTAAGCAAGGTCTGGAGGTGCCTAATTCTCTCCATCGGTTAGTGAAGGAATGAGGTGATAGCTCAGACTTTGATAACAACATTAGAAACATGAAAAGCTAGGGCAAATAAATCCCACTTCATGTTAGTCTGGTTTGATATGACACAGATGTGCTAACTTTGGCCTATATACCTTGCTTGTCTTTACCCTAATAGTCAAGCTCAGGAATCACATAATTTCTCAACGTACAACAACTGAAGGCCCATGACTGTGCCATTTTCTTGTCTTACTGTGTGCAGACAAGTCTAGTAATCAGGAGTGGATTCTGCCTACAAGTTTTGTATTCCCCATCTCTGTAACAGGGATACATGATACCATTCATACCCCTAAGACTTTTCTGGAAATGAGATGATGAATCTCAGTGGGTCTTCACACCCATCAGGTAAAGGAAGTTCAACTAGCATTAACAAGTACATTTTTAGAAGATGTTCAAACAGGCACTGTGTTCAATGAGACAGGCAACACATCACTCTTCAGGCAAGGCAGACACTGCATGGTAATCAAGATTGTGCATGTTTTTGGACAACTAATTACAGTAGAGATCTGTCTTTCCTGTTACTCTTGGAAGACGGTCTTTCCTTGCTCATATTAAGCAGGGTCCGAACAGCAGGCAGACCCATTCCACCTGAAGACAGAGACAACCACTGTAATAAAGCTCGCTCTTAGTAACCGCCTCACGCGCATTAGGAATGCAATGCATCAGATACAACAGCATGCAGAACCATTCAGCTGGGGGATGGAATAATATCGCCGTTTTTAAAAACAGGACTCTGGCAGGTCTCCCCGGAGGGTTCTGACAGCCACCATCATTCATCTGCCTTTGCCACCTGAAACTGGTATTAACCATGAGGGAAAAAGTGATCACACAGACTTAAACTTACTTAGAAATTGCTGTGACACAGAAACTGGGAATAAACAAAACCTGACACTAAGCAAACACCTATTTTTGGAGAACCAAGCAAATCCTAAATCTGACGCTAAAGGACCACGACAAATGTTGTAAACCGTATTTATTCATTGTGTGTATTGTATCCAGACAGCTAATAAGAAACAGGACTCTGTTTAAACACACAAAACCTAAAACTGGAGGAGCTTATGTCTTACAGGAGTTACCTGCTGATTAACATCACACAGGGTGAAATGGCATTTCCAACAGCACAGCATCTAAGGGTCGAGGGGGGAGTAGCCTGTGGGAAGTCAGTGGGCTTCTGAAACACCTGCATGAGCCTGTCATCTTCACTCTTAAGAGTGTGACCAAAACCTCCTGAGCTATGGAGTCTTTTACAGGCTCATTGTTTGTATCTTTCCCTATGGCCTCTGTACGCAGAAGGTGTTTGAAAAATTAATCTCAGTATTTTAAACCCTCTAAGATTTATACCTACTGGATTTTATTCTAGGGCCTCTTGAGAAAGAAAATGTTGATAATAAACATCTTATCTCAGGAAAATTGTGCTATCACTGCGTATATTTAATATTTCTAGGCTCCGGACTAAATGGATTCTAACAAAACTGAAACATGAACTCCACTTTCAGAAGTGCCTCAGAGAATTCCCTGGGCAATTCAGATCGATGTCTTCATAGTATAGTGTCCTGTTAATTTTAGTCTTTTATAGCTAAAATGCAAAGCAGATTATTTTTTTTTTAATCATATTTTCTACTTCATGTAGTCTTGGAGCACTGGGAAGTAATTGTTCACAACAGATTTGTTAGGTTACTATTGCATTTTTTAATTGTAAAAAAAATCATTACACAATGGAATTAAAAAAAAAAAATATGACTGAATGGACACTTAAAATACATCCCACTTTATTCCTAAAAAAGTGTTTCAGGGTCTTGTGCTCATGGAAACTGAGACTTTATTTACTTTTATTTTAAGGAAAGCAGGAGGGAAGAGTGACACGATATCTTCCCCTCCCCAGGGTAAAGAGCATGAAAGGTTTGCTTTTTCAGACTGGGTGCATGCTCATCCACTTATCTATGCAGCCACTATACTGTACTTGAATGTAAATCACTCGCAAAATGCCATGGCCAATTTCTCAGTTGCCTATCTCCATAGTATGCATGTGCATTATGTATTATACGGTTAATAGTGCGTCAGCTCCCTTGTGGAAAATCAAGAAAGCTTCCATGTCCTCCTGAAAGAAAATGTGGAATTATTTTATACACGTCCAGCCAGGCCAGGCTGCAGTATGTTCTCAGGAGAAATTCCAGCTGAATTAAGGCAGCACTGTGCTGTGTGATGATGTGGTGGATACAGAGGTACTTGAGGCAGCTCAAACGCAGGAGGTGGTATGGCTATATCAGCGTGATGCTCTCTGTAGACTAATTAGTCCTGCTAAGAAGCAGAATATAATAGTCCAAGCTAAATGCTTTGAGGTACTTCACAAGTGAGATGATGCATATCTGCGTGGTGCTGTGTTTCTGCCTTCCCCTTGGGCTGTGCTGAACCCTGCCGAGGAGGCCTTCTGTCTGAAACCAGGGACCTCTAACATTCACAAAAGCTTACGAAGCTGGAAAGCATAAGGGAATCTGCCTTATCAAGCTCCCACAGAGAAGCTCAGTGATTTGCCCAAGATCGGACAGCAAGACAGGGGCAATTCTAGGGACAGAGCCCAGGAAGGCCTGGGAACTTGTTTCCATTGCTCCAGCGCTATCTCAAGGCACAGGACTCAGAGCTGAATGCCACTGCAGTGTCTGCATTGCTGCACATGCATATGTGGGGTCTGAGACCATGGGGATGTTTACGCCAGCTTTTAGCTTACTGAGGGCGTACATACGCTCCTTTCTGGGGGTGAGGTATCATCCTTGAAGTGGGAGAAAAATACTGGAAGGAACCAGAAACTCTGGGCACTGGGCAGAACTAAATCAGCCGGAATGCAAGGTAACAGAAAGAACTGCTAGCATTTTAGCCTACAAGACACACACACAGTAAAGATGGTGAAGATGAAACTTAAAGAAGTGTTTTGCCCAGCATTGTACAAAGACAAATGGGAATGAAGGTGAAGAATAAGAATACCAAAGCTTACACCATGTTGCATTGTCCTCCAGATAGTCCTCTGGGAAGCAAGAGGGAAACAGATTCAGGGAACAGAAAAACAAAACAAAACAAAACAAAATAAACCACAGGTTATACCAAACAAGCAACCACAGAGAAGATAACGAGTCTTTATAAGCAGTTGATTTTAAATGAGAAATCTCAGATCATGCTCTACAGAAGCAGCTGAGCTCAGTGGTTAAAATTATTTAGTTTCTGACAGCATTTATCATACTGAACTTTAGGTGTAATTGCTAGATGCCTAGCCTAAGGTTGTTACTTTTTGGCACTTTGTAGTAGAGGGATAGGGAATGACTTCTCTGCGCTGTTTAAATGTATACTTTAGGATGAGATGAATCATGCTTTAGAAATATTTGATCTCAGTTTAGTTGTCTAAACCTATGTTTAGAAGACCTTTATTTATCTCTGTTGACAGTAAAAACTACAGTCATCTAGACTGCAAATCTAGATAGCTGGTTATAGGTATCTACACTATGGATCTCTATTGAATCAGAAAAGTCCTCATTTTTGCCTCTGTTACAGTCAGTAGAGAAATAGGATGGAATCCAGTTACCTAAATAAGGGCATAGAAAGTGAATTTAGTAGCTCTGAGGTATTCCATCTTACTTCCAGCCAGGTCTCCTGTAACTTTTCTTTCACATTTGCGCATCTTGAAGACCATAGGCATCTCAAATAGCATTAGGTGGCTATGTTTATGTAACTGAATTCCACCCAGAGGGACTTGCAGAGAAAAGCTGGGGCTCAGTTCTGTTCTCCCAATTGGATGCCACATAGCAGGCATCCTCTAGGGTGTCCTACCTGGCCTTCAGCTGCCAGTCCAGGAGGGCATGGACATCCCAAAGGATTGTCCTATATGCCAGCTCAGTTAGATGTCTTAGATATGCCGAGGCATCTCAGTGTTGCATATCTACATGTGGCTATCTCAGTTGAGCCTTTCATTTCCCAATCTGTGAGAGATGTCTGTGACAGATGGGGTGAATCAGTCTCCGAAGATGTGTGTCTCTCTCCATTGACTTCAGAAAGAGCCTGACTTTTAGGTCCTGTGCTGTGAAGCTGTGATTGAATTGCCTCAGAGTAAGTATCTTGAATTGCCTGAGATGCTGCAGCATATTCTACCCACTCCTCACTGCGGCTCCAGAATCATACTGGTGTCCTCTAGTCCTGTGCCATATCTGCCAGTCCTATGTTTCAGATACTCTGGGGTGTCTCAGGTGGTGCTTTACATCTATGCTTAGACAATTCTCTCAAGCTCTATGTAATTTCTTAAAGACATCTGATGCTTTCTAAACCAGCTATACCACTGCTTTTGGGGGATATTTAGATTTTTTTTCACATTTCTCACAATTTATTTTGATCTAGGTCTTGTTTATTAAGCCTTACTGGTTATAGCTATGACAATAACACAGGGAAACTGTTCTCCCTCTTGGAATGGAATAGCTGGATTAGTCATACAAGTTCAGGCAAGGATGAAGGAGCATTTTCTCAGAAGGGTTCAGTACCTGGTGACTTCAGTGTAGGCTTCTTATGAGGGCTGCTTTGTGCAACATACCTGACAAAATATGCTTACCTGAATTAAGCTTATAAATATCAGCAGATTATGAGGGATATGAGCAGGAGTAAAAAAAAATCAGTTCAGATATGCTACATGTTTGTATAAGATTGAAAGGAAATATTTACTAAACTTGGTCTCTTCTGAAGACATACTGTCAAAGACAGAATTGTTTGTCACTTCTTTCGAGGTTTACATAGCTGCATGTTTGGACTTTGCGATGACAGTTTAAAGTTAAGTGGTCTGACAGTGTTTTATGAATACAAACTCCAGAACAGACTTCTAAAAGCACTGAACAGTCAGCTGACTCAAATGGAAGGATTTGTTTCTTATATCTATAGTAATCACAAGGGGCTTTAACTGTTTGATATGACTATGAAAACACTAATATTGTTGTATGTTTGTATTAAGCAAGCAATAGAAAATTATGTGTGTGCGGACTGGAGAACAGCTGTGAGTGGGATTCTCCTTCCATCCTTTTGCATTGCAAGGGTGAGGAGGATCTAACTGAAGCTGGTCCTCCAGGCTCTGTCTATAGTTAATGAAGAGAGATACGTGATTCAGGGAATGATTCAGCACATTAAACACCAAGGATCTAATGTAGGCAGGTTGAATGGTGTTCCTGTGAGGTAGGAGTGCAGCATTTCTATCTTTCTGGATAAAATTACCTAAGTTGGTGTGAGATGCAGGCAGTGACCTTTCCCAAGTGCTGCTAAGGGTTTACAGCTCTAAAACAAGGCCTTCTGCTCTAATCCTCATAAACAGCCTTTCCTTGCTCCAGCTGAGGTCAGTAGCCACCTCTAACTTGAGAGATTGTTGGTCTTAACCCAAAAGGAGATAACACGTGCATCACTGCCATTTGGAGATGGATTTGATACCAACACTCATCATTAACAGGCCACAAGTAGCTATTATTTTAAATATCTCCAGCAAGCAAAACAAATAGGTATTGGGCTTGAACACTTTTAAAAGTAACAGCAGCAATGCTAAGCTCTTTGTTTTTTCTGAACTAATGCACGAACAAACCTAGCTGAATCATATGGAGACATGTTCCCTTTTGAAAGTCTACAAGATATTATGAGTTATAAAGAATTATCTGCATTGGCAATTTTCATTAGTTACAGCCTTTAAAGCCCAGCAGCATGTGACACATCTCTGCTTTATTCAGGATGCTGCTCAGTACTTTGGAAGCTTGTAGTTTAAAAAAGATATTACTGTGTTTAGAAGAATTCTCCTTATGTCAGTATGGTATGTCTCTTAAACTTGTCTGTTTCATTGAACAAATGCTTGAACTGTCCTTACAACACCAGAGTAATTAAAGCTGAACTGTGCTACCAGCCTTCCTTTTTATGTGCTTCCTCCCACTTCCTCTGTTTGCAACCTTTAGCTTTGTCCGGAACATGACTGAAACCTACAGGCTTTGGTCACCTTTTGCTTTACCTTGGCCAATTCTAGATCAAGATCCAGACCTCTGCACTGAGCAATGCACAAGGGCTTGTTCTTTGAATCTAAAGCGAAAGGGTAAAATTAAGAACCTGTCAAATACCTGTCAATACTAGCCAGATTTTTAGCCTGAGATACTACACTGGCTTATGAATCTGCTGTGGTAGAAAGACCTAAGCCTACAATGGAGGTAAACATCATCTTTTCTGCTTCTCCTTTTAGGATAACCAGGCTACACGATTTCCAGAAAAGCAGAGAACTAACAAACATTGCTTTTTGCTGCAGGGTAATCCCATGTCCTGACTAGAAATGCCATGATATTTTTTTAGCTGAATTGCAACGAAGATTGACAGAATACAGTACATAGATAGAATACAGCATAGATAAAGGCAATTGGAAAGACTTGGCACTATGGAAGACTACTGTGATTGTCAAAGGAATTTGCTGAATGATGGTGTCGAGGAGATACCCGGGTCCTTATCTGAATTAGTATATTTGGGTTCCTGCTCAGCAATTTAAGCTGTGTATGGGACAAACCTCTAGACTTCTTAGGCTTGTGATCAGAACCATAGCAAGGCATTTTGGTGCTCCAGTGCAGCTAGCACCTGCCTGGTACCCAGCAGGAGTGCAGCTCACCGAATCCTCATACCCCCAACTAACTGGCTGTTTCCAGCTGGGCACTCCTCTCCCCTCTCGCTACAGCCCTGAGCACGACTCTCTTCAGCAAGACAGACCAATGCTGTGCAAGTGTTCAGCAGTAAGCTCGGCAAGCGGAGGGTATGAGATACAGTCTGTTTTAATTCAGATGCTTTAAAACTCTTTAATTTTGCTCATTGGCTTTACCTCGAGATGATTGCTGAGACAGTACTAACAGTTATAATAATTAGCCCACTATAAATCTACAGCAGGAACATCGAAGTCTGAAATGTGAATCCAATGACTGGTAGTAAAGAAAATAATCTTATGTTAAAGTCTTGTTTTCAAAATGATTGCATAAATAAAGCAAGATTAATGATCACTGAAGTTTTAGCTGATAAAAGTCAATTTTTGAGATGGATGGAGATAAAGCAGTGGTAATTTTATAATTAAGTAAAGAAGTGGAACAAATCAATGTGCCTTTGCAAGTGTGTATGTTAAAGAACTAGCTGCTAAAAATTGCTTTAATATATAAAAACATTTTTAATAAAATAAAATAAAAAAATATTGCTGTAGATCACTTTTCAAAGAGAATTTGTACTGCGAAATACCTGTCGTGACTCATCTGTTTTTTGGCCTGCAGGAAAGAGCTTATTCTTGTCTAACATTTCTACTACGTAAAAACTAAGTCATATTGTTCTCCTATAATGCAATTCTGTGCCATTTCCAATGGAGAAAAAACGATTTACTGAGTGCTGGAACAGCTGGCATAGAAACTATGTAGAGTGATTATGAAATTATTAAAAAAAATTGTCAAGAGATAATCACTCTTCTACCAGATTACCAAGCCATTTCTACTAATTCGAAAATGGGATATATTTTGCCTTACCAGCCTATCCAAACTTGTGCCAGCAGCAGTTGTAGGTCGCTCCTCTGGGTTATATGGTCTAAAGCGGGTGTTGAAATTTTCAGGGACAGAACGGGCAGATCTCAAGGCAGGTGCTGGTTTAGGTTGGCCACATCCTTGGAAAACCTGAGGAAGACATTGTAGGTTATATGACAATCATCAAAAGAGGGAAGCTAGTATTTTACAGCCTCTTTATTCTCTCTTTCATATATTTGAAACCAGCTTTGATTGAAATTTTGATAATAGTGAATTGAGCTCTTGCCCTCCATTAAAACTCAGATTAATAATTAAGCATTATTAATTACTTGGTGAAGTTACAAAAACATATAGGGACCTTAAAAAACCCCTTAATTTAGGAAGGTGATTATTCTAAGAAGTTAACAACTGAAAGCATTTTAATTGCTATCTTTCCAGGAAGAGAAATGAGTTAAAGGAAGTCCTTTGTGGCAGGACTTAGTTGATAATTGTTTTAGTTTTTGTTAGAATGTGGTATTTACCCAGAATCACAGCTCATTCATAATCCCTACCCACAGCTCTTCCTACCTGGTAATTTTGTTTGTAGTCTCAGAGAAAAGGTCAATGATGAAATAGTCTTATAACTGGATTACTTTCTTATTCCCTAGCAAGTCTCTCCCTAGAAGAGGGGTGAGGCATATTGAGTGGGCAATAGTGAGAACTATTTTCTGCTAGTGTGTTTGTTTTCTAGGTATAAAAAATAATGTTCAGGGTTATGAAATTTTTTATATACTTCGATTTGGAAAAAAGTTTCAGTAGCATATATCCGGTGGATACTAAAGGACACAGAGGACGCTTTTGACTATTGGATATCAAGTATATATCCCAGAGGAACTCTCACAGAAGTTGTTCGGCTGAAAGGAAGTGTAATATTCACAGAGTTAAATTTTTCAATTGCTCTGATGAAGTAGGATCCTAGTGTTTGCCTTCATAACAACCTTTTCAGTTCTGGAATCATCTTTCTTTTTTGTGACCATTGTATTTTGTCTGTTTCAACATTTTGCCTCCATTCAGAAGAAAAAAAATTAAATGTCAGAATTTCTTGTAAGATATATTTTACAAAACCCTAATGCCAGACACAAACTATCCATCTGAATGAGCTTTGTGGAGGTGAAAACTCTTACGCAGGTGCTGTGTTTTGTTTGTAGGACCAGATTATTCCTTTTTGTGGGGCAGATAACAGCTATGTTGTGAGTCGGCAATCAAAAAGACTCGTGTTTCACTTTTAGACTTTTAGATTTTCTGCCTTGAGTGGTTGTCTCTGAAGTAGCCATGGATGTTGTGACTTTTGTTGCTTTCAGGATACATTACAATTGGCACTTTATTATGTTTCCCGATGTTAATTTAGAGGCCCCAAATGAATCAAAATTTGCTGAAAGAAACTGATTCGTACTAAATTTATGTCCAATCATCAGGTCTGTTCTGGCTTAAAGTCCAGCAAGTCAGCTGCTGTATGTCCATTGGGATTTTTAATTTATGAGTGGAATACTGCTTGGTCTGGTTTGAGACTATCTGTAAGATTTTTTTAGTAGTTTCTAGCCTCCCAAGTCATGAGGACTATTGGACAATAAATTCATTTAATCAAACAGAAAAGATGATTTTAGCTTGTAAAGTTTTAAATTTTTCAGCAGGAAAGAATCTTATTTTTCCTCTGTGAAGAAAATTTGGCTAAGATTAATGTTCAGGATTTACTCATGATTGTGTATGATACTGTACATTTTAAAGGGCCAAATATATGTTGGGGGCATCAGTTATACTTACAAAATTTTACTCATATTTCTTCTGACTGAAGATAAGTTATGTGCAGAAAATGTAACCATTTGTCTAGATATCTATGAAATCCCATTTAGTAAATTAAGCAATCAGGTATTTGCTTACAAAGACAAGTGACAGTTATCCAAAACATGCAACTTGACTCTCAGGGGAAAGGAAAGTGAGGGTACTGAATCTTCTCATTAAATTTCACAGTGTGTGACTGTTAGGCTACTTGTATAACCATGTGGAATAACTGCGAGTCTACATAATTTATATTTCATTTTTCTTATGACATACTGAAAAAAATCCAGGATAGACTTTGTGGCATTTAGCTTCATACAAATAGTTGTAGCAAGTAGTTTTATATGAACAAATTTACATACAGCCAGACAATAATAGAGATGGAAATTAGGTAGCAATTTTTACATCACAGAAGAAGAAATAATTTACTTTTTAAATGACACGGCAGAAATGCAGTAAGGATACAATATTCACTAACTAAATTTTGAGTGCAAAAGAGACATTTTCTAATTTGTGTCCAGGTATTAACTGACTAAACAGAAAATGTAAAGCTGATAACTGAAATTAACAAATGCTTCCTAAGAAGCAGTACATCAAATACTTTCTTCACAATGCTACTCAGAGATACTGAGCAATTTCTGGAAAAATATTCTGGTGTTTCATTACGTGTGTCGTGAATAGGCAGCATGAATCCACTCTCTTTAAAAAATTGCATTTTACATGTAATTGGTGCAGTCCATTTCATTTGAATTTAGAGAAGGGATTCCATTTGAAATTAAGAAACCTAAATTTAGGTATGTAGATACAGGTGTCTATATTTAAGCTAAACATCTATGCTCCCGTTTTAGACAGTGGAGATCAAAATCTCCCTTCAGTTGCTCTCACATCAGCATCTATAATCATTTGTGATGTCCTGGGATATCCGAGACATCTGTTAAGATTGTCTTAACACAAGACCATTCCCCACTGAACTGCAGCTAAAGCTCAAATGGGTTATCCTAGGGTTTCACAAAGAGCACCAGACCTCTGTGGTCAGGGAGATGAACCAAGCCATGAGGTCAAGTCAACAGAGCCGGTGAAGAATTACACCTATTGAGCTGACTAAATGGAGGTATCTACTTCAGGACTAGGAAGCAGATACAGTAAAAAAAGACTCCTTTTCCCAGGAGACCTCACAGTTTTGAATCCCAGCAGATAAGAGTTTTTTCTCTATGAAGCCTCGAGTCACACTGTTATTTAGACATGTGCTAGTGCTCAGTGTTTCCTATTGAGTGTCTCTGTATGACTCTGCCCCATTGACTCTCTCATCTTCAGATAGAGTAGCATTGATTTTTTCCTGAAATGTCATTATATTTTTCCTGCACAGGGCTCTGGAAAGAACACAGATAAATGAAGAGGTTTTGTTAATATGAAACTCAGAGTCTATTTTAAGAAGAACCTTGGATGTAGTTTTATGAAGATTTCCTCTTCATAAATAATGCATAGGTAGTCTGCTATGTCATGGAGCTCATTCATCCTTTTAGCTGAAGTAATTGCCGAAAAGGAACATACATCTATAGGTTAAAATGGCACATCTATCAGCTCAGATAAAAGTAGATTTAAGACTTACTAAAGGGAGACTCAGTTATGGGATAGCCATTAGGAAAGTGGAAAAATCTTGGCATGGCAGCCAAATGACACAGCAACCAAACATATCTTTATAGAACCAGACTATTTAAAATGCAGCAAATAGTCCAGTATGTTGTGTTTTGAGTAGCAACGAATACAAATTTATGCTGATGCAACCAGATTAGGAATTTTCTCCACTTTGAAGAAAAATGGATGTTATAATATCTTTTCTGCTGTTTTTTGAGTTTTTCTCCACTTCTTGTGAATGAGCAATCTCTGCAGATGTCAACTACTGAACGTTCATATTGTTAAAATGGAACAGATGTAGGATTTACTCTTTGACTTGAAGCAGAAATCAAAAGTAATGGTACTGACAGCCTTATGGGAAGATTGTGAAGGCCCCCAAAATAATTTCGTTTTGGCCAGGATTGAAATGAGCGTTTATATGTTACGACTCTCTGAATATGACTCCCTGAATTACCTCAGGGAGAATGAGAATAAGAATGAGGTAAATGTGTGCTATGACTAAGACTTGGATATGAACCATGGGAAACAATACACAGAATATGAAACTTTTACCTGAGAAATAATCAAGCTGTTGCTGAGCACTGAGTTTGGCACTATAATGTTCAAATACCAAAGAGGCATCACTGGCAAATAACAAAGACATTTCAATAATGAAGATAACGTGTCTGTCTCAGGCATTATCAGGTGAAACCCAAGGTAAATCTGTTGCAACCTGACTTCTACCAGTGGCAACCTTCAGGGAACACCACTGAAGTCTGGGTAGACCCAGATTGCAAAGCCTACTCTTAAAAAGTGCTGATGTCTTGGGAGGCATCTCAGACAGCGCAGACTGATTGTTTTTGCACTCTTTGTGGTTTGGCTTGCAGAAGGTCAGAATGGCTGCAGGTGTTAGATGATGAAGCTATGGAAGTTGGTTTTGATGCTCTTCAGTCCTTGCCTTTTTTTGGAGAGGGGAAACTCGGGTCTGATTCAGAGCACGTAGATTCCTCTGGCAGAAAGGCCTCAGGGTCTGACTTTCTAGACCATTGCTCCTTTTTGAAAAGCATCTCCAGATATTGCAGCTGTCAGGAATGTGACTTTCCCTGAGGCAAAATAAGGACCTCGTGTGGCTGTCGTTCAGGGACATGACAGCCACACAAGGTGAGCAGTGTGTGAAGCCTAGAGATTTGTGGTAGACTTTCTAGACAGCCAGTGCTGAATATAGACTGCAGAGAAATATCAAGAAAATGGAGAAAGATTCCAGCCTCAGGAAGGATTGGAGGATCTTAACATAATGCTAGTACCTGGTTAATGTCAACTGTGCTAAAAGAATCAACTGCATTCAGCAGACAAACAAGAAAAGTTAATGGTCTAGGAACAGAAATTCTCCATTTTATGCAGTGACAGGTACTGGGATATGGCTGAGTCTGTATGTCCTTGGTTGGAAGTACAAAGATAGAAGAGGTACATGTGGCACCTCTATAATTCTCTGCCTTGATATTGATGTGCACCCATCAAGAGTGGAAGACAGAGGGTTTGTGTCTTCTAAGGAAATGAAAGACAAGGCGTGAACTCAAGCAATAAGCTCTGACTGTCTGCACTGATTAATTGCTAACTCATTGGCTTTTTCTTGGACTGCTCCAACTTGCTCTTGGCAGAATGAAACAGCTCCAGGGAAGGTAGCTCTCAGCAGTATAGAAATGAATCAGGCTGTGACACTTCGGCCTCAGGATCAGGCACTGGTCCTTGTCCCCCTTTTATTTATTAGTATAACTGTAACCATGAAGACTATTTCTCAGAAGAATAGTGCTGAATAAGAGGTGCATATTTATAGGAAAAAGATATTGGACAAAACCTTCAGTACTACATCAAGTGAAGAATGGAGGGACAAACGATAAAAATGGACACTTAGGAAGTTCATGATGTATTTTTCTGCTGATGTCTAAAATTGAAGACTTCATCATTCACATAAGAGCATGCGTTCTTACTTATTTGTATACACTTATTATGTTGGAAAGTACATTGTTGCTCACTTAATTTTGCCTCCATATGCACAGTAATGTACAGTCAATGTGTTATATCAAACATACTTCTATTTTTCTCTAATAAATGTCAATATGTAATTGCAGCTGGTATAATTACAAAACATCATTTTGTGATAGAAAGACAAATTGATAGTACAATTTAATGCAAATGAGTTTTGGAATACGGCAATTTTATATAAATATTTGAAACAGAGAGGGATGGATTTTGGATTAAATGAACTCTGGGTCTTCTGCCCACAAAGAGGATGAGATTAGCGAGAGGTCCTTGAGGAGGAAACTGTTTTCATTTGTTCCACTCCTTTTAAAAGAGAAACAACATTATAAAAAATGGCCCCAAATTCTACTGAATACAGCATAGAGCCTCCTCCCAGACATCAATCAGATTTTTAGGTAGGAAAAGCTGCATGTCTGTGGTGAAGAATAATCTATGTGTATGTGGGTGTTGCAGGCATAACATTATTAGTGCATCATCATTTTCCCATTGTAAAAATGTGCTGACTGACTTTTGGAAAAAAAGCTGTGATTCCTAGTCACCACATTTTCAGTGGGTACAGTCAAATGCAAGATAGAAAATTGTTTGAAGAAAGAGAAAATAGCGTGATTTCAGCACTGTGCCTGAAGCTTTCTGAGCAGCGTCTCAGAATAATTGACAAGCATGGCTTTTCTCCTACATTAGGTCTGCAATTGCATTCCATGCACCCCATTACATCTGGCAAGGTAGCTGTCATTTTCACTGAAGCTCTAAGTGGCCAGTATGTATAAGGGGGAAAAATTAGACGACAGATGACTGATTCAAAGTCCGCTCGTATATCATCTCTACAGATCTGACGTGACATAGGAGAACACAGCACTAAACCCAAAGTCTTTGTTTCTTATACTTTTCTTTAAGAATAAAGCATTTCCATGTGTTAGGACCTGAAAAAAAGATGGATATAACCTAGGAAAACAAGGAAATCACATTTCAGAGAATAATGGTCTACACAGAAATATACAAAGGCCCCTCAAGGATAGACAGCTCTGTTATCTATGAAAATATAATAAAATAAATTTCACTGATATAATTTGGTTTCTGTTTCTCAAGATTTAAAAAAATACTGGCTAAGGTTTCTCTTAGAAGAAAAACTTTACATTGCAAATGGAATTGCTGTGATTTATTAATCGTTACAGCAAATAAAATATTTCTGAGGGACAGGAGAAACAGTCTGCTCTGCTACAAATGAGTAGTGAGATGAGCTTCTGCCAAGGTGATGTCATTGGACTCTGGCAGGGGATGCAGCGTCCCAACTAATGGAAACACTGTGAGAAGCAAGCAAGTAAAAAGGAAAATGAAATACACCTGAGCCTTGAGTGAGTTTTCAGTGAAAATATATTTTGTTTCTTTTTTTGATGTAAGGCCTGAGTTTGCTGAAGCCAGTCTTTAATTCCCAAAATATTTGAAAGAATTTGGCTGTTAAACGCCTTGACCACTGCTGCCAGAACAAAGTCTCATCGCGCAGGATGTAGACTGCTTTTAAAATCTGAGTAACTTCATGTACGTTGAAAGTAAAAAGCATCTTGAAGGAAATCCTTAGCAACCTGCAGCACTGGGGCCATAAAAAGCATCTAATTTTGGGTTGGCAGGAAGAATATTGACCTCAGCCTCCTGCCTTTTGTCCCCACAATTTTCCCAGCTATGGCAGCTTCCTTCCAAGCAATGGAAATTCACTGGCTCAGATGGCAGTCTAGCCAGCACCTCACTGACTACCGGGAGATCAATCGGAGGTAGAAACTCCTAATGCAGAGAACCTGGCAAACTGTTGACTTTAGATTTTGAGCTGCAGTGCACTGACGAATGTTAAGGAAAAACCATTAATTGTTGACTATTGGGTCAACAGCATCTGTCACTGAATTCGAAGGATCTTATTAACATGAGGTTCAGAGGTGGTGGTGATCTGTGTATACACATGCACACTAAAAATGGAAAGGAGGAAGCTGGTATTATTAACTCTGTTTATCTTCGTGTCAGCATCCAAACAAAACTCTATCAACCTGAGGTCTGGTAATCAGAGGCTGTCCAATGTAATGATATTTCCCTTGAGTGGCTATTAAAGGAGGTTAAATGGAACATTTTGTGTATTCACCTCAAACACATTGTACTTCAGTCTGACCTAGACAGATCAAAATGTGTTTGGAAGTTAATATGGAGAATCACAGATGAGACACAAGCAGAAGTTACCAAATGTACTCTGCAGGATATTGCTTACAGAGTTACCGCTAATTTTCAGCACTCTCTCTTTTCCTTAAATCTCTTACAGCTATTAATTTGGAGTTTGCTAAATGGCACCTTTCTCCTTGCCACTCCCTTCTGAAAACTTTGAGCTTGTTTAACTAGATGAAGGATTCAAAGGCAGCCTGGTGAACTGTCGAATGAGCAAAAGCAGTTTCTAGTGGTCTGGCCAATCTTTCTTAAAGTCTGGACAGAAAAATGGTGGAGACGTTTTTCCCCTGCTTGTGACATTCATCAACAGAGAAGGCGCGACTCACACAGTACCTTTGCCGACACCTGCATGCTGTTTTCTTGCATGTTCATGATGGCTTCAGAAATCTTGACATCGATAGGATCCATGACTGATTCAATGTTGAATGGTCCCTCTAATCTCTCCGCTACCAGAAGCATAGCATCTGTTAAAACACAAAGCAGCCATTCCCTTAAAGAAGGGATACCTTTGGGTGCCTCAGGCAGCGTCGCCAGCCGGAGGCATGGGTACCGAGCGCTCCCAGGCAGGAGCCCGTGGGGACGTGTGGCGGTGGAACCATGAGGCTTGCAGGGCAGCTTCCCCACTGCCAAAAATATCTTCCCCTACCACTATCACCACAGAAAGAGGAATAAAGGATGTAAAAGTTAGATTAATAATAGTTGCCATAGAATTATTGAGCTTGGGGTAAAATTCTTTTACACAGCATTGCACCACTCAAAGCAGCCAGTGCTCTGGAGTGTTCTTATGTAGTCTCCTTCCTGAGAAAAAGCAGGATGATAGAAATGAATCCCTGGGGTATGTTCTTAGAGTTTGTGTGAGATGATGAAAACTTTGATATGATATATCAGGGTGTTATAATTAAAGCAGCTGTTCTTTCTGACCTTAATGATCTCATTTTCTTGCAATATGAACAGCAGATGAATATTGGATTTCTGCCATAGGTATAGGTATAAACCATGTTTGCCTTGCTACATTTTCAAAACATGGTTGAAAGTTTTATGCAGAAAAATATATTCTTTGTATGTTTTGGATTTTAAAAACAATTGTTTTCTTAATTTACAATAGAGCCCCTCTCCAAAATAATTTTATCTATTTGTGTTTATTAACTAGTAAAACCCAAGCAACTGAACAGAAATTAATAACAGTAAAAAAGGTTTTGCCATACATCACATATGTTTGTTTATGCAGACACAAATTCATCACAATTTCTGTGGCAATAGCCGTGCGATAAACTGGATTTATACTACACCTTTGAGCATCATATTTTATCCTTGTCTCATATGTTAGCATTTGAAATTTTCAGCATCTAATTAGCTTTAAACAGATGCCACTTGCAATTTTAACGTGATAAACAAAAATCTTCACATGCTCTCTTCTTTATCCCTCAGACTTAGGCTCCAAAAGGTGCTAACCAGACTTCCTTCCAAACTAGATCCCATGCGTGTTTTGCTGTTGTAAGCACCAGTCCCATGGCAGCTGTGTGGAGAAGGCACGGAGCACCCCGTAGCCCCGATGGCAGTGTTAGGTCTGCACTTGTCTGGGGAGTCCCGGGGCTTCTTACCAGCCTGCATGTCCGTCTTCTCCCTCCCCACAGAAGCACATGTGTGTGGATGTATGGGAAGAAGAGGCTGGTGCCTCACCCCAGCAGTTAAGACACAGACTCCTGTGGACAGCCTGATCTGAGGGCTACAATGTGTTGTTTATATGCAGTCAATGCATGCCTGAAAATCCCACTGAAACTGAAATTACTTGGCAGCGCAAGTACCTAAGCACTTTTGCAAATTCGTGTCTAATATTTCACAGTACTTTTAGGCTATAAAGAGAGTAATGCCAGTTATTTGGAGTGGGGCGTATAACACTTGTTGGTAGCTGTGAGAAATGGTGAGATGATAGGAATTTGGTTTCAAACAGAGGTGTTATTTTGGCTGTACATTATTTTAAAATTCTTTAGTTTAAACCCTTTCCAGTGGGAAACTCAGTGAAATAAGCACCTAGCTCTGACACAGAAGCAAAACAGTTTTTGTACACACAAAGATACACACACCTATACACATGCACGCGCATACACTTAAAGATTCCTGCAATAAGTTAGCAATTTTTCCACATGCAAGGAGAATTTTTAAGTGTGGACTAATATAAAGGATTTTCTCCCTCACACGTTTGGAATGACTTGTATAAAACATTTATGCCTTAGCACTTAGTGAGCAATGGGATCAGCCTAAATCCTACCTGCCACAACCAGTATGAGGCGTTGTTAGGGCACAGGTCTTGGTGGCTGGATTTTGGTGGTTTAGTTCAGGGTTAGGGTTAAGATTAGTGTTAATGTATAAAACAGTTACAAGGTTTTTTTTTTTTTTGGTAGAATTACCCCACAGGTTAAGTTAAGGACAGGCACCTCTTTGTCCGAGCACACCTTAGTTAGGGAACTAGCAGCTTGGACAAGTCTAGTGCTAAGCTCAAGTATGTGTTTTGGATAAGGGACTGTGTTGAAGTAGAGTTCAGTAAATAGGTAATTGCTGGACACCCTTCATGAGAATGGGTGGTGGCTTGAGTCTACTTGCTGTTTCTTCTGATGGCATGGGGCAGTAGTTCTGAATTAAATCTTGAAGTAGAATTTCAGCTATGTGGCAGAAAAGTGCATCATCCTTAACTGAACAAAAGAACTACAGCTTTAACGTAAGAACAGCCTTTCCTCAAGCAAGTGGCTTCAACTTCAAAGTTAATAGTTCTAGGAGATGCAAACTAAAAATCTGTTCCTGGCTTGGACAGTTTCCATCTTTAGAAAAAACATCCTTTAGCTCATCAGCTTCTATTTTCTGAACCTTAACCCTATCCATAGACTTAGTCTTTCCTTAGTGTTTGCACTGGAAGTGGGCAGAGGCTAAGAAATGTGGGTAATTCCTGGTTGCCAAAGGTCTCTGTGAGCTTTTTGCTACGTTGAGCTTCCTTGTTTGATGTAGTATGGTATAGGTCTGATGGTGGTTTGAAGAGCTTGGGTTCAAGTTAAGCTTAGAGTCAAGTTTATGTTTCAATGACATGGACTATAACTTTATGCTTAAAAGAAAAAGGAAAGAAAAGGGAAGGGAAGGGAAGGGAAGGGAAGGGAAGGGAAGGGAAGGGAAGGGAAGGGAAGGAAAGGAAAGGAAAGGAAAGGAAAGGAAAGGAAAGGAAAGGAAAGGAAAGGAAAGGAAAGGAAAGGAAAGGAAAGGAAAGGAAAGGAAAGGAAAGGAAAGGAAAGGAAAGGAAAGGAAAGGAAAGGAAAGGAAAGGAAAGGGAAAAGAGAGAAGAGAGAAAAGAGAAGAGAAGAGAAGAGAAGAGAAGAGAAGAGAAGAGAAGAGAAGAGAAGAGAAGAGAAGAGGAAAGAAAAGGTAAGGTAAGGTAAGGTAAGGTAAGGTAAGGTAAGGAAAAGAAAAGAAAAGAAAAGAAAAGAAAAGAAAAGAAAAGAAAAGAAAAGAAAAGAAAAGAAAAGAAAAGAAAAGAAAAGAAAAGAAAAGAAGAAAAGAAAAAAGAAAAGAAAGAAAAGAAAAGAAAAGAAAGAAAAGAAAAGAAAGAAAAGAAAGGAAAGGAAAGAAAAGAGAAGAAAGAAAAGAGAAGAAAGAAAAAAGAAAAAGAAAAGAAAAAGAATAGAGAGCAAAATCAAGCAGTAGATCTCAGGTTGTCCATATTCTTTAATTGCTATCTCCTTCTCTGGCTTGGAATGACTTTGGACCATTTTTGATTGGAGCTACAATGTGGGACAGAACTAGTGTTAAACTAGAGGCTTGTACAGGGACATATTTGAAGAGGCAGAGTCTGAGAAATGGATTAAATGCTGAGATGAGAGAGGCTTGAAGGGCTAAGGTAAAACAGGTTCCTCCTGCAACATTATTTCTGAGGCTGACACATGTTGTGCTTCCAGTTAAGGCTCATTTTAGGGCTCAGCTCAGACTACAAGACTTGGTCAATTGCACAGTTCAGCTGAGCTCTTGCATAAATGGAAAACTAATGTTGTTTGAGGACTCATTTCATCTTCTTCAGTTTCAGCAGGTGTGTGGGGCCATGACTGATTTAGCAGTGACTGGGCTGCTGGGTTACTTCTGTCTCCTTTTGATAGGAGTACAAGCTCAGTCGGGCAAAAAAGGATAAGCAAGTGCCACTTCTATGAACTCCAAAATTATTTTCTTAGCCTCTGTCTGACTGAGCTCTTCCTTTTACCCTTTCTTTAACCACCATATTGTCCCTAATATTAAGTTAAACCTATCCAGATGATATCTGAGAGCCCTAGAATGAGAGAAGCCTTGAAGAACAAGGCAGTCATATTATTGCGAGTGTGCAGGCCCCTTGGGAACATAATCACTATTGTAATTAACTAGCTTCTATCTACTTATTCTTTGAGTTAGTCCTCAGATTAAAATTCAGACTGAATTTCCTATTCTTAACATTGATCTCTAGAAAAAAATAAAACCACAGTGTGTTGTCTTAAGGTGGACTCCTTCCTTGGAAAATATTTCCTCAGCTCATTAGGTTGCATCCTTTTGTTTGCCAACCTTAACCCTCACTGCAGTGCTAAATCTTATTATTCACTTGCACAACTCTATATGAACACATAAAATATATAGACACCAGGTCTCCTATGCAACTGAATGAAATAAAAGTTGTTAGGTTGAATATAGTGAAAATCAGATGAAATTTAGTGATCTGAGATTTATGACAGGACAGTCAAAATGATTTAATGGCCCTTCCCAGACTGTAGCTCTTCAAATCTATAATCATGTAACAAGCACAACACTGTTGTCCCAAGTCTCTTTTTTCTCCTAAAAAGGTTATGAATATTATTACAGGAGAAGCTGGAAAGCTTTCAAAATGAAGTTAAGAAAAATCTATATGCCTCAGTCTTGAAATCTTCATTTTCAAGAACAGATCCTTGAACTCAAAGAAAGCCTAATTCAGTTCAGTGGGATTCTGTGTGGGTTTAATAATTTCTCAGTCAGCTCGAATAGGAGATATTGGGAGCTTAATTATTGTTTGCGCTCTGAAAACTGATTGATTAATTGACTACCTTTTTTTTATGTTGTTAATACACTTGGACTGTATTGTTCAATTACATACGTTCTTAATTTTTACCTCTTTCGCATTTTTCAAAATCTGCTTTTCTTAGACTAAGTACGTGTCTTCTCTCTCCACATACTACAGCACTTGGCAAAAAGCTGGCATCTAGCTGCTGGGTAAAGGGATCAGGAACTCAGTTTAGGTAAGTCATTCTTGCATTGCGGGTTTGTTAGCGACTCTGAAACAATAAACATGACTAATTGCTCACTTGAGGACATAGGCTTGCAAAACAGTCCTGAGAAAGTGCAGAGCATATGGCACACTAGATTCACTGTCAGTGCCATTGCTCTCGAACTCTCCTGCTAGATGTGTGTTGCTCAAAACAGGAGTGGGGACCTTCCTGATGCAGTAAAAATACCAAGTCTACTGGAGTCCCAGGTTGTATGTCTCTGCTAACTGAGCACAGCAGTGCTGTTTAACTGCTTTATATTCCCTTGTCCACACCAAGAAATACCATAGGTATTTGACAGTGGCTTCCTTATTTCATTTGAAGCAATATATAAGAAAGAGATCCTGCAGAAATTTTTGGTTTACTTCATGGATTTTATTTTTTAAAGTTTTATAGGTGCCATTTTAATGAGATGCACAGGACAAAGCTGATCACCATGCTAAGTGATTTATTGTATATCTTAAAATTTCAGAAGGCCATTTGTGAATTTCAGGATACGATGATGTTTTCTGAACCCTGACCATCTCCAGGCAAAATAATGGATAGACTAATGACATAAATAGACAAGAATCTGCCTCTGTTTCCTAGGAACTGCATCAAGCCACTGTCTTTTTGACTTATCTTGATACCAAAACTGATGTCTTCTTGATTATGTTGCATTTCCTTCAGGACAGGTTTCCAGAAAGCTTCCTAGTAAATCCCAGATTAAAACAAAAGGAGCAGGGACAAGGACACTGATTTATGAGACATCTGAGAAGTGAAAAAAACCCTAAACTAGACTGAAATATGAAGTTCCTGTAAAAACAAGCAGTGCCTCCTTTTTCTTGCCACCTTTCTATCATCAAGAAAATGTAAGGAGAGTCTGAAAGGGAAGACTCAGGGAGCTGATAAGGTAAGGCTCAGGGAGCTAATAAGGGAAGGCATTTTTTGAGTCTGTGTTTGTTTGGCTGTAACATCAGTTTTGCCTTTCAAGCACACTTTGTTGTTCTTCTACTTCTAAATTATCAGTGAGATTCCAGCACTGGCTGAGCTTTCCCCAGGGAAATTCAGAAAAGCATCTGTGGATGAAGTCTCTAAAAATGTTGTTTTTTTCAGGGAGACAAAGAATGGTAAAATACTAAATTGCATGTTCTTCACAAAATCTTAAGGTATGTTTTGTTTTGGGAAAAAAGGGAGGAAGATCTTATCTTAAATTTCCTATCAGGAGGTTTCTATTTTTTCTCATCCCATATATGTGGTCTAACACTTATTTATGAAGAACTGTGAAGTGCTTGTTCACATAGCTGCTTGTAAAAGAATGTAAAGATAAATTTTTATTTGGGAAGCTTCAAAAGATTAGTCTATGGGCAAGTTCATGGACTGCAGAAGAAGAGAGATGAATCAGTTGTAAACAGACTGAGCAACTTATTGTAGTTGACTATGACCTTCCGAATGGCAACGACTGTTTTGGAAAAGGGTATAACTGTTAATATGCTGGGCTGCAAAGCGGTGCTCATTTGGTAGCTTCCCAACCTTCTGACCAAGGGCAAGGGGAGGCGGGAATTTGGGTTGTATTTACTGTGTCATGTAGGCAAAACTCAGTGAGTTTTCCATCATGACGCTAAATATAAATAGTGGTCATAAAATCTTTAGAGAGTTAGATGGTAAATTAATGAAACAAAATAAAAAATAAAAATTGAAAAGTGAAATATGGGTACATATTGACTTTTTAGAAATATAATAACAGTGGAAATACATCCCTGTAATACTCTGCCAAAATTTTTGCTGCTAGATTATGATTTACTCAAAAAATTCAAGAGGAAAGTAAAACTCCACCTCACGTTTAATGAGGTGCTAGGAATTACTTTCTCAGGAATCAGAGTAAGGCATGGCAGTGATGCCAAAACTGCTGTTTTTCTTAGGGTCCACAGTCCCCTTTTCACATTACTATTCATATGAGAACACTGTACAGTTCTATTCTGATGAGGCTCAATTGACAGATTTCCTCTCTGACTATCATTAAGCTCCACGTATGTATCAGCATAATAATATTACAATTCTCTACATCCTGCTCTTTTTTTTCTGGGGCGAAGGCACTTTTCTTAAAACTCATGTTTGCACCTGTGTAAAGGGGATCTCAATATTCCTTATTTGGATATTCAGTTATCAATATCCAGTTAAGCTTATCTCTTAAGGTATGCAGGCAAATGACTAGTCCTTGCCTGAGGTTTAGGTAAGTGAGCAAAACATGAGAAACTGCTGGACGTGGTGTGAGATTTTCCTGGAGGTAACAAGTAACAGAGTAGGCAGCTGAACAAAAGTCACAGCTAGCACCATGAAGAATGGCAGGATTTCTCAGACGGTTAGCAAAACAGGGAGCAATGGGGAAAAAGTACCTGGGGTGGGTTGTTTACATGGGAGAAAACAAGGGCAAAGAAAGGTGGATTAAGGTGAGCTAGGGAACAAGCATGGGAAAATGGGGAGAAGAGGAGATATGAAAGAGGCCATCCCTGTGGAAGCACTGCTGGTCAGCAAACTTCTTGGCTGCCTGATCGCTGCAGTCTGCTCTATATTATTATTAAACTCTATTCCAAACCATTTTCTGGTTGAGAATAATAGTGTGGGTGTGCAGCGTATTCTCTGTGTCTGTGTGCATAATGTCCTGGTAGCAAACTTCAAGCTGCACTACCTGGCGAGTAGGAGGAGACCAGTAGCTGGAAAGACCCAAGGTCTAAGCTGGATGCTTGGTAAAGGGTCTAGGTGTGGGTGTAGAGTCTAGATGGTCTTGAGGTCCAGGCTGTGGTTCAAGGGAGCTGGTTCAAGATGTGTGTGTGCATGTGAATAAAGGACTCTGCATGCGTTCCCCTAGTGAACTGCCCCAGTGACCAGAATCCCATCCTGATCTGTGTGGTGGAGCTGTTTTCTGAGAAAACTGGCAATGCGCAAGGCAAAAGTCAGACCCTATACAAACTTCAGGTCAGCCTTAAATGCTTTTTAAAGCTTAATAACACTTCACGGCAGTCTGACAGGGAACTGTTCACCCTCTCAGTCCTTCTGAGCTGATCGTTTCTGTAGCTCTTCTTAGAGCATGGACTTCTTCAAAGGAGTAGTGAAGAAGAATGCAGTCCTGAAGGTGCCTACCTTTACACAGTACAACCAAGATGTGGGAGATTCATTTCAATTTTTTTGCCTGCTGTGAGGACGCTCAAAATTTTACCTGCTGGAAAAACACCCTAACCACCTCTGCTATTCTTATGTGCCTGACAGTTCTCCTTTCAAAGCTGTTACTATGGAATACTTAGCTATTCACCTGGACAGAAAGATTGGTCTCTATCTTCGTGTTTAAGGCACACAGTTATGAAGGGGTGAATCCAGTTTTCTAGCTTATATGCTTGTAGGGCTGATGTCCAAAGCCTGATGTAATTAAAAGAACATCATAAGTTCTTGTAGGGGGGACTGGAATCCAGAATTGTCCCTGCCAGGTTAATTACCAATTAATTAAAAAGGCAAAATTTAAAAATGTGTGTAGATAATCAGACCTAGTTATTTATTATCTATGTTTAATTTCAGTTATAAGAATTTGCAGATTTAAAAATTATAATGTGCTTTTTTGGTATTTCTGATCAGCCATGTAGCTGTGTTGATTGATGACAATATCACTTACTCTTCCCTCAAAAAAGGAAAAAAAGGCTTGTCTTGAGCAGCTCAAGAAATCAGTTTAATATCATGTACAATATATGTATGAAAAAGTTATTGACACGCAGTTGTCATCTTATTGCAGCTGATAGCAACAAAATGAATTTTGTAGGGTGAACAGCAGGTTCACTAGATTGTTTTGAGCATTTCACATAGCATACATTTTTCTTCCAAGTATTGAAAAAAATGACCATATTAAAATGATTTTGCTTCTTTGTCTTTTTATAACTTCGAGTAATTTAAATAATTTAGTGCACTGTTATTAGATTATGCCTTATTTTTGTTCACGTATGCAAAAAGAAAGTAGCAAAGACAAGGCAAAACAGTAATCCTTGTCTACTATTATTATTCTTCCACCACCCTATGGACCTGAATGCAAGGTGTACTTCTGAACTGGACTTTTAGCAAATGTTACTGCCAAATGTTGTTGAGGATTTTGTCTGAATGTTTCACATGAATCAATTAATAAAATGCAATATGTTTATCAAATATTTGTCTTGTTACTTTTTCCGTATGCCAAGAGATCTTTAAATAGTCTCATCATCAGTCACAGAAAATGTTGTTAGTAAATAAAATAAACATCACTGATGCGAGCCTGTATGCTACCTGCTAGCTATAGTCTGTTCTTTAAATTTGTATTGACATAGACAAGCGTGCGTAATTCTTTCAAGATATGTGGGGTTTGGAACACTGAAAAAAGTCCATCTTTCTGACTCTTCTTTGATGAGATGTGCTCAGATGGTTGACGACAGCACATCATAGCCTGAAATTTCATATTTAATGTATCCTTTCCTTAGTAAAAATCTCCCGAGTATATAGCTCTCATTATCTTGGTACAGTCACAGACATTAGAACCTCAAAGACATTTTCAGCCATTCCACTGCCCATGCAGACTTACTACCCATGGTATACATTCCCTAGCAATCTGTCCAGCCCAATTTTAAAATAGCTTAGTTATATTCTTCCCACTTTTTTTAAGAAAGCTATTTCATTGTCTACTGTACATCTCTATTAAAATATTCATCCAGTTATGTGGTGTATTTTTTCTGCTGCTTAATTTGACTCAACTATTTCTAGTAAGCTACCTCATATCATCTTAAACAGTCCTATTCTTTTGTAGGTTTTTACATCCCTCAGATATTTGCAGACATCTATCATACCCTCCTTTAGTTTGCGCTTGGTCACACTTTCCATGCTAATTTTTTTACTCTATTTTCATAAGTGATTTCCTCAGGTCTTTTGCTGTTTTCTTTATTTCTTTTGAAAGAGCTCTCTGGCATTGTGGTGTCTAAAACTAATTAAAGTTTTAAAGTTGGATCTCATTAGTGTTGTTTTGCAGAGGCCCTTTTTGGCCCATATGTCTGACTCAGAAAACTGTCTCGATTCCCTTGATGCATCCGATTTCCTTATACTCTTCATCACAATTGATTTATAATTCATATTTCCCATGTCAGTCCTGACAGATTTTTTCAAGTGTCTCCTCATATTCAGAATTTACAGTTATTATATTTTCTGCACTGGTTTTTATTTCTTTCCCTACTTATATTTTGAAATTTTGTGCAGTAGAACTTTTTCCAACCTTGATGGAATTTATGCTACACTTTTGAACATAATTAATGAGCTGTCCATTATATCTTCTTGAGAAGTGCTACATATTTTACTTTTATAAACAGTTTGTTTCAAGAAAAGCTTTGGTTATTTCAAGAACAACTTCACCCTTTAGCAGCATCTAATCTACACATAATCTTTCTACTAAGAAGTAAGTGTGGTGGCATCTATGAATTTAATGTCATCTTCTGTAAAAATGCAGTTTAAACCTAACAGACTTGCCATTCTTATTGGCAGTTTACTGAGAATTGGTCCTCACCCTATTTTTTCTTTTCCTTGATTATTTTTTTCTGTTCCATAGTGTCTCTCTACTGCTGGATGTAGTGCATAGATTTTTAGCCATTCTTTGGGTTAGAAGGATCTAGTGGATGGCCACCTAGATGATGAGAGGGTTGGAGAACTTGACAAATAAAGAAAGGCTGAATGAACTGTGTTTGTTCATCTTACAAAAAGCAGGCTCAGGGGAGATCTCATCAGTCTTCAGTGCCTAAAGGGTAGCTACAGAGAAGATGGGGAAACTGTCTTCACATGGATGTGGAGCAGCAGGACAAGACACAATGGACACAGGCTTCTGTTTGGCTATAAGAAAAAAAAAATCACCACGTGAACAATTAAACCCTGGAATAGGTCAGCCAGGGATGTGGTGGAATCTCTCTTGCTGAAAATATTCAGACTTGGCTTGGCAGAATCCTGAAAAACCTCATCTAAGGCCCTGCCTTCAAATGAAGGTTGGACACTAGAGGCTCTCCACAGGTCCCTTCCGAACACAGACTTTTCCTGTGATTCTGTGGTTGGGCTTTGATTCATTTCACCTATCTAGAAGTTAGGCTTACAATCTGAGACAGTTGTAGAAAACTTAGGTTGGGATAACTTTTCCCCCAAAGATGTTTTTAACAGGACTCCATGCTTAAGACTTTGCTGTTGTAAACTTTTCATAATGTGCTGGTTTTGGCTGGGGTAGAGTTAATTTTCTTCATAGTAGCTAGTATGGGGCTGTGTTTTGGATTTGTGCTGGAAACAGTGTTGATAAAGCAGGGATGTTTTAGTTACTGCTGAGCAGTGCTTACACAGAGTCAAGGCCTTTTCTGCTTCTCACACCACCCCACCAGCGAGTAGGCTGGGGGTGCACAAGAAGTTGGGAGGGGACACAGCCGGGACAGCTGACCCCAACTGACCAAAGGGATATTCCATACCATATGACGTCATGCTCAGCATATAAAGCTGGGGGAAGAAGAAGGAAAGGGGGGGCATTCGGAGTAATGGCATTCATCTTCCCAAGTAACCGTTACGCGTGATGGAGCCCTGCTTTCCTGGAGATGGCTGAACACCTGCCTGCCAATGGGAAGTGGTGAATGAATTCCTTGTTTTGCTTTGCTTGCCTGTGCAGCTTTTGCTTTACCTATTAAACTGTCTTTATCTCAACCCATGAGCTTTCTCACTTTTACTTTTCTGATTCTCTCCCCCATCCCACCTGGGGGAAGTGAGCGAGCGGCTGTGTGGTTCTTAGTTGCCAGCTGGGCTTAAACCACGACAATAAATCATCTGGGGAGGGGGGTAAACAGTGAGGTGAAAAAGCACACTGGTGTTATTGTTTAGGAGAGTAAAGATGAAGACTGTCCCAGAAAATCTGAGAAGGACCTGTGGAATTATTGCTGGAGGTGACTTAGAAATTAAATTTATATTCGCATTTTAAGGAAAGGTACAGCACTGAAGAAACTTTCAGGGTGGAGTGTGGCGGTTATGCAAGGGTTCCATCCCACAGAAGTTCCCTAGGCAACCTTAGATGTTGGCAACACCAGGGGAGCTTGGTGTGCTGACTCTAAGAGAATCTACACGGAGGGTGGAATGGAGTGGAGACACGGCAGCCAGGCTCTGTGATAAGACAGGAACTGGAAGATACTATGGAACCAGATTATAACAACGGAATTCAGGTACCCTTGAGGATGGAGGTGGAGACTCACCCTGGTAACTAGGATACGCATCCTGGTCAGGACAATGTTACTGTACAAGGACCTTTTGAGTATACGATAACCTATTTAGTGTGTGTAATGGTGTGTAGTGAAGTATTTTGGAAGTTGATAAATATGCATTAGTTTTCCTGGAAACGGGCCAACAGTCTGTCGTTTTTTGACAAAATACTGTCCTGTGGGTGAACTTTGCTCATTATAAACTCATTATATCACCAAAACTCATGCCAAAAACTACCCGCCTCCAAGGTGCGACCACCCCTCACTGAGCTTGCGCTATGAAATTTTCCTAGCCTATACCTTTAAAAGCAAAGCGAGAAACTTTTACATCAATTACAACAAAGGTATGTATGACTAGAGTCACTCAAGCTCCACCTGAAAAGTAAAAAATAGTATAAAATAGCTTAAGAGAGGAGGGATGTCAGGGAAGATACCATCGCAGACCACCCCTGACATCTGGGATCAGTCGGCGGGCTGAGCCTCTCTTCCCCCCATAGGGACGTCTTTGGGTAAGATTCGAACACTTGGTTATACCGAGTGCTTCCCCAGGAAACTTAGAAATCTCTATAGAGTTGTTTTATAACTTAACAAGTTTGTAGCCAGGCTGTATTACTCATATTCTTGGTATTTGCACATACTTTGCAGGCAGTAATTTTATCACCGACAATCCAAAAGAACTTGTGCATTTGTTGCTTCAATAAAAACTGCACTATTCATTAATCTAGCTGTGAGAGTTCTCATTGAACGCGACCAAATTCCTTAAGTATGGCCGTGCTAGTCCATGGAACGTGACTAGACTGAAGGTATATGGTGTTATTGGTGCATCCATAATCATGATATAGTTCAATATATTGAATGCGACCGGACTTGTAACACTGAATCGGGCAACACTCAGAATGTAAGCCTAGCCGCCCCCAGCCCCTCTGATATCTGAGGCCAAGCTGGAACACAAGGGGGTTTATTTTCTGCCAAATTACTTTGCCCTTTAATGCAACAGGACCTCATGATACTGAAAGACTGAGCAGTAAAATGGTATCAAGTGATGAGTATAGGAAAAAAGAAATAAATTCTATCATTTTTTAGGTAATGAAGGGCTCTGAGATGACTATTGTCACTTAAAACCAAGCTTTTCAGTTCATACTACCATAACATTGGTTTAACAATCGTCAAAAAACCATACACTGAGTATTTGGAATGATTAGGGAAGGAACAGAGCACCGAAGAAAACATCTTTATGAATAAATCTACAGTGAAATAACGTCTTGGATACTGCATTGCAGAAGAAGTTACAAATGTGAGCTTTCGAATATGACACAAGTCATAATCTAACATTCTATAATCTTGAATTAGAAGAATTACTGAAGGTTGTAATAGAGGCCAGCCAAACTGCGGGTGACATGGGGATGTATTAAGGTTCATTGCCTATTCCAGTACAGGAAGAGAGATGTAGAATATGAAACTAGAGGATCACATTTTATTAATTCTTAATGTTACAGTAACCATACCTTGCTAATCCCAAGACTATGTGGCAAATTCCTTAATGTTGCCATGACTATCAGAGAACATCTGGATGCTCCTCAGTTCCTTTGGTAAATTCAGCCTTTTTTTCTTCTGAATCAAAGAAAATTTTTGCCCTTGTTTTATGCGGGAAACCACAATTGCTATTAAGATCTGAAATACATATTTCCCAGGTACCAATGCCAGATTTTTGAACAGACATCCTATGAGTAACATCTTTGCTGCTACTTTGTCACTAAGCTGACTTTATGCCTTTCCTTGCCATAAATAAACAATCAACCTATGGCCAGCTTTGCTGGCATGAATCCATCCCAATGGTACGGCTCTTAGGGAGGTGTCACACACAGTTCCACAGACAAAATTGATTTTTGCCTTTCATCTTATTGATTAATATGGAAATGTACTGTGGATATCTCATTGCATTTAAAAGCCTGCCACTACGCAGAGAATTTTGAGATGCCTAACAACATTTTCTCCCAGTGAGCCCTAATGCAGCAAATAAAAATAGTAGTTTTATTTTTCCCCCCAGATAAATGTTTGAATCCCAAACGATTGTGTACATCAAGGTTGTCACAAATCAATACAGCTGGTATGACTAATCTATTTATTGTTTTGACATTCCTCTTGAAAGGAAAGAGCAATTTCTGTATGTTTGCCCAGCTGCACTAACTGTATTATGGGGATGAAACAGAACTAATCAATAGGATAGGGGCAGCATTGTAAAATCCCACACTTGAGCTCCTTAATTCTTCTAAATTATCTGTGTCCTGATCTTTTAAACGAATGGGAGATCAAGAGTGAAAATGTTCGTCCAGTCTAGAGAAGGTCAAAGAAATATAAAAAACTAATGTTCATCACACAAGGCCACTTGCCTGATATGTTGTAATCATCATAAATATTAATAACAACACACAGACAGTGTTGGCCAGAAAATAAAAGATCTGTTCCCACTAAAACTTTCACAGCAGGAAAAAAATTGTTTTAAACGAGGGTGAAAAATTTAAAACCGGAACATTTTTCACAGGAAGATTGCTGGCTGGCTGCACATTGGCGAGGTTTCCAGGCCAGTGGCCAGGGAACCATCATATTAATTCTCCCTCAAAATTTTTTTATTTTCTACAATGAGAATTTTTCCAACAGAAGAAAAATCATCCAATCAGGTCCAGTTTCACCCAAGAGAGATTTATGAATATGAATTAACTGTATTTCCCCATAAGACTGCTGAATGTCGTAAAAACAGACTAGGGAATCTAGGGAGGCATGAATATGTTTTGGGATCAATTCTCTGTAACTTTGGCTTTTAACCTGTTCCTACAATTCTAAGCACTTAGTGGAACAGTCCTCCCTGATTCCCTGTGTGCTAAATGAGCAGCTGTATTCAGCTCTGGAGACCTCCAGAGGGAGATCCCATCCACCCAGTTTATTTAGGGATTAGGTTCATTGTGAATTTATTCAAATTGGATCCCCTCTTTAGCGGCCGCCCCAAGACCATCAGGTTTGTGCCTCTGCATTCAAGCCTCTGCACAGCTCTGTCCCACCCTCCACACCCATCTGAGCTCCTCCTCTGCCACTGACCTGTGCTTAAGGCCAGTTTTCATGCAATTCCTCAACTTTATGCACATCCACTTAATCCAGCTCCTCTGCTTACTAGAATAACAAATGTTGGTGAAATTCTGCTATTGCTAACCTGGCTATAGCTCTGGGATACTAACACTGATTTCATTGTAGCTCTTCCAGTTCCATACAGGCATAAGCAAGAACAGGGTGTGGATCCACTAGCACAGAAAGGAAGAAGAAATGTTAGGCTCTATCCTATGCTGTTGTACCCACAGTTTCTTGCTATCAAAAATAACACTGATGTCAGATTCTCTGAATGCAAAAGTGTAAAAACAAAGATATAATCTTTAAACATTGTACCTTTTAATGAAGCCATTAAGATTATTATTAATACTTATATCTGCCAAGTAAATAGGACGTGATCCAAGGCCTACTGAAGTCACAAAGCATCTTTTCAACAATTTGTTTTGGAGGAGGCTGTTCATTCCTATTCTCAGGTTTTGCAGAAGAGATCCAGTTTTGTTTCCCCTTGGCTGAGTACATGGCAGCAAATGAACAACCATTATTCCCAGTGCTGTACTGATATCTGTGGACAGAGTTATACAGAAATGAACTTGTTTTGGCATGACAGGACTAGGTGGTAATTAAGTTGATATTTTTGTTCCTATTAAACAAAATAAACCATGCCAGTTTTGGCTCCACTCAAAACATGGGGGAGAAAAATCAATGTTTGTCAAATGGAATAGCACAGCATCTATGGAGGAAATTGTTTTTCACATTTTCAAAAGAGAGCAAAAGTGAGAAGGCAGAAAAAGAACAGCAAACACTACTCTAAATATAGATACAGCAATGTCTACTTTCTTAAAATGCTGCTTACGTATGTCACATATTTTCTCAGGCCAAAATATAGGAAAAATTACATCATCTGACACTGATGTGCTGCACTGGATAGTGGATCCTATCTGCTAGGAGGGGAAGCCTTTTCAGTGGTGCTTAATGTTGCCAACATTCAGTAACTAAATAGGCCTCCAAAGACATGTCAACTGGGTTCCACTTCAGTAAAAAGAAAAAATTAAGACTTTTTTTTTGTCCTCACTGTTTCCCACAAGCTCTATACAGAAAGATAATAGTTAATAATATAAATAATGATGATTAACTTGGTAACATTATGTTCCTCTCCCAACCAGGAAAGAATACCAAAAGGCTTCGATAATACTTATATCAGCCTAGCAACATCCTTTCTCCTAAAGCAGATAGATATCATCTATATTTTCTTTTAGAAAAGCAAGTTAGACAACCTGCTTTTTCAAAGGTGAGTTGCACAAGTGGAACTGGAACAAGTCTGTCTTTTTGGTGATGTTCACTCAAACCATGGAATAGAAATATTTATTTTGATTATTTCAAACACTTCTTTCTCTATTTATATATACAGAAACATAAGAGCCATTACATTCAACTCACCCCTTGCACTGACTGCATTGCTTAACTTTTTTTATTTGTTTATTTTTCTGCAAAAATTTGTGTGCTTGGTGTTAGTTTATACAAATATTTGTAAAGGAGTTTTTATTCATGAACAAATTATTGTGTCTGTGTTTCAGATGAGTTTGTTCAACCTTGTCACAGATCCCAGATCTTGACAGAAATACCACACAGAAAAGTTTCACTAAAACATCAGTCACTTAGATGTAAAAAGACAATATGTAAAAAGACAGTTCTTATTTTTCTTTTTCCTTTGATAAGAAGGAATCTCACTAATTTAAAACGAAAGAGGGTCTGGCAAGGAAATAATATGAAATATTTCCATACCTTTATTACACCTCTTACTAGAAAGCTTTTCCTTCCTTCTTTCCTATGGGAAGGCTAGAATATCTAATCAAGGACTGGAAATCCATTTGCTGTAAACTGAGTGGCCAGTTACAAAAAAATGCATGCCAGATTGGCTATAATTCATACTTGTGGTTTCCTTTAGTATAAATGGTTCAGTAGGACTGAAAATACACTTAAGTTTATAAAATCTGTGCTTTGAATTGTAGTGAATAATGATTGCAGTCACGGCATGATTGCATGCTTGAAGGAACAAGCATTATACCTGCCTGAAGGAACAACAAGGGACACAACAGTGTTCATGTGTCTCCTCAGGCACTTTCTCCTGTCCTTCTGCTATCCTGGATGCATGATACAGCCTGGAAATGTACATGGAGCAGTGAAAAAGAGGACTTGAATGTTATGCGTGGAGGAGATAACTTCCAAGAGACAGTCTAGAAATGAGAAAGCAGTGGCAGAAGACTGACCAACTGTGCCTGCCCAGCTCAGGGTGCAATCACACAACCTATTTAAGCCAACTGAAGAAGTGACGACTTCTCCCCCATGCCACTGAGGAAAAAATTTCATCCAGTTCCATGCCAGCACTGGTGGTCAGGGAGCGCAGAGACAGCTGCAGGGAAGGTTGGAGCTGGTTGGAAACAGAATCCCTTTTTCAAGTGGGTTCATTTTCAGCAGGCTGTGACCTACTGCAGAGCAGCCAAAGAGATGATGGGAATGGGAAGGAGGTTGCCTTTCAAAAGGCAGCTTGCATTAGGGTGGCTTTTACAGGTACTCAAACTGGTGCTGCTGCCTTCTTCAGCATCTGAAGCGGTGCCCACCATCCCAGGTGTTTGCAGGAAGAGGTGACTGCAGGGATAGATGATGGGTGCACCCAGAGGTATGCTGCGTGGGTTGGAAGGTTGTGACCATGGAGAGGAGGTACCAGACCTCCTCTGTAGCAGCAAGAGCAGTTCCAGAATGGGATATGCACAACGCAGGGAAAAATATTTCCAGAAGGTTGGAGTGGGAACAGCATATCTGAGAGAGGATGCTTTGCTGAAGTTGAAATAGAGGACTGCCATGGTACTGGAAACTGTAGCCAAAGCCAAAACTGTTACAGCAGCCAAAGGTGGCCCACAGCAAAGGGTTGGCAGAATGGCACCAGGGCACTGTGAAAACAGCGCCAAGAACGAAGTTCTGCCCAATTTCTGCTTCTCAGTTGGACTCCTTTCCTGCATCTGCTGTTGTTCTTAGACCTTTGTTATTCTACAGTAACCACTGTGTGCTTGGAAAGCGTTTAGGAAGTTTTGAATGCCTCCGCAGAATAAATTAAAAAGAAAACATCGACAGTAAAATGAAATCTTGATATGCCAAGATACATATGCCTTTCAATGAATGCCTGATATAAAAATTAATTGTTCCTAAACCAAAAAAGTGCCCATAAATCAGTCTTGTTTTAAACAGTAAATGGTTTTTAGTCCTTTGTATTTTGCGGAGAAGCAGGAAGATGAAACAATAAATGCTGATCAGGAAGGGCATAATGAGTTACATACCAGCTTGTGTTCATTCCAGCTCTCCGACAGACTTTGTGTGCTGAGAATACGGTGAGCAGGTTGTGATAGCAGATTGATGGGTTCTTCCAGCTGATTAGAAAAAAAAATATCTGCAATACAGGGGAAGAATGGGGAAATCTCAATCCTTTCCACACTGAAGAACAAAATAGTTATCCATGGGGACAGAGGCCACTAAAGACACATTTTTTCTGAACTTTTTTTTGTTCATTTAAAGATGGATTTTTATTTTTTTTGTCATTTATGATACATCTAAGGGCTTCTGCAGGGTGGTTGCTTTGTAGACCTTCATGTTGTTTGAAAGAATCTCATCTCTCAGATAAATACTGTCATTATGCACTTATTTATCCCTTTACCTTTACTGCATCCTCTTTGATTAGTAGTTTTATGGGTTCGCTTACGAAAGAGATTGCACTGTGTTGTGCACATTCTTGACAGGCAGATAAAATACCCTTCTTCACATTCAGCTTAGTTGTTTCACACTTAGCTAGTCAGTTTATATCAATCACTTGCTCACATTCTCCATGAACTTGTAGATGAGTCATCAATAAAAAAACATGGGTCTTTGCACGCTTTGTATTTCTTTCCTTTCTCTCAAAAGTGGACAGTATTGTGTATGGATATCTCCAATCCCATCTTATTCAAAACACTGCTTGATCGCACGGGGAATAAGATAATGGTAGTCCAATCTGAAATGTGCAGCACCTTGTCTGTTCCTACTGGTTTCCTGCAGTAAGCAGCAGATTGTGCGAGTGTAGCTTAGGGGAAAGAAAAAAGTCTCTGATGGCACTTGCATTTTTTCCTCTTGGGTCATGCATTGAAAAAATTCCATGATATCACTGGGAGGTTTACAATGTATTTAATTTTGTTAGAAAATTAGCTGTAAGTTCCTTCATGTCCCATTTTCCCCCAAATATCATGCACAAATTGGATGAAGTCACCAGGAAGACATTTTATTTACCAAGAGTTTAACCGAGTTTGAAGCAAGAAAATAAATAGATACTTCTTTTATTTCAGATAGTGGAGAAATATAAGAGACCACGTATCCAAGGCTATTGAATTTCTAGGTTAATATTTGTTTTCATACCAAATTGTCAGAAGAGACAGATGTCTTCCACCCCTTAAGCTTTCTATAAAAAGCCTCTCTACAGTGCACACCAAGGCATGTGGATGACAAATCTTCCTCTATTGCAGATAAACCAGAAGAAAAGTACATCCAAGAGAGGGAAGGCCACCCAAAGCGCCTCACATCAGCTTCATCTCCCTGAGAAGGGTCATTCCACTGTTCTTAGTATTGCCAGCAGAGGAGCCAGGACTCTGCTGGAAAATGAAGCAGATTGCATACACCAGACTAGGAATGAGAACATGGAGTAGGGCTATGTTATGGGAATAAAAGTCTTGCAGCTGTTTAGTAAGGCATCTCTCTAGCCAGAGCTGATAAATCCTGCAGCACAGAGCTGCAGAGTAAAGGACTTCACCCAAGTAATGATCCATATGTCTTCTTGCAACAGTTTTAAAAAACTTTACACTTTTATTTGAATGCCTTTCTTATTTAATGTTTCATGCTATCCCCAAAGCACTATTAATAGCAAATGTCATGAGATCCTTCCTCTAGCTGTCATTATTTGTTTTAAAGTAAAGATCAAAGAATTTCAATTGCAAAGTCTGCTCTGATTCGTCTATTACTTCATGTTAAAATGAGTAGTGAAGGGTGATAAAAGAATTCCTTCTTTATATTGACTTTGGTGAGACCTATTTTTATTGTTTAGAATACTGAGGATTTGGCTATTTATACTAACTATTTTTATAGAGTAGATTGGAGTTTTAGCCATTTGGATGTAGATGCACTTGTATTTTGTAGGGCTGTGCTTTATGTGTGCATGACTGTATACGTACATATGTGCACACACACACGTACATCTGCTAGCATGTATATAAATTTCATAATTGAAAGTGCAAGTAAATAAACCTATTAGACACACAGATGCATATCTGGCTGCAAACACCGGTATCTATTTGTTAGTTGCTGTTACCAAGTTATGGCAAATAAACTCAAAAGCTATAGTACATTTTTGAATTTTAGCGGAAACTTCCAGCCCTATAAAAATACAGGCCTAAAAAGCCACTTGGTGACTTTTTGTTGTTGTTCACAGTTTGGCTTGGATCTATTTAACAAAGGAAATCTAATGAAATTTATTCTTCCCTTCTTTTGCTAAATTTATAATAGAGACTGGATGGCTTCAGGGATAAAAGACAGGACAAGACAGCTTTATCCACATGAAATGTTATTGCCATATTCTGTGCACTTGCAGGGCCTGATTATTTACACTGCTTAAAACTGACCAGCACATGAGTCCAGCAAAGAAACTGGCCAGAGAGCTGGGCAAAAGACAGCATTTCCATCCCTGGAAAATTCAAGCATTTTGCAATGCATTTTTTGCTTGTACATTATTATGATTTACCACTACTACCCACAGAAAGGAGAAAACACTACAGAAAATAACAAGATAAATTATTTAACGGTTTCAGGTTCATGATTTGTAAAATGGAGCAATTATCTGCTCCAGTTCCTGGGGACTCCACACGTTACAGGATGGGGCAGTGGGAAATCGCTCCAGCTGGGTGGCAGAACATCCTCCGCCTCATGATGGAGAAGCCATGATATTCTGTCAACCACCTGCGTAAAGCTGGGAGATCCTCAGGTGTCTGGTCCTGAGTATGGAGAAGGAGTTGCAGGAGTGTGGGGATCTCTATGTGGGTAGTCTGCATGGCATGGCTGAGCTAAATAAGCCATATGAGATTTATGTGCAGGCTGGCAAATGTGCATGTGTATGTGTGCATATACGTATGTGTGTATGAACACAGTCCTGCACACATAAAGTAGAACCCCACAGAATTAAATACCTGTGCATCTACATCCACATGGGTAAAACTTCTTAAAAATGGAGATGAAATGATGTGAAACATCTGATTAAATGGGTTTGTTTTGACAAACTAGTGTTTTCCATAGAAGCCCTTTTTGTCAGCACTTTTATGACTTAGTCTAGTTGGGAGCTGATCAACAGTCTGCTGCCCAACACATAGCTCTTGAAGACCATGTCCAAATGTGCATAAAAGTGGAGCCACTCGTTTAGTCCTTATGGATGTTAATCAGTAGACACACTGGCAGGGAAGCAAGAAGTCCTCACCTAAGTTCTCCTGCTCATAGAGGTTTTCAGGATGCAGAATACTGCATTTTTTCCTCTTCAGTGAGTTTTCAGTGAAAAAAATACTGTAATGTAAGTGGTGATTTGAGCAATGATAGCTCTTGCAGCTGAGCTGTGGTGCGTACCAGTGCGTGCAGAACCTTGGACGGATGGGCGTGCATTTATCTCCAACCAAGGCTGCAGAGGGAATGCAGTGGTTGTTCTATGTGATAGCAAAATATCAGTACCCTAACTATATAATACGACCTTGATTCAAAACTAGTTACAGGTCTGGTATATTGGAATAATTCCAGAAATGACTCCACAATTTTTTTAGAAAAGTTGGGCACAAAATGTAATGCATCAATTCTGCCTATGGTAAGCAATTTAGGGCTCTGAGAGGGCCTGCACAGAATAGCTTCAAGCACTGATGGATTGCTTGTGCATTATCCCTACTGATTACTGAACACTGCATCTGGATAAGTACTTTCACTCTGATTGAAGATACAAGGTACAGACTTTGATCAAAATGAATTAAATGACCACTCCGCAACACTTTTCCAACCAGGCACATCATTAACTGCAGGCAGAAGAAAATGTGAGCAGGAGCTGAAATTGCGACCCATGTACAATGGGAAGGAAGTTGAAAGGAGATCAGTGTCACCAACACAAATGTCAGACTGAACCATTGGTAATATGAGGTTTCTTATATTTGCACTTTCAAGTCACTAACATTAAATAAATATGTATTTTATTCCAATGTTATGATGGTGTAGGCACAGCACAGAGTAAGTAGGCTTTCTTTAGTAATGAAATAAGAATTAAGGGCCAGTACAAGCTGCTGCTGGATGTTTCTCTGTGATGTACCACCCTAGGAGCCCAGCTCCAGAGGGACATCCAAAAAGCCAGGACCCCTGGGCATTAGCTACCTCTGACTAATGACACCCACTGGCCTGAAAAGCAAGTGGCTTTCTGCTGCCAGTGGGAGATGTGTGTAACGTTGGACATTTCTTCACGCCCTTCTCTCCCTTGCTGGCCTTCCCATGTGTGTCGGGGCCGCGAGTGGTGCCTGGCTGCCGCGGCTCTCCCAGAGGGCTGGGTGCAGCGAGACCCTGGCCCTTCCTTGGCAGGTGCATGGGAACTGTTCAGCATTTCTCACGCTCAGCTCGCGACCCTCCTGGGTCCCATCATCTGAAACACAGCTCCGCATGTCTCCGGAGCGGCCCTTACCCGTGCGAGTCTGTGACTCGGAGCTTGGCAGTGCGCGATCGCCCACCCACCGCGTGGAGAGGTCGGGGGAGCCTCTGCAAGTCCCGTACTGATAGTTGATATGTGATGCCTCCCCACAAAGCCCTGCTGAGTCCAGACCCATTACACCTTTTTCTCCTCCTCCCCATCTCATCTCTGGCTTTCTGTTCTGCTTTGATTTGTCCTCCTTAAACTTAGGCACTGAAATGAAGTACTGAAGGTGGACTAAATCAGCACGTGCATCAGAAAATCACTGACACCAATGACTGCGTGGAGTTATTTCCCGTTTATTTTAGTGGTCATCATTTGGCACTCATGCCTGACTCTGCAAATAAACCAAGCGCTATGCCTATTTGAGCTAAAGAGAAGTACAGCAAGAGTGCTATGAGAATGGGCTACTCAGCAAGGCCACGGCAAGCAGAAATTCATCTGCCTTCTTGATTTTTCCTGTTAAATCACATCTTTACTCACAGGCTAATCTGTTCTGCAAATTGTCAGCTGAGCCCCCAGTTTGAAAATAATATGTGCCCTCCTTTTTTCATCAGGTTAGTTCCCTCTTCAAAAAAACTACAGATTTTTTTTTCAGAAGAAACAGCTGCTTCTGTGGAAGAGCTGCAGCCTCTGGGTTTCTAATAATTTCAGGTATAACTCTCTTTCCTTCCTTTTCCTCTCCTCCTATGATCTGTTAATTAAACAGAGGCTAGATAGAAAATAGGGAAAGAAAAAGTGTCGCAAACTAATTTGTCACATACCAGCTCACTTTTCCGCTGTCGATTCAGCTGCCTCCTGAAACTCTCTGAAAGCTGTAAAGCTTCTGGCTTTTTTTGGTGTTGTCCCCAGCAAGAGGACAAACATAGTATATGATTATCTTTAAAAGAGTAAAATTGGCCTTTCTTGGACATGTTATTAGAATGATTGTTTCTGAAGGAGGATATAAGGAGCAAAGGCTTTGACTAGAAGAAATGGAGGGAATGTAAGTACAATATAATACAAGGATGTTTCCTTTCAAAATGGGTGTATTGCAAAATGTAGAAGATAATTTGTAGAAAAATACATAAAACCACTCAGTAGCCCTTTGAAGAGTCTTTGTTAAATTTACTCCACACTGAACTATAGAGGAGACAGATAGTCGGGGCTGTAAGGGTTTTATCCAAGGTAGCCAAGAACAAAGCTCTAGAATGTGCAACCCTACAACAGCAAGCTTTGTTATTCATTTATAGTTGCTGTAAAATGGGCATGGAAATTGTTCCATTGCTGACTGAAAGTAATTTTGTTTGATCAGACACTACACGCAATTTTGATACTCCTTTCCTTAGACAATGAAATGAAAGCATCTCAAAAATGATACAAAAAGACAGAAGATTATATTCTAGGGAGAAAAAAAAGTTTAGAGGAGAAAGAGAAGCCCAATCTCTTCAGCTCTTTTTTGTGGTTGAAATTGCAACCGCAACAAGTTTAGTTTTGAACACATAAATGAAATGCTGTCCTAAGTTACGTATCCAGCTCGCACAGAAAGTTTAGCTGTCCAATGAAACAGTGCAAATACAGTGGCTGCATTTATATTAGCATTTTAGTCCAGATCAAGATTACTCTTTTTAAGTGCATTCCTTGCCTGTCCTCACTTGGTGTGCTTTAGTTCACCTTGCAGCATGGGCTCAGGGCACAGAGACTGGATCCCTTTGAGTGGAAGCTGCATGGGAGGATGTACTTCAGGATCACACCCATTGCATTCCTAGCATGATTGGGCATCGGTGCTCAGGACCAGGGGAGAGCTCTGAAGTGCATATGCTGTGGATGTCAGGTCCTCAGCACCAACTAGTTTGCTCTGCAGATCTTCCCCTGTGGGTCCACACTTCTGGCTAATGTACAGATAATTCCTTCTTTAGTCAATGGGGAGAGGTGGCAGTGGAGGCCTCCAGAAGGAGATCCCTCCAGAAGCAGAGACACCATAACCAGTCAGGCAAGATTTCTCCTGGGAGGTTTTCAGAGCTACCTTCTTCACTGTCTAGATAAGGAATAGAATTGTTTACGCCAGGAGCCAGATCAGTACCTAAAGTTTGGGTGCAAGTTGTAATGAAGTAGAGTTCAGCCTCCTTACTGACTGAGTACTGGCAGCCCTGCTTTTGAACTCTCTTTAATCAATTAATTGTTTTGAGCAGGCATGTAGATTGATAATTTTCTTAAAAATATTAATATGTTGATTTGCCCCCTAACTTTTTCTTTTATGTGTACAACAGATCAATATTACTGCTGAAATTATTCTCCTTTCTAAAGGAAAAAGTCACAAACTAGAACTTCCTTTAGCATGTGCCGATGGTCATAAAATAAAACCCTTTTCAAAGGGTTTCAGATGTGACTTTTGATTTATACTTATGTTTCATCCAAAAAGTTTCAGATATGTTGCATTTTTATAGTTGTCCTCAGATACTGTCTTTTTATTTCTGTAGTGTCCTACTTCTCTCTCTCTAGGTCTCTCTCTTCTTTATATGTACATATAAATATTTTATAGGAAACAGATGGTCTGGTAAAGTTGCTATCCACTAAAAAGACAGAGGATGAAACAGAATGGATCATATTATTCCCTAACTTATGCTCATAAAATGATTCTATTAACATCAAAGTGGGCATTCAAAGCTGTAGGACTTACCTCTATGTATTGAAGTGAGTTACCTACACACAGTACAAAACATAATTATTGCTCTAGGATAGTAACTGTACTTAACCAGGCAAGCCTTGCAAGAAGAAAACAGTGTGCAGCCAAATGGTGTTTATACATGATTAAAGAGAATAAATATCCATTGAAAGGGACATTATAGATCTCTTCCTCAGCTTGTTCATCAAGAGATGGTGACCTTTCATTCTGCATATTGAAAGGTCTTTCAAGCTGGTGAATCTTAGGAGTGCAGATCCGTGTTGCTCCTATGTCTATCAGAGAATGCTGGGGGTTTGCAAGCTAACTTTTAAGCTCCTTTCATTTCAATAAAAAATGGTCTAAGGTAATAAATGATCAAACTCCTGTTTCTTTTCTTTATAAACAGTAAGTGCGTCTCTTTGTTGGTTCTAATCTGAGGAGCTACCCTGAGGGTGATTCAGTCCCTCTTTTCCCTGTGCAATACTAACTGGTTCCCCTAAAGGCCTGGAGAAGTTTGACAATGCACCGTCAGAGAGGTGCCTCTGAAAGTAGGGCGCACAGCAAGAAATCATGACTGTAATAAATTAAGTCAGTATTTATTCCATGGTCAACCGAAATGTTACTTAAATTTGAATTTTCCATCAACTGACTCTGCAGAAGTCCATCAGAAACATGAACTGATTCAGGGAAAGGATGATCACTGTTCTTTAAAACAAAAAAGCTTCTCACCATATCCTTATTTCAGCACAGAGACAAATGGAGTATTTTGAGTATTTTAGTATAATATCAGAAGCTGAACAAAATCCTTTTTAATCCTTTTAAACTTTTGGGTGAAACAAGTTTTTTTAACTCTTGTGGGCTTTTTATACTGAAGTTGTTTTTCTCTTTTAATGGGGAAAAGTGTATGGGATGCTACTATTGTAAATCCTCCTAAAATCAGAGAACTAACGTTATGTGTATGTTTTCTGAGCTATCTATTGAGCTGGCAGAGCGTACATTGCCAATAATCTTTGTTTGTTTTTTCAGTATATATCAAGACCCAGTTCAGATTTTGAAAGTATATATGGTAGCTATTTCAGATTTTGATTCAGACATGCTGTTGACGATTTACAACAGTACTGACCATACACATATTAAACAGCTGAGACCACAGTTTAATCTGGCTGCAAGTCATCTTTATAGTCTTAGGCAGAAGCATTTTTCTAACTTAAGATTCTAACCTTTAAAATAGGTGGTTATATGTTATTATGTTCATATGTTATTTTATAAGTAAAACAAAGTCTTTCTGATAAAAAAGTAACCCGCAAGCACTTTAAATTTGCTTTTTAAATGCAAAAAAAAATTGTAGTGCTTGCAATGTTTTGAATCTATGATTCATTTCATGCTGATTATTTGAATGCATTGCACTAGTGTTCCTCAGACTTTTACAAGCTAGGACTGCATAAAACTTTTAAAGACAGGGCAATTTCTCTGCAAAATATGGATTTTTGTGTCATTAAAAAATGCTTTACAAGCTGTCTCAGGCCACCACTGCTGGAAAAAAGTCCTGTTGTTAATCTTAGTGTCAATGCCAACATGTTTAGAGACTCACAACATTGACTTCTGGGAGGGAGATTGTAAATGCAGATATGTATTGGTTGATGTGATGGGAATTGGTGACGTGTGTGTACATGTGCAACACAGGGGTTGGAAACTTATTTTATTATAGTTAGAATGCAAGAATATTCTGCTGGTTCCTGTTATAATTTTAATTGAGGTCTGAACTAAACATTGTCTTATGAAAGAGGTTTTTGAAGTATGAATGGAGTAGTCAGTCCTCTATGAAAAACAGGCTAATCTGAAAAAAGCTGGTCTATCCAACCAAAGGAATCTGCCTGCACTAGAGATATTTTTCTGTCTTTAAATGATGCTGTTTGAAGCTTTTCTGCATACGCTTATTTGAACTGCTTGGCTCTCTACTTCCTCTCTGTGTACTCACTCATAAGCAAAAACAGTAATTTGTATAAGCATGCAGTCATGTTTTTTCTACTGAAATATTTGCATGCAAATGGTTTTGACTCACTTTGAAAAACACTTTTAAAAGTTCTTTTTAATGAAAAAGAGCTAGCAAGGACTTCTTATTAGAACCAGCACTTTATGAAAAGGACAGGCCAACTTTACTTGAAGAAGTCATGGTGAGTTAATAATAATAAATAGCATCACTTTGTTTGACATAGAGGATTTGTTATAAAATGTCAAAATGGCAAGTAGCATAATGGGAGAACACGAAGAACACAGGAGAAGAGACAAGTTTTGAACAAATATCAGAAATAAACTATAAAGGAGGTGAAGGAAAGGTCTGTTCTGCATGGCTGGAGAGGAAGAGGAGAAAGTTAATGTAATAATTCTGGGAAGATTGTATAAAAAGAGATTAGTAATATTTGGTATAGAGCAAGTGAGCAGTTAAGATAGCTTGGATGGGATTTGCTAAGGTCTGAGAACAAGGAAAACAATTCTGAGGAGAGATTGGTGGGAGTTACTTTTGACTGAGAACTAGTAAAGCAAGAACAGAAAAACAGTTTTCAGGGGTAAGCGCTCTAACCTGCCTTACATTTACATGACAAAACAGCAGCTGCAGCTGCAGATATACTCCCAGAATGAAATTTGCCTCTGCTGAAATGAATAGCTAAAATCCTGTTGATTTCAAGAAAGCCAGTGTTTCAATTCTGGATAATATACGTGTGTAATAAGAGTAAGAGATTGTTATCCGTATATCACTATTAACCACACAGGACTATTTTTATTTACTTTGTGATCCTGGGTTGTATGTCAGACAATCTAAGATAACTTGTAAAATATGAAAAAAAAAAAAAAGAGTAAACCAAAATATTCTTTATCCTGTAGCTCCTGCTTGTTTTATGAGATTAAAACCTACTGGTTAAAATAATGAAATCATATATTATTTTATTTTGCATTTTAATTATCAGAAGCCATTTTAAAATCCTTTCACTACAAGTGTTAAATAACATAACAGTACGTGTTTTATAAGAGCAAGATAAGCAAAAACCAAAGATAAGTAATGACACTGAGTACAGCTTTTTAATTACCTAATGTCTTTTAAACTGTCCTTTGTTTCTTTTAATAGAAAGTTAATAATAAAAACAAATAAAAAAGTAAGATTAAAAAATGTATTGAATCTAATACATCTAAAACGTATTGCCACTATCGTTTCGTTCCACAGGATTTTTTCTATGATTTAAAAAAAACCCAAGAAACATTTTAGGAGAAAGGATGAACACTCTATAGACTCATATATATTAAAATAATAATACTTTCATATATTGTTTTCCAGATGTGGGCTTAAAAGCTTTTTGAAAATATTCTTTTGTAATGGCAAAACTGAAACAGAGAATTTCTACTTTACTACTTTTTATATTTGTTTTTTGAAAATCTTTTTTCCCTGTCTCTTAAATTATCAAGTAAAATATACACAGTTTGAAAGTCTCAGTCTACTCACTCAATTCATGTTGAAGCTACCTGCCTAAATGATTGGCTACTTCATATTTGACTGGATGATAACTGTTACATTCAGAGGAGACTGATGCTAATTATAGAAGACAAGACAACAAATTTGATTTTAATAGTATCTAGGTAATTGAAAGTTAAGCATCCAATAAATGTCATAGATAGACTGGCTAAACTAAACCTTTATGTAAGGAAAAAGGTGTATCTTCTTTGACGAAATAACTCACATTCTAATGTCAGTGTGCTTAGCTACCTCAGATACCTCCTCTTTCAATTTTTCCTTGCAGAAGTCATGTTAAATGGCAGATGAAATATGAGCATTTTAAAAATTGTTCTCTGATTCTTTCTTCGTTGTTACACAGCTTCCTTTTCTACAGAAACACTTGAGATAATTTGGACCCACAAACTCCTCATCAAGTCTTCCTTCTATGTTAATGCTTTATTATAAAGCCAGTCTTTTTGACCTTGGCAAAGCTTTAAAAACAATACATTGACTACAGTTGGGAAATGGAGAAAAGCATTAATGTTTCTTCCATTGGCTGTAAATCAGATGTGTTTTCCTAGAGCATTTCATTTCTGTACCAAAAAAAAAAGGAAATAATGTTCCTAGTATTAGAAAGAAAACCAAGCGCTTTAAATATATAGTAAAAATGATGAAGTAAAATAACAAAGAACAAGATATGCAAAAGGAACTGACATACGAATTTCATACTGTGAGATTTATTACTCTTTATTTAGTGTCTTTCCTCACTTCTCAGCCCAGATCCCGTCTAAATGTTTAAATTTATACTGACAATCACAGTGTGGTCTTTACATGTGTATGAAGACATTGCCAAATAAGCAAAAAAAAAAAAAAAAAAAAATCCTGTTTAACTTACACAGGAATATGAAAAAATAAAAAGTCTTTCATTCCTGGTGCCTATAAAAAAGAAGGTCACGTAGTTTTGCTTAGAGGGAGATCTAGGATACCCTCACAAGTCTGATGTGGGCAGACCCAAGCTCTCTCTGCCAGAACTACAAAACGAAGACATGATACACCAGCTCCATGCAGTGCCATGTTAACACAGGCATGCAGCTCGCGGATGGGCGAGTGCACTGGTCGGTCTCCACCCATCAGGGTAGGCATGCCTATAGGTGGCCTCTTGTTGTATAGGTTCTGCTCAGCCAAAGCATTTCACAATTTGCTGTGTAGTGCTCCCTCATTCAGGTGTATGCTTGTGCCTCCTGGCTCCTTTCCAGAAACATGGCTAACATTCTTAAAAAATACCTCTAATTCTTATGATTGAAAAGTAAGCCTGGCCTGAAACCAAAACGTTTCTCAGGTTCTATATCTTGCTTCTGTAATTTTGGGACTGCATCCCATGGCTGTACACCAGGACAAACCTCAGACTTGCATTTGGCCCTCCTCTGTCTCCTGGTTTACATGGAAAGAAAATCAAAGATGCGGTCAAATGAGAGCCATGGTGCATTCCCACAGGTCCCCAGTCTGGATGACAGAGTATCTGAGACACCTGTGTGCATTGGTGTGGTAAGGATTTGTTCAAGGGCTGATCCACAACGTGAAGCTCCTGTGCAGCTGCCCAGTGTGTCTGTGTGCCACTGAAACTACCAAGAACATCCTTAGAGAGAACAAGGTAGAACAGCTATTCTACAAAATGTATGTCAGCCAAATACCTAGAAAACAGGACTTGGGCATCTAATTTATTTCAATGGTTGCTAACAGAACTACTATGTTGTGATACTAACATGGCTGTCCATTTCATGGCACAAAGTCCAGCAAGAAATAAGAAACAGAAGTATATGAAGTTCTGTATTGCTTACTTCCTTTGGTAATTCTCTAGTATACCAACATGGGGTGCTGATGAAGTTGGCTATGTTTCACCTCATTCTTGCCTCTTTGAGAAGCTCTCAGTTTTCAGACTCATTTAAGAACCACTGTTAAGTTAGAGAGTTTAAAAGCTTCCCTTGGTGCACTGCACTCTTGACCTGCAGCAGACTCCACCCTTTCCATCAAGGTTGCGTAGTAGTTTTATGATCCACACCAACATTCACTAATGCACAGGTTGACACTGCTAAATCATGTCTGCATGGGACAATTGGAATTTGAACCTGAGTTTCTAAAGGTGAAGAGTTAAAGTGCATTCCACACTCCATTTGTGACTTTGCCTACCCTCTCCTTCTGCCATAATTTTGAAAAACTAGATAACACTAAGTGAACCCATTAATGCTGAATTCCAGCCAGACTAAATCAATCCGTAATTAATATTTTATAGGTTTACTTCACAGTTTGGTAATGCCATATTGTTCTTCACAATAATAGGCTGTGAGTGCCTATTCTTCTGTACATGTACTAAGAATTTACATCATTGTTTCCCACTATTATTAATGGAAGCAGCCACATCTATTCAAATAATAGAGAAATAGAAAACAGGATGGGATATAATGGAAGAGAGTTACTAAGTTTCACGCAAGTGAAAGCTGATACAGAAATATTGTTTATCACTGTATACCACACATATACAATTGTTACACCGATTTATGTAGCATTAAATAAGTAAGTAGGTGGTTTAAGTTTTGTGGATGCTTAAGGTAGTTTTACCTTAATGACTTACAGGTAGTTTTACCTGTAAATGACTCTATTGGGTCAGACCAAGGTTCACATAATTCACTAATTTCTGATAGCGGCTAGTAGCAGATGCCTCGGGAAGCATGGAAGAGCAGGTCAGGCACATACTGAAATGCTCCTGAAGCACCCTACTGCCAGAGGAGCATCTTTGTATTTGAAAGCCCTTACCTGATTTTTCTTTCATGTGTTCGCTTAACCGCTTTTCTAAATCCATGTAAACTTCTCTGGCAACCACACCACCATCTGGCACTAAGATCTGAGGCTTAACTGTGCCACGTGTGGAAAAGCACTTCTTTCTGCTGGTTTGTAATCTGCTATCTGTTGATTTAATCAGATATTGCTCAACTCTTGTACTGTAAGAGACAGGAAATAAATTCTCTGTGCACATTCCCCTTACTTCTTGGGGTTTTACAGGTCACTGCAATATCTCCCTGGAGGTGTCTTTATTCTAAGCTGAAGACTACTGGTCCACAGAGTCATTCCTAGCATGGAAGAATTTCTATTTCCTTGTTCATCCTCTTTGCTCTGTTCTGTATCACATTTAGTTTTACTCAAGCTTTTTCAAGATGGAGAAGCCAAAGCTTTACAGAGTATTTAACATCAGCCAATATTACAATTTAGACGTAGAGCTGAATGATAACATATGGGCTTCTGAACAAGTATCTGCTTTAGCACAGAGTGTGTAGAGACATAGTGTAATTATTTTTTGTATTTTGGTAGCATTAGAGACCTTAGGGCCAATTTATATGAGTAGCTGCAGTTTGCATCTAAAGCTTTTTGCTGTCTGTGTGGCAAATTATAGGTTTCATAAAACACATCACATCTTAACTGTCGTTCCATATTTTATACTGTTGACATTTTATTTAACTGCATATTATCCATCAGTCTTTCTCCTGTGTGGAAGAACTCAACGCTGGCTGTTTATACTCTGAAAAGATGTTCTGTTCATAAGAGGGAGATGACAGACTTGTTCAGGAAACAAATCACCATTACTCAGATATTTTCCGAAGATCTCTCATGTGACATTGGAAACAAAAAAACTCATTTTTTTTGGGTCATCCTTGAATATGAAGGGATATAAGTGTGATAAAAACACAACTATATTTGATTTTGTCTGATGTTTAAATCTAGGGACAGTTAGCCTGACTGCCCTAAAGGATCTGAGTGATTGTACTACTACAGAGACAGCAAGAATACAGACAATTTGAATAAATAACTTCTCGTGGCATATGACAGCCCTATTTTGTCCAATGGGATGCTGAGGGATTGTTTTGCAAGTGATATGCTACTTTGTGTTTCACCTTCAGCTTTCTTTGGTCCAGAGAGCTTGTCTCGTCTCATCTGTAACACTTCAACTTAAGACTGCACTGGAGAAGAACAAAACACAGAATTATCTGGGTCTAATAAAAATAGCATATGCAGGTTCACCTCTTCCATGTAAATTGAAATGATCTTCCATTCTACAGGAGTGTTATTTACCAGGTGCAAATTACACCACTTTCTTGATAGTTACAGGAGCTTTCTATTCAAACTGATTTTGAGTTATACAAGTTTCAACAGCATATATGCCTGTCAATGCCTTGTATGCCCTGTCTCCTTGGGACTAGTATAGCTGTGAGAACAGCTAGACCATTTAGACTGAAAGACCCTCGATTTAAGCACCAAGGAGTAGCATCAGTGCTCAGGACAGATCTCCAGTTCTTTCAGCTGATCTGAGAGCACCAGAAGGTACAGGAATGATTAAAGCACAGAAGAGGGTCACCTTGCTTGCATGGGGAGAAGGAACTGGGAGGATGTGTGCCACAGTTGAGGTGACCGATGTCCCAGGCTTTGAACTGACTGATTGAAGAAGCAGGTAGCAACTATTTTTATTAACATTTCTATAACTGGTGTTAGACCAACAATATCAACGATGATTTGATGCTCATACAAGTTAAAAAAAAATAATATGTGGAGGTCTGGATTAGAGGTTCTACTCCAAAATTGTCATATAATAAAAGAAGTGGCATTGAATTTTTAAAGTAAAAATGTTTCAATATGCATATGCATCTTACTATCCTATTTGTTATTCATATAAAATGAACCTTAAAATACTGTTAAATGATGCTCAGTGGTATCAGACACAATTATGATTAACTGAGACTGATTTAGCGCCCAAATTCCTCAGATTCAAGTGCTTCACATTACCATATTTATTTACTTAAATTGAACACTTATCTACTTGTTCTCAACATACAGCTACAGAAAAGTCAGACTATAAACTCCTGTTCCTCTAGTTTATTTACCAGTATAATTTAACTCTCATAATAGCTGTTTCTCACTCTCTATTTAATAACTAGTCATTACTTTTATATACTATGTTCTACCCTCCAAGTAGAGGCCACCATGAAGTGCGATATTCAGATGTTGGTCTCAGTTGGACTGTGTTCATGAGTATTTGAATCCTAGGGCTTGATCCAAGCTTATCTGCAAATTTTCAGGTTACTCTCCTGAAACTAGATTCCTTCCTGCCTCCATGACAGGATGACTTGTCATTCTGATGATATTTACTAGGATAATTTTACCAATACATTTCTTTGCATGGATGATCTTATTTCTGAGTAATATCTGAATTTCTCCCACTTGGTGAGTTATGCTCTTCCTACAACGGCAATATAATTCTGCTTCTACATTTCACCATAGAAGCAAACGTTAAGCTTCATTACCAGTCTGCAATAAGTAAGTGATATTGTTTTTTCATGAATTTCTAAGAGGCAGTGAGATGTATCTGTATTTATTTAAGAAAAAAGGAAGAACAATAAAACTTTTCAGACTTGGCTCTTTCATGTAATATAGCCCTCTTTTACCATTCCAGTGACTATACAGGTTGAACAAGGGGCTTAAAACAGCTCTCCCAGAGTACTGTAGTAGAAGATAATGTTATTAGCCTTGTCCTTCCAAAGACCCTACATTAAATGAAAAGTCCTCATCAAGTCAGTGAGAGATAATTTTTCTGGCCTATGCCTGCAGAAATCACACAGAATTTGTGAAATGTTTACGAGTCTTAAATAGCTCTGAATTGCACTTGGGCTAGAAGTGCAACTAAGAAGGTCCAATGGTGGTCCAAACACAGATCCAACCTGTGCTCTGGCTCCTTGAAAAAGAAGGAATGGTAAATCTGACTGACTGCATGTTGTGTTTTTGCAAATTTTCAGGACTTTGCATAGATGAAAATAATACTTAAGACCAAAATGCTGTCAAGGCAATTTCAGCAGATCCCAGCTGGGATGTCTGAAATCTTTCATTCAAATTCAACATTCAACATCTCCCCGTGACAAACAGACAGTCTAACTAATGACACTGAAGGATACCTTATAACCTTATTGTCGGTGAAGCTCTGTGGATTGATTGAAGACTGGCACACTCACACCTGGTAAGATGCATGGACTCATGCTAGGATGCAATTAGCACATACATTCTCATTCATTATTGTCTCTTTAGTCCCCTTTCCTTATTTTTTTTTAATCAAGTATTAGGAGACTTTCTCAAAGATGAAAATTTTCTCTATGTTTATTTCGCTACAGAAGAAAATAAGCCCCCAACAGTAACCTGTGTTTAAATTCAGGAGAAATATGGCATTTCTAAAACACAGATAAGCTCTCCATGGTATTCTGTATCAGAGAAACAGTGTCAGTACACAAGCAAAAGAAAAGAAAACATTCATATTATTCAAGAAGCATCTACCTTCTCCTCCAACTGAGCCTGGACAGATTTCAAGAAACATGAAAGCACCGCATGTTCAGCACTACTTAGGTATTGTTTATCCCTTTTGCCATTTGAATGTGTTCCTATGCTTATTATAAAAGTTTGCTCTAGAGCACCCTAACAAAAACCTTACTTACTCTGATTTTTCCTGATATATAAGTATATATACAATATAGAATCATAGAATCATTTAGGTTGGAAGAGACCCTTAAGATCAAGTCCAACCATTAACCTAACCCTGCCAAGTCCACCACTAAACCATGTCCCCAAGCACCACATCTACATGTCTTTTAAATACCTCCAGGGGTGGTGACTCAACCACTTGCCTGGACAGACTGTTCCAATGTTTGACAACCCTTTCAGTGAAGAAATTTTTCCTCATATCCAATCTAAACCTCCCCTGGCACAACCTCAGGCTGTCCTATTGGTTGTTATGAGGCCTGATCACCTGGTTGTCTTGTACATGACATGTGATGGCACTCAAGATGATCTGCTCCATAACCTTCCCCAGCACTGGTCATGTTATGGTTATAACTTGTTAACCATACTGGATACTAAACAGGCAGAAAAAATGATTTCTATTAGCAAAGTAATAATCCCCAATGAAATAGAGCAAGCCACATTTTTTTCCCCAAGAGCAGTTTAGCAAATTTCCTTGCTTATTCACCTTCGTTCACAAAGTACATATAGCAACTACTTTACTGAAGCTAAATCAAAATTGACACAAGATCAAAACATTTCTGACTTTCATTTAGCAGCTTGGTAGAACATGAAGAAATCACCTTTTCTGAGCAGCACTTGACACGCACCCTCCATGGAACCACATGTACCCTCCCTTAAATGTAAAGCAGTATAGAATGAATACAACAGTCGTGCTGTTCCTCTTTCCACTTTTCAAAAGTGATGCTTTATCGCCTAAATGATATCATTGCCCAAGTGTTTCAAGAAGTTTAATTAAATGTATCACTTCCAATAAATTCCTTGGGCAAACAGACTACCATAGGGGCACATAAAGAATGTGAACATTAATTGCATTTGAGATTAGCCTCGTTGAATTGAATTCTCACACACTGATACCCTTTGTACTTTAGCCATAAATATCAGGCATTTATACATCCAGCTATTGGCAGGTTTACTGTAAAGTAATATTCCCACGAGACCACAAGCCTACACAGTAAAAAGTTCCCAGTAACAGAATTACCTGCTTGTAAATGACCAGTGAGACAGACAGAACCTCTCTTTTGATACCCTTTATAAATGAGGTATTTCTGTTCAATATTGTTCCATTAACAACCTCTGCATTAGAGAATTGTAGATGAAAAAAACTCTATAGTTATATAAACCATCAAAAATTTCTGGGAAAAAAAAAAAAAGAAAAAACAAAGCAAGGACACCTAATGAAAAATCCAATTTGCTGATAAATTAATTAAATTCCCTACTGATCCAACCCTGACTGAACATGCCCCATGTGGGAGAGACTGAAAGACAAATTTGCTAATTAATGTTAATGCAGAGATTGGAACAATTAGAAGAATAGGCTCACAGCAGAACCTCCCTCTTTTACTCGGTGACTACAAGCATGGTAACTAAACCATTGCATTTGCAAGAGCTATTGTGAATTAAACAATTCCATTACACAACACAAGTAATAATATCGCAGTCCCCTCGTGGAGGGAAATGTAAACCAAATGAGGAATAGCTGTTCTTTCTGGGTTTACATTTAATCATGTCCCAATATCTTGAGTACCATGTGAAAATCTCAAGGGATTAGTACTACTGTAGCATTTTTAATAGTCTAAAAGATTATCGTGCCTGAATATCTTTTCTAGGCATATTCTAATAGAAACTTTTAACTATTTGTAATTAATTGATTATTATAATTGTATTATTTCAGCGAATATAGTTGTAAAATAGAAAAGTGAATAAACTCACCTGTATGGTATTATAGACTAATGAGATATGGGAAAGCTCCAGATGGCTCAAATTAAAAGTAGCTGAGTTTCCTTTACCAGTGCTTACTAGATAACCTTTATCAGTGCCACTGATAAAGTTAATTTTTACAATGAGTAGATGAAGACTGCATACATGGTGGTGATTTACCTGACTCCTTCCTAATTTTAATAGCTCTGTTTTAAAAAATAATTCTCGATGAAGTAAGCTTCTCAGCCTACACAAGGGAATCTCATAACATCAGTTACAATTTTATTGAGTTTATTGGTTTCTACATGAAAGCAAAAATAGTGCAAAAGACATTTGCCAGTTCCTGATATTTTTACCATTTCTATAAATTACTTCTTTAAGATTGTTTATGATATATTTCCATTTTGCCACCATGCAATCTCTTAATTACTGATCAATATGACTCTAAATATAGATCTACTCAAATGGTAGACTATAAGGAGCCATAATGGACTACTGGGTAACTAATGTCTGTTTTAACAAGTCCATAACCATGTATTTGCTATAGGAGATACTTTACTATGGCTCCAAAGGAGCTATTACAAGCTATTGACTCTGAGCACATTCCTACCCATCTAATTATGTATTAATGTTACTGCTGTTACTGTCACAACAGAGAGAAAAATTGAAGTGAGACAAAAAGTTAAGAAGTAAGTAAATGCAAATTTATTCAGCATTGAAAATTCTAAATGAAATGTTTTTTCTCTGCTGTTTACACGTTTCTTGGTAAAAACATAAAATGGGTGAGCAGTTGAAAGGAAGAGGGATGACTTTCTAACACTCAGTGGATTCAGTTTCCAGTAGGTTAGACAGCTGTTTTGGTTCATTCTGCATTCCTGAACAGAGGCATCCCACAAATTTCTCTTTTAATATTGAGCTGAGTGATAGGAACAAATATGGTTTCTTTTCACACCTGTACCGTTGCTCTCTATGTGATTTTCAACCTAAATCCTTACTGAGAAGGGAGATTCATTCCTTTTGATTTATCTGGGTTCAATTTTCAGTTACGTAAGGAAATGCGAAGCCAGGAAATGATGGTGCAATCAAAGACAAGCTAGGGACAGTATCATTTTGGAAGACAGACAGTTTCTAAGCCTTTCTCTGCCACACTGAGATTCTCTAAGGACTCTTGCAACTATGTGCGTGATGACCAGGCAATCCATACCCGGACATCTTACTTTTCGAACAGATAGCAGACATAACCAATATAGTGTGTCAAAAGCAGAGTCCTTTCCTAAATTCCTGCTGAAAAGCTGGATCAGAAGCCTGGACTGCAGAGTGCGGAATATTTTTCCTTTAAATAAATAAATAATAATAAAAAACCCCCTCTTACTCTGTTCTTCAGTAGCGTGTTCAGTCTTCAGCACCTCTAAATCAAGATCTTTTCCTAAAACATGCAACAGTTCTCATGCCCCAGGGGAGAAAATAGGAAATAGAGTTTTTCAGCAAAATTGCTCCTGGACATGATTTGCTATGGCCTCTGACCAAAGACTTCCTGAACTGAAAATGAATCACCCTGGCAGTTACAGAAAACTAAGCAGTAGAGGCTTAGAAACTTCCACAGAATACATATTTTCCCAAGCCACGTGATTCACAGAATCAGTACGGTTGGAAAAGACCTGTAAGATCATCGAGTCCAACCTGGGGGGGGGGGGGGGGGGGGGAAACCACCCACAAAAAAAAAAAAACAAACAAACAAACAAACAAACAAAAAAAAAACCCCACAACCACAAAACCCACGCCACACAACAACAATAACAAGCCACAACCCACCCAACACCACACAGCACCATGTCCATCAAGCTACATCCCACAATGCCACATCCACACGCTCCTTGAATACCTCCAGGGAGGGTGACTCTACCACCTCCCTGGGCAGCCTATTCCAGTGTTTCACCACTCTCTCAGTGAAGAACTTTTTCCTAATGTCTAGCCTGAACCTCCCCTGTCGCAACTTGAGGCCATTTCCTCTAGTCCTGTCACTAGTCACTTGGGAGAAGAGACCAACACCCACCTCTCTGCAACCCCCTTTCAGGTAGTTGTAGAGAGCGATAAGGTCTCCCCTCAGCCTCCTCTTCTCCAGGCTAAACAACCCCAGCTCGCTCAGCCGCTCCTCATAAGACTTGTGTTCCAGACCCCTCACCAGCTTCGTCGCCCTTCTCTGGACACGCTCCAGCACCTCAATGTCCTTCTTGTAGTGAGGGGCCCAAAATTGAACACAGTATTCGAGGTGCGGCCTCACCAGAGCCGAGTACAGAGGCATGATCACCTCCCTGCTCCTGCTGGCCACACCATTTCTGATGCAAGCCAGGATGCCGTTGGCCTTCTTGGCCACCTGGGCACACTGCTGGCTCATATTCAGCCGGGTGTCGATCAACACCCCCAGGTCCTTTTCTGCAGGGGAACTTTCCAGCCACTCATCCCCAAGCCTGTAGCGTTGCATGGGGTTGTTGTGGCCAAAGTGCAGGACCCGGCACTTGGCCTTGTTGAACTTCATCCGGTTGGCCTCAGCCCATCGATCCAGCCTGTCCAGATCCCTCTGCAGAGCCTTCCTACCCTCAAGCAGATCAACACTCCCTCCCAACTTGGTGTCATCTGCAAACTTGCTGAGGGAGCACTCTATCCCCTCATCCAGATCATCAATGAAGATATTAAATAAGACCGGTCCCAAAACCGAGCCCTGGGGGACTCCGCTTGTGACCGGCCGCCAGCTGGATTTCACCCCATTCACCACAACCCTCTGGGCTCGGCCATCCAGCCAGTTTTTTACCCAGCGAAGAGTGTACCTGTCTAAACCACAGGCCGCCAGCTTCTCTAGGAGAATACTGTGGGGAACAGTGTCAAAGGCTTTGCTGAAGTCCAGGTAGACAACATCAACAGCCTTCCCCTCATCCACTAGGCGGGTCACCTGGTCATAGAAGGAGATCAGGTTGGTCAAGCAGGACCTGCCTTTCATGAACCCGTGCTGGCTAGGCCTGATCCCTTGGGTAACCTGCACGTGTCCCGTGAGCGCCCTCAAGATGAGCCTCTCCATAACCTTCCCCGGCACCGAGGTCAGGCTGACAGGCCTGTAGTTCCCCGGATCCTCCTTCCGACCCTTCTTGTAGATGGGCGTCACGTTGGCAAGCCTCCAGTCATCCGGGACCTCCCCCGTTGACCAGGACTGTTGATAAATGATGGAGAGCGGCTTGGCAAGCTCTTCCGCCAGTTCCCTCAGCACCCTTGGGTGGATGCCATCAGGCCCCATAGACTTATGAGTGTCCAGGTGGCATAGCAGGTCGTTAACTGCTTCCTCCTGGATCATGGGGAGCCTATTTTGCCCTCCATCCCTGTCATCCAGCTCAGGGGGACGGATACCCTGAGGATACCCGGTGTGGCTGTTAAAGACTGAGGCAAAGAAGGCATTAAGTACCTCAGCCTTTTCCTCATCCTTCGCGACAAGGTTCCCCGCCGCATCCAGTAGAGGATGGAGATCCTCCTTGGCCCTCTTTTTGCTGTTAATGTATTTATAGAAGCTTTTTTTGTTGTCCCTCACGACCGTGGCCAGGTTGAGCTCTAGCTGGGCTTTCGCCTTCCTAATTCCCTCCCTGCATGACCTAACGAGGTCCTTGTACTCTTCTTCACTTGCCTGCCCCTTTTTCCAGAGGTGGTAAGTTTTCTTTTTTTCCCCAAGCCTCAGCATAAGCTCCTTGTTGAGCCAGGCCGGCCGTCTTCCCCGCCGGCTCTTCTTACGGCACACGGGCACTGCCTGCTCCTGCGCCTTCAAGATTTCCTTCTTGAAGAACATCCATCCTTCCTGGGCCCCTTTGCCCTTCAGGACCTTCAGGACCTTTGACCTTCCAAACATTATGCAAAATCTTAGGTAGATCCATCTCACCTAACTTATGCATCTGTGGTGTAGACATTTAGAGCTGAGCTAACCAATTAATCTAGGCATCTTCTGTTGTCATTTGACAGAAACAGACACTTTGAAAGCACAAATCATTTGACTTATTTTAGCCATCTCCACCAGAATGATATGATCTACATCATAATATAAATATTAAAAATAAGCCTAAGATGCCCAGCTTAGATATGTAGTAATCCATATTTAGTTTGATGAATTCCCCTCCTTAAAACAAAGTTTAAGGAGTACAAAAGACCACATGATACATACCTGAAGGAACTACACAAAGGAACAGGTAAGTTCAAGAGCTTTTCAAGTCTCCTTCAGCAGCATCTCACCATTAATTGCACTAAAAGTTACAGCCCACAAATCATATTTAAAAAACCATAAAACCAAAACATACCCAAGCACAATATGTCTAAGAATCATCCTGAATAGCCTGACTTTCCCTCAAATTTGAGAGTTTTAGTGAACCAGCACTCCAGAGGAAATTGCTTAAAGCACAAGCTACGTACATTAGATTAAGACTATCACCTGTTAGTCCAAATGATAATTAGATTTGAAGGGATATCTGGAAGTCATTAGAGCTAACACTGAGCATATCTTCAAAAGGTAGCTCAGGTTGCTTAGGGCCAAGCCCAGTTAAGTTTTGAATATACCCAAGAATGGAGAATCCACAGCCTCTCTGGGCCACCTTTTCCAGTGTTTGACCATCCTCTTTGTGAAATTTTTTTCCTAAAAATGTAAAAAATCCCTTGCATTTGAAAACATTACAAAATGTGGTGAAAAAGCAATAACATTGCTGTTTGTTAGCAACAATATTCTGCAGTCCTTCATTTAATAGGTAGCATTCAACATGAGAAAGCAGCAGAGGAAGCATGTATGTATGCCACCCAGAGAGAAACCCAACAACTTGTTAATTATTTTCTTGGCATAGTTTAGTAAACTACTTAGTTTGATTCAACATGATAATATATTTAGTTTTTGCAGTTCTACTCTTTAAGGAAAAAAGAGACCAAAAAAAAGAGATTTCTTCTTTAAAGAAGATGAAATTTCTTTCTTTAAAGAAATCTGAGGACAAGAGAAGCTACAGTCTTTTTTTTTATCATTTTGCTAAAATAATCTACTAAGCAATCTGTGTTATGGGTGCTCAGTTATGCTTAATTGACAACCAGTAGCTAGGGATAGCTAACAGCTCAGGTTATAGACAGATAAGCTCTCTGTTCCTGATGTCCCCAGCTCAGTTTTAAACCACCCTGACTACTATAGCTATATTTGATCTTTATTTCATAGAAGACGACTGCATTACAAGTGAAAGAACAGGAAAGAATGAGGAATCGTGGCTTAGTTGCATATCTGGAAGGACCTCAAAGAAATTGCAGACATTGTAAGCATAAAATCACTGACTGAATTAATTAACTAATTAAATGTCATCTCTCGGTTCCCTCCTTCTGCATTGTAATACTGTGTGCCCTTGAACTGCTGCCTGTGCTCTCTCACAAGTCTTTATTGTTGGAAAAAAATGAATGAGACACATGAACATGTACTTTCTATTACATATGTTGTGGACAATTCCAAATTATGCCAAATAGTCACAATAGGGTTGCAAAAATGCTGCAAAAGCAACATTGATATACATATAATTCAGGAGCCGGAAACATTTTTGCAGGATCATCAAAACTACAGCCAAGCTAGTTATAGATATAGTCATATCTTTATTCTGTATAGTAGAATGGTTCATTGCAGCTCTTGCTTTCCGCTCTACATTCTGAAGTGAAAACTAGGGTGGTTAGGCCTGGGTTTACTAGGGCAGGTAATATCACCAGCAAACAAATCAAACCAAAAGGATTTGGCCTTCATTAAGACCACTGAACCTTGTTACTGCCCCTTTCAGAAGAGTAAAATAGAGACACCAAATAGCGGTAGATATCTGTCTGCATCATTTCCCCTCTCCTTTTAGCTCTTAAGAAGCAGTTTGAATAGTTACAGCTTTATAATGACTAGATGCTGTAGGCAGAGCAGAACAGTCCTATGCTAGAGCCAGTGACCCCCATTTCATAGGAATGTGCATGCTGTGAAGACTATGAAAGGTGTCCTGGTTGCACAGGACCACCAGCTCATCTCATCTATTTTAGACACCAATGTTAGGATATGATGCATCACACCCCTGAAGTGTATATTTCTCTTCCATGAACATAAAGGCAGCACAGGGCAAGTAGCACTACTGTCTTCACAGGAGATACCTAAAGTAACAGGAGCTGGTGCGAATCTTGGCCAGGCAGTCAAGGTATCTGCTTGAGGACCGGTATTTCTGGGGCTGGAAATTGTGTATTTCCAGCGACAGTGTCATGAACAGAACCTGCAGATGGCAGTTATCAGTGGTTGTCATGGAGTTGGCAGCTCTGGGACTGGGGAGCGACCCTGCCTTGCTTGCTGGCAAGTGCATGGTGCAATGCCGGAGAGCATGGGAATTGGGTTTGGAATACAGGGAGGAAATGGAGGTGGAAGCAGAGGGGAAAACAGAAATAAGGTTGATTTGCTGGTCTGAAGAAGGTGACAAAAATGAAGGAAGTGTGTGGATGTGGGGTCCTGGGTTGAGGTGCTGAGAAGGACAAGGGTTATGGACCTGTCAGGCTGAAGATGGACTTTGGGCAAACTGTCAAGATGGTGGGGAGGCAGCTAATTATGCTGTGTTTGAAAAAGGTGTAACCTCTCTAAACTTCCCTCTCATCTCCACATTATTTTAGACCATATTTAAGAATATATATTTTTTTCTATCCTGTGAGGATAGGATGTGAGACGAGGCCTCCATCATGATGTGAGCTGGAGTAATCAACTGATCCTGGGGTGACATCCCTGTAGAAGGGATGAGAGATATATTCCTGAATAATGGTCCTGAAGTACAGGTAAATGCAAATACAAAAAAAAAAAAAACAAGAGATTAAAATTAAAATGAAACAGAAGCTAATTTATAGAGAACGAGATGAGGGTTTAGAACCAAGGAAGAAAATACATCCCCTGTGTGTGTCCCGTCCCACGTTCCCCCCCACCCCCTTTCTACTGCCTTCTATTATAGTTTCTGTTCAATTTAAGCCAGTATCAAGAATTCACAGAAGATTAAATTAAATCGCTTCCTTTAGAAAATAATTTACAAAGGACGAGCTATTAAAAGCAGCTTCTTTAGAAATGGATAGTAAATGGCAAAGTTAATATCCAGTCTGAACTGAGAATAATTCAGGTTTCTGTTTGAAGCAGTAGGAATTCAAGAGCCCAAAGGAATTTGGAAAAAATAACAGCAACTGAACTCAATAAGGGTTTAGAAAAACTATTCAAGAAGTAGGTAGAAGTTCTTACAAATCAAACATTAAGGCTGCAACTACAGCTTTCTTTTTGAAATCCTTTCCCCTAATGCAAACCAAAGAGCTCTTTAAGACACTTGCCTTACTTCATACACCTCCTTTCAAGCACTGACATTTTTTCTGACGAATTAAAACTCCACACTGGCAAGGATCATGTTGTAAAGTGTCATAAGTTAGTAAAGCAACTCGTCAGAACTGAATTTATAGTAATTCAGGGTTGCATGGTGTTCCGTTCCTCCAGATCACCAGGATATCAGCAACAATATTGCCAGTGAGTGAAAAAGTGCTAAGAGCTATACATAAATGATACATTTCCTAGAGCTCATATGAAAGTCATTACACCATTTCTAGAGGAACTGCTAGGTTCAAAAATGGTCCTTTCTTTGTTGTCATATTCATATTGAAAAATAGTTGTCTGATGAGTCAAAATGGCGTTTTTCCGATTATCTCTTCATCTAATTTTGTGTTTTCACAGAAATGTTCCCAGCCAGTAGCAGCATTGTCTAAACACAAAGCTGCATCATGCTGCTGTCTTGTACACAGAATCCAAAGGTTTTGCTTTTAGTGTCAGCATGCATGAGAAGGAGGATTTTCACAGTTGCTTTCTTAAGAGATATGGCTTTGCTTGTTCATTACTGCTTTAAAATAACTGCATCTTTTGTACATTAATACTGGGTTTCACTCTGTTTTTTCCCCTTCTTGCACTGAAATGCTGAGCAGTGTTTCATTTGCCAAAAACCAGATGCTTCTTCCTGCTACTCCTGTAGCCAAATGTTTGATTCGGATGGGGTTTTGCATCTGTTATACCAGTTGTGGGAATTGCAGGAACTCATTAGCGCTCAAGCCCTATGTCAGCAGACTTCCTTCGGGAAAGAGAGGAAAATGAGTGCCCCACAAATAATCTACAGCAGGTGGTTTAATCCATACAGAGATATCAAGACAGGTATCTTTAGTTCTGTAGCTATTTCTCTAGGTATTTCTAAAATACCTACTTTTTCTTCATAAATATGCTTATATTATCTGGTGCCAGTGAATGAGTCTGACCATTGACTTCACTGGGAATAGAAACACTGGAACAAAAATCAGTAATTTGCTTTTAGGCAACCTCTTATGGATTGGATTTACTTTAACATAAGCAATCCATGTCATGCAGATACTTCTAAAATAAACTTTGGAGGCTGCTTTTCCGAGTTATACCATATGTACTGGCAAAGCTCTACTTAGATTTTTTTTTCCTTTTTATTGGTACCTTCATAGAACAACACCTTGCTGGCATAAGAGTACACCCAACTCCTCTCTCCCCTGATAACACTGGCCTGTTGCTAGAATGGATCCTGTCCAGGAATTTAGTGCAATTGAATGCTTGTTGCAACTTTTATCACTTCTTTTCAGGACAGACATTTTTAAGTAGCATGGCAAAATGAGAAAAGGAATATATTTGTTTTCTTTAGTTTTCCCCAGAATTTCATTAGGGCACAAAGGTGTTGCCATTTGGATGCTTTAAAGTATAAATAACATATTTGCTCCCTTTTATGCTGAATAAACAGACCAAGCCCCTATGAAATGTCAGATATATTCCTAGCAACTGAACTATTTCTCATAAGGGATCAGCAAACCTAAGCATTTTTTTCTTATTTATATTTAGCAGCTTTGCCTTTCCAGTCAATCCTTTTCTACATCTTAACATCCCAGAAGTTCTCTTCTGTTCCCTTTGAGGTCTGTTGCCTGACACATATAAGATAATGTTTTTATTTCGGTGCCATATCCTCATGGAAACAGGAATTACACTGCTATTTATTGAATGTTTTTGAGAACAGTTGCCCAACCACCACCTCTTAAAAATCAGTTGCCACACCAAGTAGGACTTGCCAGTGGGTACTATGAAAAGTATGTATGTTCCCTGTTCTAAGATGAAAGACATTGCAAATTGCTTAAATACACTGTTGAGAATAAATAATAAGACCACTGAAGACTGAATGGTTATTTTCATACCCATGCAAAAATGACATAACTGAGTGACCGTGTAAAGCAGCTCTGCTGAGCAGAGAAGGCTGTTCAATAATAAAGTCAAGAATTTTTTTTCAGAACTTCTGTTGTTAAATCAGTGGCAGCATTTGGCCAGATTATTTTTGGTTTGACAGTTGTGATAAGGAATCCACTTTGTTCTAGTCCTTGTAGTAAGTTTCTTCCACTTATCCCAACTAAAGAAGCCACACAGAAAATGACCGGATATAATTCATACCACAGCCTATGAGAACAGAGGCTTGTTTAATTTCCAAACCCATCCTGCTTCATGTATTATTCCTGCAATTTAATGTAATGACTTTCTTAATGTTTCACTTGGATTCACTTCAGTAAAATGTCCTTTACCCTCCCTCCCTCCCCCCAGTTTCCTGCTTAGAAATTGCAGATTAATGAGAATTTGCATGGATGAAATGAATTCTACCCCGTCAACTCTCAATTATTTGTGGGTGGTTTACAAGTTGTGGGTTAGTTGAAGTGCAGATGCAGGGACATTGAGCTGGCTCCTTGCAGAGCCACATCTGGTCTGGCAGGACTGGTGTGTTAATATACAGTGCTGTGAGAAGGTGAGTCTATAGTTTCCAGAGTCAAGTTGGGCCAGAAGCAGTTCAGACACTTTACAGAGCCTAAACTAATACCACTTGGTCTCCCTGCACCATGTGGAGTCAACCAAATGGCTCTGCATGGAGCTAGTCCAAGCACAGCTGCCTTGGAGAGGAGGTAAAGCGTTTGACTGGCACAGTGTGATAGTTCATAGAGCTTTCTTTCTCCATGTTCATGTGCTGTTTTCCAGTAGTGTTCCTGGTCCAAGGGATTATTGTTAAGAGGCAGAATGGAACTAAGGTACAGAGCTAGCATGCATCTGAATCACAGAATCACAGAATCACAGAATCACAGAATCACTAAGGTTGGAAAAGACCTGTAAGATCAAGTCCAACCATCAACCCAACACCACCATGCCCACTAAACCATGTCCCACAATGCCACGTCCACATGTTCCTTGAACACCTCCAGGGATGGTGACTCCACCACTTCCCTGGGCAGCTTATTCCAGTGTTTCACCACTCTCTCAGTCAAGAATTTTTTCCTAATATCCAGTCTGAACCTCCCCTGGCACAACTTGAGGCCATTTCCTCTTGTCCTGTCACTCGTCACTTGGGAGAAGAGACCAACACCCACCTCTCTGCAACCTCCTTTCAGGTAGTTGTAGAGAGTGATAAGGTCTCCCCTCAGCCTCCTCTTCTCCAGGCTAAACAACCCCAGTTCCCTCAGCCGCTCCTCATAAGACTTGTGCTCTAGACCCCTCACCAGCTTCGTCACCCTTCTCTGGACACGCTCCAGCACCTCAATGTCCTTCTTGTAGTGAGGGGCCCAAAACTGAACACAGGATTTGAGGTGCGGCCTCACCAGCGCTGAGTACAGGGCCATGATCACCTCCCTACTCCTGCTGGCCACACTATTTCTGATACAGGCCAGGATGCCGTTGGCCTTCTTGGCCACCTGGGCACACTGCTGGCTCATCTTCAGCCGGCTGTTGACCAACACCCCCAGGTCCTTTTCTGTGGGGGAGCTTTCCAGCCACTCATCAACAAGCCTGTAGCGTTGCATGGGGTTGTTGTGACCAAAGTGCAGGACCCAGCACTTGGCCTTGTTGAACCTCATCCAATTGGCCTGGGCCCATTGATCCAGCCTGTCCAGATCCCTCTGTGGAGCCTTCCTACCCTCAAGCAAGTGGTGCCGTGCCTGAACTGATACACACTGCTACAGTGGGAGTCTGGGACAGAGACAACCGAATGGCTCTGCTAAAGTCAGGTGGGGTCTACCTGCCTTGTTGGCTCTGCCAGCCATGCTGGTTGTCGACTGTCTTTGTCTCATGTCCGTTCAATTCTTTTGGATATCTCAGGTCCTCCTTACTTGTGGCCAGCTGATGCTAAATTCCCTTCTGAAACAAGGCTGGGTTTTGGGGATACTTATCAACTAATGTTTGGGGAAGAAATGCTTTTTCTCAGTGCAAAACCTAATTTCTGGTTAAAATATGTATATTTCCTCAAAGGAAGTATTCTTCTGTTATAATAATAACAAGACCATTTTGTTTTTCTTAGAACTGCTTTTAATCATGTTACAAATTTCCATTCCATCTGATGTAGAATAGAATAGAATAGAATAGAATAGAATAGAATAGAATAGTTCAGCTGGAAGGGACCAACAATGACCATCTAGTCCAACTGCCTGACCAAAAGTTAAAGCATATTATTAAGGGCATTGTCTAAATGCTTCTTAAACACTGACAGGCATGTCACACAGGATTGTTTTAGCCTTTCTTCTGATTTCAGCTGTGGAAATTTCCTAAAGAAACATTTTGAAAAAGAAATTGTTGTGGAGAGATATGACACACTGTTTTTCCTCCTAAATTAATTAGCGTGCTTGCTTGCAGGCACTGCTCAGACCTATGCCTGTCCCTCTGGAGCTGGGCACTGCAGCAGTCGTCCCCACGGGAGATGCTTGCCTAAAGGATTAAGGAGGCTGGTACCTCCAGCTAGCCCTCCTGACTGTGTAGCTGGTGCCTGCCTGGAAGCACCTAGGGGGTTGATTTTCCCCAAACTTCTGGACTCCTGACTTAATATGTGGGAGACAGGAGGTACTGAGAATGCCAGATCCTTGCTAATGGCCCAGCTGTCAGGACGTTGAAACAGCATCTATATGTAACTGGGCAGGCGGGACCAGCCAGCACAGTATGGGCTCCATCAAGGCTTTCCTTTGTTGTTGCATGCGAATTGGGAAAAGTTTCTGGAGCTTATCAGCCAAACTGTGCCAGGGAATTGAATGGCAGAGTGCTTGTTAGCACAGACCAAAGGGATCCAGATTTACTGCTACAGACAGTGATGTTTCTTGCCTGGGAATATTTGCTTAGCACAGGGGTAACCTGAGAAAGGTTACATAAAATATCTGGCTTCCAGAGGAGCTAGTCATTGCTGGTCTGGAGTCTCTACAAAGGGAGCCTCCTGATCCCCAGCTCCACAGCGGGCAGTCTGCATTCCTCGGTCCCAAATACGCTGTACAGCAAGGCTGCTCAAGAGCCATGAAAACATCTCTAAATTATACTGTTCTTTTTTTGACAATGAGCTTAAAATGGTTTTGAAAAGGAGCATATGACAGGAGGTCCTTACTTTATACTGTTTCTAGAGACGAAAGGGTCATACCAGAGCAGACCCAGAGAAAGTAGAATATAACCTGGTGCTCCCTGACTAGCAATGAGCATTACTGCCCATTTAGGAGTACCAGAACCAAAGAAAAACTGTTCACTGCACATAGTTGAAAAGAATCTTAAAGATTACATCTTATTGCATGAAACCCTTTTATCAAACTCCACATCAACGGCCATTAGTGTGTTAACTCTGAATTTGATGCAGAATTTAATTGGGCCAGGGATCTGTCTTAGGTCCTGAGTGGATTTCTTGAGCTTTTGTGTTGGAAAACTTGTTCTCATGCCTCATTTTTCTAATATTATCTGTTTTCTGATAGATTCTTCTGGGTACTGAAATGTTGAGAGAGCATTAACAAACACCAGTTTATTCAAAACTAAGTTTCCAAAGGTGCAATCAGTGAATTACAGGTCCTACAGAAGTTGTTGAGAAAGCTAAATGACATGCTTGAAGAGAAAAGTTTGCATGAAACAAAGCCTAACCTGAATTTAAATGTTTTTTACTGTAATAGAAGCTGGAGTATCTACCACACACATATCCAGGGGAACATGAGTCTTTGGGAATTTTGTCCTATAATGATGAACTTCTGGTATTTCTGTATGCTGCACTTATCTCCCTACAGATTTCTTGAGAGGTCTGAGATCTAAAATGTGCTGCATGACATGATTTCTCTTTGTACCACATATATGTGACCTTGTAAAGCATCTCTCTTTAAGAGGATATTTTCTTTTTCTTTTTTTTTTTGAGAGAAGTTTCTGTTGCATTCATTCATGATATGTACAGCAGGGTTTTTCCTTTGTTGTGGGTATATCTTAGTTTTTCTTTGGAGTAAAACTCATACCCCTCAAAACTGATGCTTCCTAGTGCAAAGAAAAGATTTCTAGGAGCATATCCACTCCTGATGATTTCAGGTTTCTGGAATTATCTGTTTTAGAGAAAAGGAGATTCAGGCAAAACCCAAAATTAAGAAATGCCTTTGTGACTGATTTTTCAGCCTTGTTCCTCCAGCTGTCAACAAAAGAAAGAATGAGCCCCTCTTAACATGTAATCCTCATGCTGATTGTGAAGAAGTAGCAAAATCACAGGGAACATCTGCTCAAGGTACTCTCAATGAAGAGAAGGATGGATCGATTCTTTTGTCTGAAGCTTCAGCCAGTCTTTGTACTCTGCAAAGTGGGGCACCAACATCTCTGGAACAGTGCCAGGGTGCAACAAATCCCAGTATCTCTCATTCCTTCCAGCAGAGATTTTCCAAAGCTGTGAAAATATGTAGCATCTCAAAGCAGAGAGAAGTATTAATCCAAGGAAAGCTACCAGGAGAATCTAATTCAGAGAGATTTTATGTAGCTTTTTTTTTACAAATATTTCTCGTGAGTGCTTATCAGGCAGAAGAGAATCCCAGGGCAAAGACTGTTGTATTCAGTTTCAATCAGAGTGACGACCTTATTGTCCTGTTTTTGAATATAGTAGGAATACATTTTCTCTTGGTATTACAATGCCCTTTTCTAAGGAAGCAGCAGTAAGCTTTGTCTGAGGCATATTAATGAAGTCCTTCGACAGAAGCCAGGCTTCATAGGAAATTCCCACCTCACTTTAATTCAGCTCTCAAAAACAAGGGGATGAAGAGGTATACAGCCTTTTTTAACTTTGCAAAGTATTTTTTAAAATTTTGCTTTCTAAAAATATAGAAAACATGAAAAATATGACACCCCCCAACTAGGGAGTTAGTTCAGTTTGGCTGTCAGATTCTGCCCACAAAACAGCCCTAATGATTTCTCTTCCTGCAAATGTCCCCTTAAAAACAGTGTGATACCCCAGTAGAACAGCTTATAAATTGTATGCTTCACTACCTCCCTTTGAAAAGATGGAGAGGAGTCACTGAGGAGTGAGGACACTGCCAGAGAGCTTAAGGAGTAGTTTAGAAGTGTCTCTCTCTGCAGTGAGGAGTAGGTATTTCCATCTTCTACAGAAGAGACTCTAAATTGCTACAGCCTATTGCAACTACTGTAAATAGATAGAGCGCACAGAATGAAGTTGTCTAGAACCACTGGAGGCAAATTGCACACTTCAGAAGATAAAAGGACATGGTTTCCATCCCTGCTTTGAGCTGGGAATCAATGGGGAGATGTGACTGGGTGGACTATCTCAAGGAGCATCTTGCTCCATGCTATTTATACATCAGCTGCCTGGAAGTGGACTTCGCTCATGCACTGGCTGGGAAGGAAGTTCCTTTGCTCTTTTGCCTTTAGATGATACCCGACCTGCAGTCCTTGCAGATACACCTAAACACATTGTAAATTATTGGCAGACTGCAGCAGCAGGGAGCCCAGTGCATGCTAACTGACGGAATATTTTACTTTTCTTGATGGGTGTTTTTTCCCACACCGTTCTGAGCCGTGCTACCTCAGCTAAACAGCTACCAGTGTCTGAGACAACAGATATAAAGTAGCTTAGTTAATTCCAAATTACCTGCAGACGTTGTGCTTCAGATTTACTGTTTGTTGGTCATTCTTGAAGAGAAAAAGGGAGTAAAAGCAATTTTTGGATGTTAATATATTTCTTTTTAAAAAACTTCTCTAAACAATAAAAAACAAAGGACTAGAAGAGATGTGGGTCACTGAGATTTGGAATTTCAAGACTCTTATGACATGCTTTTTATAAAATTGTCAGGCTGCACCTTAAAAGCAGTTAATTTCATCCTCACTACGTGAATGAAAAGCAATTCCAGAATCTCAGTGCTCTAATTTTGCAAAGCCTTTCTTTAACTCCCAGAAAAAAATACATATTCTTGTGCCATCATCCTTTAACTTAAGTTTCTCTTTTCTTATGCTTGTTTCTCACATAATGTACTGGGTCTGGCTGGGATGGAGTTAATTTTCTTCACAGCAGCTCGTACAGTGCTATGTTTTGGATTTGAGACTAAACCAGTTTTGGTAACACGCCAGTGTTTTGGTTATTGCTGAACAGTGCCTGCACAGCATCGAGGCTGTCTCTGTTTCTCACGCTGCACCCCCAGCGAGTAGGCTGGGGGTGGGCAAGAAGCTGGGAGGGGACACAGCCGGGACAGCTGACCCCAACTGACCAAAGGGATCATAGCATATGACAGCGTCCTTAGCCACAAAAGCTCAAGGAAAGGAGGAGGAAGGGATTGATGCTCATAGTTATGGTGTTTGTCTTCACAAGTAACCCTTACACATGCTGAGGCTCTGCTTTCCTGGAAATGGCTAACCATCTGCCTGCTAATGAGCTGCTGGCCAGGGTCAACCCACCACCAATACGGGCAAAAATAATGTTTTCTTACTCTCTTCCATTCTTCATTTTTGTAGCTCTTCTTAGAGCTGGAGCCTACTTGCAACCATTCCCTACTAGTTCCATTTTGGACTCTTTTTCCTGACTACAAACTGCCTTTTATTGGTTTGATTATTTTTTTTTCCCCCTAATGAAAATATTTCTACTGGTGCATGCCAGGATGTAGTTTTCTTTTTCATTGTGCTAATGGATCGCACTTAGGTACACTAAGTTTCTGATTGCTTCATCCTGTGACTGTGAATACCATTTCTTCTCTGACCATCACAGCTCAAAGAAAAACGAAAATGTTGATTGCCTATGTCATCAGAGGTGTCTTCACGCTACTGAAAAAGTAAGATTATAATTGACTATTATTACATATTATAATGGCATACATTATTCAAGGAAAACATTTGCACTTTCTCACATTCTTTTTAAAGACCTGGACAGTAAGGTCAGGATTCATATCTACAAAGCATCAGTGGTACTTTAGGGAGAGTAAAGTATGAGCTGTTAAACTGTGTGCTTCAGATTTTCAACTGTGTCAAATTTTGCAAAAAATATTAGGGTTAGAGTGGGTAACACAAAACTTACAATAAAGGGAAAAGTGTCATGTAGTTCTTATGGATAACAAGATGAAAGACAGTTGCTCAGTGGGTCTGAACACTTGCCCTGCCCAGAAGAAATTGGCTTGGGTACGTTATCTCACAGAAATTTAAAGGCGAGATACCTCTGACAAAACACAGATTTATTTTGTCACCTTTTTCCCCCCTTAGTCTATAGAGAGAAACAGGACCTGTTAAGGCTGAGTTCATCTCACCCTAATGTTAAGTGCTTTTAATGTTAGGTAATATGAATACTTGTTTTGGATTCTTTTGTTATCTGGAAAGGGTTTCCTAAATACCCTCCATTTCCACCTTACTTTTTTCTGAGTTTCATTAGATAATTTTATAAGCTTAATTCAGTTTCTTTTCAGCGCTGAAAAGAAATCTGATTTTTTTGACACATTAACATGAAATGGCAAAAAAAGTGCAAGGACCAAGAGGATCAGGTTCAAAATGGAAACATAAACTTAATTCCCTCTCCTTCTTCCTCCAGCTAAAGAGATTTCTGAACGCTTGCTTCCTGGCACATGAAGTTTTCTTGCCCTATATTTTTGCTTTCTAATTATTTTTTATCAAGGATGAACAGAATTTCTGTCAAGCCAAGATATTTTCCAACTTGGTTAAAAAAAAATGAGGCTTGTATACTTGGGAATATTACAGAAAGACAGTTTATGGGCTGCAGCAAGTAAGAACTACTGGTGTAAAATGATTATCAATTACTCATTTTCAACCAGCTATCTCACAGGATCCATTCTACCTACTATATTGTAGTGCATTTATCAACCTAATTCAGGCAGTTAGTCATTCAATTTTCTCATTTCATTATTATGTACAGAGAGCAGTTGTTTTTGTAATTATGGTAATAAACTATATTTGGACCTGATTTACCCTCCCACAACTTTAGGCACCTCAGTTAAATGTGTAAGTTGTGATCACTTTTAGCCTTCCCGGTACAGAAGCTCCCTTCATATTTGGTGGAAGGAGAAAAGAGCTCTCAGGAAAATTACGATCTTAAGTGGCCTCACTGAAAAACTTGAGTCAGGCAGGCTGGGTTTTGGCCATATTCGTTACCACACAGAGAGGTAACCGAATCACTGTTTTGAACTCCAGTATGGTTTTGGCAAATCTGGCCATGTTTTCCTTTAACACACTTGAAATGTAGTTTAAATTTTTCTAAAGTTTTTCTCAATCTGCTAACTTGAAACTTTGGCAGACTTTGAGCTTTCATAACTTCTGACATTAGTCACAGTCAGAATACACAGCAGGTACAAGGTGTATCTCTGAGGATTTGTGCTATTTGTAATTTTCTATTGCTATTTTTCTAAGGAGGTGTTGGATCCAAAACCAGGACAGAAATCAATGATAACACGAGGTCAATCTCCTAATAATGTACGCACTACCTATAAAAGCACCCATAAATTGGCTGTTTAAATGGCTGAATTTACAAAAGGCATTTAGAACTATCTTTAGGATTTTCGTATAGTCCCTCGCAGTATGGTAATGAAGGATTGTAAAAAGTAAATATCAGAGTTGCAGTCCTCTTGCACAACAGTTTCTGCTCTGAGTCCAAAATAGCTTTGACAGTTTTTGTTATTTCTTTCAGCATGTTACACTTAATATCCCACCCCCTGTAGTTATTTTGGTCTTTATCTTCCAATTATTTCCACATCCAAGAATATTTTATTTTCTGCCTTGAGAAAGGTATATATTTTTTTCATGGAAAATGTATTCTTGCTATTTTTTAAATGTACTATTAGATTCATCTCTGACCTTTTGTTTTTCATCTGTATTCATTTTACACAGTCACTTGGATACAGCTAGAGTGTATATTTTCAGGTTTGTGCTTCTTTGTTCATCAACATAGCCTTCTTTATTTCTGGTGTATTTTTAGCTAGATTACATGCCTAACCCTTGGGCATACATTAATTTATCTTTGAATGTTTTCCATTTCCCTCTGTGTCCTTTATCTCTATTGATTTATCCTACTTGATTTCATCCTGTGCTTTTACATTCTTCTAAAACTCACTCTTTGAAATTTAACATCCTTTTTTTTCCTTTTGTGGTTTTACCTGTGTCCTAATTACCACCCTAATTAGGTTATGAACACAATTGCAAAGAGCCCTACTCACATTTGCAATCCTGTTATATTTATCACACACAGACCTATCCAAAGCTTGATTTTTTTTCTCTAAATTCTTCCTTTTTCCCTACTGGATATGTAGTAGAATGCTGTGCCTTAACCACATAACTAATAAATCTATTGATTTATTTCTCTTATTTTATGAGCCTAAATTTACTAATTCAGAAATTTAACAATTTGCTTTAGATTACTCATCTCTTCTCATGTAGTTTTGTGATTACAACTCCTATATATTGCTATATGTTTTTTCAACTGGAAGCTATCACTTTGTTTACATTTCCTTTTTTTCTTTTGCTCTAGTCTCATTTCAAAACATGATAAATGACCTCTACTGTCACATTTTCAAATATAAACTACATTTACACTTTTCTCAAGAAAAAGTTTACAACCATATGATCTTTTTCAAATTTCTGGGTTTTTTTAAATTTGTCTGAAATTGTTATTCAAAATTTGCACTTCGTTCCAAATGACATCTGCACAAAATTTTTCTTCTCATCTCCTCCCTTTGACTTTCTAATTTATTTCAGGTTTTTGTATCAGTACTTTGCAGACTTTCACAGCATTCATCTGATCAATCTTGAGTTAATTGTATCACACGCCTTTTTTAATTGTATGTGCCTGACAGTCTTTGCCATGGTGACAACGTCATTGTAATTGCCATGCACAGGACAAAATTAAAATCGTTCAGGAATGTACTAGGCTATTGTACAGCTTTAGGGTAATGCATATTCAAGTTGCGGTCACTCGTATACTAAGAGTAGGTAGATGCAAATACTTGATGCTTCTATGAGAACTTCTACATGGCTACAGCAAACCACCCCCCACCCCCCCCCCATTGTTTTGTCTTAATATTTGTTTCTGCCTCCTCATTTAAGCAACCTTCCCTTGCTTGCAGGTGGTGGTTTCCACAAGCATAGTTTCCTTCTTGCTGTTCAGCTCCTTCCTACTGTTATTTCTGGCTAATGGAAGGAGCTGAACAGCAAGAAAGAGAGTATGCTCCAACTGACTTGTCATTTCTTTCACCTATAGTATTTTTGAGGACCAGAAAGCATTTAAAGAGACTCAACATTTTATGATTTCATATCTCCATCATATTTAGGACTGTGTGTTCAGAAAATTATTCTGTTTCTTAAAAAATTATCCTATTGCATTTTTCTTCAAATTGCTTTCTAGCCCTAAAGACCCACGGATCCTGAGATAAAAGCTCAGATTGCCTTCATACCATGGACACCAGCTTTAACCTTACAGGTAATGGTGTAGTAACTTCAAAATGGTTCACCTGAAACTTCATTGCAAACTTTGCTTTTTGACAAGATTGTATTGAAGTGCAGAAAATACTGGGAATGGTTTGAAATCTTGTAGCCTCTTCATTTCAAAACCCAATCCAATCCTGCAGTGTAAAATATTAATATTTTTTCTTTTCAGTGACAGTCCTGTTGCCTTTATTTCTCTTCAGTAACTGCTGCAATAACAGTGTGTGTGTATGTGTGTGTTACTATGGCTACTTGTACACTGACTTCCTACAGGAAGGTGGGGTGACATTGGGAGGTGGAGAGGGAAGAAAGCAATGTGATGGATGTGGGACTTCCTCCCTGAAATCCTGCTCCCAAAATTAGGATATATCATCTACCCACACCACAGCATTTGGCAGCTCTACCCATTTGTGTTCCTAGTGCCTAGTGCAGCTGTTTCTGCACCATGTTCTAAAACATTTAAATCTCTTACAATTGCATGTGAGTTAGACTGAAAAACACCCACCTTGCATACATTTTTTGCATGACTTCATGATCCACATAACGTTTCTTCTGAGAGTCACTTGTGGTTGTTTCTAGAATGTTTTATTCTTTACCTCTTCAGGTTTCTCTCCCCAAGGAGCTCCTCTTTCACCACCAAACTGAAAGGTGGTTGAAAGTTTCTGTGTGTGGCTTGACATCTATTAAGGTCTTCTTTCCTCAGCGTCTTCCCTTTTTTTCTCTTACTCTGTCCTCTCTTACTAGCTCTAAACCCAGGTGCTTTTGATCTTATCCTTGTTATGCTCATCTTTTCCAGATATCCTTGCTATGAAATACTTGTTCTAAACGCTAGGCAATGTGGTAATGCAGTTCATAAGCTCAAAAAAAATATACTGCTGTCAGATACTTTGGTTAACGTTGTAGATACCATACATATCTGCATTTCTCCTTAACTGTCTTCCTTCAGAAATCAGCACATCCTGCCCTGGTTGCAAACTTTATGTTTTACTAAGTCTTAAGATATACAGCCTGCCACATTTTACAGCCCACCAGGCTGAAGTTAAAGAGGGTGAATGCAATATGAAGCAATCAAGGGCCTGTGAAGAGGGCCCTCGCCACACCCAGTCAGACCCCTGGTGTAATCCAATTAAATTGAACAGTTTGCAGGAAAACCCAGAGGATTAAATACACTTACCCAAGCAAACCCACTTCCTACCAATTGAGGGGTATAACTCTGAAAACATGCATCTCATTAAGTCGCGTTAGACTTCCTAAAATGGCAATTAAGGCTAAAAGGTTAGAGAAAGATAATAAAACATTATAGGGATTTGGCAAACTCCATCTCCCTACACCTCCCTCTTCCCCCCAGCTAGTGCCAGCTGTTTTCTAATTAACCCAGTGGTAGCAAGGTGTCCACAAGAGGATATCTGCTGATTCGCTGAAGAGCTCTCATTTGCACAATGCTATTAGGTCTGTGCCTCTAAAGCTCCCTGTTTCACAAAAGTCTTCAAACATAGTCAAAGTTTTGTCTATGCAATATGCAACTACAGTAGCTGTATACAAGCAAAGCCACAAAAATTCAACTAAAGCGATCAGCTTACTCTAAGCATTCATAGTTATGCAACTGAGACCAAGATGATGCTTCCACCTTTTCCTCAGCTGATATCCTCTCTTCTTACCTCCAAACAGTCTTTTTAATTCCTTTTCCAACACCGGAGTGTCAGTCAGACTCTGTCCTTAGGGAGCAGCATGCTGCTGCAGCCCCAGGGTGTCTGGGCACGACTAGGAGCACCTCAGCAGGCTGCCATCACCCTCCCGCTCCCCACCCTGACCAGGATGTGTTACTGGGAAATCACTTGTGGATAAAAATTTTCAAAGATGCAACCACTCATCTGTCTTTCCATTGATTTTGGTAGGCTGGGGTTTAGACCTGTATTCATTTGGGGGAGTAATCAATGGAGGCAACAGAGGTTATCAGTGCAGCCAAGCCAAGGTCTGGATTGCTCATTGGAAGTACCTGCAGCATGCCTTGAGTCATTAGGCTCTCTGCTTAGGGGTCTAAATTTAGGTGGGACAAATCAGTTTCATGATATAGATATTTAAGCTGATGTCTTTTAATTAATATGTCTTTAAAGACTTAGGTAGAGTAAAATACAGTAATCCTTTATATGAAAGGGAGAGAAACTGGGCAAATGCCTAGCCTTGGTATGTTAAGAGACATATTGGTAAGTCTATCAGTAAGATTAAGTCTGCCTCTCTTAATACTCTTTTTATTTCTGTATGTTTCAGGTCCTAAAAGGTAATCTGCTTATGCTTTAGTAGAAGAGAACACAATCTACAAAAATGTCTTCGTGTTATTACTAGAATATCAAAATATACGTTAAGACTTTTGTTGAGCTGACATCGACAAATGATCTTTTACCTACAGTTTAAATAGCTGATTCGAAAAAACATTTCTGCACCCTGTCTGTACTCATGTCTTCTAAGATATCTTCTGAAAACCAACCCCACTTTCTCACACCATTCAGCTGCAGAATTACAGGCAATCATTTTACAAATAATAATAGAGCTACTTTTCTATTATAATTTGATTTTATTTTATTCCTTCCATTGCAACATCCCCTGAAATTTCATATGTCGCTTCTCAAACAAGATTTTTTTCTTCCTCAGAAGTGTTATGACAAATCCTGACCTGACGTTTTTTCAAAACGTGTAATGTCAAAGTCGGTGCATGTAAGTCATCTGGAGATGACAGTGATAGAGAAGTCATTTTATGAAATGCTGAAACTTAGTCCTGCTATGAAACTTTCATTCACTTGACAGTGTTTAGGTGGCTGGATAGTACAGTATCTTCTTATTATTTCAGTATACCCACAGGCAGCTCTAAAGATGAAATGTTTATGTTACTGTACACCAGATGTTTTAAGTCTAGATTTTGTAACACTAAATTTATACACCAACACGGTAGAGCAATCACTATACTGGTTTAAGTGTAAAATTAACTAGGATGTAAGAAAGAAAGTTTTTTTTTTTTCCTTAATGGTATTCATTATCTACTATGCTAGGATAATTTGTTATTTTCTATTTACACACCAGTAAGAACTGAAGCACAAGGTTTGTTCTATTTTCAGTGTGAAAATCAAGATCCTATTACTGCTAATGATACCTATAAATTAAACATAGATGGGAGTACATATCCCTATTTTTTTCTAATTCTTCATGCAGTATATTAATCTCCAGATTTAAAATGCAGGTGCTCCAAGACAAAAGTTCAGTTATGATCTCTGTCCAAGAAGGTAAAAGACAGCACATCATAAAGTAGATTACAAAGTTGGAGATAATTTACTTGAAGAGCTGCAACTTTTTAAAAATAAAAGACTTAATGCCAAAGGTAAGTCCCGACTTTTCTTGCAAAACTGTGCTTTGTTGGTAATGAATAGGTTTTGTTGCACTATTAACAGTCCATATAATTCAACTTCTTCCTGTGCAGAAAATGTGTCCAGTACAGACATAATTTCATTTCTCTACTACAAAGACTTGATTTAAGGTTTTGCAGAGCAGTTACTTTTTTAAAAAGAGCAATTGCTTGTGTACATTTATTTAAGGATTGCAACCGATCGGAAAAGTTGTAAAATTTTGCTTTTCCTGCTTCTAACTAGAAAATATTTGTAGTCTTCACAATTGATGTTTAATAATGATAATGGTATAATGTGTTTTGTCTAATTTTATAGATACTTTAAATGAAAATTTTATTAAGGAATTAAAAACATTTAAACTAGGAATGTAAAATAAACAAGGCTATAAAAGAGGATAACAAAGGAAGAGAGAAAGAAGTAGAGAAGCAGTTCAGTAACTGACACTTCTATTCAAATTTAAGAAGTTTTTAAGTAAGACAAAACATATGAAGAAAGCTAGTTTGAGAAATATTTCAGACAAAATAATGATGTGGGTACTACAGATCTAATAAGTAAAGAGCTAAAAGATGGAAATGTAATTGTTTAGTCAGTGCAAGTTTATGGAGATCAAATTTAAATAGTTTCTTTATGAGTCATAAGATCAGTGGAGATGGTAAAAGTGTTGAATTAAACTCATGGAAGGCATTTGACTTGATGTTACATGGCACTTTAATTAACAAATTAAAATTATTTTAAAGCTCTGCAAGGGATATCTTAAAGCGATTAAAGACGGCTAACTGATAGGTCTCAAAATGTCATTGTAAATTGAAATTGTTCTTGTTCATCATAAAATCCTGTCAGTGAACTCCCTCAGGGACTGGTTCTTGGCACTCGGATACACCATGTATTTATCCAAGATCTGTAAGAAACGGTAAAATTATTACTGGTATTGTGCAAAGAAGACCCAGGGACGGGGTGAGCGGTAAAAAGGGAAGAGGCTGACTCCCAGATGCAGCAATTTGGGACTCATCACACAAGCAAGTAACAGCTGCAGGGCAGGATGTGTTCTGGCATTTCCCACAGTCTTGGACCCCAAAGGCCAAGGGACATGCTCTGCCACCCGGAGAGCATGTTTTTTCACTGAGAGCCAAGCAGCAGAAAGGGAAAATGATTTTTCCTTCTGACCTGCACAGCTAGGGTGTAAAACTACAGCTAGAAACAGGGAAAAGGTCCTAAAAGCCCTGGTTTAAATGAAACGTGTTTCTGTTTCACAACTCTCACTTGGAAAATCCTATACCTGATCAGGCCTGGAGGTATCCGTGACACTGGACCCAAAGCCAAAAAAGTTGGCATCTGCAAGACAGATCCACTCTCCAGCCCATGGCACAGGTATATGAAAAGAATGCTGAAGTGTACAGAAGTATTTGCCTTCACATTTGTTATTGGCATGTATGGGATTAACACACTTCGTCAATGTTTTTGTCTGCAATTTAGTAAGAAGGATAAAATGGAAATGTCCCAGAAAGCCACAAGAAAATTTGAATTAGAGTGAAAAACTCAAGCTCTGTTTGTTGAAAAGCAATTTGTTTTAGTTCAAAGAAAGTATTTCGAGCTTTTATTTGGGTTCTGAATCACAACCAGCTCTGTAACCATCTGTGGTACATCTTCCAGGGTTCCAGTCCTATGATAATCTTGTCAGACCAAGCCACCTGCTTGTCTTCCTTGGTTGTTAGAAACATGAGGCTGTGAGTAACTTAAACTGTCCATTTTGCCTGTGAATTTTGCTTGTGACAAAAACATTGCTGTCACCATTTTGCAGAAGAGAAACAGGCTCTGAGAGGTTTGATTCCTGTAAAGGTACTAGTGTACTCCTCTACATCTCTTTTTTTAATTTTTTTTTTTTCCTTTTTGGACTTCTGTCCCGTAAAGAAGAGTAATTAGAGTGAAAGCCTTGTTAGTGCAGCACTGGCCTAAAAAAGAAGGGTAAGGATGTATAGCTTTTCTCTATGGGAGCAGCCTACTCAGTTTTGAATGTAATAGACACATATAAGGGTTTATGACAGAACGTTACCTCTGCGTTTCTTGATTTTCTGATATTTGCAGTTATGTAATGAACACAGAAATAAGGACTATGACTAAATCAACAAAGCTCAACTTATGTGAATATCAGCACTTAGGACTAGTGTGTTAAGCATGTGGTAGTTTGTTTTCTCAGCTGTATGCATAGCGTCTCAAAATTTAATCTTATGCCTAAAAAAACCCCCAACATCTTTAAAGAGAAACCGTTGTGGAATACCATTTTTTTTCGGACACTTGTGTTTGCCAGTTTTCCTTTATTTGCAACACAACCGATAATGATCTACATCTCATAATACTTTTGCTATTATTTTAAAGTAAGTCAATAAATTACAGAAAATTAAAGACCAAAAGGAGGCCTGATGGAAATTGCAGTTGGAAGTATCCTTGACTGTTCAAAGCCAAAGAGGTATCAATTAATGTGTCTGTCATTCCTTTCTTTCTGAACTGCTACTGTCATTATTTCCTTTTCAGTGTTTAGGAACTTGTCAGGGAACATGCTCACCAATAAAAACCGTTTTGTCAGGGATGCTGTAAGAAAGACAGTTGTGACTGAAAATGTTGCAGAGAACCACTATTAGAAACACAGCTGTTAGTGTAAACACTTTGGTTCAACTTTACAATGTAATAAAAGATGCGTTAAACCATCCTTTGTTGTTTATGAGGGCAAAGAAAGATTTTGACCTATGGAAAGCCAAACTGTGTGTCCCGGCCCTGCCGTGTGCCTCCGCGGCAAGATGCTCTGCAGGGATCAGATGCCCTGGGAGCAGTGCTGCTGGCTCTTGCACCTCTGTGATTTTAGGTACTGTCACTGCTGCTGGGACGCCCATCGTCTCAGAGCTGGGTTGGGGAGCACACACCACCAGCTAATGTGCGATGCACATCTGCCTTATGGAAAAGGCGCGTTTTCAATTTCAGTCAAAACCAGACCACAAAACCCATGCTACTAGCAAACTGATCTGATTTGTACATGTGTCAGTCCAGAAGGGTGTATGAAATCAGTGCAATTGAGAGAAAGGTATTAACTAATTAACATATGGGCCACATCTCTTTCTTCTCTTATTACCAGAGATTCATGAAGGATTTCAGGTCAAATATGAAAACAGGTGGATTCTTTTTCTTTCTTCACTTAGAGACTGATTTTTTCTTTTTCAGCAGAAAACAGCTCTCAGGTGATATTTCAAAAGTTCTCAGGCCTAGCATTGTGCTGCTGCAGTGAAAGCTTTACAATTTTCAACAATGAGAGCATGGTCAGGTTAAAGCTGGCTGAGTATGCCTGAAAATTATGCCTGCAGCGAAGCTGTATTATTTGCAAGAAGTTCATAATTTTATTCTCAGGATTAAAGAAAAAAAAAAAAAAACCAGAAAAAAACCAGCTAACAATTTTCTCTTAGGAAAGACATACACATGCTTTGCTAGAGTGACAGACATTAAGTGTGAAATCCACCAAGCAAAAGTCAGCAGTCACATATGTATAAAACATTATCTCTGGTATAAGTGGAATATTTACTTAGAAGCCTGCTTAACCTGTTTAACTTTGGTAGTTTACTTTTAATTGATAACTGTGTCACAGCAGCCTTCCAAACATTACTTACAATATATTGATACATTTGCGTCAGATATAACTAGATAATAAATAGCTTTCAAAAATATTTAAAATCTGCCCTTTGGATGCCAGACCCTTTTGGTCTAAGAAATTTAATGTTTCATGTCTTTGAGGAGCTTAGAGTATGTATTGCATTAATATGAATTATAACTGAGGTCACCATGTACCTTATTCTTCCTTATAAAAAATGATCGCACAATAGATTGCTATAAAGGCTCTGCAAAGCTTATTAGCTCCCTTTAAATTTGTTTTCTTAGATGGAAAATGAATTTGTAAAAATCTGGTCTACAAAACAATATCAGAATTGACTTCGTCCAAAAGACAAAATGAAAATCTATACTATATTAAGGTATTTTGCAATGTAGACACTTTGATCTTGTAAGTGCTTGATCAAGCGAAAAAGCTTGCTTCTGACTTATATGAGTAGAATCACTGAGTACTGCAGACGGTTTTAATATGAATAGAGTTACTTGTATGCTCAAATATTCTCAGGATTAGGTCCATCTTCTGTGAAATGGAGACCAAGCAGCAATTGCTACATGAAGACATATTTCAGCTACAAATTTAATTTTTTTTTTTTTTTTTCTTTTTAATTACTGTTTTTCTTTATAGACAGCAAGTTTCAAAGCTCTAAGAAATGCCATTAAGGATCAGTGCTTTAAAGCCTATTTATATGGTAAATGAACACAGGTTCTTTTTACTCTGAAATCAGAGATTATTTGAGATGCATTACCTGAGGGATTATTATCTATCTTTAGCAGCTGGATATATTTTAAAGTTAAAGTAATCTGTTATTAAGTGTAAATTCACATAGTTCAGGATCAGGATGCAGAAGACGATAACAAAGTGCTGCTTTAATAGATGATCCGTAGAAATCCTAGTATCAACAGGCAGGTGTCACATTTGCATGCATTTCTCATACCCTGCTCAGATCTCAAATGGATAGCTGCCAAGTAGAGGAAATTTGCTTTCTTTTTCATCTAAGACCTTCTTCTTGTTGGTACATAACATATTTTCATCAGGAAAGCATGAATATGTAAAACCCCTGAACAATATAAAATACGTATTTGTATAATCACTCATAGACAGGTCATATTACTGCAATAAATTATACTGTTTGGTGTAATAGTGAGAATAAAATGATGATCATAATAAACAGAGAGGCTATCATTATTACTGTTCTCAATGTTCTGCACCATGACCATATTATTCTCATTTCAGCCACATTTTTGTCAAGGCAGATGTTGTAAAAATCATAAACCTGATGATGTATCTTGCATTTTAGAATGAACTCCAGAGAAAAACAAGACCCATGCAGATGACCACTCTGCTTTTCCCTTTGAACGCCGGACCATTGCTGACAACCGAATTTGCAGGTATCAAGTGCCTTAGTGTTAAAAGTGTTATTGTAGTGACTGGCGTGGTACCTCCCGATGGCATGGAAGGACTGAGGACACTCCATATTCATAGATGTCTGCATTAACCATGAAACCTTATAGTCTTCCTTCTTTTGAGTCTTTGATTAGGGTACTTCAAAATTTTTTCAGGCTGTGTTAAAGACAACTTTGTTTTTACTCTTATTGTTATTATTTACTTATTACTCTTACTATTTATAAAAAAACCCCACCAAACTGCTAACCAAAAAGAGTGGTAGCATAAAGGCTAGTAGTTAACAGATATGAGAAACACAGAAAAACCTAGTTTCATCCCACACTGACATTACCCACCTGAAACTGGTCATTGAGTGAGAGAAAGACAGAGACTTCCAAGAGCGGAGTCATGACTCCTAGACTTCCCAAAAAACTCACTCATACAGCTGTCCTTGCTGGGTTTGCTTTAATGAGAATCAAAGGCAATTATGGTCTTGACTCAGGAGCTTCTAATTAGGAGAGACACATCTGGCCTTCAGTGTATTTGGCAAAAATACACACTGAGGCTCTAACGCTTCAGCCATCTAATGCGGTGAAAACATTTTATATGGTAATTTTAAAGACTGATGAAATCTCCGTAATTTTTAAGATACTGTGTTTCTGAAAGTTTCATAATTTTAGCCCCAGTGCTTCTAACCCAGCTATGGATTAGCATAAATTTAGTAAAATACTATCTTATGAGAATGACCCAGTTTGCAGATTGTCGAGTTCCCTAACCATGGGGAGAGGCAAGTATCTCCTGAGATGCTGGTCCAAAGTCTGGTCCAGCCAAGCAGATGGTGAAGAACGTGAATACAGCCAATTGTGAGAAACAAATGTCAAATCTAGAAGTGCAGATCAACTTCTGAAAACTTTCAGTGAACAGTATATATTTGACTATCTGCATAAATTATTCCCGATATTATAGTTGTAGATACTGGTTCAACGTAAGACTGGAGTGCCGCTTTGCTAAGTGACTTATGAGCACATTGTGATAAAAAAGCTTTGTCACAAGAACCTAAAAGTCTAAATAAAATCTATCTGTGCAGTATTTACAATGCAAGCATCCAAACTTCATACACCGAGAACACCCACATGTCCTAGTAAACTACTTTCCGATGGGAGGAGCTGTGAGTATGTGTCTGTGAAAAATCATTTCAGAAATTTGTTATGCAGATAATAGTGTGTCCAACAGGTAATTTCAAGGTATTTACCAAGCACACAAAGCCTCATACCCTTCTACTTGCTACATGACTGGAATATAGATCTTATATTTATTGAGGCAGGGATTGTATCTTTATCCTCTCAATCTGCATATCAAATTGCATCAGTAGATGTTATATGGTCTGACTGCAAATATGGTTGCTTTAACACCTCACAAGCAGGGAAAGCAAAAAGGGAGAAAATACAGTAATCGCTGAACGTCCAACATCTATCCTAAGTCTTATCTTGTGAACTGATAGCATCATGAGATAACTTCTGACTGCTGTTGGTGTCTAACCTCAGGCATAATTCCATCCCTAATTATTTTTCTTATTATCAATACTTGCAATTAAAATCTTTGTAATTAGAACACCATGTTTGTATAAAATAATTTGCATTTAGTTAATTTCTCATTATTTTATTTATTATCTCTCCTTTCACTCCCTCCTGTGAATCACAGTGAGATGGTCTCAGAATTTTTTTTCAGAAAAGATTAACTGGTCCTTCACTTGAAACCAGTTAAGAACCATTGGCCTACAAAACATCCAGAACATCTTGGGTATGCCTCTATGTGAATATAACATTAGTGAAAACATACCAAACTCACTTTTTAACAGTGCAACCCCCAATTGCTTTTCTTTTTGTCAGGATATGACAAAAATTAGCTTTCACAAATGAAAAAGCAACTATTGCAGTTAGAGTTAAGGATAATCATAGATAAACAGGAACAAATTAAGATCTTGCCAAGAAGTGAATAGGAATTGCATGGAAAAAACTTTATTCTACAGCTAGGAATACTGACATACCATTTGCAGTAAGCTGCAAAAATACAAGGGAACAGATTGTGAAGATCATCTTAAGTGTAAATTTGGATGTGGATCCAACTTTCTGAAAGAACAGGGACATTTGCCCTTAAAGATTTAGATCTAATAAGGGGGGAAGTTATACAGAACTCATTTCTGAAAGTTATTCATCTGGTGCTGAATGTCCATGACATGTGCTGGCTATTAATATGGTGGCATGACCCCCAGTAGCTATCTCTGGAAACTTGCCTGTTGTGCTCCCAAGTCCACAAGGATGGACTTGATGATTTTCTTGCATCCTGTTGATGCCGTCTGTTGAGTGCAGAGCCCCACTGCATTGTAGCTTCCCGTGCCATCTGCTTTGCTCTCCTAACCTGCTTCATGTGACATGTTGGGTGGGTGGATAGCAGGCTAGCACACTGAACTGCGCTGCATGAGTATTTCTTTGCTTCCTCATTCAATATGCTTTCCTATCTCAGTAATATGAATTGCCTCAGATGGCTGCAGTCAGCTTGTGAATCTCAGCAGTGACCACTAAGCAATTTAGAGTAATTGTTTTAGCACAAGTCATCACTCCTGGGATTTACCATGTATTGAATTGGTGTTAGCTATTGAAATTGGTGTATTTGAGAAAAGAGACCATGTACTGACTCAGGCACTGTGCATTTCATGCAGTGCTAGGGAGCGACCTTAATTTGGTTTTGATATGCTGGACTTGCACTGGCTTAACGAGAAGTAATACTTTTGCAAAATGACAGAATACGTGTAGATTTTATCTTCCGTGCCTAGTCGGCATCTAAACGCCACTCAGATTTTGCTAAAAGTTTTTTATATCTCCTGGCTCATATTGTGTATTTATTCCACCTGGATTCATAAAAGCCCATCAAGGTTCAGTGTCCCTATTCCTTAGGCATCTCAGCTGGATGGCACTCCTTGCAGCTCTTCCCAGACTGCATATACTTTCAGTACACAGATGAACTTCTTTTCAGTACCCTACTACTGAAAGGTAGTTGCTGTTTGCAATTTTTTTACTTGAACAGTTCTCTCGTTTGATGATAGAAATATATCTTTCACATATACTGTCAGTTTTATTACATTTAGCAATAATGTTCCATCTGATGACTTTCAGCAATAACCTACCAGATTTCTGACTGTGCAACGCACTGGGTTTCTGGTCATCCAGGAATGTAAAACAAGTAGTCACTATCTGCACGCAAAGTAACTCCATGTTCTGTGTGCAGCAAATCAAAGACAACATGGACACTTTGAATTCAGTGTAGATACAATACCAACCCACATGAAAACTAGCCTCATTTGCGACTTACAGGCAAGAACTGATCTGTGCACATCAGTATAGGCCAGATTGGCAGCACATGTACAGATGGTTTTATGGACACGTTGGATGCCTACCATTTTCTTCATTAGAATATTGGCAGGTATAAACTCTTCTTATTACGGGAAAATACAGAACATACTGTCACATAAACCTCCCCTGGCTCCAACTGCAAAGGATATTGAGGAAGACTTTGTAGGGCAATGTGATATTGCAATACTAAGGAAGAATCCTGGTTATAACAACTGCCTATTTGGTGCTGTGCATATTAACATTTTATTCTTTCTGGTAAGATTAACTTTAATTTTCTAAAAGTTGTGCCTAGTACAAAAGCATCATTTAAGCTTGCTCTCTGCAGACAATGAAGAAGCAGAGGAGAGGCTCTTCCAGAGGATGAATCATCTCACCAGTCTTATGCACCTATCTACCTCCATTTACTGTGAAGGCATCCCAGGTGGCCATCATAGACTAGGTATCCAGGTTTTAGATGGCTGAAGAAGTTTAAGGAGATGAATCCTCCTCTAGGTAGTGCTTCCCTTTTTTCAGGTCTGAGACAAAGGATGGAGACCTGGAATCTGCCATTCAAACGGTAGATGAGATAAAGGGTACATCTCCTCCTCTTGGGGGATTTATTGTCCCAGTTTCTGGCCTGGAGCAGAAGTCAGACAATTGGGTGGCTATGCAGTTGCTGTCAAAAGATGCGATGCACTGTCTCAAAGCTAAGGTTCTCTTTTATAAACACTGTGCAGATATAGTGCCTGTGTCTGTGCCTATGCGCATTTTCACAGAATTAGTCTGAGTCCCTTGTTATGAAGTTTCTAGGAAATATACTGTGACTGACTTGTGAAGTTAATCAACTTTGCCAATAATACCTAAAAACTACTTGTATTAATTGTGTTCTGCAGACGGAACTACATTAGACATTTTCCTCTCTTGTTTGATTAAAAAAATCCTGCTATGAAATGTAAATGAATATTTGTTGACCATTGTGAAACAGGTTTCACTTCAGGTTTTGCAGTCATTCTCCACTGTAAAAGCAAGTATACCTTTTTATCAGCTGGAAAAATGGTCAAACCTTGGAACAGGCTGCCCAGGGAGGTGGTGGAGTCACCATCACTGGAAGTATTCAAGGAATGTGTGGACATGGCATTGTGGGACATGGTTTAGTGGGCGTGGTGGTGTTGGGTTGATGGTTGGACTTGATGATCTTAAAGTTTGTTTCCAGCCTTAATGATTCTGTGATTCTGTGTTTCTGTGAAGTTAAGTAGATGACTTTGAGCATTTATTTCTGAAATGTCTACAAAAGGCCTATGCCATACTTTCTTGAAGAAAAAGCCCCATGGGAAAGTTTAAATATTCTGTGTGAAGTAAACAAACAGAAGAGATGTGGCTAAGTTTTATTTTTCTCCCTCTAAGACATTTCAACGCCAGTAGAAATGCCTTCATTTTGATCAAGCTTTTACTTGTCATTCAAGGGCTTTTTGATTGAACAGGTCAAAAACCTGTTGAGAAAAAATGAATTTCAGGCTTTTTATAAAATCCCCCAACTTCAAATGAAAAGGCTTTCCTTAGTACATAAAAAACCCCAAAACAATCAACCCTCTAAACTATTGGAAAAAGGATGCAATTTCCACAGCTAACCCAAGAAGACTGATGGCTGACAATCTTTCAGAGGTCATATGCCAGATTATATTAGAGGTTTGTTAGGTGGGGACTAAGAAATGCTACCTTTCAAAGGATCCACTCTCTTGGCATTAACTTATTGTTCTGTTTTTGCTGAATTGTGGAACTTGAAGAGACTCACTGCTTTTCTCTCCCAGGGTCTTGCTTAGGAGGCTCTAGCTCCAAACTCCACCATCCAGAACCTGCCTGTACCACCCTCTTTGGTGTTAGGTACAAATCAGTGATCTTCACAGTAGGCAGTGGCAGTACAAAATGGGAGAAAAATTCAATCCTTCCATTTAGAGTTGCTCTTTTTGAATCCAATTTATTGGGATGCATTGCTCACTCAGATGTGAATAGATAAGCACATTTAAAGCCAGATGCCAGACATCTGTGCCTGTGCAATCCACCTGTCTCTGCTGCAGAAACAAGGATAACAGGAAAAACTACCAGACCTAGAAGCTTTTGTGTTGGAAATGCAACCTCTTATGAAAAGTATTAATTGAGTTGACTGTTTCTCTGGCTCCAACAGGTCTACTGGTACACTAAAAAATCTTAAATAGTTCAGTCGTGAGAAAGTAAGGTTGCAAGAGCTTGAAAGGAAGAGAAGCACTTACTATTGTTTTCTGTGTGCTTGCAGGAGAGAACCTGCAAGTTCTGCAGTTCACCTAAAGGTGAGAACCTAAAAGTTTTAGAGAGCAAAGATGCCGCGCTGGTCTCTCACTGTTGTAAAATGGGAAAAGGCATCATCAGATTTTTAAGTCTATTTGCAAATAATTACGAACAGGGAGGCAAATGGCTGAATATGAAATCTTGCAAATCGTACTATATCAGCTTTCAAAGACCTATTAGTTTCTACACTTACTCAGTAGGAAGGGAATTATGCAGGCATTAGTGCAGGCTGTCTGCAGCTCAGACAGCAGCATGAGGGAGTCAGGTTGAAAAGATGCTAGTTACTATCCTTATTTCACATACGCAACTCTTCTTTTTGTTGTTTTTTTTTTTTTTTTGCCCTGGTCAAGAAGGGCAACTCAGGGATGTGGTCTGGACCAAATGAATAATGAGAGCTGGGCAGGGAGAGAGGTGAAGCCAGAAGCACCTTCTGTGATAATCCCCTCGGGAAACAAAATGGTACTGAAGGGGTGGTAAATAGCTTATAGTAGTGGAGTTATCCTGCGATGGGATACAAATTGAGTGATTTTTCACAGCGGAGAGCTGGTGAGGGGGAACTTCACACTGGGGCGAATACCCTACCATTACACTCTGGGAGCGGTGCAGCGATGCGCTGTGCCTCTCCCCTCAGCTGAACAAATGTGTCTTTCTGCCAGACCTGACTGAGAAAATGCTCACAAATCAGGAAGCACAGCAGTGAACGAACCAAGACATGAGATGGTTTCCAGGTGCAATTCCTCTCAATATAGAAGGGAGAGAGAAGGAAAAAAAGAAATGCTGCCTGGACACCTCCTGAGGGAGACTGCAGCAACTCCCTCTGTGTGGAGGGAAAGGAGTCAGAGGAAGAGTAAAAACAGGAAAGCTGGTACAAGCTGGAAATCTGTACCGTTTTGTGAGACCCAGAGTGAGACAAGACCAATCAAAACAGTTCTGCTACCAGACCCACGGCCATTGGGAAGGTGCACCTCTTTGCCACTGCCTGTAATGAAATAGCAAATGAAACCAGCAGTGTCTATGTGCATCGCTGTTAATGGGTGATACTCAAAAACTAAGTCCACTTGCAATTATGGGCCTCCCAGAGTTGTCACTAATCTGTAGTATTTTCGCTCTACTCAGCCCCAAGACACAAGTACTCATTGCTTTTCTATTTCTCAAGTACCTAAAAAACACAGGCAAGCCAAAGCAATCATTTAGTTTATTACATGGCAAAGGTACACTAGTCACTTGGGCCCTCTCTAAGCACCAACCTTGGCAGTATTCATCTCATTTTTGAGAAAGAAAAGATTGGATGCAGGCTATCAAAAGACTCAGCACCATAGATCTTTGGGGAAAACAGATGTAGGAAGCCTTGATTTTCTTAAGTGCCCAGCTAAACAACCACAGATAACAGAGAAGGCGCAGCAGGTAAACATTTTCCTTAGTTAGGGATGACAGTCTTACCTTTCACACTGAACTTAGCAGCTGTTCCTGCCTTTTTGCATCCTTTCACCCACCACAGTTCATTAAATACGTACCCCCCCCCCGCTCCCAAGCACACACTCTTTTCCTTCAGGCAGCACTCTCAGCTATACTTAGTCCTCAGTGGAAAAACATGATGTGCAAGGCCAGGCTCCAGGGTGAGGGCAGTTGACTACTGATCAACATCAAAATCAAAACCACAAACTGCTGCTGCATTGATTTAGCATATATATATATAACTGTCCGTCTATTACATGTATTCCAATTATATAAAAATGCACACCTTGTTTTTCTTCATTAATCCATAACATATTTTATAACTCATATTTCAGTTTAAAAAGGGGAATTCACAGCTGGTGTGTATTTGAGAGACAGAAGTATGTTTGATATATTATACTAAGAGGGAGCCCTGTGCAGCCCTCGTCAATCTGGTGTAATCTCACAGCTGACCATGCATTGAGCAGGAGACTGGACTAGACCTCCTGAGGTTCTTCCCAGCCTGGGTGATCCTGTGAAACCAGACAGAAGATATTCTTGTCACAAACAGCTAATATCAACCTGGGTGAACAGTTTTGTGAGTAATTTCAGTTTTCACCCAGGAGAAAAAGTTTACTTTAGGACCCTTTTGTTATATTTACAAGTATCTCAGTCTGTTCATTGCTGCGAGGAAGGTGATCAACTCTCCGTGAGCACAGTTCTTAGCTGGGGAGGTGTTTGAAGGTTTTAGGCGTTGGGCCTGGATCCACCTCACACAAAGTTAGGTACCTAATGAAGAGCAAAATTGAATTGGGCTGCCTGGATATCAAAGGGAGAGGGAAGCAGCTCAGACCTTGAGGTAGTAATATGGATGTACTTCTACCCTGACAAACGGAGAGTGCTCTCCGAATCACCAGCGTATATGCTTACCATGAATCTGACCTGTAGGTGGATATTTTTAAATGTAACACAAATAAGAGTAAGTAGATTTTATCCTGAGCCACTCAAGTAAATTTAGAAACAAATTGTGAGTACATCATAAAATAACATTGAATTAGTATGTTCATTTCATGGGCAGTTAACCTTTATGTCTCTCTAATAATTGATTGCTTTAATACTTTGTTAATATTATTAGTTTCATTAGTTTATGATCTTTTTTTTACCTTTGGCCTTTTATTACATTAGGTCTATAAATTTTTGTAGAATTGATTAGTTACAAGAAAGAAGCTGTTATGCTCTAATGCCGTTCTGCCTTTCATGGAAGGGAAACACTTCTAATTTTGTTACGTATCTCTCTTCAGAAGGATAATTGAAATACAGTGATTACTAATTAAATTAGTATAGCTATGCTAGCTCTGCCAAAATATTATGATTCATAGTTTTGGTCCAAAAAATTGAGTAAAACTAAGCTATTTTTATAGTTATGTTATTCATTTATGATGCTGTATCTTAATCTTTCAAGTAATGTGTCATGACTGCTAAGTGTCTCAAATTATGTTACTTAATCATGTAGGAACAAAGACAACTTGATGCCATATAATATATAATATTCTAGACAAGAAAAGAGCAAAAGGGTTAGGTCAAGCATTTCATACTACCTGTTGCATCAAAACTAAAAAGTATATGAAACCCTGAAATGTCTCTGTAGGAAGCATTACCTAGTGCATTTAGTTCCCCAAATAAAGTGTGAATTTATAAGTATTTTGAGATGTGAATGAAATAAATAAAAATTTCACTGAAAATAGAGGCACACTGAGATCAGCAATCAGATCTATGTTTCAATGGTTTCTTTGCTTGTTTGTTTTTGAATTTTTTCCTATCATCCCAGGGGCCTGACTGGCTTAGTTAAAATTTGTTAACTGCCTTGACTGATTTAACATTGCTAGTGTCTAACACTGCTCCCAAATTACAAATGAGCTTGATCCAACACCCACTAAATTGAATGGAAATGTTCCCAGTGGCTCTGACTGATACTGGAGCAGTTCCACTGTTTGTACCATTTATTAGGGCATTTTGTTTGGCATGATTTGAGAAGTCCTTTGGTAAGACACACCTTTTTATCTGCATTAGGTTTGCTTTCCAAAATTCTGTCATTACTAGAAAGCTTTATTGAAGACCTGTAGAAACTTAGCATTACTTGAATCCTAATAATACAATAGTCTTTAAAAGATATTTGCACAGCAGATATAAATTTAGAACAGTCTGGTAACAAAACAAATTGCAGAGCACGCGCTGTCTTACTGACCTCTTCAGCTTCAGTGGACAATTTTCAAATCGTCTTGCGTTTACAGAGTAATCACTCAACTTGCTGCAACAACTGCGTTCAGATGGGAATTGTGACTCATCTGCACATTACTAGTCTATTGCTTTATTGGTCATCACAGACTGGTTATCACAGATATATTAACTAAATTTCATTTCTTTTATATAAAGCAACATTTTGATGCTGCTTTTCATACCCTAAATAACTTAGTAATCAAGATGTTTCTTGTAATGGATTTTCCTGGCAAAAAATGTATTATGCACCCAGTCCAAGGTAATTTGTGCTAATGGCCAGGAAGCATATCTGAAATATGACTGGTTTAATTGCCAAAATTAAGACAATTTCTTCCATATGTTGGTAAAGGTAGCTGTTCCAAGAAAATCAGAATCTGTGTGTACACAATTTAAAGCCTGGTCCATAAAATTTAATTTAGAGTAATTTCTATACCATTACAAAGGAAAAAGCCTTAAATGTAAATATTAAGATGTTGGGAGAGTGGCCAATAGAGTGCACAGTAGCTGTCAATATATATGCCATGGTTAGGGAAAACACTTTCAAGTTCATGCTTGTAGAATAACATGTTTCACTCAGGGAGCTTAAGCAGCAAGTCAACTCAGCTGAGCTAAACTGCTTTATATGAAGCTTTACTTTTTCATTCAGTTTCAAGGAGTCATTAAACATTTCCAGATGTTATTCATGTGAAGCTTCCTTTTCTTAAATTTAAGTTTTATCTTGTGGAGATTACCGATGCAATTTAGCATGAACTGATTCTAAAATGAATGTGGAGAACTGGTGAGCAAAACTGAACTGATTTAGTCCACACTAGCTTTCCTTTTGTGACACTTCACTGACTTCATTAGGCTCACTTCTTCCCCATAAAAATGGGATCAAAATCAGACCCAGAAATACAGTATATATTTTATTTGCTAATATTCAGGGAATAAGTTCATAAACTATTAAAATAATTTATATAATAAGAAAAACATAAAATATCCAGTCTTAGATGTCTGGATTTCTTTTTTTCTAATCTCTATAAACATAGAATAGGGATGTATTTTTAAAAATAAATTTCATAAATGTTCCAGTTTATCTATGCTACACCTTCTAGGATGAATGCCTACACTTAGATCACAGTGTCTGCTAAAAGAACAAGTAAGAAAAAAACCACAATGGAATTATTTTTCGAAGAAACAGTATAAAGCTTTTGCTGTTAATTGAGAAAACTCTATATTTACTTTCATCTGGATAAAAACAGTTCACTCTTAGGAGCAATTAGGAGATGCTAAACCTAAACTTACTACAGTGACTCGGGAGCAAGGCAGTTGCTGTCATTGGGAGTTGATTGGCAAGGACAGACCAAATGAGAAGATACCGGAGCAAGCTGGGTTTCTCCGCATTAGAAATACGTCTATTATGGCTGGGGGCTTTGGGAAAGGTGACTGTTTTGTGTATGAAAAATTCCCTTTCAAAATCACATACTGCTTTGTTGGAAGATGCAATTTTCACTCACTATTTTAATTGGCTGTTGATCCCTAGGGGAAAGGGCTTATAGGTTGGGCCACTTAACACTGATGGTGAATGGGATTGGAAACCCAGCCAAAAAGTGTTAGGACTGCACAGTTACATAAGCAGGCTTGTAGGTAATCAAACATCCCTGTAATTTTTGGGCCAGATCACCAGATCCAAAACCATTAAGTCTATCTAGGTGCTGCCATGAACACAAAGAGACTGCAAACAGAACCCTAACATGAATGAAGTCTGTAACAGTACAGTTATGTTCATGTCGTTAGCTTTTTCATTAAAAACAAACACAAACCAGAAAAAAAATCCAAGTAAAACCAGATTTAACTCATGACTATTTCTAAACTTTTGTTGTCATTGTTTACAACTTAAATTACCTCAGCATTTTTAAATAGCACACACTACGTTCCCTGTCCACAAATGTACCTCAGTATGCTCTGTAACCTCAACTTTAGATCAGGACGTACGGCTCATGTTACTGATACATTTTCCTGGAAGATAATACATACACATGGGAGATCACAATACAGGCTCTTACCTAATGAGATGGATGCAGTTCCCATTTTGAGCTGGTCTTTTTTAAGACAATTTCTGTTTCTCATGATGTTACAGATATCTCAGAAAACAGGTCAGTTAGTTTTAGTTGCTAAGTTAGCTCAGCTAAATCTTTCTTACCTTTAACAGACCAGAACGCTGGATTATATGTACTAGCTACAGCACCTTTTGTTTAGTATCAAATAAAATACTGATAGACTGACCTTCCATCATGTTGCAAAGCATTGCTGGTGTCCTAGGCATTTGCAATTGGGGAAGAACCAAAACAGGCTTAGATTTACTTGCTATCATTGAGTAGAACTTGGGCTTTTGGTATTTTAGAGTGTCATGATATGGTGAGATGTAAATGAAGTCAAGTGTGATTAAAAAGTACAGAAAGCTGTCCTTTTTGGAGAATGTGTGATGGATTTCCTAGTGTGCCTAAATGCCATGAGGCTAATGAGTCTTAAAGATTTCTAGTAGAATTTATAAATCTAAAAAAATGGTTTTTTTGGCAAATATAGAGGTATGTGCATAAAACTAAAATAAAATACCTGGGTTGACTTTGTTTCAAAAGCCTTCTAAAGAAGACACTTAAAACAATTTAAAGATGAAATCAGAAAGGTCAAAGGATATCCTGTAATGACATTTTAAGTCTTCCTTGGTAATTTGTGACATATTGTACAAATCTTCTCTGCTGTGCTGTGCATATACACATATGTTCTGTAACATCTGGAATAAAGCAGCTTTTGCTGGGAACCTATCAGCCAGGGGATTTCTGAGAGATCATAGTTTTGTTTCTGACTAAGTGAATAATTTCTGCTTTCCAACGGTGAAAACCAGGAATGATATTTAGTGTTCACTAATCATTAAGTCAAATGGTCCATTATTGGAATATCTGAGATAACTACCAAAGCTGGTAGAAAACAGTCCCTCTATTGGAACTACTCTTTCTACCAATTTATGTATGGATATTTTTTTATTCTGTGTTCTTGTGATTCTATCTGCAGAAGAAGATCAGAAGCTCTGAGCTGATACAGAGAGATTTGACTGATTTAAGATATCTTTCTATCTTGAGTGATAGGACCTTCTGTATGAAAAACTCTTTGAGAGTGTTCGGTAAAACACACTTAAATAAGCATCAGGATGTTAAGGCAGAAGAGAAACTCTAACAAAGTCTCACATTATTCTGTACACTGAAGTATTTATTATCCTAAGGGACATTACTAGTCGCAGTAATGTTTTCTTGATCACAACAGGTTTTCCTGATAACAAAGAATAGATTTTTCTATTATATCATGCTATAACAAGCACTGAAGAGCAGCTAAATTGTGGTAACTTAAATGGAGATCCCTGTTGTACTGGCTGTTTTATTGCTCATGATAGGCAGTTATCTGATAGAGGTGTGTTCAGCTGGAAAGACATTTCTTGGGCCACTGAATCCTTTCATGTCATCCTGTGCCTACCCCAGCCCCGATTAAGACAATGCTGTAATACATCAATTCCATTTACCTTCCAAACCACAACCTCACAACCCTTCCAAACACCCTGTTATAAATTTGTACAGTAGGAGAGAGCAGAAGCCACAAGTTATAATGAGCCATAGAGGAACTCAAGGTCATCACCCATGTCTGAGAGCCTTCAATATGAGCGACTTTGTTAGCTGACAGAAGTGGATTTGGGAGAATGCATCCCCTAGAGAAGGCAAGAAAGGCGATGATCTTTTATTGTCTGATATAATCTTCTTTCCTCAGTCTGTTAACCTTAAAATTGGAAATAAGGTAAGATGTTTTCTGAACAGGCTAGCTGTGAAAGGACACAGGCCAGTGGGCTGCGAGCAGACATCTGAGCTCCACCAGCTGGAAGCCAGTCAGAAAGGAACTGCACTGGAAAATTTATTGCTTGATGGACTGCAAATTAATTAAATAGTAATGTTGAGATCCAATTAAACCTTGTCCCTTGCATTTTGTCTAGGTACCCATGTGCCTGGGACAACAAATTCAAGAAAAACAGAAGAGCTGATTGCCTTAGTAGCAACAACAAAAAAATATAAATAGAAAAGATGTCAGCACTACATTTCAGCTGAAAAAGGAGTAGAAAAGGAGTATGAAGCAAGTTTTACATAAAGCCTTCTCAAAGGAGCAGCAGTAGGAGCCATAAAAGCAGCTGCTGCAGCAGGCTTTTTACCTGGTGTGACTGTCCAAACACTTTAGCCTGCTTTTGAAAGCAGATGGACAGCTCCAGTTTGCAGCATTCTTTTTACACATTTTTATGCTAATGCATTCACATTTTCCTTCAGGAAATCTCTTTTTATTCATTATCAGTGCCAGCTTAAAGTTTTAAGACTTAACTTCTGCTTGAAAAAAAGATGCTTGTGTTGGCTCGGACAAGGGCGAGTGGGACTTTCAGGAGTATCCAGTTCAAGTTAGCCTTCAGCTGCTTTCTGCTGCTTTATCTTTACATCATCTACTCTGGAACATAAACACACACAAAAAAAGCCTCTCGGAGGAGATGTCCTTCTGACTCTGTAATGAAATGCCACTAAAACAGCCTGCAATCAGCACTAGGGAAAAAAGGGATCATCAATGCAGAAAAACAGAGTCATGTTTCAAAGACTGACAGCATACCTAAATCTGGATGCCATAAAGCAAAGGCCAAGTCCCACTGAAGCTAAGAGCAAACCTTCTCTTCATTTCAGCAGGGAAGGAACGTGGAGGTCTATCTGAGCTTTCATATTCTCTGGGGAGGAAGAGTGCAGAGGGGTAGAAAAGGTAGAAAAGGTGACCAACAAATAAAGTCTGCTATTTAGATCCTGGAAAACAATAGCAGCAACTTTACAGGGCATATAAAGGTAGGGCTCTTGGGAGCTCCTTCCTATTTTACCACTTATTTTGGGGAACAAGTCACTTTGGACCTGATTTTGAAAGTATTAGCTTTATTTAGTCAATCAGCTGAGGACCCTGGATCATGCAGTAGTTGTACACACCGATAGAACTATGCCTGTGCGAATATTTGCCTTAACAGAGATCTTAATCCACTGAACTGGCAAGCATTTAACGTGACTTAAGATTAGGACCCTGTTTTCGCAACAGTTAAACAGTTATACCTACTTTGATTCACAAAGGATTGAGAATGAAGCTTACTTTTTTTTTTCAGCACTCTGTGATTTTATTTATATAAAATAGTATTTGTTCATCAGAAAACTAATATACCTCTCTGTACTTTGGATTTATCATAGGGGCTGGAAGACACAAGCACTCTCATGAAATTAATTTCATTAAAGTCATCCAGCCTTTTAGGTGTGCCAGCACAATTTCTTGTGTGTGACAGTCTCCAAAATGAAGACTAAAGTAAGGGGGAAAGTAAAAGAAAAAAAAAAAAAGGCCAATGCAAATGCTAGAATAGAAGTACAATAAAAAAGTTTTGCAAATCCAGAACATCAAGATTCTGTAGTTAGTGTAGTTCCAACACAAACAGCAAAAAAACATTGCTCACAGGAAGGAATTAGATAGTTGAGATAAAGAAGGGACATAACATACAGTCAAAGATACATTAAGTGAGTATTATATCCTAAGGGCATAAAGATTTATAGTTTCCTAAATATCCCACTACACATTCTGATTTTGATGGGGCACTATTAAACACTATGGCAGGTGAAGACTTCCATCAATACATGTGTTAATCTGGCCCTTGGGATGTCTGAGGAATTCCTGTGGAGAGAACTACAAAAATGCTCAAACTCACAGGGAACAATTATGAAGTGTTAAACTGAGTGTTAAAGATTTCTGAACTTGTCTGATATCACATAATAAAGTTGAAACAGAGAATTTAAGTAACACTTTGGCAGAACACTGTCTTCCCTAATCATAGACTCTGGGGGAAAGTTTCTAGCTGGGTGCTGAACTGAATTTCAATGATGGTAAAAAGCAGAGAAGACAGACTGCTCCATGGGTGGACAGTGATGTCTTTTTATCTTATTCATTAGTAATGACAAAATAATTCACTCTTAGTTTACACAATTTTATTTAACTTACAGAAGAAAGAACCCCCGCCTGTCTGCACAAGAATTAAAGTATTTTCCTCAGAACATTAAGGCCTGCCCATGAATACCTATCTAATCTGCATGTATCTGTGCTCAATGTTCATACTTACATGATACAGCATATAATATAGGCATAATCTGTTCAATTATCATGAGCTTATCAACGGGTGCACAGTTCCTAAGGGGGGCTTCAGGAGCACATTGTAAACTCATCTCAAGCAAGTAGGTATAGAAGTTTCTTGCCACATCAATTCATCACATATTCTGTATCAGATAGATACTTTACAGGAAAAAGATTGAGTATTTTAGAGAGACTTCGTGTTTTATCAGAAATATGTTTTCTCTCTTTTCAGTCAGAAGCTAGAGTGCCATTTTCAGTCTAGGAGCATATGAATCAAAGGAGAAAAGAATACATTATTTAAAAATCCAGCTCTTATCAATACAAATGAAAGTGGTATTTTTCTGTAAGTGAAAACATAGCAAATGTAGAGTCTAATGGTTTTTATAATTCCCAAATATCGCATATTCCTATTTTTCAATGATCAGAATCTTTCCTGAATGGTTCCAAACCGAGCAGATATGAACGAGGCAGTATGGAACCCAGGCTGGTAACCACGAGAGGTATCTTAAAATATTTAATTTCACTGAAACAACTCTGGCATTGAAGATATCTTTCTTTACATTGTTAGTCTGTACCATCGAGGCATGGTCTTGGGTACCTTAGGTGGAATTTATATATACGTACATGTTTACAATGGAGATGTATTAGTGTGAAGTAGTGACTGTGACTAAACTCCTGCTGCCTTCAACAGAGGTCTCAGGTGGGATTCAGTTCTTCTTCTTTCTAGATCTGTAAGTGTTGGGTATCGGGTGTAAGTTGCGCAACTCGGATTTCTTTCATGATTGATGAAAGAAAGAGATAAATGATTCCTAAAAGGGATTCACCTGACCTATCTCAGACCTCTATCTCAAGAATAACTTAACAACCCTCTGAAGCTATCTGTTTATCTCCATTGACAGGAAAGACAAATGACTGCTTTGAACATAATGATCTGCCTTCGAGACCAATAGGTTGTAAAGGATGGTTCCTTTCTGTTATAACAATCAGTTGGTACTAAAGATCTCTAGCAGTGCCTGCAGGGCTTCTTTCCATTCTTTGGGACTGGTTCCCAAAACATCCACAAATACAAACTGCTGTGAAGTAGCTAATTAGCAATACAGGTATCTGACAACACTACATCTCAATGATCCAATATTTTGTACTGGATCCCCAGAGAAAGATCATTGCCCTGACTGTCACTCATGATAATTTTTTCTGAATACTAAGTGGTTGGGTTTGTACAGCATAGTTTACTTTTCTGAGTTGCATTATCTCACAGAGAGGTTTCTCTAACTTCATGGCTCAGGTAGCGTGTTGTAGTGACCAGCTGAGTGAGCACGGCAAATGCTGATGGAGCCTGGTCAAGGAGACCCTTTGGAATGCAACTGCCTGCCTGCCCATAAACGTTATGAGACGGATGGCTTGCAGACTGGGCTGGGGAGTCTCGCCCTGTGTTTATGGAAATTCTCCATACAGCCACAGCCTTGCTAAATCTACATAGATAGATTATTTTTCTCTCTGGCAACAGCTGTCTTTCTGTGGAGTACGAGCGCTTGCAAGTAATGCCATTCATGTGGAAACATTGCTTGACCTTCTACTTATGTGCAGAGTTACCAGAGAAAAAAGAAGGACAATCATACCAGACTATGCAAAGGCCCAGTTGGTTAGGGGAACACACTTATAGAAACTGCAGTTTACCAGTGCCTTATATTTCTGGTGATTTCAGACAAGAAAATAAAGTCCCATACTGTACATGAGTAACCATGTTACCATAATTTCCCTTTTTTTAAATAACATCAATGATAATCCTAGAACAGGATTCACTACTTGGAATTTCACATTGCACTGAAGCGCAAATACAGTTTATTAAACTTGTCAGCAATAGCTATTTTTGGCTTCTCTGTAGTGAACGTGTTAATGTAAAATTAAATTACTACTCACAGCCATAGAAAGAAACTCTTTATTATTTGAATTTTTAAAGCCTTACTATAAATTGCTAGAGGTGAATTGTACACTCACACTATAAAAATAAAATGGAAAACCTCTAAAGTGCTGCAATCCAGAAAATATATGCACTGTTATCACAGATCATAAATGCAACTACAGATAATTTTAAACATATGGTAAGCTTCTCCTTAAGTACTTATATTTTAGGGAGCATAACTGTGCTCTAAATCTTATTGTAGTCACGGAATAATTTTGCTTTGAACATTTGTGTAGGTAAACCTAGTGCTGCTCATAATGATATTTATTGAAGCTGGATTGGTTTACAATTTGCAAGTCATTAATTCAGTATATAATTCCAAATAAACAAGGAGTTTCTTGTGTAGCTGTTTAACTCAACAGCAAGACATTACTGTAAAATATTAGCTATCAACAGTTGTTTCATGAGTAGCAGAACTAATGAGGTCCAGTATGACTATCGGTTACTTTCTGGCATTTCTGTATACACCCATGTGTCTTGCTGCTGTGTTCCACATCCTCAGTCTCTGTCTCTCTTCTTTTCCCACCACTACCTGTCTGCTTGAATTTATTTGAAATTGGTCAATGGATTTGCCATCCAAATACCAGGGCTGACCCTGATCTGACAATACCATAGTAAGGACCCTCAAAGCAATAAGTTAAGCCAATGTTTGTGCTTTTTTAAAGTTTTCATTATCTAAGGAAAAAAATAATGTACAAAGTCAGAATCAAATCACAGAACGACAGCACCATAGAACAGCCCAGGTTGAAAGGGACCTTGAAAGATCATCTGGTCCAACCTTTCATGGGAAAGGGAGCCTAGATGAGGTCATCTAGCACCATGTCCAAATGCATCTTGAAAACCTCCACTGATAGGAACTCTACCACATCCCTGGTGAGGTGACGATTGTTTGTTCTCAGTGTGAAAAATTTCTTACTTATATCAAGATAAAACCTCTCCCAGTGCGACTTGTACCCACTGCCCCTTGTCTTCTCTATGTGGCTCCTTGTGGCTCCTTCTGTCTTCCTTTACATGAAGATTTTTTTTTTAAATTATTTAAGTTATTATTAATTCTAATTAATTTATTGCATAGTTTTTAATACATTTGCAACTTGAAGGAAAAGATCCCCTTGGATCAGATTTCTGACAGACATTTATCCAAATGAGTGAGTGAGCTACAGATGCTACATCCTGATTTTCAATTGTTTCTTTGAGATCTGAGTTAATGCGCAAGGTCACTGAAACACGAGAGCCCTTTAATTCCTTATGTGATAAAACTGTCTGTTTTTTGAATGCCTGTTACCTCTTGTATTACACAGATGTTGATGTATAGGCTGACATATTAGTTCCTCATTTTAATACGTCTTTTATTTTGAAGATTGACTTTCTTAGGACACCTCATTATTTTCAAGATATCCCCAAATATTCATTAATTTATCCTTTTTTTGAACTCAGCAGGCTTCTTCTATTTATGCTCTGTGACACAGGACTATGAATGCATCCTGTCAGTTTTGAACCTGTTCAAACATCAGACTTCTGACCATTCAGTCCTTACACAAACATAATTTGATTTGCAAACTGAATAAGAGAAACAAAAACCACAGCTGAATGGAAAGACAAGGAAAAATTTGGGGACTATGAGTAACAAGAAAAAAGGAAAGAGAATTAAATTATAATGAAAAACTTAAAATGTTTTTTATTACTACTAATAATATTATCATGGCAGTCATTTGAACCCCAGTGGGCTTTGACACTACACTGTGCAAAGAAAACATAGAAAAAAATGACAATCCAGGCTTCTTGGCTACTAATCTCTAAAGAGATTTGATAAAGAAAACGTTGGTGAAGGCAGGAAAGTATAAATCATACAGTCTACCAGCAGAATGTAGTATTTTGAAAGGAAAAATGATGTTGTTAATTTCTTTTAAAAACATTCTTGTGTGAGGAGAGTATACAGAAGTAGACTTCAGACGCAGAGGGGGTGCGAATTGATAAAGAAGAAGCAAGAGTCCAATGAGAAGAGTCTGAGGGAGATTTTGAAGAGAAATTGAGGTAAACACATAGTGCAGGAGGCTGATTAAAAAACTCCTCTCAGCAGAAAATATCCAAGGATACATTCATATATTCTGAGTGCCAGTTTCCTATGTCTAGTATGTGAAACAGGTCCCATTTTCTGTCACTGGTGGTGAGTGCAGCCACACAGCTCTGAGACCAGGCTTCCCTGGTGTGGATTTGTAATGTAGCCAGGACAGATGCACAAGATGCAAACAAGAAAGTATTCCAAGACACCTTAATATGCTTCCCTGGGTTCAGCGCGGAAACCATTGATAGTCTCATCTTTGCCCCACTAAGTCTTCCCTGGAGAGGCAACCAGTTGCCTACCACTGGAGAGTCAACCTGTTGCTTACTAACATGGTTGAACTAATTAGAGATGTCAAGATTGGTGGCAGCCTGGGCTGCAATGATCACGACCTGGTGAAATACACAATCTTGAGGGATATGGGCCAGGTGAGGAGTGGAGTCAGGACCCTGAATTTTAGGAAGGCAAATTTTCAGTTGTTTAAGGAATTAGTGGATGCCCCGCCCCAGGAATCTGCCATCGGGAATAAAGGAGCTGAACAGAGCTGTCAGCTCTTCAAGGACGTTTTTCTTAGAACGCAAGAACTCTTGATTCCCACATGTAGGAAATCATAAAAGGAAGGCAGGAGACTAGCATGGCTAAATAAGGACCTCCTGGTCAAACTAAAGTGTAAGAAGGAAATGCATAGGCAGTGGAACCAGGGACATGTCTCCTGTGAAGAATATAGGATGTGTAGGGAGGGGATGAGGGAAGCTAAGGCACAGCTGGAGCTGAATTTAGCAAGGGATGTGAAGAATAATAAGGGCTTCTACAGGTACATTGGGCAGAAAAGGAAGATTAAAGAAAATGTACACCCTCCAATAAATAAGAACTAGTGACAACCAATGTGGAGATGGCTGAGACACTCAACAATTTTTTTTGCCTCATTTTTCAATGGTAATCTCTCTTCCCACATCTCTCAAGTCCCTGAACCTCAAGGCAGGGACTGGGGAAATGAAGATCAGGTTTGAAGACATCTGAGGAACCTGAACAGACATAAGTCCATGGGACCTGATGAGATACACCCCAGGGTCCTGAGAGAATTGACTGACATTGTTGCCTAGCCACTCTCCATCATATTTGAAAAGTCGTGGTAATCAGGTGAAGTCTCCAATGACTGAAAAAAGGGAAACATCATGCTTGTTTTTTAAGAAGGGTAAAAAGGAGGATCCTGGGAACTACCAACCAGCCAGCCTCACCTCTGCGCCCTGTAAGATCATGGGGCAGGTCCTTCTGGAAGATACATCAAAACATGGAAGACAGGGAGGTGATTTGAGACAGCCAACATGACTTCACCAAGGGCAAATTGTGCCTGATTAATCTAGTGGCCTTTTACAACGAAGTGACTGCATCAGTGGACAAGGGAAGAGCTACAGATGTAATCTATCTGGAATTCTGCAGGGCCTTTGATACGGTCCCCCGCTACATTCTTACCTATAAATTGGAGAGATATGGGTTTGATGAATGGACTGTTAGATGGCTAAGGTATAGGCTGGATGACCACGTCCAAAGAATTACAGTCAATGGTTCAGTGTCCTAGTGGAAACCAGGAAGGAATGGTGACGCTCAAGGGTCCATTCTGGGACCAATACTATTTAATATCTTCATCGATGGCATAGACAGTGGGACTAAGTGCACCCTCAGCAAGTTTGCAGATGACACCAAGCTGAACGGTTGGTGCAGTCAATGTGCTTGAGGGAAGGAATGCCATCCAGAGGGACCTTGACAGGCTTGAGGTGTGGGCCCATGTGAACCTCAAGAAGTTCAACAAGGCCAAGTGCAAGGTCCTGCACCTGGGTTGCTGCAATTCCAAATATCGATACAGACTGGAGTATGAGTGGATTGAGGGCAGCTCTGTGGAGAAGGGCTTGGGGATAGTGGTGGATGAAAAATTAGTCATGAGCCAGCAATATGCGCTTGCAGCCCAGAAAACCAATCGTATCCTGGGCTGCATAAAAAAAAAAAAGAAAGTGTGGCTAGCAGGTCGAGAAAGGTGATTCTGCCCCTCTACTCTGCTCTTGTGAGACCCCATGTGGAATACTGCATCCAGTTCTGGGGCCCCTAGTAGGACAAAGACATGGACATGTTAGAGCGGGTCCAGAGGAGGGCCATGAAAATGGTCAGGGTTCTGGAACACCTCTCCTATGAAGAAAGGCTGAGAGAATTGTGATTGTTCAGCCTGGAGAAGAGAAGGCTCTGGGGAGACCTTTCGATATATAAAGGAGGTTTATAAGAAAGATGGAGAAAGACTTTTTACCAAGGCCTGTGGTGACAGAATAAGGGTCAATGGTTTTAAACTGAAAGAAGGTAGGTTTAGATTGGACATAAGAAAGAAATTTTTTACAACGAGGGTGACGAGACTTTGGAACAACTTGCCCAGAGAAGTTGTGGATGCCCCATCCCTGGAAGTGTTCAAGGTTAGGTTGGATGGGGCTTTGAGCAACCTTATTTAGTGAAAGATGTCCCTGCCCATGGCAGAGGGTTGGACTAGATGATCTTTGAAGGTCCCTTCCAAGCCAAAACATTCTGTGGTTCTGTGATTCCGTTATTATTCAGCCAGGACAAATTGGTGCAAGATATGTGAGCTGGAGATTTCAAACGTCATGTGGGGGGTCACAACACTGTATTTTTCCCGCAGTATCATCAGTCACCCACTTTCTTCACAGCATCATGCTCTTTAGCCCTCTTCTACTGTTAGAAAAGCTCCCAACTGTCTTGCCAGCTTTTGTGATAATGATCACTGTGAGGGATGAACTAAACTGACATGGCCATGTTTAGCAAAACTACTGTGTATCTATGAAATAGCAGTGACTTTGGATCCTTATTAATCTGAACTGAATATTGTTTGTTGACTAGTTAGTCTACAGCAAATCTTCAGTCATTTAAAATGACATCACTAATCAAATTTATTTTTTTACTGTTTCACTTCATCAGAAAATGTGCCTCTACCAAAAAAGATTCCTGGGAAGACTCAGTTTGAGCAAATTCATGCACGTGATTTCTTAGGTCAAGGGCAACTTCCTTTTTTTTTTTCCCCTCCAATGCCAGAGAAAAGGACAGCTAATGTCCTGGTCATTACAGCACTCTGACAGGCTCTGGTAGGTCTGGTCCAGGTTTAATGCCCTGACCTATGTGGTTATTTTGGGTTCTGCTCCTTTGCCCTCCTCTCTCTGTCACAGCTTCTTATATTCCTTATTACATCATCCATGGTGTAAAAACCCCTGAAATTTATTTCAGTGTAAAATGGGATGCATTTTAGAACATTTTAGAGGTTTTTTAGAACATTTAAGACTATTTAGTTGCATATGAGAAACATTGCCCACCTAATTCTAATACTGAAAATAGATGAACAGATCATAGAAAGTCTGAATAAGCATGACTTTGTGTATTACCAAATATTAACCTCTTTAGTTGTACTGACATATCTGGCATTAAACAAATGTATAGATTCAATGGATTTCCATTCTAGGTTAGACAGGTAACTATGAACCATAACGTTAAACTGCAGTCCTTAATGCCATGGCGTGAAGCAATGAAAAGTCAATACAGCTTTTGGATGTATTGGTTTCCAAGCAAATAAAATAGAAGTGCTGTTGCTTTGTGTCTTTCTTTTATTTCAAATGTCTTTTCATAAACTACATCTCACGGATATCAGAGCAAAGGCTAGTGGTAGAAACCAACCCAAAAAGTTTTATATGAAGAATGCACAATAGCTTACATGCCAAGAACGAAAACCATGGGGCATGGAAAATAAAGGCATAAAATTGCACAATTAACATGAGGAATAAGTTGTAGATCCTCATTAACAAAGACTTTGGAATGTTCTTGAGTGAAGGTCATTATTTACTGTCAAAGATTCAATCCAATTTTAGCAAAATCACACAGTGCTAACAACACCTGAGGTCACAGCTGCCTGACAGGAGAATCATTACTATCTTGGTACTTTAATTAAAGGAAAGAATGATAAGGTTGCTAAATCTTAAGTTAGTAATCTGAATTTTCTTTTGGAATCTGACTCAACTGCTAGAATGGAAATCTGGTTTAAAAAGGGTAATATGTGAATTAGAAAATCTAAAGCATGAATCATATTTGAGTAACTGGATATATATAAACTACTTATTTCATAAACATTTTATAGGCAGAGATAAATAAAAAAGCCAGTATAATTTGAATTGATAAATAAATGCAGGATAAAATTTAAAGTATGTATTTGAAGTTCAGAGAAGGCTGGGACTAAGTTAAAACAGAAATGTCATGCTTTTGTAAGTTTCTCTCACAAGTCACTTTTTGGATGAATTTTCACATTGTGATGAAATTTATTCCTAAATACGTTGCTTCAGTTTACATAATTTCCAAGTTAAAACTACAACACAGAACAGAAGTGCCAGCTGCAGCAATTTTGGATGCATGAGCCTGATTTAAGAAAGCTACCCCAAATTTTAATAAAGGTATTTCTCCAGACTTAGAGGAGAAGAAATGAAGTATAGATCACAACAGGGGTCAGTCTCCAGATTTTTGAATTTTAAAGTGACTTTCTGAAAGTCAGAGACTAGCTAGTATTTGCAAATGGTCCCAAATTCATTGCAATAAATTTATAGAGTGAATTGTAGCCAGTTTGTATGAACCTACTGAATTTAGGAACACAGTTGTCTTGCATAGTCAGCCTAGAAACACAGCTATCTCTTGAGGTGACTCATATTTGGAAAAGACGCCTGGCTTCCAATTCAGGAGCCTCAACAGATGTTGAATTCTGCATAAATAAATCTGGATCGTTGAGATTTTGTCCCATTTCTGCTGGATAGCTTTGGAAATACAGATTTGCTAGGCACAACGGGGGTTTGCAGTGCATTTGTTAATCAAAAGTGCAAAACTGCAAGGTAAGGTAGAATGTTTGAAGATTGATTATCCTCATTTTTTTGCTTTCTAAGGAAGCCTCTGATTAATTGCTATATTTGTTATTCAGCATAATTTGTCCAAATTCAAATGCCAGATCACTGCAACGGTCTACTTATGGTGAGTAAAAATGCAATATACGAAACATCTTTTCTGAGTACAGAGATGGTTAAGCTTCTCCAACTGGATACATGAGCTGATAGGAAAATATCCCTTCAAAACCAAAAGGCAACTGAGCACAGCATATTGTGGCAGGGGGAAGGCAGCTCTTTAAAGTAAGATTGAGAACAATGATTAATTTCCTAAGTGATTTCACTGTTATTTGTACTAAAACTAAATTCTAGTACTCTCTTAAAAGTATACTTCCCCTGCTGCTGGAGAGTACAGGGGAGAAACCATTGCTTTGGGTTATTTCTTAGCAGAACTGTTTTTGCTTTGATTAGTCAACATTAATCATAAAAAAACAGGCTTCTGTATTCAGTAATGATATTCAGAATCCACAGACCAAACAGAAAAATGATTAAATATAAGAAAATTAAACTGATTCAATGTACTGTATAAAAAGAATGTGTTTTTATTTTCTTTTTACAAAGATGCATTCTTTTATACAAAAGTATCCTGTGTGAAAGAGGTACTGTTTTTGTTTTATGGCACCTTGAGACCTATTGTCAAATAGCATTCTGTATTTAGACTTGTATAATCAAATGCATAAAGAAATCAGAGTACTAGAAGCCAGACTGTTTTAATACCTGCCCTCCAAACCTAACAAACAAAACCCCAAACAAAACAAGAAAATGGTCTAAGAACAATGTTGTGAACTTAAAGTCTATTATTCCATTGACATTTTCTATGATGTCATTGCTATTTATTTCATATTCTTCTTTGGCAAAATAGTCAATGCCTCATTTTTTATGGATTTAAATAGCTGTGCCTCTCTGTGAGTGCTAAGTCTAACCAATGGATATGGGATTACCTGGGCTACAGTCTTAGCTCAGCTGAAGTCAATGGGAAAAAGTCCTTTGATTCAGTAGTGCTAGGATTTTACTCATGATTTGTAGGCAAAATGATGTTCAGATTATTTTGTGACACTACCAAATATCTATGTATGCTACTTTTTTGTGTGTACTGTTATATGTGATTCTGCCCTGGGGTACAAAGAACAGTCGGGGCAGCAAGAAGCAAGGGATAAACCAAGAAGAAGGTAGCTGTAGGAGAGATTAATGAAGAAAACTCATGTTGTTGGCAAATGAATGAGAGGATCCAACAGCAAAGGTCAAAAAGTGATCTGGGAAGTCAGGATGAGGTCGCAAAGTGGGTGGATTAAACGCTTTTCCTTTCTTAGTTTGCTCATTATATAAACAATTTGCCACAAGCCAATTACTTTGTAAATAATAATCAGTTCTCAGAAATAACATTGGATCCTTTGCCTTACTAAATATATCTTTGTAAACAGTGGCATGAAGTGGAAAAGAGAGTCATACTCCTACCCTCATACGTACCTGGAACAGCACTGAACTACTTATTGCTAAAACAATTTCTCTGTGACATATAAAGTCTTGTCAGTGATTTTGTTTCAGAAGATGAGATTACAATGGTTATGTCAAATCAGGAATATTTCAATAAAATAAAGATTATTGAGAGGTTTTCTGTACATAATTCTGAAAGGATTGCTTTTCATGGGACTCAGGAGGCCCTGTTCTGCAAACCCTTACCTCAGCACAATGCCTTTGACACACAGACAGCTCTGCTGGTACCGATATGACAGCTTGTGTGAGCAAATGTTTCAGTGTCCCATCACTGATACTTCTATCAGGGGACAGGTAAGTCTATAAGGAATATTTGAAAAATCTCTCAAGCACTTCCAACACATGTGGTTGAGATACAGGAAAGATTTATTTAACAGGCTTGAAAATCTGAAAGCTTTTTTTTGTTAGAAAAGGTTGTGATAGCAATTTAAAAATTAAACAACTCTCATGCCCCAGAATGTTTATTGCTGAATTATCCTTTTAGGATTTTGCTGGATCCTGCTGTGCCATTTAGCTCTCTAAGAAGCCATTTCTTAAAGATTTCACCATTACCTGCTTGCTGTAACAAAAATGTGTTTGCTTTTTACAACTTGAAAAATGTATGTATGAGCAGAACGTCTACACATGTAGTATTTTTCTTCTGGGGCAGAGAGTTGGAGTAGAAAGAGGGAAATAGTGTATCCCGTGTCACTGCCTTCTTCCTAGCATGAAATATTTACAGATTGGTTCTGTGAACAGCAACAGCCTTTCTCTGGGAAACAGCAGATCAGTGCCTTCTCAGACCCCATCTGCAGGTCATGCTCTTTAGTTGAAACCGCTCCAGCTGCAGCACCTGGGATATGCGCCTGTGTGCCTACCACCCTTCTGTCCTTGCAGCTAAGTGTTTATTCTGTCCTCCGATCGAAGCCTGTCCGTAAGGAGAGGGGGGAGGCTGGCCACCCTCCTGCAGAGGACCCGTGTTTGAAGAGGAGCGTGGTCGCCGGTGCACTGAATCACAGAGGATCGCTCAGGCAGGCAGGCGCTGCTGGAGACCTCTCGTCCAACCTCCTGCTCAGAGCAGGGTCAGCTGCAGCAGGCAGTTGGGTTTTGAATATATCTCCAAGGATGGAAACTGTCTCTCTGGGCAACCTGTACCAGTCTTTAACCATCCATACAGTAAACTAGGTTTTTCTCATTCTTAAATGATCTTCCTGTATTTGGGTTTGTGCCTGTTTCCCCTCACTGTCTCACCGGGCACCAGTGAGAAAAGCCTGGCTCCTTCTTTAGTCCCCCCACATCAGGTATGTATATACATTGATGAGTTCTCCCCTGAGCCTTCCCTTTTCCAGGCTGAACAGTCCCAGTTCTCTCAGCCTTTTCTCGTATGAGATGCTCCAGTCCCTTAATCACCTCAGCAGCCCTTCACTGCACTCGCTCCAGTATGTCCATGCCTCTCCTCTCCTCTGCATTGCAGTCCCAGCACGTGGGAGCACTAAGTGGGGCTGACCCACACGTGGGCCAGCACAGACCCAGCAGGAGCTGCCTTACTCACAGCCTCCTGGGGAGTGGTGTGAGACCAATCCCTTCTCCTGGCTTATTTCCCCAGAGCAGCAGACAGGGCAAGGATCCCTCACACTGTGCCTCTGATGAGTGTAGGCAATCGATCTGACTGTCTCGCAGTGCCTGCAGTTATCTCTCATGAGATTTTTTTTAAGCACTGATGGCAGCTCTTTTATATTGTTCCAAACAGCAAAGGATCTGAACTTTCAAAGCTGCCAGATTCTAAGCAGAATCCAAACTACTTATCTTCAGATACTGCTCACTAAGGACTTTTTCTTGTTTGTTTGACTTGGATCACTGGCACATAATCTTAATTTCAAGTCAAAGACAGTAAACTCTTCTTCAGTGCATTGAAGGCTCATCCTGACCTAAGTAACTCAAATCGTGATGATTAATGGATTACACACATTTGGATTGAATTTTATTAGGCATTTCTTAACACTATACGTCTTTGGCTACTCTGAGATGCATTCACACTCTCAGAAGACATGGTAATTTGCCCTGCTGCTCAGGCATCCTTGCTGCAGATGTTGTGAGACTGACAAGTGCTTCTCAGTATATTCCCTCAAGACCCTCTAAGTTTAAACTGAATCTCAAAGATAATTTTCAGTCTCCTACTTCATATATGCTGAGTTCAAGTTCACTGTATGTAATTATATCCAGCGCCCTGTCACAAAAGTGAATCAATGTAGCCATACTCTGTTAACTCCATCATTTTGTGCTCAGCACCCTAAATACGTTTTGTGGAATTTTATAGATGCAATGTTTAGAAATGGCAGGGGTGAACACTGGAAACGGCCAGTGACCTGAAATCTCCTGGAGAACTGAGGTGCAGAAAGCACTTGTATCCTTTTATCTATGAGAAATACTTTCAGATTTCTTTGCTTTGATGATTTGGGATTCTGCCAATGTGCAATTTATGAGATCTAGTCAACTGTATAAGATCATTGTGAAAAGTCTGTGTTTCTTTATTTCAATCTATGGATGGGGAATTTTATCTTTTTCTGAAAAGCTCTGTACCACTCACCAGATTAGGCACAGTGAAGAGTCATTAACCTTAATGACCACCCTGTCTACACAGGAGGCATGCTCAGGAGGCCAGTTAAAGGTAGAAAAGCAATTTTTTTCCTTCTCCTTCTCTGTAAAAGTGAGCAAAAGGTAAAAATGCAAACTTTCCATTCAGGGCAGCAAGATAAAGCAACAAAGCAGAGAACTAAAAATGATTCACAGGAGGAATAAAAAGTGGCATAAGGAGGACTCTGGCAAAAGAAGAGCATGTGCGGCTCTTTTGTCTACCAGCCATGGCCATGGAAAGCTTCTGGCCTGGGGAGACTGTGGGAGAGATGCTCTGAGGCAGCACAGGGGACACAGACCTGAGCCCAGCCAGCAAATTGCAAACAAGGTTTCTTACGTCATCCAGGCTCTTTAATCACTCACCTTTTCATGTGAAGAACAGGACTGAATGTCTGCTGATCTACGCTTGGGCAGCTATATAAAGCAAGCATGAAAGACTGTAAAGTGATGCACCTTGGGTTTCAACCTGCCTTGCCCACGTGTCAAGTGTCAGCCCAAGAAGGAAGGCAGAAAAATCAGGCTCTGCGTGCTCCTAAAGTACAGTCATAAGCGCAGTCCCTGTCCCTTTTCAGTTCAGGCTCTGATTCAAAAAAGTCATCTTCAACCTTGAGTGAAAAGCAGAATATCCCACCCAATTAAGAAATTGCTGCCCCAGATAACATGCAATCTGCAAGGCCAGAAACAAAGGGCAGCACCATACTTCAACAGTGTAAACTTATTTGAAGAACTCCTTAGTTAGTGCTGCTCACTGCTTCACATAGTTTCCTGTTGTTTTCATACAGGTTTTATTTAAATGAACATAATTTCATATGGCAGATGATAGAATAATTTCCAAAGATTATCTTTCCTTACCATTCCAGCCTTTTTATTTTATAAGAGAACATTATGCATTTATACTTGATACCATTTTAATTAATACTTTTTCTATTTAATCTCCAGCTCTGGTGAAATTATTAATGTTGAAACAGAAATTAATTAAAAGCACATGTGAAACTGAAGAAAATGTGAACCTTTACCCTACGTTTGTTTTTTCAAACTAGAATCAGCAATTTTTCTGCAAATATTAAGCCCTCAGGATTAAGGTAGAGAATATGTGGATAAAGAAAAAAGAAAACTAGAACAAGCTAAGAGACTGTGATTTGATGTGATACGACATGAAAACAAAACAAAATAAAAACACTAGCACAGATGGGTGCTCCAAAACCAAATGTTAGTTCCATACTACCAGATAAGCTGAACTGCAGAGGCAAATAGTTTTCATACTGTCATCACTTTACATCTAGCAAAGCATGCAGTACGAAACAACACTCTTGCACTTAGGCCTAGATCCAAAAATGATACTGAGATGCCCGTATCCAATTGAAATTAATGGTCCATTTAAGTCAAAGGAAGGAGGAGTCTCAAATATGATGCAATTTTGGGGCTTGAAGCACTATAATAAAGAGAGGAATCTCTCTCAAGCAATTCAGCTAAAGGCATGCTTGCTGATGAGTAATACATTTCCATGTGTCTTTTTATATATACTCTTGTATAGGTAGTGGTAGCCTGCGAGCCAGACACCTGAAAATCAAATATAGTGATAGTCACTGCATTTAAGTTATTTGTGCATCTTAAATTCCATATGCTCAAGTGAAAAGCACTGAGAATCCTAACTTATTGGTGCCTGTGTGCTTTGGTGGGACTCACTGTTAGGTTCCCAAAATTCTGTGAGTATGGTCCTCTATTACAAAACTTCTGTGAATGGGCAGAACCGTTACCAAAGAACTGCAGGAATATAGCAATCTTGATGATGAAAATTAATAAAAAATGAATTAGAAAGGAAATTGTCTCGAATGTGCTACTTTCCTGACTGAACACCAAGTTTGTATGAACCCTTCTAGGAACAGATATAAGGACCTGTGGAAAAAGAAAAAAAAAAAGAAAAAGAGATGAAGCATAATAGAGTGTTAAAATTGGAGCATTGCTTCCATACCCATGAGATTGCTTTTTGTTTAAAGTATTTCAATTATCCTGACAATAAAAGAAAGAACAGCTACATTAGTATCATGTTATTTCCATAACAGTTATCTTCAGTCACTTCTGATCTGACAAATTTCTACATATATTGCACCTAATAAGCTTGTTTTGTTTTTTTCCAACCCCCTTGACGAAGTGTAATTCACACCACAATTGTTTCACTGAAGGCTTGCTATATGCACCATCCTACAGAGCCTGTTGCTAAGACAGAGCATGTGGTGAGGCTCCACCATGGCAACAACTACCAGCCCACGGTACGTTAAAATCCTCAATGTCTCAATGTTAAAGATCATTGCGTCCCAAATAGGATTCTATAAACTGAACAAACAGAAATCCCCTGCTCTTTCTGGTAGTGGTACAACATCAGCAATTAGATGCTGAGCCCCAGACTGCATCCCAGAAGATGAGAAGAACAGCTGCTTTGTCTTATTAATGGCCACTGGCTTTATATCATTATTTTTTTAATTTAGGCAGTTCTTAATTCCCCTCCAAGAGACAGAGGAATCTGTCAAGATCATCAAGAAAGTTTAGTCGTCTTCGTGAGTGCTCCTGAGGAGGTCTTTTTTCAATCTCAGCAAACCCTACCAGCAGTTTCCTGCAAGGAGTCTTCCCGAAGCCACGGGCTGAGCTCACAAAAAGCTCGTTTTATTAAGATTCATTCAGTCAGCATTGTACATGTCACACTGTAAGGAGTATTGGGTATATCTCCCAAAACAGATGATTCCTGAAAGAATGATAACCGGTGTCTATATGGAGGCATTATGCCAAAAGTCTCTGTTATAAATGAGGTAAAACTGAAGTCGTGTAACAATCAATACCCACAGTTAAAGAGATCTGCACAGGCTTATAATTGTTACAAATTCAATTATTTCAGCAGATGTAAATACAAGAAATATAAATATGCTGAACAGTTCAAAATTATTTGATGAAAGCTAAAACTAATTTGTGTGCTATAATATGCAGTCTTGTTGAATGCAATCTTATGAACTGTAGCAATCTTGACCAGAGTTTAAAGGTATCCAGTCACTGAAATGTTCATTAAGCATTATCTCAAGAGGCAGTTCTGTTTGCTAGAATGATCTTTTTTAATTAATGAATTGCAGAACCACATAAAAAACCTTCAGCTGTCGTTGCCTTCTGCTTACACAACATCTTTCTACTGCCTAAAAACAAAATTGCTCTGTAATTGTATCCTCCACTGCAAATAAGCAAAAAATGTACTCCAGGAAAGCTCTAGCAGTTCCTAAGATGGGTCAAAATAACCATGAAGAATTGAACAGCTTATGGGTTAGTATGACCAAATTTTCTTTTGCGTCTTTTAGAATCCTTTAATGGTAGCTATTTTGTTAAAAAAAATGACATAAATGACATGATTGTTGATATCATATCATCTCTGTGAAATGGAGGTGGCCTTCACAAAAAAAAAAAAAAAAATCACCCACATACAGCTATAATTAAAAATCAGCAAAAAAACATGAGCCATGGAAGATGAAGAAACAGCCATTCTGGCCAGAAATTGTGCAATTCCACTGGCCACAGGCCTGTCCTAATACTCTCAGAACAAAAGTAACATTCCAGCTAGATTTTTATCATGTCTTGTTTGTGGTTAACTCTTCTTTTGACTTGATTAATCATAGCTCAGTGTCAGAACGATTGTCTCCTGTACACTTGTCAGATGAGGGAGACTTGAAAGACCCTTCATGTCTTTATTATAACACTGGTTTAGTTACCGGCTCCAAGGATCTGAGCAAGCTGAGAGTATTTTACTGATAATTATCCATACATCCAGCTTCTAGAAAAATATCATTCCCATCTGATGGTCATGAAAGAGACTGATCTAAACCTGTGTATATTTGAAAATTCTGGCTGTAACAAGAGATTGCAAATAGGCAGGATGTGTACAGATCATGAAAGGGTGCTCGAGGTTTATGAGATGAGGTTAGGAGTACCAGTTAAATATGTGTAAATAGTCATTCTGTCAGTCAGTGAGTGTGCAGTAAACAAGGGAGCACAAAACTTCCAATACAGCCTTTAGTATAAACAAGTCGGCACTTCTGAAATACCGTTAGCCTGCGGACAAGTAATAGGTGTTTAGCTCAATAGGTTCTCTGAACACAAAAATCCAGCCTGTAATCTTGTCTGTACTACTGACTGTACAAGACTTCAGCCGGGCTGTGGATACATCAATACACAAATGCCTGTTGCATCAGAAAAACAAATAAGTGAACCAACCAACCAGGCAACCAACCCCACAACTCAGATAACAACCATTTTTTCCATCATTATCAATATATACATGCCTTAACTGAGAAGAGAGTGAAGGAGAATCGGTCACATCGAATTGCTTTTTGCATTACTTTAGAATAAATGCACAGTGATTCCAGAAAAATACCCAACACACCACACCACAGGGTGCTGAGGGAGCTGGCGGAGGAGCTTGCCAAGCCGCTCTCCATCATTTATCAATAGTCCTGGTCAACGGGGGAGGTCCCGGATGACTGGAGGCTTTGCCAACGCGATGCCCATCTACAAGAAGGGTCGGAAGGAGGATCCGGGGAACTACAGGCCTGTCAGCCTGACCTCGGTGCCGGGGAAGGTTATGGAGAGGCTCATCTTGAGGGCGCTCACGGGACACGTGCAGGATAACCAAGGGATCAGGCCCAGCCAGCACGGGTTCATGAATGGCAGGTCCTGCTTGACCAACCTGATCTCCTTCTATGACCAGGTGACCCGCCAAGTGGATGAGGGGAAGGCTGTGGATGTTGTCTACCTGGACTTCAGCAAAGCCTTTGACACTGTCTCCCACAGTATTCTCCTGGAGAAGCTGGCGGCCCGTGGTTTAGACAGGTGCACTCTTCTCTGGGTAAAAAACTGGCTGGATGGCCGAGCCCAGAGAGTTGTAGTGAATGGGGTGAAATCCAGCTGGCGGCCGGTCACAAGCGGAGTCCCCCAGGGCTCAGTTTTGGGACTGGTCTTGTTTAATGTCTTTATTGATGATCTGGATGAGGGGATAGAGTGCACCCTCAGCAAGTTTGCAGACGATACCAAGTTGGGAGGGAGTGTTGATCTGCTCGAGGGTAGGAAGGCTCTGCAGAGGGATCTGGACAGGCTGGATCGATGGGCCCAGGCCAATTGGATGAAGTTCAATAAGGCCAAGTGCCGGGTTCTACACTTTGGCCACAACAACCCCAGGCAACGCTACAGGCTTGGGGACGAGTGGCTGGAAAGCTGCCCTGCAGAAAAGGACCTGGGGGTGTTGATTGACAGCCGGCTGAAGATGAGCCAGCAGTGTGCCCAGGTGGCCAAGAAGGCCAACGGCATCCTGGCCTGTATCAGAAATAGTGTGGCCAGCAGGAGTAGGGAGGTGATCGTACCCCTGTACTCGGCGCTGGTGAGGCCGCACCTCGAATCCTGTGTTCAGCTTTGGGCCCCTCACTACAAGAAGGACATTGAGGTGCTGGAGGTTGTCCAGAGAAGGGCAACGAAGCTGGTGAGGGGTCTGGAGCACAAGTCTTATGAGGAATGGCTGAGGGAGCTGGGGTTGTTTAGCCTGGAGAAGAGGAGGCTGAGGGGAGACCTCATCGCTCTCTACAGCTACCTGAAAGGAGGTGGCAGAGAGGTGGGTGTTGGTCTCTTCTCCCAAGTGACTAGTGACAGGACAAGAGGAAATGGCCTCAAGTTGCGCCAGGGGAGGTTCAGGCTGGATATTAGGAAAAAGTTCTTTACTGAGAGAGCAGTGAAACATTGGAATAGGCTGCCCAGGGAGGTGGTAGAGTCACCCTCCCTGGAGGTATTCAAGGAGCGTGTGGATGTGGCATTTGTGGCATTGTGGGATGTAGCTTGATGGGCATGGTGCTGTGTGGTGTTGGGTGGGTTGGTTTTGGTGTGTTGTGTTTTTTTTTTTTGTTTGGTTTTTTTTTTTTTTTTTTTTTTTAAGGTTGGACTTGATGATCTTACAGGTCTTTTCCAACCTTAGTGATTCTGTGATTCTGTGATTCTGTGGTGAAGTCAAATGAGAAGCTGATAAAAAACTACGTGATCCATAACACAGCCTGGGAAAAAGGTTGCGGGAAGAGGGAAGCAGAGCTCTAACAGCATAAAGGAGGAAGCTGAGGAAGCTGGGGACCACACACACTCTTATCATCTCAGTTTTTACTTCCTGGGGCTGAGTGACAACTTGCAATGAGGAGTAAGCCTCAGTATGCCCCACAAGGACAGCAGTGCAGAGGTAATACCACCCTGAGCAAGTGGCACTTTTCTTTGCAACTTTGAACATTCCTCTGCCGAAGACACTTTTTAAAGGAATTGTGTTTTGTTTCTCCTCTTAGAAATTCAATGACCCCTCGCAGAAGCAGTCAGCACTGAGATTAGGAGGAAAAAGCCTCAGTTCACTTCAGCTGGTCAATACCTAGATCAGAAACACATGCACACAGGAAGCTCTTCCTTCTGATCATCATCTTTGCTTTCATATTTTAACGACTACATGAAATTTTGAGGATGGAATGTAAATGATATTCTAATAAAAACAATGTCACAGGTCAATAGCTTCATGGACATAAGAAAAAAAAATAATGAATTGCTTGACTACTAATGTTTGGTTTAAACTAAATGAGGGTATTTTTGAGGTCAGTTAAAATGCTGCTGCATCTTCATCTTACACATTCTTGAATTAGTATCTATATAGCCTTATCACAACTATTTTAAAAGCATCTTTTTTGGCAGTCTCAGATACTGTACTGTCATGTAGGGTTATGTAAAGGAAACTAGTCTTCCATACAAGACAGAATTTCCAACTCTTTTTGGTCTTCTCATCTGTCACGAGCTGCTGAAGATAACTTAGAGCAAAACATAGCTTTACACTCCAATTATCAGCCACTAATGGATGCCCATTGCCCTAATTTTCAGGTCTTCAGAAATGACAAAAAGGAAGAATGGAAAAATCAGTACCTTTTCTGAATTAAAGGTTAAATGTGAAGGTATTTAAACATGGTCTTAACAAAGTTACTGTGTGTTTACTGTCATAACAGAATTTGTAATATTTTCCTCATTTGTCCCAAGCACATTCATGGGATTTGAAAGCATTTTTTTAAAGCTTCTTGAATGTTGGGAAGACTGTAATGAGTTCAACAAATGATAAATTGAGGAAGGGATTGTACTAGTGAACTGGATTTCAAAAAACATTGGCTTCTTCTCCTACGGTATGGCAGCTGCCATGGTATTTCTGGCGTAGCTATGTACAGCTCTTAATTTTCTAAGAGCTTAGTAAGTCTTTTATTAAGAACAACACATACAGCAATGATAATCTGAACCGTTTGATCACCTATACTGTTTAACTGATAGTTCACTTTCCTGTCTATGACCTGGATTACTCCAAGAAGCTGTCCCTAAGACATTTCTGGAGCACTGCTTGAAGGACATTTCATTTTGCTATCCCTTCTGAAAATCAGTACTTTTTGAGACAAAACTGCACCAGAAATGGGTTTCCTCCATACAGCACTCCTCTAGCAAGCTTTATACCGTCAAACATAGAATCACAGAATCGTAGAATGGTTTGGGTTGGAAGGGATCTTAAAGATCATCTAGTTCCAACCCTCCTACCATGGGCAGGGACACCTTCCACTAGACCAGGTTGCTCAAAGCCCTGTCCAACCTGGCCTTGAACACTTCCAGCGACGAGGCATCCACAACTTCTCTGGGCAGTCTGTTCCAGTGCCTCAGCACTCTCATGGTGAAGAATTTTCATCCTAATATCTAACCTAAATCTACCCTCTTTCAACTTAAAGCCATTACTCCTTGTCCTATCACTACATGCCCTTGTAAAAAGTCCCTCCCCAGCTTTCTTGTTGGTCCCCTTCTGGTACTGGAAGGCTGCTATAAGGTCTCCCTGGAGCCTTCTCCAGGCTGAACAATGCCAACTCTCTCAGCCTGTCCTCATAGGAGAGGTGCTTCCAGACCTCTGCTCATCTTCATGGCCCTCCTCTGGACTCCCTCCAACAGGTCCATGTCCTTCTTATGTTGGGGGCCCCAACATAAGCTGGACGCAGTACTCCAGGTGGGGTCTCATGAAAGCAGAGTAGAGGGGGAGAATCACCTCCCTTGACCTGCTGGTCACTCTTCAATTTATGCAGCCCAGGATATGGTTGGCTTTCTGGGCTGCAAGTGCGCATTGCTGGGTCATGTTGAACTTCTCATCAACCAACATTCCCAAGTCATTCTCCTCAGGGCTGCACGCAATCCATTCTCCACCCATCCTGTATCTCTGCTTGTGATTGCCTCAACCCACGTGCAGGACCTTGCACTTGGCCTTGTTGAACTTCATGAGGTTCACATGGGCCCACCTCTCGAGCCTGTCCAGGTCCCTCCGGATGGCATCCCTTCCCTCCAGCGTGTTGACTGCACCACACAGCTTGGTGTCATCTACAAACTTGCTGAGGGTGCACTCTATCCCACTGTCCATGTCCCCGACAAAGTTGTTAAATAATACTTGTCCCAATACCAACCCCTGAGGAACACCACTCGTCATTGGTCACCACTTGGACATCGAGCCACTGACCGCAACTCTCTGAGTGCAACCATCCAGCCAATTCCTTATCCACCGAGTGGTTCATCCATCAAATCCATGTCTCTCCAATTTCGAGACAAGGATGTCATGCGGAACAGTGTCAATTGCTTTGCACAAGTCTAGGTAAATGTTGTCAGTTGCTCTTCCTTTATCCACCAATGCTGTAACCCCGTCGTAGAAGACCACCAAATTTGTAAGGCACGATTTGCCCTTAGTGAAGCCATGTTGGCTGTCACTAATCACCTCCTTTTTTTCCCATGTCCCTTAGCAGTGTTTCCAGGAGGATCTGCTCCATGATCTTGCTGGGCACAGAGGTGAGACTGGCCTGTAGTTCCCTGGGTCTTCCTTTTTTCCATTTTTAAAAATGGGGGTTTTGTTTCCCCTTTCCCAGTCAGTGGGAACTTCACCAGACTCCCATGACTTCTCAAATATGATGGATAGTGGCTTAGCAACTTCATCCACCAATTCCCTCAGGACCCACGGATGCATCTCGTCAGGTCCCGTAGACTTGTGCACCTTCAGGTTCCTTAGATGGTCTCAAACTTGATCTTCTCCGCATCCCCACATGCCTGTTGATATGCCACTGGTCATGCAAAACAATCATTTTTCATGCTATAGAAATATCACAATGTTTTTATAGAGTCCTCAAATCATATCAGACACTTTGAATTGAGACACACACACATAATTTATATTTTAAGGTCAGAGGAACATCAAATGGGGTCCAGAGCCTAATAGTATGTCCTGCAGACAAGGCCTGTCTTCTGAGAATACAGGTACTCTTCAGCAGGGGAAATCCAAGCCAGTCTATGCCACTTGGCCTTCTTTTATTTGCCAGTGATGCTAGGGCCTGAGATAACTCTGCCCCCATTTTAATAGTTAGAGGTTGCTTAACGAGCAGCAACACAGCCCCAGTCAAACCCACAAGGAAAAGCTGACCAACTTGACCTCTCCTGTTTTCATATTTAAAGGTACTCTCTTAGGAGAACTTTGCAAGTACCTTTCTTTGAAGCAGCAGACCTATCACCTACAGCCAGGAGAGGTCTCGTATCAGTGGTTTACTCATGCAGCTTTTCTCTTCTGGGGGTTTCCTGATGTGGAGGTCAGATACAGCTTTACTCGATTCAGAGGGGAAAAAAAGGAAGGGGCTTGCTGTTATTCTTGCTTTTTCCATAATTCTCATGATTGGATCTTATCAGTGAAACAAACAATTTGATCAAGACAACTGTTACCTGATGAATCAAGAAGCTTGATAGCTAGTAAATGATGTTTAAACACGGATATCTGCACAGGAATACAGTCGTATTCCCTGTTTTTATTTTCAGATACTTTTCTGCAAATACCCTTTTCTGCAAATACCCTTTTCTGCAAATACCCTTATAGTATCTTTCTAGCACAGATTTAGTTGCCATTTCATCAAATAACCTAAATTTTACTACCTACATTATACCTGATTGGGAGAAAATGGAATCCTGGGATAAAACTGGAATTTTCTGGAGTGCAACAGAAGGTTCTTCTATGAGAATCAAGAAGACTTAAACAGCAGACATAGAGGCAACAGCTTTGATCCCAACCAATTCAGCAGTGTATCCCATCCAATAAATTCTGTTTAAACTCACCCAGACTTAATAAAAAAGGTAAATAGTAGTTTAGTATGGATATTTTAATGGAGCTCTACAGTGATTAAACTTTAAAGGAGTGATTATTTTTGTTTTTATAGTCACAGGAATTGCATTTCTTATTTTATTACAGTAAGTCAAAAAAATTAGGAGACAAAGACATTACTTCCAACAGCTAGTGTCCTATGTCTGGAAAGAATCAGCATCCCATTAAGGTAATTACCTTTCTCATTTGGGATCCTGATAAGCTCTTAAATAGTCTGTCATTAAGACATATACAGCACATCTCTTTAATAAGATCTCTTGATTTGATGAAACCCTTATTAATACCATCGAAAGTCCCAGAAGAACACCTCCATTTTTTCTGAGTGTTCTGTTCAAGATTACTCTGGTGTCATTTACACTGCTTTTGGTATAATTAGGCTTCAACGTGGAGTCCTCTTCTTGAATTTTCAAGACAGTTTAACAATAGTGTGTATGTACTAAAGTGATGCCTCTCCCTTTACAGAAGCAGCTGCTAGCATGAAAATAATGTATTTATTTTTTTATTTTTAAGAACAAATTAGTACAGATTCTGATTCATCTACGATTATCCAATGAGGAGAAATTTTATCCGGTGTTTTCAGAGTAAAATCATGCCACACTTTAAAAATGTCTGTTCTGAAATAACATTTCCAACAGATATATCCTTTTGTTCCTCCTGTTCTTCTGTTATACAATGATTGCACTGCACTGATACTTTGTAATGAGAAGAATAAAACACACTAATAGTCATTCATCAGGCTGGAGTTTGGATTAAGAACAGGCAGATACCTCCTTTGTTGTCCGGTGGGAGAAACAGAATCCGTCCATTGATTAAGCACTGTGTCCCAGATACAGCCCTATTAGCCCAAGTTAAAAATGATTGCTTGATTTGGATGGGGGAGGAAAAATGAAAAGCTTGAATGGATAAACATATGCCACTTACAGACCTTAAAAAGAGAAGGACCCCTCTGACCCACTGCCACAGCTGTGATGCATGGAAGTGGCAAACTGTCTGAAAGCTGTCAGACGGACCTGACAGAGGCCGTCAATGTTGGTCTTTCCTGAAAATCAGGCTGCTGATGCAGGTACTCGATACACACATATCTTGGTAGCTAAGCAGGCACCAAAATTTGCCCGGCCCTCCCATCCACATGAACTCATCATCTTTAGAATTGCTATCATTTCAATTCACATGTCCAGCACTCAGCAACTCCTAAAGAGACTATTAAGAATAGCATGCAGAGCACTGTTGAAAACCCGGCCACTTATTTGTATACTTTAACAAGACTAGGATTGTTCTAAATATCTCTTTACATTCATCTTGCGAATCAAACTGTCGTGTTATATAAACCTTAAAATGCCACCGAAAACAGGGAGAACATGTAAGAATTTATAATACCTCCAGGTTATTTGATGACAAAATCTCTTTGGGAAAGTACTAGAGAAAAAGTGTTCATTTTAGAATAGTTTGCATGGTCCAAGAAGTTTTTATAGTGACTGTGATTTAAAAATTAATTAAAAGTTACAATGTCTTCAAAGTAATTTTAGACACCGTTAGTCCAGACAATATTTGTGGAGTTCTGCATGGAAACGTCTTATTTTCTTATTGCCTGTCATTCAGAGGTACTTTTGTATGTACTGAAAATTTTCCTTATCCTGTCCTTCCATTTTTTTTTTACCTACAAAAAAGTTTGCCACCAAGAAGAGAAATGTGGACATGTGTCCAATATTTTATCAATATACTTAAGACAAGACAGTTTTCTAATTCTCTTTGAGGTGTGCCTGGCATTTGTTCTGTTCATTCTGCATAACTTCTGAAAGGTTAAGACTCATGCAAAAATGGGTAGATAATTCAGAATGTGGGGAGAAAGACAATCTGCCAATCTGACACAAGTAAAACCTGGGAGAACTGTGTAACTAGGTCACAGTCAACACAGCTGTCCATCACTTTTGTAGCCAAGCAAACACACTTCATGGGCTGAGTGGCAATATCCCCATTCCCATTGAGATATCTACTAGGATCCATTGCAAATGGATGTAATGGAGGTTTGCTTTAATTGCAAAGCAGGACCAGTGGCAATCACCACAGTACTGTTGAAACCATTATGAAGGATGGATTTAGATGATTTCACTAACCCTGAACAAGCAAATTATTCTAAATACTTTGATTTCTAAAAGAATTCCCAGAGGATGATTGCTTTAGCTTGTTTTCTCAGCTCTCTAGGGCCCTTTCAAATGAAGAAAAATCCGTTCAAATGTTTCATCTGGCAAATGATTAGGGTAGCTTATTGTATATGAACTGATTCAACTTTTCTACTATTCAGTGCTATTTGTCCTCTTGAATTCTTTACTATTCCTAAAAATATTGCCACAATTTAGAAGAAAAAATAGAAAAGAGGAAAATGATCACAACTAGTAATAGAAACAATCTTTGTGATGGAACTTTGTCTCCAGTAATTCATCTACAAAATCTTATACTAAATTGGGATGGGATTACTCAGTTGTTTAAAAAAGCCTCATGTACTTTCTTGTTGCTGGGCTTAGTCTGAGCATTCGTTCTCTTCCTATTGTACTTCTGGGTTCTCTTGTGACTTCCACCAGCCATACCAAGACAGTATCAAAGACATTAAAAAGTTGCATTTTTAAATAAGAGCTCCAGTATATCCCCTCAATGCAAACCATGTGAAAGTGTAAATAGTCTGTGTGATAGAAAAAAACCACCTCCAAATATTTTGCTGTCTCATTTCTTTAAAACATTGTATGATTTTCCAGATTTGTTAAAGATATGTCTTGTACATCTGTGATTAATTCATAGACATGAAATTGTATACAGTCAGTCCATATATATAGAATTTATATTGTGTACAGATTTCCTCTCCTTTGCTGAGGCTGTAGATTGGACTGCAGGTACACTGCCCTGACTGCTTAGGCAAATTAGTAAATTAGTATGGTACCTATTTGTCTTAGAACAGGACAGCTTTTAAAAGGAATAAAAAGAAATGCAGGAGCAAAAGTACCCAAGGAGACCATTGGGAAATAGTAATAAATGTATTTCTTTCTTATTTATTTAAATAGCCAGTTGTACTCAGTCTGGCTGGGTTGGAGCTAACTTTCTTTGTAGCAGCCTGTATGATGCTGCATTTTAGATTTGAGACTAAAACAGTGTCTGCACAGTGTTGAGGCTTACTCCATTGCTCAGTCTGCCCCACAGCGAGTAGGCTGGGGGTGGGCAAGAAGTTAGGAGGGGACACAGCCGGGACAGCTGACCCCAACTGACCAAAGGGATATCCCATACCGTATGACATTGTGCTCAGCAATAAAACTGGGGGGTTTTGTCTTCCAAGGTGGCCATTGCTCAGAGATTGGCTGGCACCAGTCTGCCTGTGGGAGGTGGTGAGTGATTGCCATTGCAACAATTGTGGGTTTTTTCCGTCTTTCCTTCACTGTCTTTAACTTGACCCCAAAATTTTCTCGCTTTTCTTCTTCTGATTCTCTTCTCATCCCACTGCAGGGCAAGTGAATGAGCTGCTGTGTGGGTGCTTAGCTGCTGGCTGGGGTCAGCCCACAACACAAATTAATATTAAACCAATAAATGTGATCCAATAAATGAAAATCACATTTTTTAATGGAATCACAAAATTCCTAAAGGGATAGCTCTTTTTTCAAACACATTTGACCTATAAATTTTAGGACTCTAAAAGTAAAATAAATACAATTAAAAATCCTGCATCTTGAGAACAGTAAAGGCAATCAACAGTTCAGGTTCGGTTTGACAAACCATTCAGAATTTGCAGTACTGGATCTGTGAACCCACTTCTTTTTAATTAAAATGGGCATTTCAACATTAAATAAAAGCTCTACTGGGAAGAGTTCATGGAGTGCTGACAGTATACATTTGAAAAGGATTAATTTACAGGCAAAAGGATAAATATGTATTAGAACTAAGGAAAGGGAATCAGGGATGGAAAGAGAAGTGTTGCCAAAGCTATACTGTGTTGCAATTACAGTAACCTAACAACTCTCTTCCCTTTAGTCCAACTTTCTGTGCTAGAGTTAGATTATTCCTACTGGAAAAATAAGTATTACAGTTTCTCATATTAAGGTGGTGTCATGTTATTTGGAACTTCATAAACATTACAGCACTTTATTTCATTTTGGACTGTACATTTAAACAAACTTCTCCATGATGGTTGGAGGCCCCTAGCAAGTATTAGTTGACAGTCTTGAAGCACCAGATGTTTACCAGAGTTTTGGTTTCAACAGTTTGTCAATATACACTTCTGATGTTGCCAGTACTCCTGCTTTTTCCAGTGATTCAAACCCACTTACTGGCATTTCAAAATTATGTGCACAGTCATGGCTACAGTTTGGTTTGACGAAAGTACTGGTTGGCATACTGGCCACTTTTCTAAGTTAAGAAACACTGTTTGCTTTTAGAAAACCTAGAAGCATTAGGCCTTCCTCCCCCAAGAGCAAAACTTTGTTTTCCAGTTTGAAGTGAAGTTGATTAATGCACGTTAACAAACACACATTTTAATATATGAAGACATTATATAGTTGTTTGCAATTGAAGGAAGTATTCTTTGGACCCACCTTGATTAAGATACAGAGTCTATCCCAATGATTGTCTTTAAGCAATTAAATATTAGAAACCTATTCCAAGTTTGTCACCTAAAGCCCATGAGTGTTTTACAGCCAGAGAAAGGATAGGAGGAATTTTCCGCCAAAAGGCTTTTCTTTCTTCAGTTTTTCCATACGGAGACAGTCCAAGAACTTAGCTTGGACAATGATCTTAATTTCTGTGACTATGAAAGGAAATATGAGCTATGCTTGCCAGTGATTGTAGGAGAGTGGTTCCATAACTCAGCGGTCCCTCCCAGAAATGTATTCAAAATTAATTTTATTTGTTCTACAGATATGAAAGGGGCAACTGGAGACAGTCATAGAACATCTTCCAGCAAAGTGAAAATGCAAAAAAAAGAAAAAAAGAGAGAAAGTGACCATTCTGGAAAGGATAGTAAATAGAGAACTAGTAGTGATACAAAGGAGGTATGCAACACCAGCAGTACTGGAAAGTGGGGTTTACAACTTTCCAAAGGTATGAAGACAAATGAGCCGGAGAGGCTCTGTTCCAAGAAAAGAGCAGCCTGATCTAACAAACCATTTCATAGAATCATTTAGGTTGGAAAAGACCTTTAAGATCATCAAGTCCAACTGTAAACCTAACACTGCCAAGTCCACCACTAAACCATGTCCCTAAGCACCTCATCCACACGTCCAGGGATGGTGACTCAACCACCTCCCTGGGTAGCCTGTTCCAATGCTTAATAACCCTTTTGGTGAAGAGATTTTTGCTAATATCCAGTCTAAACCTCCCCTGGGGCAACACGCAGCCATTTCCTCTCATCTTATCACTTGTTACTTGGGAGAAGAGACTCCTTTCAGGTAGTTGTAGAAAGTGGTAAGGTCTCCCCTCAGCCTCCTTTTCTCCAGGCTAAACAGCCCCAGTTCCCTCAGCCGCTCCTGACTTGTGCTCCAGACCCCTCACCAGCTTTGTTGCCCTTGTTTGGATGCGCTTAGTTTTAAACATACGGGCCAGCTTTGTGACCTTCTTAGAAAGATACTTATGTTTACTGCTCAGGTCTATGCTGGACCTAGGAAAGTGGTAGCATGTGAAGGATCCAGCCCCTTTCAAGCTGCGTCAAAGAGCAGCACAGCCCCAAGTAACAAAATCCTCTTTCTTCTCTCTTTCTGAGATCCTCCACCCACATTTGTGTCTATCACTTCTCAGTGCTTCCCCTTTATAATTAGCACTCCTCCTTCCCACTTTACTGTCTGTCATTTATTGGTAGCACCAGAGAAAAACAGCCTGGTGTGAGTTTTGCTTATGCCATCATTTAATTTTACTTTTCCTTACTTATTCTACAGGTAGTGTCAAGCATCTGCAGGTTATAAGATATATTTGTAGCTTTCACACAAATGGCTGAAAAGGATAAATGAAAGTATACCATCAACTCAAGTTGTGATGTACTGACCTGCACTACCACGCCTGAAAAAAAAGGTTCTCCTCCCTGCATAGTATTCACATTTATGTGCATTGATTCTAAAATATTTCTGCAGCTCTCCAAAGGCATGGTTCTGTGTGTTTATCTTCTGTTCATGTAGAGCTATGTTATAAAGTATTAAAGCTGCATAGGCAAGAACTTGAAAATCAGGAAATTTCATAATTTAGGTTACACATAAAACTTTAAATCTACTGCTGCCCTGTGTGCAGATGTGGTATGACTGCTTTTAATGCCATACCCACATATTATTTTTCCCAAAGGAGACCTGTTTCTTCTAATGTACACAATGGATAATGCTCAAGATAATTCCCTCAGGAAGTAGTTCAATATTTTTGTGAAATTATAATTCAGTCTTTTACAAGCTTTTCAGTACATCAATCAAGAACCTGGAAGCTTGTGACTGATCATTTAATCTCCAATATTACATTAGGTATTTCACAGCTGGAGAAACAGAGACAAAGTCTTTCGAGGGCAACATATGGGCTCAGCAGTAAATGAAGGATTATAATTTAGGATTACCTGACTGCCAGGCATGTGGTCAGACATGACACATTTCTTTCAAATGTGATTAACATAAGGATGTTCAAGCCAGGTCAGACTACAAGCCAGCATCCTGTCTCTGACCTTGGGGAGCCAACAGGAAAGTCTAAGGATAGGACAAGCCTGTAGTAATACAAATGCATCATGTTTGTAAGTATTGTAATATTTTCTGGATAATCTTTCAGCCTTAAGTGACGTCTGACTCTGGGACTTCCTGATCTGTAAGTGGCGGGTTTTTTTACTTAATAGCCATCAATTTTGTTCTATGAATTGTTCCTGGTGTGTTTTGATAACATGTAATATCCTAGGCTCTAGTAAGGTGAGTTGAATTTGTGCATGCTCTTTATTTCTGTTGTAAAACCCTGGAGATATCAAAATAAGTACCTGGGAGCTGAGGACACAATGTGGCAACCTGTAAAAATGCTGGTTTACATGATTTCAGGGCAGGATGGTGGGGAAATTGTCACCTGCAGATAAGTGAAAATTTTCAGTGAGTTTCCAGAGCTGACTGGTGAAAGACCTTGGTGAACCTGAGATCAAAATCTGTATTAACTACAAAACCATGTGTGCTGAATCTTTTTTAAATGATAAACTTGATCCAATGTTCTGGCACCTTGCACAGGGAATATCCAGCTAAAGTTGCTGGCATAGAAACAAACACCTAAAAAGGGACCAACCTAGAACCTACACTTAAGACTGCTTTCTGTCATTTGGTGCCTCTTTATCTGTGACCGTGAGATCAGTTTGGGTCTAGATGTTAGATATCAACATTCATTCAGCATCAAGTCATGCTTTTGGTTGGGGATTATTAGCTGGGACATCACTTTACTGAATGCAAATTACTGCCATCGCATGAATGCATAGAATCATAGAATCATTTAGGTTGGAAAAGACCTTTAAGATCATCAGGTCCAACCATTAACTTAGCACTGCCCAGTCCACCTCTAAACTATGTCCCTAAGGGCCACATGTACATGTCTTTTAAATACCTCCAGGGATGGTGACTCAACCACTTCCCTGGGCAGCCTGTTCCAGTGCTTGATAACATAACCCAAATGATAATACTTCTCAGTATTCAGCTGGCTAAATCCTCTCAGAACAGCTCTGACCCATCAAAATCTGTGAGTTAGTGCAACTATTGCAACACTAATACCTTTAGCACACCTGCTCAAACAGTTTGTTTTCTCTAAATTACTTACTTAGTTTTGTATTGAACCCTTCTCAACTGCTAAAGCAAATGAAGCAGGGCTGCTACAGACTGTCACTGGTCATATTGACTCCCAGAATCTCCTTCTTTTCTGGAGCACCACCCATCCTCTGAATGGCAAGAGACACTCCTTTGGAAAAATACACAATGAAAAAAGGTGGGAAAATTCAGATGGTATGAATAACTTACATTCTGACAACCGCCACCTGATACTTCTCATTTTGCAACTTGCAAAATGTCTTATGTTTAGTTGCTTCTTTTTCAAATAAGAACAGCAAAGGTGAATGCAAACTCTCTTAATGTTCAACCATTACGGCATTCCATTGTGTACCAGTTAAAAAGCTTTTGGGCTGTAAACCATGGACCTACCACTGTTGTATTTTCAGTATTCCAGACAATGACCTCCTCATCTTGTTTACCGGTTTCCTTTTGTGGGAAACTGAAACATGCAACAAAATGGTTTTATTTTCATGCAATACTTATTCTGTACTGCTGAAAAAATAAGCAATGTAATAGAGTGATGATGTGCCAAGCACTTATAATGCTTCCTGCCGTGTGTTTTCAAACAAATGTCTTAATCCATGCTAATCTGATTCAGTGCTTTGAAAACTATCATATGTTTTTTACAGCCCACTTGCCATCCCTGATAGTATTACAAATGTCCTCCATTGCATACACGCCTTTATTTTATTGCACCTGTAGGCAAATTTAAAGCAAATAAAAAGATATAATTATGTTTGATTAAGGTAGCTCGGTGGTATATTTGTGTCATCCAGTTCAGCATCTATAATTTTCTTTTTTCAGTTTCACTGAAGTATGTACAAGGGATAAATCGGTCTCAAAAGGTGCTGTGTGCTCTAGTCTGGAGATCTATTTTGTTCAATTTAACAGAAATGATTGCAGTATTAGAGAAAAACAAGAGACACATGGACACCTCCTGTGGGTGATTCCCCAAGACTTGAATTACCCCTCAGAGATGCCCATCTCTTTCCATTGATTATACAGAACATTAAGGAAGACTCCAAGCTAAAATAGACTCATCAGCTTTGTACCTATATTAGGTGTAGGTTTCAAGGTGTTGGTGGTGGTGTGGGCAGCAGGGGTGGCCTCTGTTGGAACTGTGCAGGGGCTGCCCCATGCCAGACACAGCCGTCTCCAACCAACCCACCGCAGGGCACAGCTGAACCCCTCAGCCATGGTGGTGGCACCTGGGGGAAAGCATATTTAAGAAAGGGTAAAAATGCCAGACAGGCAGAGGAGGAGGGAAAACCAGAGTGAGAAGCAGCCCTGCAGACACCAAGGCCAGAGGAGGATGGGGAGGAGGTGCTCCAGGTACTGGAGCAGAGAGTCCCCTCCAGCCCGTGGGGGACCCACGCTGGAGCAGGCTTTTTCCTGACGGACTGCAGCCTGTGGACAGCCCACACCAGAGCAGGGGAAACACATGAGAGGGAAGTAGGGGCAGAGATAAATTGTTTTGCACAGACCATACCCCCTCCCCACTCCCCCTGCACTGCTTAGGTGGGAATAGAAGAGTTTGGAGTCTGGAGTGAAGCTGGATGGGGGAAAGGGGGAAAGAAATGTGTTGCTTCAATGTTTGTCTTTGTTTCTTGCTATTCAAATCTATTTTAATTGTCGATAAATTAAATTAATTTTCTACAAGCTGAGTCTGTTTTGCCCATGATGGTAACTAGTAAGCGATCTCCCTGTCTTTATCTCGACCCATGACTCATTTATTTTCTCCCCTGTCCTGCTGAGGAGGGGGACTAGGGGTCTGGCTGCTGGCCAAGGTTAACCCACCACAGTACCTAAACTTAAAAGGGATGATATCAACTTGGAAATGGGGAAGAGGAGGCATGCCAGCATCCAATTTATGAAAAGTATTTGCATTATTTGTCTGGAAAGAAAAACTCTGTGCCTAAAACTAAAGCATGCACTGCATCATTTTGCTGTTATTTCTGATTCACCTACAATTAGGAAATAGGGCAATCCTTTACTTCTGATAAGACATCTATATTTTCCATTAAACCCCTTGCAACATCGCACTGAACATCAGATATGCCATAGACCAAAGCTGCAATACAGGTTTGCACGAAATCATAAAGCTAGAAGATTGAAATGTTTGAATTTTCTTGAAAAACATGATTCTGACTACTAGTACATAAACCTTAGTTATAGCATATTAGCAGAAGAAGCCAAAAATGAGTTTGTGGCATGGTTGGTAACATTCTATTTAGAATACATACTGGCCTTGAAATTTTACAGTCTAAGTAACTAAGACTGAACCAGCAGGACAGCAAAGATCACTAACGTAACCACAGACTTAAATAAAGAAGGCTGGAAAACCAAAACAGGAACCTAGCTGTAGTTTAGGTCACCGTTGCTCTCCAGGTTTCCAAATTAGCTGTCTCTGTTTTCCCTTTAGTAATGATATATGCTCTTGTACCAATATTTATACAAGATAAAAGGCATAGTGTCTTTGGAACTGCAGCAGGTTAACGGGTGCACAATTAATCTAGTCATGTTTCCTTTCCCTACCTTTTCCTGATAACCTTGACGGAACATATTGTCTCTGCTACGTTCCTCTGACTGTCTGTCTCATTAAGTATGTACTGAATAACAAGTGACAGCACTGTGCTACCTAAAATATGCTTTATGGTATGAGCATTGAAACAAGCCATTTTAAGTGCTGCAGAAAGTTATTTCCTTCATGTATTTACTTTTAATTAAAGATGCATCCACTTATAAGGACATTTATCATCACGATGATCACGCTACTGGCAAGGAAATCCCTCACTGTGAGAACTGTACCCTCCTGGTTCCTCTTGGGAAAATTTGAGGCAAGATTACTAGAAATAGCTAGAAAATTAATTCCTCATCACGTGTAAATTTTAACGATTTCAAAAATTTCGTCACTTCATATTGGGATCGTCCTGAAACTTCATGTCACTTTTCACCAACAAAGAAAAAGAACAAACCCACCATGTTATTAAGTGCCTCTTGCAAGTGATGGACTCAATTCAGTCCGCCGCATCTGATGTGAGTGCCCTTATCAAAATAGATACTGGTACAGTTCCATGGAAGCTTGCATCTTCCCACAAAAGATTTCAGTTTTGATGAACTACGTACCTTGATTATATAAAAAAAAAAAGATGTTCAAGCTGCATGAATTTTCCACCCAATTCTCAACTGTGTATCGTGAGAAATGAGGCTGTAGAGTGCTATGATGGAGAAGATGGGGTTGCATGTGTTCTGCCTCACCGCAGATTCACTTTCTGGGGAAGGCAAGCCTTCTTCCTTCAGTCCCTTCTGTGGCAAGGACAGAGAAGCAAAGATCCTTGCTCCTCAGTATTTCCACAAGCCTAGCTTTAGGTCAGCACTTCTAATGCCTGATCTTCCTGGAATCAGTTTTGCCAGGAGAATGGAAACAGGACTGCTAATATTTGAAATCTTTTATTTCGAAGTAAGTAATCTATCTGCAATGGCATAAGGTTTTGTAAGAGAAGCAAGTACAGATAAAATGTTTCTTAAGATAGTCACCTAAATCCATGCAAGGGCCAGACAGATCTTAGCTGTTTGTTCTCAGCTAGGTTTCCAGCTGGCTTTATACTGTCAAACTAAAGTTTACAGATTTTGTGTTGGTAAAGTTTGTCGCTATTGTTAAGTTACATTGACATTTGTCTTATTAAGCAGTATGCTAAAGCACAGGCTGTGCTTTATGTTATACGTAAGTGTATGTATCAACATACAGTTAGAATCAGTAATCGTGTAGAGTGCTATAAAGGTTTTATTGCAAGTACGCCGGTTGTGAGTTATGCAGGTCATCCCAAACAAGTGGCAAAACAACTTTTACAGCAACATGCGCTCTTATATTTCAGTCGTGCCACACAGAGTATATCACAGCAACAGCATTAAAGAAAAAATTTAGCAAGCTTTTAAAATAAAATGTTGTTATTGAAACTGCTTTTATGTGACCCTCCACCTGCAAAGTGAGTTGCCTTGGTTGCCCATAAATCCCAAAGATTTAGGGAACTCTTTGCCTTGGTTACACTATGCACATATTTAGTGCACATATTTAGTGAAACTATAATGCTGTCTGCTTCTTTTTATGTTCACTACCTTATCTTTGTTACACAGTTTAGCTTTTAAGATGTGTAATTATTTATCCATATTCTTAATGAGAGAAAATTCTACTTTGATTCCTCACAAATCAAAATTACTTTTTCTGCCACACTGTTATTTGTAGTTAGGCTTTAAATTTCACTTGCTGCCTTGAGCTGAAATATATGTGAAAGGAGGTGCAAGGTCATCTACACAGGATATTAACATTTATACAAACCAGGAACCAATTCTACCCATATCACACTATGCTTCCAGTCCTATGGTATTAATAAACCCTGCTTGCACACTTTAGTTATATCAAAACCTATTAAAATGCCAGGAATCACTTATTCAAACAGGGCTTTTATGGTTAATCAGGAAATTTAACATTGATTATGCTGCATCTGCTTTTTAAATAAAGTAAACGAAATTTGCCCACTTAAGAGTCATGATCAATCCCTTTGGGACAGGAGGGGAATTAACATATTTAATTACCCTGTGACGGATTCTTTTTTCACTTGCTTAATATTTAAGACATATTGTATTACTGCAAAAGGTGACTATCTGCTTTATGAACTGCACAAGAATCCTGGTGTTCCTGTAAGGAGGGGGGCTACTTTTATTTCGCACTGCTGTAGGATGATGAATATTTTCTTCTACCTGTTTAAAAACATTTGATACCTAGCTTATGCACTTCAAGTGTGAAGAGCATGTCCAAAAATACATTGTCACTAGTAGGCAATGAGGTGCAAGGTTGATTAAGGAACAGGCACAGTCTTAGAAACCCAGTTCCAGGCTTCCAATTTTATTCCCTCTCCCCAAAACCAACCCCCATTTGGATTTTTGGTGAAGCTGCGACTGTTGCAGTAATGCTTCTCTGTATGCACCTATGGAGGTGTTGAGAAGCAAACCCAAGACCAGGACCAAGGCCAAATTCACCTCCTCTCCACATTATGTGCTGTGGGAGTGCTTCAGGGCTGCCTTTGGAATAACTGGGGTAGTTCTTAAAGAGTTCACATATTCCCTAAAAACCACACTCAGTAAGTATATGGGTGATCCCAGAGGACTGAGCAGTGCCTGCCTATCTGCTTTTGCAGTGATCTTACATGATCAATGCTGGGCAGAAAAGGTGGTCCGCAGTCCTTCCTAGAAAGGCAGATATATCACCTTAGGAAGAAGCTGAGAATCTGTAACACGGTCTGCACATCCAGGCAGGTGATATATCACCTTAGTAAGAAGCTGAGAATCTGTAACACGGTCTGCACATCCAGCCCAGGAGTCAGCAGCTCAGCCACACCATAGATGCCGAGGTAGTTCATGAAACCACAGCCCTGAGATGCACAAGTGTGCGAGCATGGCCCTGCTACCTCTGGATCTCGCTGCAGACCCTGCTCCTCTAGAGAGCTTTCTGTGTTGAGCCCTTGGTCATGGCTTCTGGTCCTATTTTGCAGTTTTTTTCCCCCACTCTGATTCAAGATGAGGGAAACTGTCTTTTCCCTTTTATGAACTCTTCTGTTATGCGAATACCTCATCTATACTCTGTATAGAAATTCTTAAACAAGGAGAAGGGATTGGAGTTTTTGTTGGTGATTATTTCTGGATTATTAATTACCTTTAATTACCATGTTACACCAAGATTAAAATGCATTCTAAAACTTGACACTTCAACCTTATTAGCTTACAACAAGAGTACGGTAGTTTCTAACAATACTATTTATCAAAGGTAAACCGCTTATTAAGACCTTCTAATTATTAAGGTAGTGTAATCAATCTTCAGTAAAATTCCATTAGAGAGATATAAGCCCTTGAGAAAGCTGCTCGTAACTCTTATGAACTTGACCAATTCTGAAATGTATAAGAAATCTCTTTTCTCCCACTGTGAGTTACCTATATTCAAATTTGCTACCTTGACACTTTAGAAAGAAAGGCTTTGGTTGGTTGTTGATAAGCCACTGGAGTGTTTTAATCATCTTGTAAATGCTGATGTTCTTATTATTCATTTTTTTGTAACAATTTTATTCCACAAGCAGATAATTTGATGATAGGGAAGAAAATTCGTAAATCCATTAGAATGCACAATCTTTTCCCCAATGGGTTTGCTGTCTAAATAGTTCAGAAATACTGTTCACCCTCTGATTTGCCTCTTTACTGCATCACCTGGGTGTCATCCTCCTCATGGTACTTATTCTGCTCCTGTTTTCAGTATGCAGATGGACTTTGGATTTCTTAGGTCCATCCACACATTCTGTAGAAGCCTTGATCTCACCCACATTTTGAAATTTTCATGTCTTACCCTAAATGTTCATTTTGGCTATGTCTATATTGTCGGACTGGAAATGTTTTCCATCTTCACGTGTGTGACTTAGTTGCTAATACTATGATGGGATGCAGCCTGGGCTTGCACCAGTCCCCTTCTCAACCTCCTTTCCATGGGAAGGAAGACCAAGCTGGCAGCTGCCATGTGCTCTGACCTGCCCCCCAGGCTGCTTGTGGGCCCCCGACTGTGGAACACACGTGTATTCGCCCTCCCCACAGTATAGACATAGATCCAATCACTTAGCCCACCTCCTCTCTTCTTTTCCCATGTGCCAGACAAGGGCATTGCTCATCTTAAGATGCACAAAGAAACCAAATATTATCGCTATCACTGAACAGGGATCCCATCTTGGGATGTATTTCAAGCTCAAGGCAAGATTGCTCTTTATGAACTTGCCCTAATTTGCCTACTTGACTCAGGGCCATAGAATCACAGAATCACACAGAATCATTAAGGTTGGAAAAGACCTGTAAGATCATCAAGTCCAACCACCAACCCAACACCACCATGCCCACTCAACCATGTCCCACAATGCCACACCTACACATTTTTTCAACACTTCTAGTGATGGTGACTCCATCACCTCCCAGGGCAGCCTGTTCCAATGGTTGACCACTCTCTCAGTAAAGAAATTTTTCCTAATATCTAGTCTAAACCTCTCCTGGCACAACTTGAGGCCATTTCCTCTTGTCCTATCACTAGTCATTTGGGAGAACAGACCAACACCCACCTCACCACAACCCCTTTTCAGGTAATTGTAGAGATCCCAAGAGAGCCATGTTGCAGCCCAAGACAATAGAGATGATACACAACGGTAAAAAGACCTCCAACTAGGCTTCTTGGTTGATGTATTATTGCTTGTCTGTGTCACGGAGAGACAAGTGAAGATCGCTTGATAGTCTTTCCCATGTGAAAAGAAAGTAGCAGACTTTTTGCTCTTAGAAAATTCTGTCTGGGAGAAAGAGTAGAGGTAACCTGTCCTGCCTACAACAAATGGAAATAAGTAGAGTTAATTCCAGACACAGGAGTGAATTCCTTTATCTCAGATGAACTGTGACCTTCAGAATCACAGCTACTTTTTTAAAGATTTGTTCAGCATGCTGACAGGTTATTCAACACTGAGCTAAACTGCTTGCTTTCAATTTCTGTTTTTTTCTCACATTATCCAAACCAGACTGCTATTTCTCTCACTTTACACCGGCATTCAGAGTGTGTCCTCATCCATATCTGCTAGCATTTACAACAGCATTCTGCATTTCTCCACCTCATCAACTTTATACCTTTCTAAACCTCATCAGAATTTTTTCCCCTTCATATATGTCTCCCAATATCCCGACCCAATTTATTCCTTATAATTTCTCCTAGAAATTAATGTTTATTTACTCACCCCAAACTAACTCTGCAACAGCTTCCTGCAATTTTTGGGACATGCTTTTCTGCATTGTTAAGAAAATAAATTTTTTGGATAAAGTTGAATTTAAAATTATACAAAGCTATATTACTTGTTCTTTTCAGTTTTTTACAACAAATTAAACAGGAAAATGATCTTTATTTTAATGGTTCTTTTAATAAGGTTTTATAGAATGAGTTTCCTGATCAGAGAAGAAATAGAAAATTGAAATAACGTATTTTCTAATTCTCCACTGCAAGAACCTGTGTCTTATTTTTCAGTTGACTTAAAATGCATCAGGATTTTATGCAAGAACATAGTTTTCAAAAGCAACACATAGCAATCCTTTTTATTTGCTTCCATCACAGAAATTTATTACTAAAAAACACCGTCAACATTAGAAGAGGCTGCTGATAATGAGATTATTTTTAAGGTTCCTCAAATGGAATTCAAGCTCTATTTTATTAGGGATACCTTTGGCCTGTTGAGCTCTAGACATCTGGAAAAAGTTCAGTGCTTTTTTCATAATACTTAGGGAGAGTATTCTTAAAAGAATAACAAAGTTTTGGGATATGAAAGGAGATTTGTTTATGCTTTTGGTTTTTTTTTTTCTGAAAGCATAAGATCATTTCTACTATAGAATTGGGCTTATCTTCCTGGTGTGTATTTTTATTTGAGTTATATTTTTTTTAATTAGAAGACTATTTTTGTAGGAGAGTATTTTTTATTTGAATGAAGTTACTTTAAAGCAAATAATCTAAAGAAGACAAATACATATTAAATACAAGACAAGAATTTCCATTCTGGAATAATCATAAATGCTTAGAGCCATGCTATATATTTTAAAACGTTGTTTATACGTTTCACAGTGTAGAGTTTAATTGTAGTTAAAGTTAGCTAGTTAAAGTCAGCTACATCATGTTGCAGATTTCATTAAGTAGGATCTTGCAGAATTGTATACAAATGTCTGCTAGATTTCTCCAGAGCCCTAGTACTTCCACACCTACTCAGTTCTTCAGGCCTACTTCAGAAAGATGTGATTAAGAAATCAGATGTATTGAATGAGAGTTTTTAGCAAGGTACAAATAGGTATACTTTCTACTTTTTTCCCTTTTGCTCAGCTTCACTGATTTTAAAAACATGGGTTATAAACAGGAGTGAAAAATTCTGAACATACTACAAAATAAAAGACCAAAGGCTATGGCATTTCATCCCTTTGCAAACTCTTTCTTCATTTTATGAGCCCCCACTGGTACCTGTGTTCTTTCCCACTGACAGAGTGATGTATTCTTCCCATAGCGTACAGACCTCTTCAGCTTTGTCACTCATGTAAGTAAGGTTTTCTTATAAGCCATTTTCTGCCAAGTTAATACAACAAAGCTTTAAAGGTGGAATACAAGAGCTTTTTAAAATGTTTCAGGGCACCTTTCTTCATACAGTCAAGAGCAACTGCAATCTATTTAAGTCAAATGCTTTATACAAAAAGAAGCATTTACAGCAGCAGGGTTGTTTTTAAAGCAGTTTGTTTTCTAGAATGGTTTTGGCCCAGCTGTTTAGTTTTCAATAGCATTTAACTCATAGAAATCTGAATTTTCTCCCTGTAAAGCATAAGCGACAGTTTCTTATGTAACAGTCCTCAAAGCTTGAATGACTGTAAATAGTTATTCAGGCCTTGTTATTTACTTCTGACGTGCTGTAATGGTTTAGTATTGTGATAATGCAATTAAATGCTGTGACTTACTACAAAGCAATGGAACATACAATTGCCATGTGGTTTAGTTTGACTGCAGAATGTGGCCATTGCTCGTAATGGATGCTATTAATCAGAGACAAATGTGAATGTAAAATCATAATGTGCAGGTAATAGGCAACTGATAATCAGACCACCCATTTTCAGGCATCAGATCAAAGAAAGATTATTATCACTATCCAATCAATTACGTTAGGTTTTGAGCTGCTCTGGCTTGATGGGTAAGCAAGATCTAAATGCTACCATTCTCACCGCAAGTAAACCATCAGAGCTTTGTTTACACATGAGATACTGAAGTGTCCCTCAGGCCCCAGGGATGCATCCAGGCCATGTCCCATCTCCATCTGGGATGAAGTTGAGGTGTAAAGCTCTCCTTCCTAATTTCTGATTTTCAAGGCAAGGATGGAGGCACAGAGATGTACAGTGCACTCTGGTCAGGAGGGCAGGATGCTGGGGTGTGCTGCAGAGCACAGCTATCCACGGCATGGCCCTAGCTTTAAAGATAGCCACTACAAAAAAGGGCCTGATTTGATAAAAATCTTAGCTAGAACATTGTTTTCATTCTTCTATTTATATACTCTTTAAAATTTGTGTACTCCATGTGGTGAAGGTGCAAACCTCTCTAGAAATTTCATATGGGATACATGGACTTGTTTTCCATAAGCCCATTTTGTGGAGTCTTCAGAAATAGCTGACAAACCCCAGGTGTTACCTTGACCAAGCATTGAAAACTTAAGGTTGAATATTCCTGGGCTAGAACATAACTGTTTACATGTAGATTTAGCTTCTGAGCCATCTAAATATAGCGTAAGTCTGCATTTACGTTTTGGGAGAGGTATTTGGATCAAATTTCTCTCTGGATAACTCTGTTCTTTATTGCATGCTTTGGCATTAACCTACTAATTTCGTTTAAAATAAATGATTGTTTTACCTGTTTCAAAATGTAAAAGTTTGGCTTTTGTTTTTTTTTCCCAAAGACATGTAAATTCAGCTGTATTTATTTGTTTCTTTAGTAAGCCCTGGGTATATACCAGATGGGAAATGACAGATCTGCATAGCTCTGTATAATTCTGACATGTCTAAGTCTTTTTATAAAAACATAAACTTATATTTATAAGGGCCTCCAAAATGAAAATACATGCACTTTAGGCAAAATGTTTACAGTTTGCTTATCCACATAACAACCATTTCACGGATCCCAAAATATTTATTTTCAATATTGAACTTCTTTTTATGGTGGATCCACTCTCTTTCAAAGCTGTTCAGTTTATATAACCAGTAAATTACTTTTCCATAATTGCTGTAATTACAGTCCTCCTCATGTGCTTACTCTTATCTCAGAACTGTGCTACTGTTGAACATTCTGGTAACAGAAAACCTCATGTTTATTTAGGAGATAACACAGAACAGTCTGTTAACTAAAATATCTATTTGGGAAGCTCTCTGTAGTTAACGTAATTTGATATTACTGTGATTTAAAAGGCTGTAGCAACATACCAGCCATACAAAAAGCTTTTAAAGAAATGTATAGCTCAATGAAACCTTGAAATGTTAAAAATTTTCTTATAAAAAATCAGGCTGAAACCATGGTTTTATTATGCAAAGGGAAAATACGCTAATAGTAAGAGAAAAAAATACATGACACCAATATAGTCTATAGTCTACAGAACACGGGAATTCCCCATTTCCTGCTTAACCATCTCTGAAGAGACAGTTATTGTAACGCCTCAGGATTGCGCTTTGTGTACTTTGACAGGAAATTGTATTTTACACTTCTTGAGCAAGTTTCATCAAAAGTGTTGTTTTCTAATGTCCACAAACCCTTCTCATTGTGTTCTAGTTCCTGCTAATATATATACAAAAAGCAACCCAGTTATTTAAAGCACAGCTATGAGGAAATAACATTTCATTACCTGAAATACTCAAAATCTGGAAGATGGAGAGGACTACTTCTTCCTAGATTAGAACTTTTTTTGTGAATGTAATCATAGTTTTCATCTTCAGCTCCTTTAGAAATGCCTTCCCTCAATTTTACTGTCAGTGCTGATTACCCAAACCTGCTATTTTGCAGTTCTAATTTCCTCACTAAAACACCTCAAAAACACATGGAAAGAGGACGATTGTCAACACAATTCTGAGATGGGCTGAAGCAGTCTTTCTCAGAGCTTTCTGCACTGTTGGCCTGTAATCACAACTACTTTGCTGTTTTCTCGTGGATACAATGAAACACAAATATATTAAAAATGGCATTAATTTCAGAATCCAGATTAAAGGTGACCTCTCATAATACTCTGACACATTTACTGCAAGGTACCACCCAGACTTTGTCTGGGCTTCATATTTCACTACTCCTTCCATCTAATACCATCTTCTTCTCTGTCATTTTTCATTTTGTTACCATTAGTCATGCAGGAGCCTTCTTAAATAGAGCTTTTGCCATCTCTATCATCTTTCCTACATATCCCTGCTTAGCAGCCCGCTACTCAAAATCACATCAGAAAACATCTTTTTTATCCTCTTCCACTACTTTATTTGCTCTTTCCCTCACCTATTTCTTCATTATTTCCAGTTCATAAATGTATTTAACCTCTAAAATATTTTGGTCCGTTGCGTATAAGAGGATGCAGTATAGACCACAATTGCATCCATAAGTATGATACTGTGAGATGCCTTTTGGAAGATCAGTTAAAAATTAAAATAAAGCAAAATCACAATTTCTTCATACTAGAGCATGAAACAGAACAAATGGCACAAATGAAAAAGTAGAAAATTATATATAATTGATTTTCTCCTTTGTAAAAGGGAGCTTGCGAACCAGGAGTTATCTAACAATCATTAAAACTAGAATAATAAGCTGACATATATGGCAAGCATATAAAGTAATTGACAGTTTATTTTCTTTAAGCAGATGCATGTTTTTTCAGCGTCGTGCTGCATATAACTCTAGTGAAGAACTGAAAGCAGACCTTTAAAGTGGAGCTACAGGTGAGAGCTTTTACCAGTCTAGCAGCATTAAAAGGATAGGGGGAGATCCCACTCCCTCACCCCACATCTTATCCATGCTCCTTGTTATGAGCACCCACAGCTTATTTTGCAATGGCTTTAGCACGCATTGGATGATCATCCAATTGGACAATAAGCCAAGACAACCTAGTCATCAACCAGAAAACAAAAGTGGTTGAAAAAAGAAAAAAAAAAGGAAAAGATTGTGTGGAGGGATTATTTCATGCTTGGGCAATGGTCTTGTTCACAAAAATCTCCTGTCAGCATCCAAGTGAGTGCAAAGGAATCAGTGTGACTATGCAGCCATAAAAGGTCACAGGGATGGAGAAGAAATACGTGACAAGACACCTTTTCAGCAATGGTGACCTCAGCCACCTCATGTAAAGTTACGATTTACGTTTCTACTTGAAGTGGCCACTCCTTGAGTTGATGCTGCTCACTAATCTCCTGAGAATTTCAAACAGATTTTCCCCTCATGGTTCATTTTCTACCGGGTTAGTAGGCTGGAGAAAGCTTAGAAAGAAGGTCAGGAGTAGGGAAGCAGAAGGAGCACATGGCTGGGAATGGGTTCTCTGCTTTCGTTAGCTTCCAGTTCTTAGACTGGCTCAGCCTTCTCAGGATGCTTCACCTTAGGGATGTTACTGCTAAATCTATCTAAAGATCTACTGATGAAGATGGAATTAGCATTCCACCTCTTGTTCTGAATTATTTCCTTCTGCCATAAGGTGACATTGTGGCATATGAGTTAATTCAGGTAGCTGAGGCAGCAGAAAGCCTATCCCAGTTTTGTGCCTGGGTTAGCTTTCTGCTGGTTCTGGTCCCAGGCAGCTCTCTGCAGGCCAAGTGCTCCACTGCTGCTGGAAAAGACACAGCAGAAACACATGGCGAGGACAGAAATGTGACTGACCTGTTCAAGGCAGGTCATGTTCACCTGTTCATCTCTCTGTAACATCAAACTAATTTCTTAAATCACAACCTGGCTGGTACTTCTATTGACACCGCTGGCCTAGGGGACCCTTTTTCTCTCCCCGCCATACTCTTCTCCCACTGACTTATTCGAACCATGCTGCCTGTCCCCGCTCTGTGTTGACAGTGCTGTTTGTCTGTGTGCAGGATCAGAAGATCAGGGGAACGCTGATGATAGAGTAGCACAAACACACAGCTGGCTGCCATGTGGGGACTCTCTTAACTGGCTTAAGCAGGATGGGTGCCAAATGTGAAATCATGGCCAGACAGAGATTCCCAAATGTAGCTTGCTCAGGTACCACCTTCATAGGACTAGAAGTGTTTTCTGTCACACCTTCCCACTCTGTGCCAGACCATATGCTTAGGAGAAAACATGGCACTGGCCCCAATCCCCTCTCCCATACGAGACAGTAGTAACAGCAGCGGCAGATCCTTGCTCCTTCACACGGAAGGATCCACAGGAGGAGGCTTTCAGTCTCTCCTTGTCTCCTCTGAGGAAGTGGAGGGAGATCAGTTGTTAGTTTTCGGGTATTGTATTGACTCCTGAATGTCAAAAGGTGACTGGGCTATGACTACACCTCACCCTAGTGAATCCCTGAGGAGAGTCTGGCTAGACCCTTTGCTATTGTGAGGAGAAAGGATTAAAAGGGTTTAAACTAAAAACCTAGGGGTTTTTTTGGTTGTAATCTAGGAAAACTAACACAAAGAAATTAGAACACAGAGCATCTTAGGGTGTTGTTTCACTGTTTATTGAGGTCTCCTAGCTCACCACACATCCCCTCCCTTGCCATGGTGCCAGAACTCACTGGGTCACAGGCAGAGCCAAATCAGAGAACAAACTCAGCTAAACAGACTCACAAAACAAAACAAAACAAACAAACAAAAAAACCAACACCCAACAAAAAAAAAAAAAAACACCAAAAAAAAAAACCCCAACAAAAAAAAAGAACAGAGAGGAAAAGTGGTTTTAATAGAGATCAGCTCTCTGGCCCCCAGTGCTGGGACCGGAACCCAGGAAAGTGCAAGGATGTGCGTCTGGCATTACTTTTTCTGAAGTAGCATCAGCTTAGATCAACTTAGGTCAGCTAATAATGAAGTCACACCCTGAGGCAACATTCAGAATTTTGCATAAAAAGCATGTAAAATGCACATCTACTCCAACGCCTGGGTGCAATCTGCATTGGTCAGCAGCTGCTCAGAGCCCGTGAGATCTGTATTGTTTGCTTCCTATGCTCTTATGGATCCGTACACAGTGAGTCTCTGCAGAGAAATAAATAATTTCAGCTGTCTTAGGTTAGAGCTTCCTAAAGGCACAGTTCTCCACATTTATGTGAAATTTCAGATAGTCAGGATAACTTATATGAATGTACATTGAAATCTAAAAATTATGGCCTTGAAAACTGGGAATTGAATAAGCCTTTTCAGACTGAAAGTCAGTGATGTAGAGACAGAGTCTGAGTCATTCTGGGGATTTTGAGATGCCTTAGTAGCAGTTTATGAGTACATAAGCCCTAAACTTTGATAATTAATCTCTGTTCAGATTTATACCTGCAGGAATTGTACATATTGGAAATCAAACAGATTAAGATTGTTATTCAACACCGATTCTTTCCTGTGCATTTCTTTCCTCAGGAAAAGGCAATTAACTCATTCCTTCAGCCTTTGTAGCAAGAGGGAAGATGGCGTGCTACTTGGGAATATCCCTTCTAGCTTTGCGGGTACCAATAGACATGGCATCACCAAGCTCAACACAGATTACAAGACTCAGTTGGGAGCTCAGGGAAATACAGACAGCAAGCCTCAGCTCAATTCTGTGCTGCTATTTTATGTGGTAATAAGTATGTAAACCAGATATTAGTACCTAAACTAAATAAAGCTCAGGTCGCACCTTAACTGCAGTAAAAATATGTGGCACAGCATCTTACCGATATGTGTGTTTTACTGCTCATTTAGTAATAATGCTTTTTTGTTGTGGCCTGAACTTCGAACCCATACAAACTCCCTTACTCCAGCAAGCAGCTGGGGGAATAGACATGTGTTGGTAAAAAAAGGTGCCGCTCTCACTAGGCAGACAATTTTCCATTTAATTATGATACTTAAGCTTAATTTTTTAAATAGTGGGAAGGGATGTGTAGGTCATCACAGTGTGCCTGGATGCCTCAGATGACACCAATTCACCCCACAATTTACTGCAATAATTAGAAGATAGTTTGTGTTAATCCAAGTGCTCTATCTGGGTTACTGATCATCCACACTCCATGAATGCTGTGAAAACTTTCTAGTTTACGTGTTAGGAAAACAGGAAGAAACCTGTTGTTCTGCTGGCCTAGGGTCAAGTAAAGAAAAAAACGTGATTCCTAAAGGCCTGTCTTTCTTGAACTCACTGAAAGGTGACGCGTACATTTCTAGAGTGTTGAATCATTATTTCTTTCAAATAGTAGTATGGTAAAAAGATGTTTTGGTTGGGATGGTGCCCATTCATAGTCTTGGCACTTCTCTAAAGCCTATGAAGGCATTTGCTCCATTCCCCCCAAATAAACAAACTACAGCTGCTATTCTTCAAGCAGCAGCTTGTTGCCTCTGCTTAAATACAGCTTTTTCATGTAAGAACATTTTAATATTCTTAAATTTTGTTTATTAAAATCTCTCATAACGTATTCCTGGGAACTCACTCAGCTCCCATGCCCTTTCATTCTCTAAGTATGAACAATAAGTAAAATGCATCCATGTATATAACATGGAATAGCACAATTCTACACCTTTTATCTTAGCTTTCACATAGATTACCTAACTTCTCCAATTTTGTCTCTATTGAGGTCACCTATGATAGTTTGGATTTGGTGAGCTTGTTTTATATGCTTCAGCAAAATATCCACTAATCAAATAGAAATCAAACAAATGGAATTTTCTATCTTATCTGTATCTGTTTAAATGAAAGGAATGTAATAGATAACCAAGGCTTTTTACAGATTAATAGCTATGGAATTCAGACTGAAATGAAGGAAATTCAATAGCTACCCAGTTTCCATTGAAAATAATGGTATTTCATAACTAACACATTTGCCTTGAATTCTAACTCTTCTGCAAGGATTTCTATGGCAATATAAAAGCTATTTATTCTATTAATTTCAATAGAATTTCAGTAAAAAGTAATGAAAAGCAGAGAGTGCACATCCACTAACTACTACTTCGATACCATTTTTACTTTTTACTTTAAAGAGTATATTTTTTCAAGTATTGAAAAGCAATTTGGTCTGCAGGAAAAGCTAATTATTTTTTTCATGTTCGCATTAGGGATTTTCAATGGTTGGAATAATACTTTTATGCCTGAAGGTCTTGCAGTCTGCCCTGAGCTCTACTCTGAACTGGAGGGAAAAAATCCAGAAAATCTACCCTCCTCCCCTCAAAAAATCCGCTCTTGAAACACAGTAAATCAGAGATCTGAGTGTCTTTCATCTCTTTTACAACAGTTTAGCACATATGTGTAGGATATATTGAGAGGCAGATTTTCCAAGAAAAAGATGTTATGGTAACATCTGCAAAAAAACTGAGCTGGAATACTAAAACATCACATGAGATAAATGAAGACTGATTTTAGGTGGAACTATTTACTTTGTACGGTATTCCCAGATCTCTCAAACTTCGTGTATATTTATGGACAAACATTCAAAAATTTGAACAAAAAAGACTTCAGATAACACATAGATTTTGTGACCAAGTTAAAAATGAAAAAAGATATTATCTTTCTTCATGAATGCTTATTATTTTCATCCATAGCAAAACCAACGTTATTCAGTTTAAACGTTTGTTTCAGAAGTTCACAGAGGTGAAACCTACAACAAAATAGAATGCTTTTAGAAAAATAAGTAAAGAATTGTGGCTAGTAGAAACACATTTCCTACAGCGTTGATTAAGCTATAGTACGAGACTCCTGTGCATATTTATATGGTATACTAAAAAACTAAGAGGTGAGCACAACTGGGAAAAACCCCCCAAACAACAACAATGAAACTATGTATACTGGCATCGTCTGAAAAGGACTGCATTTTTGTCACTTACAGAATACAATCAAGTCACAAAACTTCACACAATTTGGACCTATATCACCATTTAGGCCAAATGAGATGAGCATGAAATGAGAAGAAAATTGTAATTCAGTATCCTGTACTTCTGAAAAAGCTATTTGTAACCTGTTGTTTCCCTCTGAGACTATTTATTCTTCAAAAAGTGCAAGTTCTTATTACTTGATGGTTTCTTTCCCTGTAAAGAGTAGCTGTCTAGAGGTTGTGCCTTGTAGACGGTTGTGCTTGGACAATAGCAACAAGGCAGATTGGAACAGAAGTATCTTCATGTAAACTCTATCTGGGCTTATGCTTGTGTTTAATATTGCCAGATTTCAAGCAAATACAAATCCAACTTGAAACATTATATAAGACTAACATTACCCTACCTATCGGACTTTATGCAGCAGCTCTGCTTTTGAATTCATGACCTATATAACTAGATATTCAACCTATCGAATTCCTTTTTGTAAGGGGAGACAAATCTCACCAATTTTTAGAATTAAGAGACTTTTCTCTTCCTGAACTGAATGGGGGCTGGGGAGCTTGTACGTGCTTTCACAGAAAGAAAAGTAAGTACTTGCTTTCCTCACCTGTCAGTAACAAATAACTTGACAAAATGAATTCATTTTGGAGTTATTTTTTTAGAGATACATTCAATATCAGTGGAATTAGATCTTTCAATATTAGTGGAATTAGATCTTCATGTATTGCTCACTGCTATATTTCCATTAGTAAATGATTTGCATCAGCTAAAGTTCTGCCAGGCTGTCCCTCTTGCTTTCAACCTGAGTAATTTATTATACTTTTATTAAACTTTTATAGAAAAGTTTGATCACAACTGAACTGTCAGAGGCTTCTTAAAAAGGTGCTAACATACCATTACCATAGTTTTGCTTCCTTGTAATTTTTAAAATATTAATTTATATAGACACTCCTCAAAACACGCATCAGTCAGACAGTTAGGTTGTATATGTATTTTTATGGCAGCTGCATTTGTACAAACCAAATATAATATGCACTTATATCAATAAAAGATTGAAAGATACTGTAAGAATATATTAATCATATATGGAGAAGGCAGTCAAGATAAATATTATGAAAGGACTCAGAACTGTCTAATAATTTAGAAGTGATTTATCTGAGTGCAGTCAATGTGCTAAAATGAGAATGTCAGTCATTAATATCTGGGATAGGAGATTTCCGTATTACTAAAATGTGTTTTTAGCCATCAGCGTAGCTTGGAGCAGTCATCTCTCATGCCTCCCACAGAAAGGTTTTCCTGACAGAAAATCTCCTGGGATAAAGTAGAAGGGAAACACAACCATTTCATTTTCTAACTGGTATGAAAAGCTAACCAAAGAGTAAGTGCAGTACAAAGAGGAGAACCTGATTTGGAGTATGTTTCCAGCAATGCAGATACCAGCAAAGTTTCAACTAACAAAATATTCATGGTTTCATTTTTAGTTTGTCATAAGAAATACATAAACCCCTTCTTTTGAGTGTATAAATGAAACACAAATCACAAACTCTAGCTATGTGTGCCAGAACTGTCACTCTTACGTTCCTATAGTAGAGACAGTCTATATCCTGTTTATCAGCTTCCTTTAACCAATGTGTTAAAATAAAGATGCTGAAGTATAATTAAATGCCAGTGGGTATGTTCCTACATGTTTTATTAGAAGAGTCAAATCTACTGGAAGACTTTCTGTATCATTTCATCTATGAAATTCAATTTAGCAACTTGTGAGTGCTCTGTGTTTTACTGGCTCATGCTCAGGATAACTTCTTGCCTTTTTGGCTCTGTCCATTTACTATGGTACATCATTCGGTTTAGTGATGTTTTTCATCTCATCCTACAGTTGAGCTAAGTGCAAGATGCTGTTGTAACCTGCACACTGAAAGCGAAGACTACCTTCATCTCATTTCACAACACCACAGTGAGACGCAAAGCTTGGTTGAAAAATTGGATTCTCTTTTGAGGTCAGCAACAAATATCCAGTGGAACCAAAACTACATTCTTTATTTTTCAAGCTGCTATTTTTTCCTACATAGTTATCTGTATTTTAAGAGTTAACAAGACAAGACAGATAGAAAGGCTCTTTACTGCTGCTGCAAATTGAAGCGTGATATTATGAAGGTGAGTTCCTACTGACATGGAAAGTTCAGTATATGCTTCCGGTGGCTAAATGAAAAATAAATGTCATGAGAGTTTAAACTCCCATAGGTTAAATTGCAATATAAATGACATTAAGGGATGTTGAACGTCATGTTACAGGGCAGGTGACACTGAGTAACACAGAGAAATAAGGAATATAAGAGCTGAGTTTTTCATATTACCTTCATATTACCTTCTAAACACATCGGACTCTCCCAAATGCATCAGAACACTTTTAGATTTCAGTGCTGCAAAAATGCTCAATGAATTTTGGCCATACAAGCTCTGACATAGCACTCTGGGCCAAACTACTTCTCTTGACTATAGAAACGGTAAGACTTTCTGTTAGTAAGGCAGAGAGAAAGGAGGACAAATCTTTGTTTTTCCCAGTAATTCCTGCATCTAAAAAAAATTTCTTTACAAGAAGAAACAGAGGGTTGACATATTGCAAAAAAGGAATCCATAGGACCTTTAGCAGAAAGAAATTATTTCCTGAATCTTCTGTTTTTCTAAAATTCTGATCTTTCTAATGGTTTTAAGTTTTTGCTCCACTACATCTGGCACTGATTTGGGGTACTGGGTAGGGAGGGATCTTTATCATAGTTTCTTTGCCAAGGCATGAGAAATTTATAGCTCAGTCAACCACTTTTCACCTTTTTCTATCGGCTTATCCTTAAAAAGTCTTTCTGAAATGACAATGTTGACTGAGTGTAATCTGTGCCCTTGTATACCTCTGTGGCTTTGTTAGGAAAAAAGAGAATGTTTCGTTTACTTTAAGGAACATATGTACTTAATATAAAATCCATAAAAATTATATATTAGAGTAGGTTTTGCCATATTGTTAATAAGGTTTGGAGCTTTTGGCAATATGGGGTCATTTATGTATGGCTCAAAAAAGACCTGCATAAGCAGTTAAAAAGTAAAGAAAATCTAGTGACTTAGACTGAGATTGTTTACATATTTGAATTCTTTTACTGAGTTTTGGGTTGAGTTTTTATTCTTCAAGAAACATCAAATTGAAACTTGTTCTGAAATTCAAGGACTAAAAAAGCATAAGGAAATGATACTAAGAAACCCCAACCGTCTCATTAATGGAATTTGGCACATTATTTACAAGCCAATTTTTTTTTTTTTTTTTTTTCATATTGTTCATGTACAGCACTAGGATTTATTTGTAAGGAGAAATTAAGACTGGTTGCCAACACAGCTTTGTTTCTGTATTTCAAAAAGAAATATGTGCAGTTTCCTTTTAAGGTCATAGGACATGACTGTAAAAAGAGAATATACTACCTAAGACATTATCATAAACAGATTAGCCTTCATCAGGCAATGACTCAAAATTATAATACAAAGCAAATCAATGTCAATTTTGCTTTGACATCATTGTGGTAAGGGATTTGCACCTATCACCTTTTATTGATATTGCATAATAACCTCAGGAAAGTATTTTCAGATATAACCAAGTGTTTTGATAGTAAAGTAGGGACCTTTCTTGCTGTAGAACAAATTTGCTCTGAGTTACATGCATCTCTCCATTACATTTACCTGAACATAAACTGACATTTGTTTCTAATATGAAGTTTAGAGAATCTGAAATAGTTGGTAAATCAATCTATCAGAAAGAACAGATAACTTAAAATATTACATAGTTTCAAGTTCTATTTTCAGTGTATGAAAACTGATTCTTATTTATGCAGTTTTCTAAAATAGATGCAGATTCCAAGACAAAATATTTTAAAAGTATAAAATGGTGTCACAGTGCAACAAAATACTTTTCTCAGATGTATGGTCTTAAATACAGCTGAATACAAGCAGAAATAAAATGCAGAAAAATAGACACAGAGATAGAAGTTGAAACATAACCTTCAGTACTCGTCTGGGCAAAATTCAAATTATTCCATCATTATGTTTTCCCTTAAAAACAGGACTGTCTGCAAAACATAAAATTCAGATCATCTGAAGTTTATCAATACTGACCAAGCCAAATGATGATGTAACTGAAGATATGTTTATAGAGATAACATAATTTTCACACGCTTCCTCGTGTAATACAGCATTGCCTCAATTAAATACAGCCAAAGTAGCAAGTTCAAACCATTTAAATTGATATTTAACCCCTCCTGCTTGCAACATTTGAAAGAAATCTCTTTACATTGTTCAAAATAATGCGCTTTAAAGGTTAACCAAACTTTTCTTAAGGTGGGCTTATTTTTATTTCTGCTTGGGAAAAATGAAAAAAGTCACATGTTCTTTATTTGGGTTTGTACTCTTTGAAAAAAGAACCGCACTGAAGTAACTCTTTCAGGTAACTGAACTGTAAGAGCATGGCCAAATTCTGGAGTCTGGGTGTGTGCTCCTTTCACACCCTTATTTCATATGCCAGAGAGACCGGGTGACCCCAACCCTCCAAACCAGAAAGGAAAGCAGAACAGGTAAGAGGCACAATATTTTCCAGTGGGTCCCTGGCCTGTGAAACAGGGAGATCAGCACAGTGAAGTGCCTGAGGGATGCCCCTACAGGTGAACAGACATTCAGCCCTACATAAGCATAATTAATTGAGAGATCAATTCCTCCACTGAAGAGAAAACTCTTTTGAGGTGTTAATATACGTGGTAACCTAGGACAGAAAGAACAGTACTGTTTACTGCACTCCTGGAAGCAAGAAGTCCCTTGAGAGAGCATAGCTATGGACTTGGAAAAGTACAAAATAACAATGCTTGATTCATGCAGTGTTAGAGCAATAAATAATTAACATATTCTCCTGCTTCTAGGGTTGTCTCATGTAACATCCCTGTGTTCATTCACAGCATTTTGAAGGGCAGTGGCAAACAGCTTCCCCAGCACTTTCCCTGAATGTAAATTTGCTATTCTATGCAACTTCCAAACTGTGCTTGTGTGTACTAGCTAGTCATTTCACTTTGATGTAAAATGATGTGAAGGAGTTGGAGATGAGGAATGAAAATGGAACTAAAAAGTCATCCTTTGGGTCCAATGGTTTCATTATAAAATCTTTTAAACTTTTTTGACAATGCTGATCAGCCTTGTTATTTTCAAAAGTTGCTGTAGCATCTAAATACTGCAGTCAACTTAGGGCTCTGTTGTGCCTGGTGAAAGTGCTGAGTATGTGGCTTTCATACCTCTTCAAGTTTTAAGAAGCTTTTTTCCGCAAATGCAGAAATCATACTGTTCAAGAGTATTGTGTACAGATGGCAAAGGCAGAATTATAGAGTTGCTGAATTTGATCCTGTATTTGTAACTGTCACATGACTTGATGATGGGTGATGTGTTTCACATGCACTAATATTTTACGATCCTTAACAAAACCAGCATAGTTAATCACCATACTTCATTTCCACAAGTCATGTCAAAGCTCAGGAGCCCAAGAAGTTTGCTGCTATCGTTCAGCTAAGCATCTGCACCTTCAGAAATCCGCAGCCCTCTTCAGGAGCTGCAGTTTTCAAGAGTCACCCTGAGCGAAGCCATTAGCATCCTTCCAGGATTCATCCTCCCAGTAATGAGCTGCCAATGGTGTCACTGAACGGCAAGATCAGGCCAGATGAGTCCCAGACCTCTTGAGGCAGTAACTGGAGCAGAAGATCCCCATAGTCCCACAGAAGGGAACCTCCTTCTTCAGTGACACATCCTAAAGCAAACATACAGGGCAACGGGTGCTGTGAGCTGCTTGCAAGAAACTGTATTGCCCTGGGGGGGAGGCACAGAGATTTAGCGGGGTAAGTAGAGTTTAAGCAGCAGGCAAGTGCTGGTGCTATTTGCGTGCTGCTGGCAGTCCCACAACTTCACAGAGCTTTTCTCAGGCTGAATTCATTACCACCTGAGGAATTACATGTCCAGGTTGTGTAGCCTTCATACTTCTGAGGGAAGAGAAACAGTAGGGAAAGAGCAAATACAGTTCCCCTCTTCCACACATTATTTACCTCACTGAATGGTGATGTTCCCTTTATTTCAGGGGTCTTCCTATATACTCTGACTAAACCATCAGTTTTTGGTATCCTATTTAAATTGTAGGCAGCAATTCTACTATTTCTGGAAAACGAGGGTAAAATATGAGCTCATGGAGGCTACTGCATATTAGAGAAGTTAAAAATGATAATACTGTAATCTTTTAATTAGGTATCATCAAGTTGAATTCACTTTTCATTTGTTCAGCTACATATGTTTTTCCTGAACTGACATGATTATTTTATGATGTCTGTTTTTTTAATAGCACTGCAAATTCCTTTGCATAGGCTAAGTATGCATTGTGGAGATTGGTGGGCTTGAAGCACACTAAAGTTTTTTTTAATAAACCACATTAGATTTACATCTGCAAATCTGGTTGTTCTCAACTTTTGAGCAACTGAATTTGTAGTTGTATCACACAAGAGAGGACTCATTTTCCCTTGCTTTTGGGAAGCAGAAGCTAAAGCAGGAAAAATAATTCTAAACTACAGATTCCATTTTTTCATATACAATCAGGGTGGGGCTCCACAACTCTTAGAGCCATCCACCAAACCCTGCCACTTCAACTAAGGGAATGGACATTGGTGTATAATAATAGCTACTATAATCTGTACAGACAAGAGACTTAAAGAAAATATTACTTCTCCAAACTCTGGAGGCACTGAAGTTTCTCTAAGAAATGGGTAGAAAAGATGAAAAGTGTCAGGTTAAGATAATTTTCCCTGTTCTCATTCTGGTGGGTGGCAAAGATGGTTTCACTAGAGATGTCATGATGCATTTTATTCAGGAAGAAAGCAAGAAAGGATGATTTTAGCCAGAACAATTAAATGTCTGCGAAGCTGACACTAACTGAAAATAAGGCTTTATATACAGGTTTTGATTTTTGGGCTGCCTTAACTGGGAATGCTATCAGTTTTCATATCAGCACAAGCTGCACATCATGAAATTTTAGTGTTTGCATTCAAGTACCCATTCTATGCTCATCAAACCAAAATTCATTAATTTCTACCAGAAACTCTGAATTTGGAGTAATGGCATCCCAGGACTGCAGGAACCTTCTGCAATGCTTCTCCATGGAGAAAATAATATAACTTATTTTTTCTCCAGACTGCTTTCGACCTGCTAGCATACAATAAATACCACAGCATACTTTCATATAATGATTAAGGAGGAGGGTGGCAGAGGGAAGAAATTCAAGTGCTGGGTAACCAAGGTTGCTAAAATTCCCATTTTTGGCTCTTACTCGCCATGATCAAGCAGCAGCAAGACTTTTGCTTAATGAGAGTTACAACAGATTGCCAGCCTTCGGTCTGTAGTGTGTAAGGGTAAACAGAAGTGACAGATGCTGTACAATTCAGAGAAGGAAGGGACAAAATCCCCACTCTGTTTTGAATGCTATCTCAATACACTTCAGAGGTTCCCTGTTTTCATGAAACTAATATGTAATTGCCTACACAGCTATGGCTGTGTTTATTTACAGTAGCTGTACACACAGGAACAAGAAAATTGTAAATGATTACTGTTACAATTATAGACTGATTTTTCCAGGAACCAAAGTGAGTCCTGAAGAGCACAGTTATTCTTGTAATAAGCCATTAAAAAAAGACAAATCTGGGTGGTCTCTTGAAGAATTTAAAGGCAAATGTTTATTCTTGTGCTTGCACACAGAACAGAGAAAACCCATAGTCCTGAGGGCTTTTGTAATAAGCAAATAAAACTGATTGCATATTTTCATCACTCTAAAGCTTTCATTAGGAGTAAGTAGTTAAGGTTTTGATGGGGAATTTTACTTAAAATGATTGAGTTGCTATAAGTGAGACTGCATGGTATGCTCTACCTCAAGAGGTCTCCTATGGTAAGTGTCTGAGTCATACTGATGGGAAGAAAAAAGAGGGATTCTTAAAGCACGATAATGAGAAAGTTTATTAGTAATGCAGAGCTGCTGTAACGACAGTAAGTGAAATAACTTCAAGACTGGAAGGAGAAACTTTTGCTGAAGCCTTGCAGATACAGTTTTCTCCTGTGGCTGAAGTCTAGCAGGGTGGTGGCAGTAAGAGGTGGCTCTGGCTCTCTGAACCTGGATGCCAGCTTTGATGGCCTTAAATACTACAGTGTGAACACACCACATGCTGATCTGCCTTGCTACACTACAGAGCTTGTCAAATATTGAATACACTGCTAGCAAAGCCACTTGGTCTCCAGCCTGAGCAGAATGATGGCTGTGGACATGAAGTAGTGCAGGAGCCCCTTGGCTCCTTTTCACAGACAGGGATGCAACCCTGAGCTGTCAGAATCACAGTCATTTACACATCTCTGTTACTGCACAACTTCTGAAGTGTTTTCCACAATCTCCCACCTATTAAAACATGGGAGTAAGGTCAAGGTGTGTCTGATTTACCGTCGGATAATTTCTAGGAAAAAAAAAATACTTGTAATTTCTGCTGCTATAAATAGCCATGCAGTGGTAAACCTGCATGGATTGCTTTGCTGCAATCCATGGATGACACTACTACACAGGCACTACACTAGTGTACACTTTGTCACTAAATACAGCAACAAAGCGTTTATGATTTACTTTAGATGTCCACAAAAAATGCCCAGGTACAGTCATCGCTGTGATTAAAGCAACCACCTGGATTTTTACTCTTCTGTTGTTCTGAATTATTTAAGGACTATCATATTTGGCTCACAATCTTGCTTGACATTCAGATTTAGTATCATCTACGTTTTTGTCTCAAGACAGAAGAAATTTAACTCCACTGATAATTGGGAAAGAAATTCTGCAGAAAACAAATGGGTTATGGCCACTTTGCCATCCTGAATCTGTGGATAAGGCAGTTGTCAGAATGAGATGCACTGGCTTTCATGGAAATAATCTTTTCGCGGGTGTTGATTCTGAAGCTGAATGAGGGCACCAAGGGAAAGTGTGGTGCCCACTAAGGGGAGCTCGTTCCTCGACTGACACTCCTGCTTGAGAAAAAGAGCTGTTAAAGGGAAATAAATGATCAATTGTAGAGAAAGCTAATGTTAGGGAAAGCCAAAGAATCTCAAGATAGAAACAGGGACTGAAATACAGGGTAGCTAGAGATAAAGGAGTAACAGTATTGCTAAAATTGAATATAATTCCCTAACATAGATGGTGTTTGTATCTTTGTAAGTGGGAATAGCTTTCTCCATCTCTTCTGTGTTTCCATGGCAGAATGAACAGTGGGATCCCTGATCCTTATCGCTGTTAATTGGTATAGCTCCATGGAGAGAAGCATAATTTTGACTATATCTGTTGGGCCGTGAGACAGAGAAAATCCCCTTTTCCCCATTCCACAGAATCAGTCAGCTCCTCCCCTGAGGCAATCTCCTTCCTCAGCAGTACAGTTCCTCTACTCATTCTTTTTATCCTGCATTTGCTAACTTTGCTTGAGACTGGTGCAAAGCAGATTATGAGCGGTAACAAACAGGCAAAAAATCAGAAGCAAGCTTTGTCAAAATACACATTTTCAAAGTCAGTGTGGCTGGTTTACTTTTAAATACCTCTTAAATATTTTATAGAGATATCTGGAAGAAGCATTTATTCATTATAGTTTTATAATTTTAATATAATTATTAAAGACTGTCTTCCTTTCTCAGGCAAAATTCTGAGTTTCGGAGGAATTCTGCTAGAATGGGATGTGTTACATTTGGCTTTTATTGTGCAATAATGAAGGCAACAAAATACAAAAAGCCTATAATGAAACGTTACACAAAAGGGACACAGACCTTAAGGTGACACAAATAGGAAAAATATAATAAACCATGTGTCATGCTGCTGCAGCTGTTTCACCTCTTACCAATTTTCACAGTCTATAAAATCTTGGAAAGCACCAGATGTTTAGGGGGAGCTGTCCCTCTCTCCCTAGATTTGAAAGTAGATGCAAGATTTATTAGTGCTATATAAATGTGATTTCAATCCTGACTTTTATATTTATAAACTAGATGGAACATGTAACACATCCTGTTGTCAGAGAGCCCATTTACTTTCCTCTGCTCCTCCTCACTTGTAGATCTTGAGTGTTGCTGGACAATTACAGTAACTACAGAACAATACCAGAACATGCAGTCCAAATTACAGTATTTGCTTAGTTACTGACAAACACATCTGAGAGTTTTCTCCTAGTACCGACTTTTGCCAAAACGACCTTGCAGTACACAGATTATGAGCTAAGCAAAACTATCTTGTTTTGTATGAATATGCACTAACATTTGGGATTCCTGCCTACGCAGAGACTGTTAGTGCACAAAATTATCTTTTTTTTTTTTTTCCTAGCGCATGGTTCCTAGTGTCGGAACAGGGATAAAAACTGCTCATGCATAATTTCCAATCTTTCATAGCTCAGCGGTGCTGTAAAGTGCTGCCGTTTGTTTTAATTCAGTGAGTAGAAGTTTTGTTGTGTTTAGTACTAAGGGAATTGCATGTGTTATTAGAAAGCTTCTGACAGCTGTCAGAGACAGAGACAACTTGCCGCATTTCAATCTTTCATAAAGGAAGGACTAAGGACCCTCATCTTCAGCAAAGCTGTCAGAGGCCTCAAAAATGGGATAAAACAGAATACCTTTTCCAAACACAAGAAAATCTCTGTCTCTTCTTCTCTATTCCCTTCCCCATCAAGTTGTAGAGGGGAAGTTGTATAGGTAGAAGAAAGAGGAAATATGTCTTGATGTATTTGTACTTTATACTGCCCTGTCATCTCTGACCTGAAGGAATAATTGCATAGCAGCTTGCTTTCCTTTAAGGAAGCACACAATGTATTACATAGTATTTAATAAATTAGCACTATGTTTTAACATAATGCACAAGCTTTCATGCAGTTTTTTCTTTTCTGAAATCAGGAAAAATCAAAATCTGAAAGACATTGATGAAGACAAGGGCTTTGCATCAAAGACTCTGAAAGTCTGAATCTGTAAGCATTTCCACGTTCTCCAACACATACCTCACCCTGCCCAGCACTCTTACTGAATTTGAAGCACCAGAAAAGGAAATCTTCTCTTAAGACCTGTAATCTTACCTTCCAGCTTTTGATTTGAACAGGTGCTTACCGTAATAAAAACTCTGTCATTTATTTTAATTAAAATGTTTTTTTTCTAAAAGCCTACATTATTTTCTTTGATCAGAATTAGCTACAGTTCAGCTCTTGCTTACTCTTTAATGACAAAGGGAAAGTAGCTTACACAATGTCTTTAACAGGTCAGCATTGTTTTCCCATCAGATCCTACTTAGCTTTCTGATGATGAACTGACTCTTCTTTTCACACCAGTAATCCCACGGGTATCCCTCCATACAGACTGCTTCCGATGTCAGCTCCTTTAACCAGTACAAGGGACTGAGAAGGCACGTTTATTTGCATCATTTGTTTATTACTGTTGTTTGCATTTTTGGCTTATGCTATTTTTATAGCACACTCAATGCTGTTTTTCACTTTTCATACTCTGATTCATTCGTCATACTGTTTTCTTCTCCCTATCCATCTTGTATCACCTCTGTGCTGAGTAAAGCGAAAATCCATGAATGAGTCAGAGTCAAATTCTCAAAGTCACATTGGTCAGTGGGGTTTGAAATTAAGCAAAATGAGATTGTTCGTATTTTGGCTTTCCAGAGGTAGAAAATAACATTTCCTTTCTTTGGTTGCAATAAAGAGAGCTTTATCCCATGTTTTCCAGCTGCTTTTATTTTCCTGAAATCCAGTCTAGGCTATGATGCTCATTAGTGACTGGTGCAACTAGCTGTTTCTGTTCTTTCTATATTATCATTAGCCTTTTCTAATTCCTCATCCTACCCTGTATATCATCAAAAGCAACTTGAAGCTCTTATTTCTTGTTAAAAGTTACTCTTCTGGGAGGGTTTTTTTTGCTACCAGATATCTGAATGGCTGTTAAAAGGAGATTTCTTTCTTGCTTTTTCTTAGTCTGCTTGAGTGAAGAATTATGTGAATAAAACTGTAATAGCAGTTTTCCTTAAATATATATTCTATGCTTCATTCTAACATTTTGATTGCATATTTGGTACTGTCTATTCAGCACACTGAAAAGGGGACATTAACATATTTTACTCAAGAGCAAGGAATAAATAATTTCTTGTGTGTGTAACTTTTAAAGATTTTTTGCTTATATACTACCAGAATTAAGAAGAGCATCTGTTGTGATTTATGTTGACTGCATGTTATACAATGCTGTTATCTTCTCAGCTTGCACGAACCTAGTTTTCAGTTGTAATACATACTATTTCTGCCATGTTAACCTTGTTATCAAGTCCTCAACCAAAGCTTTCTCAACATTTCACATATCATGTAATAATTCAGCTCAGAAGCCTTAACACTACACCATACCTTTTGAAATATGAAATACAAAATGTGGCTGGCTTGGAGGGGGGAAGTAATTTCTTACTGCAAGCCAGGAAGGTCAATTAGAAAGTGAGGTGCATCTGCAGTTGCTTCATTGCAAATATTGACCAACAGTGTCTTCTAACCTCACAAAACTCTGCAGATGTTTGCTGTTACCAGCATTTCCTTCCACTAATATTTAAACTCTTCTTACCTATGAACAGATTCCACTCAGTATCCAAATCAGCCTGATTTGCTAGGCAGCCCTTCATTACATTGAGGCAATAGTTGTTGCAAGGTTTCACAGTGGGAAGTCCTCTGCAGTAAGGGCAGTACAACATCTTCATTAACGCCCGGATGCACCCTGGGGTGGGACTGACCTGCAGAGTTTAAGGGGGGGAAAGAAAAAGAAAAAGGAGGAAATCAATCTCCTGTTCTGTGAATTTCGGGATCGCTGAGATTATGCTTCTCAAGCAATAAGTGCAGAAGGGGCAATTTGTGAGAAGAGCTCAACCCTTAATATCACCCTCCTATGAGACTAATCGATTCCTGCCAATTATCTTAATTTAGCACAGCCAGCAGCAATTTTCAGGAATGCAAAGATCAACACTCCCCTACTGATGGCAGTGCTTGCCTCCCCAGCCCTCCCACACAAGGTCTACTGGAAAGCAAAGGAAAAACATCCAGGGAATCAGCTGGACAGTAACTGACTGATCCTAACACAGACGATCCTGAGGAGACCCCACGCTCTTCCTACTCAAGCTAGAACTGTCAGTCACACCGTCACTGGATCAAATTCTCCTTTTTATTAAAGCACAGTAAATCCAGGATAATCTTGATGATTTCTATAAAATTGTTCAGAACTGCACCATGACAAAGGGATATCATTCTGTTTTCAGACAAAAATACCCCTCTGTCTTCTCAGTCAATTTCATAAAGAGATCAGACAGGATTTTTTTTTTTTCAAGATCTTGAGTGACAAAAAGCATTATAGACAACAGTCTAACGCATTTCAATTTACCTATCAGCATGGCACAACATGGCTGCACGTCGTGAACTTAAAGCAGCCACCAGAGTCAATGGAAAGACACCCAGTGAGTTTAGGATTTCCAGTCAAAGTCATTAACACTGGGCATCGCTGACAGAAGTAGTGTGTAGATACAAATGTTTAGTGATATGTGTTACAATTTGTACTGGAAGGTTTTCTGGAGAGGGAGCATGGAGGTTAGGGAAAGGTTTTTGCATAAGGCTTCTCCATTATTTCTAATGATCCTTCACCTCATCTTTTTTAGTCATCAAAATGCTGGGCATCTATTCAGCAATGTGCCTTCCACGTTCAATGGAGAGAAATAGGTCCTTTTTGGGTCGTTTCTTTATCCCACCTCTTGCAGGGTAGGGTAAATAATCTTCTGGAGGACATCCATTGAACCCTCCATATCTAAATATAAACTGTGCAAATTGGTCACATTTGTCAACCATGTGAAGTTCCTCGGGTAAATATTATTTCCCTCACTCTCTCGTTTCCATTTTTAATTGTTTCATCTCAGACTTTTAAAATGGTATGTACTACTACAATGTACATTTTCAGGCCAGAAATTCTATCTTGGATTAAAAGTGCACATTAGGTACTACTTGCAATAACACCTTGTCATGGTGCAGTGGAGCGTAAGTTTCTTGTGCTGGAGTGACAATCTAGAGCAATGACAAAGGGCTACAGGTTCCTCAGTGATTTCAAAATTCCTGGACAGGAGAGTGCAAAGCAATGGCACTCATTTCACTCATTCTGTTCATTTATGAATAAATGCAACACTTCTAATATGAATTTGAAGGGATTAAACTGTTTTTCTATATTTATGGTAACTTGTGCTGAAAGCATGAATCTGACTTTGCACTATAACAGTACGTGCTAAACTGACTGAGGTGGTTTGTATTATCAGGATTGTACTAAAATGGCACTTCTTTTTCTCTGGAATTTCTTTCTCCTTTTTTAATGTTAAATCACTGATTTTTAGAGAACTATGCAGAACATACTCTTCGCACTGGACATTTTTACATGAAAATGGCTCTGTTAAGAGTTATAGCAGATGTTTCTGAGTGTACTCAGCAGCAATTTTTGCCTTGGTTTCCTAGGGAAATGCACTTTACTAGCACAACACTCTGATGGTGTATGTGAAGGTATATTTATCCATCCTTTTCCAATAGCTTTTGAACCATCAGCCAATTTCAATCAAATTTGACTGAGGACTTAAGGTTTCAGTACATTAAGATCTTACAAATTTTTTGAAAATAGACAGCTGGGAGAAGAAAAGGAGAGAGACTCTATTATTGCATTTATTGAGGAACAGGCTGAAGCATGAGGTCAGCTCCTCACAGATATCAAAGAATCCACGTGGAGGTATGATGCTATGAATGACCTACGAGTTAAAAAAGCACCAGGGGGAACTTTCAACTTATTAAACAGCAGAAAATTCAAATACAAGGAAAGCTGGACTTCATTATTTCCACTGTTCAGAACTACTTTTTAAAGTCACTTATCCAACCGTTTTATCTTTATACCTCCAAATCAGGAACAGGCCCGTTTTTACAAAAAGATTAAAACCAAAAGTGAGACGTAAGCAGAATACATATACTTATGGTCAACAATAGAATATTCAAAATTACTTCGAAACTGCTGCTTAAAGCCAGAGATATTTCTATCTGTGGGCACTGAGGGTTTTATCAGCAAAGTTCCTTTCATGCTTAAAATTATGCTTCTTTCCAGGCCCAAAGTCTTGTCAATGCAAAGTTGTCAGCACCTGGTTGACCCCTAAGTTCAGCTGGAATCCACATGTTCTCCCATCCGCACCTTCCCAAGCCCACTTTGGTACTTGTGCTGACAGCACATATACCTATAGGATCTTGACCTTGCACAAAAACTTCCTGGCAATTTCATTCTTGAAAAACATAGCTGGAGGAGATAAGACAATCTCTGTCTTTACATTATACTTAGAGAAATCAAATATCATAAATACTTATGTTAGCCTACAACTGTAGTCTGAGAGGTAACTAGCTATAATGTCTTCCCCTGCCAGAGGTCCAGATCATATTCCCGATCTGCTAGGACAGGACAGTAAAGGGCAGTTGGAATATCTATTTACACTGGTCCAGTGAATCTTGAATTCTTGTTGCATTACAGAACAGCTTTAACCAGAATACTCCCAGACACAGTCCACTGCAAAGGATAAATTCTTACCACTCAAAAAGAATGAGCAGGAGCCAGGTGTCTCATATCTTGTCTGAATGTTTTAATATCCCCGTACAAAACAGTGGCATCATCAACAGCATTTTACAAAAAAGGAAGGTGCCCTGCTTTTGTTTAGAGAGAAGTAATACAGTTTTTAAGATAAGAGGCCAAGCTGTGACTCTAAGCAGAAAGCAGATGGAGAAAGTTTCTATGGAAGCCTCTAACATATCTGTATCAGCCTCTGACATATCTATATCAGGCTGTGACAAAGACCAACACAAGCAGCTCCTTGCTGACCAAGCTGGATGTTGCAGACCTCTGGTTCAAAAGATGCTATGTTGGTGAAATAAAATACAAGCACAGATCAATTGCTGTCTCTGAGGTCAAGTGGCAGGGACCGGCTTGGATTCACATTGCTTACTGCTAGCACCTTCTGCTCCAAGTTGGCCACATCCCATACTACTTCATAGTATTTGGCACTACATCTCTTCTGGGTCCCACCTGGTGCCTGAGTGACTAAAATACGTAATAATTATTTTGTGTGGCTATTTCAGCTCAAAGTGTTTGGAATAATAGGAGGCAGTACTGCAGGCAATGGGAGTAAAAGGAAGCTAAATATAATGCTGAATGTTTTGAAGTGAGACAGGAGGTTACGTTTGATAACGCTTAGACTACACTTGGGTTAGCATTGGAAAGAAGGGAGGGGACCAAAACAAGACAGGTATCTCATGCAGCTTTCTGGAGGCAGTCTCTGTCCTCCAAACAGTGCACAGGCACCACGGGGAGAGAGCCGGATAGAGAGGTCCAAAACACATCCAGGAGGAGGGCTAACAATGAAGTTGTGACCTGAGCACACAATGGGTTCTGTTCTCAAGCTTGCTCCGTATTCCCCTGTCACTTAGCAGTACTGATGTACCTTTAGGTGACCAACCCTTCCCGCTTGGGGCACAGGGAAACATTAAAGTAACTCAGCTCCTTTGGATGTCTGAAGGCTAAAAGTTAAATGCTGTGTTACAGCAGTTAAGTGCCTTTGTGAACCTGGCCTTCAGTGAGCAGCCAAGTTTCAGTTCCAAGCTTCAGCTGTTTTTTTCTATACCTTTATTTTCAGAGAATACAGTCAGGTCTTTTTCCTCCCTCAACAACAGCTGAAGTATCTTTTGTGCAAAAAAAAATCAAATTTTGCTCTAATATTCTGAAATCTTGGTAAAAAACCAAACATAAAAATATTCATCTTAGAGCGTGAGTATTTCAGAAAGCTATGAACACATGAAATCTGGAGACTATCACAGAAAGTTGATTTTCAACCACCTACAAATGGCTTGCTACTTCTTGCTGCTGGCAAATTATACAAAATGTATTTTCAAAGTCCATTTCTCATTCCCATCTTAAAAAAAAAATTCAGAGTCTCTCACACCTAATAATACTTTTCTGCAGACCAGTCAAAAGGCAGATATTAATTTAATTCAGAAGTATTCAAAACCTGTATTTGCTGAGGAAAGCTGTTCCTCAGCTTAGGAGTTTCTACAGTTTTTCTGAAACTAACATTTGTGGATGGCAACGGCTTGGTTTTTTTACTTTTTTGTCTTTTCAAATACATAGCAATTGGCTCTATGCTAATTGCAGCAGAGAAATTTGCATAGACTTCAAAGTTTAGAAATAACTAGTCCTCATGGAAATCATATATTATAAATAATCAGATCACACTGAATGACATAACTGGGGAAACTGCTACAGAGGAGTCATTAATTATATCATGCTGTCTCCCTGACTGACTAGGACATCTTCATTTTAGTATAAGCATACGTGGAATGCAGCACATCAGAAAAGCGCCTTTCTGAGCTTTGATTGAGCCTAGTAGCTGCAGGACATGTTACATTACTGCATTTTGTAACGTTTTCTGACAGGTTCAGCTTTATCTAAATGTATGTTTTTGCATACATGCAAAAAACGCAGAAAGCAAGATTCTTAAGGGCTTCATTACTGAACACTTTTCTCCCCCTTCAGAAATTCTAGGAGGAATATTATTTCATCTAGAAGACAGATTTTGCAATGGTGAACTTGCAAATATAAATAATTGAGGAGAGAACTTCTTTGGGTAAAAGCCACGAAATTGTACTCTCTTGTAACACCACATTTGCAAAGACTGCTTTGTTATGTATTTGACCTGTTTTTATAGTCAAAAGCCTTTGCATTGTCAAGTACACAAACATAAATCTTTTTTCTGATACAAAAAATCAGACAAACTGATTAAACAGCTGGTCACATTTAGAAGGATCAAATGGACTGACATGCAGTTTCTCTACTTGTATTTATAGAAGATTTCTTACCAAAGTGGCTGGTATATGTTGTCTGGTAATAAAGTAGGGGTGTTCTTCCAAAATAATATTAAATGTACCTAAACTCACAGCATAAAGCCATACTTAGGTCCAGAACCTGTCATTTCTTGGCATATAATAAAATCTGTCGAATATGAGCAAAACTAATCAAAACTGAATGCTACCCCGGAGACCACAACAGGGGACACAACTCCCTCCTATGCTTCCTATGCTCCCAAAGGAACTGATCCCATTTGGAATCACAGGGAGTCACTCCTTAGCATGAAGACCTTAGGTGGAAACTGCTGGGAGGAACCAGTCGATTTCTAGCTAACTGGCCCAGGAAGAAGATACTCTTTTAAAATGCCTCTAAACTAGAACAACCCGTAGTCTGGGCAGGAGAAGAGGATTGCATTTTATTTCTCACAAGCTTTACGAATGCATTACAACCAGACTGCTGGATAAAAAGTGGATACTTCTACTTCCTTCCCATTTAATGTTCAAGATGAGGTATCAAATGCTTTGCTTTATACAAAAGGGTGAGGTATATTCCTGCAATCCCATGTAAATCATCCATAATCGGAGAGTGTTTTGAACTGAATCCCTATCTCCAGCACTTGTGTGTTGGTTAAATCATCCAGCTCCCAACTCAGCAACCTGTTGTTGTGTGTCCTGCGCAGGCATGATGCACTGCCTGAGAAACTGGGGCACTGACATCCTTAAGTCACTTTCTGGATCTCTGTGTAGTCCATCTACAACTTAATGATGGAAAAATGAGCTAAGTTTCCCAAGCATAATTTTGTTCATAGCCTAATTATATCAAGAGTTTCAAATAGGACTAGGACAATAATAATAAAATGCTTACCAATGTGGGAAGGTCAGAATTGGATCTTGAATACATTGGCATGTCTCGACCAAGAGAAATGCAGACTCCACTAAGAATAGCAGTCCCCCCACATTCTTCCACCAAAAAGTTAATATATCTGTGGACAACTCCATAGTCCAATTCTAGCCCTTCGTGTCCAAAACACTCCACAGTATAATTCTAGTATTCCTATCCAAAACTATATTTAAAATCAAATGAGACATAAGGATTAGAAGTTCATGCTTCCAATTTCAGATGAGAAGGAAGAATAAAAAACTTTAATTAAGAATTACTGGTTGTTGCATTCAACCTGCTAGAACTGAGGAAACTTTTCCTGAGCACAAAAACATTGTTTCTGATCTCATGAAATGGCTGTAAACCCATTGTAACAGTGATGTAACTGGGATCAGACTGAGATGTATCATGGAGTACACTTTATAGGGTACACAGGATTGCCGCAAACCTTTGGATCACCCATCCTAAGACCTACAGGTCCTTTTTTCTTTCCTTTCATCTTTAATTAACTTCAGTACAAAAACTAAACTTCAGTCCAATCACTCACTACTTTTCGTCATATATCTTTGACACTATCTCCTCAACATATTACAATTACTCCCTATTGATTTTTGTTGTTGTTGTCTGTTTTTAATACCAGGGAAAGTGAGTAAAGCTTAGCTGGCAATGATGTTTTTCTTCCTTGTGCTCTTTCTTTACTTCAAACAAGATTTGTTCATTGTTGAATCTAAGTGATTCATTTTTCTGCTTGTCCATATTTTGGCTGTTTTCGTGAGCACTGTGTTACTGCTGATTTCATTTAATAATCTAGATATCAAGCAAGTTCTTTTCAGCAGATTGTAACTGAAAATATGTCTGTGTGTATCTAATTAGGACTACATAGAAATATTCATAAGATATTTGAATGCTTTATTGAAGTACTTCTCATTGTTTCAGTCTGGCTCTTAGATGCTAAGATCTCAGTTCACTGCTTTTAGAGCTCAATCTGATATAAAAATGGAAATACTGCATCAACCATACTCAGTTGGGAATTTTTGTTGTAGAAGGTTAATTTGAGAATACTTGCTTATATCAACCAAAAGTCTAGTCTAATACTAACCTCCTAAAGATAAAAATAGCTATCTTTTTAACAATTCATAGCATCCCAGATTACTGAAAAGTAGAAGACCTGGTTTGAGTACTACAGCTCTGTACTGCTATCTTTGACTGTGTGCTTGAATTGTACCAAAATAAAACACTACAGCCAGTTAAATAGCTGCAAGATTCCCACAATTCTGGGATAGTATGTCTCGAGAATATGATGAGATAAAACAATATTTTCATATCCAATAAAATATTTTTCTACAAAATGTATAATTTATAGTTCAATATGCTCATTAAACTATTAGAAACAATTTTAGGGCAACATAGTTCAGGCCTAGAAAAGTTTTATAATGCAAAAAAGAAATTGCACATTTACTATCTGATACAAACTGTGCAGCATAAAGCACTTACCCCACTGCAACTCAGAGGAACCACCTTATTTCTTTCTAAAAGAGGAGGAACATTTAGCGATTGTTCTTGTCCAACTGAGATGTCTTTTTCCATTATCTATGATTTTGAAATCATGAGAAATATGGCAACTGGAATTCTTTCCAACACCTATTAAAATTCGAGGCATTTTTCATACTTATTTGGTCATCTCAGTATGTCTATAGTTGTGTTCTGATATGTCTATAGTTCTGGAAGGTGGACAAATATTGGTCCTCCATTTTACAGATGAAAAAATGAAACCTCACAAGCAATTTTTAAAAGCATTTAGATGGCTAAATCCCTAAAAGTTATGCACCAGATTGTTTCAACACTGCTCATAAGTATTGCTCTCATCTGTGATTTGCCAAAGTTACCATAACATGTAATTCTGAAACTGGCTATAGGAAAATAAGCACTGCAAATCTCTAAGTGATTACATCAGGAGGTTGTACATCAAATAATAAATCATTGCTGGAGAGATGAATTGTGGAATTTCACAAGTATCCCACAGAAGTCAAGGGCAAAAAACCACAAGGACAAAATGTTCAGATGTTTACTTGGGTGAGACTGAACCTCTATTTACAAAGGAAAAGAATAGCTTCTCCTATTTTTAGGAAACTAGGAAAATTACTTATCAGATTATCTGAATACAGAAAATCCAAATTTAGAAAACCACTTGAAAAGCTGCAGTCACAAGGATATTTTGTGTAAAGCTATTTTTTAATCTCTTGAATCACTTCTGAGTGATGCTTTAAAGCAAATATTTTTTACAATTTAAGTTTTTATAAAATAAAATGTTTGAATGCTCAATGTCAATATTAAAATGTTCTTCTTGAATCCCATTTTACCTGTCAGAGGCATAATCAATTTCAAACAAACTGGGTGGAAAAATGCTGTTTGATTATAAATATGATTAAAATGAGGATGTCTTAGACTGAAAGTAGTGCAAGCTGAGAAAATACTCCAGGATATGGGGGCTTACATCCCATGAGATATTATTGAGCTGAAATATCTGCCCTGCAAATTTTCTGGAAAAATATTTATCTTTCTCATCTGTTGTTAGAGTAAGCCTGCATTAAATAGAATTTGAGGTATGGATTCCATCTGTTATTTTCCCAGCATTTCAAGGGCAAAGCTAAGGTGAAAAATCTTTGAAATAATTTCTTCCTTCCACTCCCTGGAGATGAGAAGTTTTCTCTTACACAGAAATAAGGAAAGAATCTCACAGCTGTTAGGCTTTTCAAATCCCACCATCTCTTCTGGAACATAAACTTTAAGACACTCTCTTAATAAAAAGTAGTTCCTCTGCTTTCTTCCCAGAGAAAAAGCCCAAACACTGCATCTCACTTAAAAGGGAGTGTGCTCATTTCTTCCTGCCTCATCTGGAAATGTCTATGGCCTCCACCAGATAAGAGGACCTTGGTTTAAGAGGAAAGCATGTGCTGAATTTTCCAGGGCTGAAAATAGTATAGAACATGACTCTTAGTAACAGGGTCAGAAAACCCCCTGAAACTGGCTACTTCAAAAAATTTGGGGAGCAAAAAGAAAATCCATAAAGTCCAGCATTTTAAAAGAGGTCCTTAGTATGATTTGCTCCACTAGACACAGATATCAAAATCTGACCTAAGCTCCCTTACAAAAGAGATTCACTTCATTCTAAAACCAGGCATCTAAACCAGGTGCTTATTACTCTCTCTTGTGGTGCTGTAATGACTAATCCATGTGCAACTATCTTCATGCATATGTTTAAAGTTAAGCAAGAAGAATCCACTGTTTTTTGCAACTAAAAAGCAGGAGGATGTTACTAAGCAATGATGTGCAGTTGCTTTGTAGAACAGTTGTAAGAAAAGCCTAGTTGAAAAGGCATTAAGAAAGAATGGTGAGGAAAAAATGCCAGACTAGGCTCTGCATAATCAAGCAAAAGTGGCTTTGTGTTTACCGGGAGGAAAAAAGACATTGCAGAGAAGTGGGTTAAGTATTGCCCAGGTAAAATCAGAAATAGAAGGGGAGGTCCTTGATAATCTGGAAATCAAATCCCCAGATAAGCAGGAAGGATAACTCTGAGAAAGAGTTGAGATAGAAAAAGAGAGAACTGCCACAGCAGGAGATAATGATCAAATCAAGAAGTTAGAGGTGTGTCCAGCAGCATCTGGATAAGAAAATGATGTGAAGAATGGTCAAAGCCAGTCCTACTTACAACACCCAAGAAACTTGAAATGCAGACTACATACCTGACAGCAGTCTTGCTGACTGTCTATCTATGATTCACAGTGCAAAACAGAAAAGCACCTGAGAAGAAAATCAGTTCTCTCAAATAGAGAGAGATAGCAGGAAAACTGTTCTGATCACTCGTAAGTATTCACAAGTACTCACAAGTAAGTCTTGCTCGCTGTTCACTGACCTGTGAATTGTTTTACTGACTTAAAAAGGGCATGACACTCAGAGTGGTGCAGAGGGCTGTGGGATGTCTTAGTTGTGCGGTGTCAGCAAGAACACACTAGCCCTGATGAGAAAGAAATAAATGCATACATAATATTGGCAGTCTTGGTCTATGATAAGTTATGCAATAATTTGAGGTGACAAGTGACAACAGATTGACCCAACATGTTCCAGCTCCTTCCTGCTCTAAGAAACATGGATGGAGTCATGATGCAAAAGACACTTTAAAGTTTAGAGTAAGGTGATCACTATCTGAATTTCTTGACAATGGCAATCTCCTAGACACAGCAAGTAAGGATATGCAGATTCCTTACAGGTGCCTTCCTGCATGACTGATGAATTGTCTGGGCTGCATATCAGCAGTGACTAAAGGGTAGGGACTGGGTGGACTAGTACTAATAGGAGGGTATTCTACTGGAGAGAGGAATAAAGTTGTAGGAATAGTGAAGCATGCAACTCCAAGGTTGATAGCTTTGTCTACTTAATAAGCTCCATTATATTCCTACAATGAACATTTTTCAAGTGAGTTCAAAGGGTAAAAACCCATAAGTAGCCCTGGGCTATCTGAAAAAAAGAGGAAAGGAATCTCCATAAAAACAAAACATGATTTTTCAAGTTGCATATAATCTTAGTACTTCTCCATGAAATTCAAAAGGCCAAATAACAGAGTGCTGGGTTTTGAAATGAAACATTAAATCTGATTGTTAGCAATAAGCTGGTCACATCTTGTGAGAGACAAGATGGGTATAAAAATACAGTCATCACTTCAGCAAGGGATACAAAGCCTGCTTTGACTTTTGACTGACTATTTCCTGAAGACCCTTCAGCCCAGTAGAAAGCAAGATGTTGGTTATCTGAGACACAACAGAATATATTGCTTTGCTTATGCTCCTGTTTCATTTCATGATGTGAATGAAACACAAGATGGAGCGCAACAGACAGGACAGTAAAACAAAGTCTGTGTGCATCATATGCAAGTACAGAGATCAAAAGGGAACATCTTAAACTATTTTCCTGACTTCTAAAGTGAAAAATGGTGTCAGATCTTTAAGGTATTCCAGCAAGGATCTAGTCAGATACATTGCTGGGTTCTAATAATCAACCACAGGCTCCTCAATACAGTACGCAATGTCTTGGTAATATATTCAGGGTAGCACGGAAGCGGAGGGATGCTTTATAAATAGCTCACCATCTATTTATAGGATCCATAAATGCTCACTGCATTGTGTGGGCCCAAATCATGTGAGATCACCTTATAGCTCCATGTTAACATTTCCTCTTTTATGGTCTTTCAAATGCTCTTGTTAGATTTTCACAAAGCTACTTGTAAATATATATACCATATATAAAATATTTAGCAGATGCTCAAGTGCACCTTGGGATGACGACTATGGTCTGGAATGACTTGTTTATGGGATGTATGCCCACATTTCTGCTGAGTATTATACTTGCAGCTTTTTGGAACTGTATAGTAGAAAGTAAATTTGCATCTTCATCCCATCATTTAAGCATTATTTTATTTTCTTTTATTTTCTTTCAAATTCCTTCCTGATAACTCCTTCCCTATAGACACAAAGTGTAACAACAGAGGGCTCCTCATCATTGTCTGCGTGTCCTACTTCCAAGTCACTATAAGAGAAACATAAGAAGGTGATTAAATTGACAATAGTTAGGGGAATTAATGTCTCTACAGTAAGAACAGGGATTCTTCTCAGTGTTTTGTCTCTGAGTTGTGCACTAAGGAAAAACATGGTCCAAAGTACTAGCACTGGATGAGTATATGATATGAAGTCAAGTATATAATTGCCCTGAGAATGTTTTATTGGATCGTATTAAAACAAACTAGTCCTGTGTAAAAGATACAACTTTCTACCTCCTTCACTCTCATGTCCACATAAACATACAAAAACTAAAATCATGCACATATATAGTAAAATTAGATGCATTGTCTTCTTCCCTAATAGTTAAAAGAAGGGTGAACTGCAACAGTAAAATGCCTCTATTATACCTAGTATTATAAAATTATAGGTTAGGTACTACAATTTTTGGAAAATATTCTAATGGAAGGTAAGGACATTGTAGCATTGGTTTGAAATAAGCAAACACCCAATGAAAGAAAATTTGTTGAGTTTAAACTATTTATTCACACTTGCAGGAAGCAGATCAAAACCTACACTATAAAAATATATCTGAAAATCAGATTTTCTCTTTCCTTTTATGTAGAGATAGATTAAATGTGAAATTAAGTCTTCATTTAATCTACTGTGAATTTTAGGTTGATGTAAAAAACAAAAGTAGAGTCTACAAGCATATGAAAACTTTCCTTTTAATATTTTGTTCCTCATAAATTCTGAGCAGGTAAGCTGCAGTTTAAAATTATTTTCTTTATCCAAAACTGAGCAAGAAAATGAATTCTGTGTTGGACTGACTAGGGCCTAAAAGACAGCAGATCTATGAATGCGAAAATTAGAAGAAGATATTAAACTGGGAAAAAATATAGCCTAAGATTATTTTCTTTTGCTCAGACATTTTGCCATAATAATTTAAAACCCAACAATTTCAATTATCACTACAAACTACTGTAATTGTCTTGATTTACAGTTCTCACTTTCTCAAGTGCAGAAATCAGTCATTTATGTGTTATGGTTTAGATTTGTCAACATCCCTTGAAAGCACTAATCCTGTATCATCCTCAGTGGGATGGAAATGCTCTGCAACAGGCACTGAAGCCCTTGTCCCAGATGCACGCTTCCCAGCCATTGGCTAAGATCAAGTGCATCATCTTTTCTTATCACTTTAATATCTGATAGATCCTCAGCTTGAAGATTTTATATGAAATGGATTTGGAGGGCATGGGAAGGAGTAACTGCTTCCTCCATCCACTCTATGCATCAACCTGAAACTGCAGTGCTTCCAGGTACCATGGCCACATCGTGACTGCATGTCAGGATGTGATATCTGCACATAAAACCACCCACCCTCTGTGCTTTGGTCTTTTTTTAGGTGGAATATGGATCCATGGTTCTTCCACAGACCTTCTGGTGATGCAATGAACAGCCACAGCACCACCCACCCTGCTGAGCCTATGCACTCCGTGGGGCTGATGCAGCCACTGCAGCTATGCTCTTCACAGAGGACTCCTGAAATCTTGGGTCAGAGACACAGTGTACATGGGGAAGGCTTGTAACTGTGACCACCCTTGTCCCTGCTGGTGTCCTTCTTCCCAACAGACTTTCACAGACTTTACAAAATAAGTTAGAACAGACTTAATTGTGCTGTGGACTGAACTGGTCCTGAACACACCTGCAGCCAGACCAGGGCAAGGATTTTTGCATTTCTCCCCCAGCATGCCAAGTTCTCCTTTAACAAAGTGAAAGTTGCTCTACAGCTTGTTAAGTAAGATGTCAGTCCGTGCTAGATGGCAAAACCTCCATTCATGTTGAACCTGAAAGGACCACACAGATTGGACTGAAAGACAATTTGACCCATGTCTTTAAGTAGCAAATGACTGAATTTATTGCCAGCTAAGTCAGAAAATCCAGCAAAGGTAAAATACAGCACTGTATAACGGCTACCTGGCAGTAAATTTGTATTTAAGCTATTTCACCACCATTTGTCTTTATCTGATTAAGCCACCTGATTTATAAAACATGCTAGAATACAATTTATATACAGCAATATAATCCACCTAGTGGTCTGGTTTCCAGAACCACAAGGATAAACATGCTCAAACCATAAAGGCACTCTCAATGCCAGATATCCATTTATAATGGCTGCTGAAAGATGTCTCATCATTACCATCTCTGGTATGGACGAACTGTCAGCTACACTACCACAACCTCTTTCCAAACCTTTTAAAAGTAAGGAAAGTCTCAGTCATGTCCAAAACACAAAGGTATTTCACAGGTTGGGAGATATTTCCAGTGCAGTAATATCATTCACCTTCAGTGAAGAAGACAACAGGGATACCACTGTGAAATTAGCGCTACTGTAAACCTTTGACGAGCGGCTGGATTTTCCAGTGGATATGAGAAATGCCACAAACTTGACAGTGTCCTGTGTATTTAAAGGTGGATATTGGAACAAAGTCTGAACCTGACAACTTTGGTCCAGGTACCACAAACCGTCGTAAAAAAGAACAACTTCACTCTGCCTGTCCCTTCAGCAAAGAGTACATTGTTTACAACAGTAGCTCTAGAAATAAATGTCCTAAGTAGAATACTAGTTCTTAAAGACCTATATCTTATATGGCTGCTGAAACATTTCTAATGAAAAATTAGAGGGTAGAAGATACCTGGTTTTCTTTCTTAAACAGCAGTGGAGTGAATGGAATAGATGCTGCACTGATAACTACCAAGGTTCAAGTTTTTATTTACATGGGCAAGTACAGTGAAGTTCAAAGCTGTGCAAGGTCTCCTGGACATCCTGTCCACTGCCTGGATTTAATGGATTGCTTCCAGCACAAGAGAAAGAGTAAATTTGCTTATGCTTACTAGATTTTCAGAATCCTTACATAAGATACTTTAAACAAAACAGCCAATTAAAGCCAACAGTAACTTGACTCTGCAGCACGAGTATCTCTGGCCCAAGAAGCAAACTGGTATCACCTGCTGATTCCCCATGTCAGTAAAATGCCATGTGATGGATGGCCTCAAAATTAATTATTGAGGTCAGTTTCAACCGGGTACATCCAGTTTGCTCCTTTCTCATCAAAAGACAGTTTTCCAAATCACAGAGAAAAATCATGGTATAAAAGCAGTCCTTTTTCACTGTCATTGCTTATTTTACATCTAATTTTGCCACTGCCACTCTGCACTTCAATCCACAGTCCCACAAATCTATACCATGAACAGTCCACAGACAAATAATCAGATAAAATAAGCTGAGATTTGTCAAAAGTTTTGTTTGATGGACACTGTTCTATCGTTTCCATGGACCTTAAATAAGTGAAATTAAAAAAGAAACAGTCTAAAGGAAAAGAGATGTGAACTTCAACCATTTTTAGAGCTTATAAAACAATACTTCTAATGTGAAGTTTTCTAGCTAGTAAACCTTCCAGAATAAAGAGCATATGTAAGGAATGGTTGCTCTCAGTTGAAAGGCTAAACTTTTTGTCTGACTTAGTCTAGCAAGTGTAAAATTGGTTTCTAGTTGCAACCAGTCACAGAATCATAGAATCATTTAGGTTGGAAAAGACCCTTGAGATCATTGAGACCAACTATTAACCTAACACTGCCCAGTCCACCACTAAACTATGTTCCTAAGCACCACGTCTACATGTCTTTTGAATACCTTCAGGGATGGTGACTCAACCACTTCCCTGGGCAGCCTGTTCCAGTGCTTGATGACCCTTTTGGTGAAGAAATTTTTCCTAATATCCAATCTAAACCTCCCCTGGCACAACTTGAGGCCATTTCCTCTTGTCATAGTATCACTTGTTACTTGGGAGAAGAGACCAACACCCACCTCTCTACAACCTCTTTTAAGGTAGCTGTAGAGAACAATAAGTTCTCCCCTTAGTCCATTTGGTTTTTGCAGCATCCCTCCCTGTCTTGTTGAGTGTCTCCCATCTCTCTGCTCCTCCAGTGCTGGAAGCCTTTTGCCCTGAGCATACTCAGATGCTTTTGTGCAACCAGAGCAGCCAGAATGGAGGAAGATAACAGACAATGCCCAGGAAAAAATCATAAGCAAAAGACACGGTGTCATCTGCCACAGAAATTTGCATGTGCTCATCATGGGGCCTAGTTCTTAGGTCACAAAAATAACCTGAAAATATTCAGCACTTGAAGCACCTTTCGTAAGTGGGATGGTTTGAACAGTGGCTATGTTGGGCCATGCCCCAGAACACTTCGTTCCCTGTGGATACGGTCCTGTGGTTCACAGCAGGTGAATGGACCATTCCCATCATCAATTTTGAGCTAGATAGCTAAGTGTAGAAATCTGCAACTTAGGTATCAACATCCGATGTATTTATTTGGAATCCTGTTAGAGATAATGGAGAGAAACAAACACAGGGCTTAGTCAGTCTTAGATTTAAGTAGGTATATGTGTCTTAGATTTTAGTTAGAACAACCAGGAAATTATAAAACACACAAATGAAAAAGCTTGGAGTTGTTTTAATGTCAACACCAAACACTATAAATATTTGCCTTCACTTTTCTTGTATTACTCTTTGCTGTCTTGGTCAGTGGGTTGTTGACTATCCTCCAACCTCAGAAACACATTTCACCCAGACATTGTTCCTTTTCTCCTTGTGTAGGACAAAGAAAATCTGGGCTTTCAAGGAGAATAGAAAATGGAGCTGTGAGAGTGGCTGATTTTTTTCTTTATACAGAAAGGTCAGTTTTTAGTAACAAGATTAGGATATGTCAGGTGGCCAAGACCTGCCCTTCACTATGTGCCAAAACACCAGAGTTGATCCTGCTGGTCTTCTGTCCGTTAGCTACAACTGCACGTATAAAACCCAAAGGCAGCTTTGGCAAATAGCATTGGAATAACAAAGTACAAAGTAATGCTGCAGAAATTTTTCCTTGTACAAAATGACTCCTGGAAGTGGGTTCCTACTATAATCAGCCCCTTGCAACCCGTGTTCCCATTTCCCCTTCTACCCACCACGCTTCTGACTGGCTGCGTGATTACACAAGATGGCAAGATCAGTGACATTGCTGCTGCTAGAGATTGGATGAAAAGAACTGCTGGGCACCTATTATGATGAGGAAAAGTTAAAGAAATAAAAAAAAAAAAGGACTTAACAAAGAGAAACACATTGAACCAAGACTGAAATCTTGAAGCACAGAAAGCAGCCTCTCTCTCTCTCTAATCCTACAATTGTCAAGGGCACTGAAAGACAACCTGAACCAGAAATAATCTTACTATAGCTGGATTTCTTCATTCAGAGGAAAAGCATTAACAAACCCCTTTATATATTATCTCTGCAATTTAGATGTATATATTCCCTCTGTAATAGTTGAAAATAGATGTGAAAATTTTAACACTATTACTTATGAACATAGGTGCACAAGAGAGAAATGTCTTTAATCTTTTTTTTTGCATAATGATCTTGCTATATTATCATTTAATGGCTAATCACATGATACTGAACTAGCACGCAAACCCCTTATGCACTGCATTTCATTTGTTTATTTTTTTAATGTCTGATAGTAGCAACTAGAGATGGTTATTACAAGAAGATATTACGTTACTTACTCATCTAATACACTGACTTTTTATGTCTCTTGCTCTCTTAGGAAAAGTTTTTAAGTGAGAATAACATTTGCAGGAGACAAGTCCACACTATAGACTAAATAACACTTGGCTGTCTCACTAAGATTACAGTACATTGTCTTGCAGAAGGCTGTGTTTGTTTCATGCATTACATTTATTATCTTTTATGTTCTGTGAATTACATGGTTTTATTTTTCTTTTATTTAAAAATAATGTAAAAATACAGTATACAAGACAAAAAAGAGGCCGTGGAGATGAAGCTTTCATAAATATGGTGGGATACAATGAGGATCACATTAAACTCTGCAGATTGGTTTTACTTATTACTCCAATTCAAAACAAAATAGTTAATTTTACTCCCTTTATTTGATTAATTGGAATCTAAATCTCTCATCAACTTTTTATGAAACTTGAGTTCCACTGAGTTGTGATTTTTCCCTCAATACAATTATTATTTATATAAGATTCTTGTCCTGAGCAAGACTGTATTTTCACTGTGCTATGTATTATACAAGCAATTAGGTGCTTCCATGTTCTAAAATGACAAACATAATCCTGCATCTAAAATGTGAATTCTGTCCATTTTTACATATTATTTTTCAGACAATAACATTATAATGACAGCCAGTTACATTTTCTTAATTGTTGAGTCTTCAAATTTGTGTAATTTGACAAAATGCGGGGCTTGGCCCACAGGGCAAATTAAACCTGAATTAATGATAACTTTTTATTAGTCACAAATTTGCCAGATCTGATTCAGAATCAAGAGAATCAAGGATACAATGGGGAAAAAATGTAATTTTGATTGTTCAGTAAATGTTGGTGTCATTTTATAGATGCTTGAACTTTCCTAATAGGTTTCTATAGCAAAGCCCTTGCTGTTGTAACTTAAGTCCCAATAAGGTACTTATTAACTTTTTGTAGGACCCAATTAAGTTACTTGCTTTCATATGAATAGTAACTTTAGAGTCTACTTCGAGAGATAGTGAAAAAAGAAGTTTTAAACCACTCAAGAAGAGCAGGAAAACCATTTGAACATTGATTTTTTTGAATGAAATTTAGAGAAATTTTGATCTAAAAATCTTCATAGGTTTCAAGACATGTTTCCTGTACTCAGAATTATTTGAGATCACAGACTGTTCTGAATGGAAGAGTGAAAACATTTGCTTGCTTGCTTTTTGTGGGAAAATGGCAGCATGTGAAGTATAATAAATGAAAATTTTCTTGAGTGCTTATTCTGATTCCCTACTCACTTATGAACACAAAAGAAAAGAGAAGATGGAGCTGCAGACATCAAAATCGAGTGCAGTCTATTCTGGGAACCATTTATAGCGTAAGTAAAAGTGTAATTAAATAATGACTTCATTTCAGCAGGATCCCATGATAAGAATCAATAGTCAGGCCACTGATCTTGCATTAATTTGCCCTTACACCGTCACTAAATCTTGTCACAGTCACACTTTCGTGACACCCTGAATTAACCTTGACTATAACCTTGGCTTTAAAACAAAAGCTTTATTTTTTTTCTTCTCCTCTCCAAAGGCTTCAGTGGCTGCTTTCTTGGATTAATCATATTCAGCAGAATTCATATATACAAGGCATGTTCTTCAATTCTAAAAGGTGTAACAGGTGTAACAATCCTTGCCCAAAAATATCTTCCACAACATAATGAAAACTGTTACGTTTAACTTATCTGAGCCTTTGCTGAAAACCAATTTCCTTTTACTTTAAGCCTTGCATATTCCTTGGAAGTAAATACTGCATTTTGATCTTAGTTATAAATCCAAAAACGTGTTAGAAAAAACAACATACAAGATACAAAGTAAACAAACCAAACACGACTAAAATGTTGCAATATTATTTATAAGTTCTCGGGCCTACTGTTGATGTGTATCTTTTTTTTTTTTTTAATGTGCAAAGAACCTTCTGATCTTCTGCAAGTCAGTGATCGGCACCTGCAATACATTTTCATTTTCCCTGGATTGTATTTGCTGGCTGAGACTTTGTGTTCCTGCAAATACAAAAGGCTTCCTCCTCCTTACATCTCTATACAGATCTACTGAAAAATGAATTGCTTCAGAAAATTTTGTGGGTACTATTTTACAGCTTTAAAAGTGTATGAATGCAAACATAAAGCAGCTCCCTGTCCAGACTGATAGACTGGGATTTATGGAGAGACAGCATTTTCACTTCAAGGTTTGTTAAGAAATGAGAATCCGCAATGAATCTTTACTGTTCTGGAAACACAAAACGTGCTCTTTCAATCCTGTCTAAAGATTTCATATTATGTAATTTCTTCTCTGCTGAGACTTCATTAAGTTGCACAGAAAACTCATTATCCTCCCTCTCTGAAAAAGTCAATACAATAACTGGATCTTTTTATTAAAAGGATCAGTTTCAGATTCTTTGCTTTCCTGCAGGCTTAGAAGCACCCTCGCCTTTGGAGCTCACTGTGCCCTCACTGCCTTCTTGGTCTGAGGTCCATGGAGGGCCTCATCCTAAATAATACAGCCCACCTTGATCCTGGTGCCAGACCTAGCCAGGTTGCTTTCAGCAAGATACTGGATTGTTTTCTGCCTTTGGCTAGGAAATGGGATAGCCAGCTGTTTACCTAAAAGGTGTCTAAGTTTTCAGAGTCAGCATCGGTCCCTGAAGCTCAGCGTTCAGACTGGAACGACAGCACCGACAGAGAAGAGGGAAAGGGAGATTGAAGAGCTTGGTATCATTTGCTGTTTTACGTTTCTGTATCTATGTGTTCTGAAACATGGAAGTGCAAAACGTGTTGACGTAATTTTTCACATCATGTCCATAGCAAGAAACTCAGTTATGAGGAGTGAAAGGAAATTTAGTATCTTGTATTTCTAGACTTCCTTCATGTTTTTTTTTCATAGCAGTGCTGCTGTTTCAGGCGGTTCGGAAATATAAATACCAGTATAAATAAATGAAGCAACAGCACTTACTAAGAGACTCCAGAACTTGGTGATACTCAGGTATTGGTAGCCATGCACACTCCGGGATGCACTGCCATATTGACATCCAACACCCGCAGTATTGCAGACAAGCCAATGTCATATTAACTGTAAAACTCCAGTCTGTTTTATTTTGCAGATCTTCCCAACACTCACTATTAATTTCATTTTCTAAATTTAAACTTGCAAAACTAAGCAAATAGGAACTCAGCTGTCCAGGATCTACTGAATACTCCAAATGACACAGAGCCCTAAGGGCATACGAACAAGTTTTTGAAAGGCTATGTTTCATCCAGCATAATTTACATTTTTAATACAATCTTCTAATTAGTAGTACTATATTCTGTGTTAACCATTTGTTTTGCTTTCCTGTATTCAAGGACACTCAGACACAAGAGGAGGCAACAGCTCAACAAGAAACTGGTAAAAAATACAAAACATTCTTCTTCTAAATGTGGTTTTAGAAAAGTCACTGCCGTACAGATCTGCACTTATTTCTGTCTTAATCTTCATGCATGTGGATTAATGCCTGGTTTTGTATGACCAAAGAAAAGATTTATCCTTGTTACTTAACTGGACAATGCTTCTATAAAATTCAGTTTTAGAGTTTTAATAAAAGTATGATAGTAAGCAGTAAAGCTTAATCTACTCTACAGTATTATTTAATGTCTATATAAAAAACTGAGAGAGCTCTTGGGAGAGTTTGAGCTGACAAGTCAGCATTACATGTGCTTTGTCCATTTTCTTATTGCCAAACATCCAAACATAAAAGGACCATTTTCCAGCACTCTCAGTACTTAGCTGACTTTAGCTTCTTGTATTAGCCCAGAGAGGGCAACTAAACAAAGCAAAACCGAGTAACATTGACATAATGTTGATAAGCTAGTGCCTGCCATTTCATCTTCACAGCAGTCAGGATAGCCAGTAGTACCAAGGAGAATCAAGCAAGTACAAAATAGATTTATTGCCAGTAATGAATGACCACAAGAGTGTTCCAAAAGGTGCAAAGTACCCCATTTTCTTTTTGTTTCTGACATTATTATATGGTAAAGAAGATACAGGCAGGAAGGTCTACTTGTACACAGGATGAGCTAAGAGTTAAAGAAGAAGACATTCCATGTTCCATACTGGCAAACTAACTACATTTTTTTCCTGGAAGCTAATGAGACAAAGCTAATATCTGCTTGTCCTTCATCCCATAATACACTTATTACAAAACCACTATTCAAATTACAGTCACATCTTATTAGACAACAGATGGTCTTATCTAAATTGGTTAGTTAATTCAGGTTCACGATTTCTTATTAATAAAGTCACAACAATGAATCAAGCCTTCCTAGAACTCTTCATGTAGCCAGCCACGTCTTGCAGTTAATGACTGCTATTCAGCAAGAAACAACAAACTTATGGAAAGGCCATTTGTATAAAATGTGTTACTGCAGTTCCTTATGAATCTTCGTTATTGTCTCCTGTAAGTGCATTTCTTCTACCACTGATAGGTGCCAGAGTCTATTTTCCCATTGTGATGTATACACTAACTCAGTGAAAAGTAAATGAAGATAATCATAATAGAAAAATCTATGGAACTAACATGACATTCAACTTAAATTTTATAGAGAAGATTTATTCTCCCCAATGACATTTCATGTCAAACAAGCTTTTCTAAACATATAATGATTCTTCTGCTATAAACTTTCAGCTGGTAAAATATTTTTAAAAAGATGAACAGCAGAAAGCCGACTATGAGAACTTTCTAATATCATACATGGAAATATAAATTCTATCTTTGCTACATGCTTTTATTTTTCATCTAAGCATTTACGTGAAATTGAGCACTATAGCTTTTGCCTCACAAACTCTAAATTAAAATTCACATTGTTATCCCGTTATCCTAATTCTGCAGATACAAAACTGAACTGCTCACTGAAGACAATACAGTGTAAGTCTGTCCTTTTTCAGGAAACGTTAAGGGAGGGCTTAATTTCCAGCGACTGAAAAACTCTCCTTCCTGCAATGCCTTTTTGCATGTGGCCTGAAGATCAGGTTCACTGAAATAAATGTACCAGTCTCTTCACAGGGCTTACATACCTCTGGGTTCTTTTATGAGAGCTAGAGCTCCCCTGCAAGCTAACGTGCAGTTATAATGCCTGGAAGCTATTTAATAGTTTCTCTCTGAAGAAAATGCAGTGGCTGTATAAGCAGGCTAACCCATGACAACAGCAGATTTTAAAAAGCTGCAAGCCCATGACAGAAAACCTAGGGCAAACTCTGCCAGACATTTAAATGCCCCAAATGCACAGCTGGCTCACTTTGTACACAGCTGCCAGAGTCTGATTTGCTCTAGGTTTATGACATGAATGTGATGGCCACGCTCAAACAAGAAGGCTAGCAATAAGGCTGGACTTTTCACACCTGAAATGAAAAATAAGGCTAGTTCTTAATACAAGTCAATATCTCATTTGCGCTTAGAGAGATCACTGATACTGAACCTGTTGTGCTTAGAGCAATCTGCCCTGATTGAGATCTCACTAGGGCAGAGTCATCAGACAGTCTGCTTTGGTGGCAATGGACCACTGTTTTGAGAGAGGCCTTTTTCTAGGATTGGCATGAACTATTACTGAAAGCTTGAGGTTGAGCATAGATAGAAGTTAATGCCAAGAGTGACAATGCAACAGAAATCTTCATTGGGTTTGGAAGCTAAAAGAGATATGACTGAAATCACACCTTCAACATCCAGTAATATTTCTTGATTCAGAGATAATTAACCAAGAAACAGTTGCAAAAATAATTGAGAAATACTAAGAGAAGAATTAGAAAACCACCTAATAGTTGATCCAGCCAGCCTTTTTATAGGTTAGAAGTATTAGACTCTCAAGTGACAATGCCTTCCAAATCATTAAACTAACAGCTATAATATACACACCAATGCTCACATCTCATAAACATCCCATGTGGAACAGAAACAGTTGTAATGAAAGAGGACACAGGTTTTGAAAGATAACCATAGCCCTGCTAGTAGAATTTGCATGTTACAGGTGTAATGTGAAGTCCCCACACTCACAGAAGATGAAGACCACTAGAAGCCACAAACAGCTTCTAGGAAGGAAATCCTGACCTGTGTGAATTTGATAGGAAGACGTGACCCAGCCTCGAGGGCCAAACTGCCACCTCCCTTTGGAAATTCACCTAAGCTGTTAAAAAAGAGTTCTGAAGGTAAATAATTAAAGCAGAAGTTCCTCCTGAGTTAAAAGGGAATAGATCCTCACTACTGGACAAAGCAGTCCTCTTGTTTCTTAAAGTCATGAAGATGCCTTTTCTCATACACATTCTAACTACCTATCCCCCCCCCCGCCCCTTTTTTTTTCTTTGTGCTGATTGCTATTTTTCATTGATATCATGATTTATTTGCATTAGCTTTCAGAAGCGAAGACATCATGTGCAGGAGAGGAAAAGGAATTTTGAACCCACATGGTACAATTTTTCATTTACATTAGACAATGCATATGACATCTCATAAAGAAGATAAAAAGGCACATCTCTCTGTTGAAGTGAAATACGCTTATATTTCAAAGAAGAGAAAAAGGATTTGGAAATTCTGAGCTTCGTCTGGAGAGTGCCACTGTATATATTTAGTTCATCTCATTTAACAGGCCCAATTTCTTTGAATTCTCTGGCATGATAACAGTTTCCCTCTAGTGTTATTTAATTTAAATTTGATTTTCTTTATACTTGATGCCAAGTTTTGTGCTTTTTTTATCATAATTTGTAAATGATGAGCACAAGGTGGGCGTTAAGAGAAACAGATGATAAATTGCAAGCTACCCATAAAATTACAACTCCTAATTTATGTGAGAAATTCAGCTAGGTATGTGGGCCAAGGTTTCAAAAAAACCCAAAACCCCAACTAAGAACCTGTAACAAAGTTGAGTCTTCGGGTAATTTCGGAATGACCAAGCATCTAACAAATCCTATTAACTTGCATGGAACAGACTGTCCGCTCAGCCCTTCTGAAAACTAGGTGATTAAACTTAAGAATCTAAATATGGGGTTTAGACCTTATCATCAGGCTCCTATAATAAAACAAACAAACAAGAGAAAAAAATTTTCCAGAAAGCAATTTTTGTCTATTGAATATGAAATTTGATGCTTTACAGAATTTCCAAATAGGACTATTATTTAAAGGTGCAAGAAGATCGCAACAAAGAACAATACATAGAAACTCCTCTAGATAACTGAGAAAACATTCAATAGAAGTATCACATAAAGTTAGAGAGGAAGACCACTTCAGTCTAAATACTTATCTGCTGCTTTATGCTGTAAGTGTACAATGGCTGGTGCAATAGGCAAATGCAACCTTAACAGAGTCAACTGCCTTGAAAGCTTTTATGCTTTTAGAGTGCAATGAACTGTAATATAATAGAGGCTACTATAATGCGCAAAGGCAAAGTGTTTTGGAGAGTGATATGACCCTTTGTGATACCACAAATTTCATAAAAATTCCCTGAAAAAGGACAGAAATAAAGCAGTAGAAGAACTGATTGCGTATATAGGAGGCAAGTGATCAATGACAATAGTATGGGAATGAAACAAGAAGCGAAAAAATAGCCTGCAGAGAAATGAAACTGTTATATAGTTGTAGGGGTGAGTGGTTTGGCTGCAGTGTGTGCAGACTTACACAGTTAGCTGTTTTTGTCTAGAACTTCTTTCATCTATCTTTGTCCAAATTAAAGAACCCCACCATTTTCTCTTGCCCATGCCAGTCCCTGGAGCCAAGCGATTCTCCTGTGAAAAGCCCTCTTCAAGTCCAGTAGCAGAACTGAAATTTCTGAGTGCTCATTCGACAACTCTTTCCTTGCTGTTTTCACACATCTTGTACATGTATAAGGAGGTTTTGGGGTAGGGGATGGGGAAGTCAGTTCTCATTATGTTTTGAGGTAGCAGTAGGCCCATTAAGCACCAGGAAATGGGCTAGGGAACAATTAAACATATAGAACTTGCCTTGAACTACAAGCAGTTTTAATATTATTTTCAAGCAGCCCATCCAATTGTATAAAAATGTTTTCCTCAGCACAAAGAAATTAAACCCAAATGACAAAATTACTGCAAACAGCAGTGTTCATATTTGAATCCATCCTCTGGTGCCACAATATCTCCTACCAAGCATCTCTTATCTGTGTTTGCCTTGTCTCTTCACTTTTGTTACATTTTTGTTCCTACCCTTTGTAGGATTTCCTCATTCCTGCCAATGTCTCATGCAAATGAACCACTTAATCAACTTTCTTAACTTCAACGAATTCAATTTTTTAACAGGTAATTCTCTTATATTAATGTAGTTTTCATAAACTGAAATTTCATTTCATAATTCAATATTGAAAGGGTCTATGACAACACACTCAAAACACACTGTGATATTATTAATAGTTTGAGAACAAAATAAGGAAGATGGATCCATGACAACATTTTTTTCCTCTCAAAATTTTGGCACTTTTGTGTCTTTACAAGGCTATTGGCTGAAAGGCAATTAACATTAAAATACATGTCTGTCGCTTTATATATGTCATGTTCTAATCAAAATAATATTGAAACATAAAATGAAAAGCCTCTGCCACTATTTCTTACTCTGTTCTTCTGCCTTGAAGTTCTACAATATTGTGGCCTTTCTTCTAAAAGTGGAGATTTTAGAATAAAAGATGAAGTGATTCAATGAAATGAAAATTACTAAAATAATTACAAATAAGGTAGCAATGTGAACATAATGTGGAATGAACTCTCTCTTTACCCTTTTTAAGAGTTACAAAAGACTGGTATTTCTTAGTCAATAACAAAATAGGAGTATCAGCTTGCCAAAATTCCCAAAACATTCACCATTTAAAAGACTAATCAAGTGATCAACTTCTTTTTTCCTCATTCTTGTATGATTTACAAGAGACAAACAAAATCTTCCTGCAAGCAGCTCTGGCATCTTGGGCTTGGATAAGAAAATAAAGACTATTTCATTTTCAGCCTCCAATCTGAAGGCAGACTGATAACGGCTATACTATGGCCCCAGTCATGAAAGTATTATCTCCATGCAGGCATCACTGCAGGATCCTGGCTTCTGTTCATACCATCTGATGGCTGTTTGGTGGCCAGCATGAGACAAGGAGACAAGTTAGCAAGCTCTATCCACCACACCACCACCATCATGTTTTGCATTAAGTGGTGTTCTTGCTGGTAAACTAAACTGAAAAGCTATATTGTGGATGCTGAATCAGTCTATTACCCATGCCAATCTCCAGAAAAAAGGATAAAAACTTTCACTGTTGCCTTCATTCTTTGGCTAAACAGAGCATTTAACTCTCCGTGATATTAATATGGCACTATTCATAAGTACGTAGATCTCGAAATACTTATAAAAGCTTTGTTACAATTTTATTGGTTATTCTTGGCCATAAATGGAAACAAGCACAAGGTACATTCCATTCCCAGGAAAGAGTTATGTTGCACTGCAAAGAAAATACAGCTGACACTAAGTAATTCTGAAGAGTTTTGCCTTTCTGTCCAGAAGACAGACTGATGAGCTCTTTCACAGTGGGAATGTAAGTCTGAATTGCACTGCATGAAATTACACTTGCCTAAGCTTATCGGAGAAACCACCTGAAAATGACTTACAACTCAATTTGTTGGGAAAAAAAAAATAGCAAAGAATTTTGGGATGGTGAAATGAATCTTTCCTACTTTGAAGTCTCTGGATAGTTTTTTACAATAACCATAAAATAAAATAAGAGAAACTACAGGTTAACCTTCTCTGTAAAGTAGAAGTTTATTGATAGATAGTTGTTTTCTACTATTGCCAAATTATAACTTACTGAATATATATTTAGGGTATTTTATTGAAAATACATTTTTGTGTGAAAGCTACTAAAGCTAAAGATAAAAAAACTTTGGCCATCTAGTGCATGTTCTTGAGAATCTAGATTTTTCTTCTCAGTGCAAATCCCCTCCATCTCCCTCCTGCAGGAAGAAGTTATTTCCTCACCATGTTTGGAAGGCTAGTACAAAGCTAGATACGAAGTTTTAGTTACAGTGTGAAGCAAATTTTCCCTTTCTGAATTATATTTTTCTACTTAGTTTTTATACCCTTTAGACAACTATGAAATATGTCCTCTTTCTGCTTGAAATTTAGCTCTTCACATTAGGTATTTCTGTCTAACACAGCTAGTGTTTAGCTTGTTCTTTTTTCTTTAATAAATATTACTTTGTATCTTTCTATTGTTCATTAAATAACTCTAATGTCAACATTTTTGCCTGGGAATTTACTTTCTTTGTTTCCTTTGAGTGTGTGATTGTTCATTTTCCTTATCAACCCTTCGAAAAGGACTTTTTGCCCATGTTTTCAATCTCTCTCTATTCCCCCTAATTATTTCTCAGCCTTTCTCCCAGGCTATGACACCTACAGATTTCACTAACACACTGTTAACTCTGTCTCAGAGACAATTTAAAAAATACTTTTGTAATAGAACTGACTTTGTTATCATAATAGTCTCTTCTGGTCCATCCCTTCTTCACCTCTAATCTATGAACTGATCATAAAAAAGATATCTATGAGCTAATAAATAAAATCTTTTCCTCCTCAATAATGTATCGGGCTTGGATATTTTTAGTATCATTCAGTAACCACAGCCCACATTCAAAACAGAGCCAAAAACTGTGCTTCTGTCTACCTATTTGCAATATAAGACACTGATCTGAAGCATTAACTATCGTACATGGATTTGCTGTTCCCTTTTCCTGTGCTCATTGAGGAGAACACTACATCACACTAATGGTTTTTAGGTCCCTTAAACTTTTAACCATTGACTATTTATATTTCCTCCTAACAAAATTTCTTGGTAGCGTCATTTTAGGAGCTCAGAGATGAGGAAGTTTCCAGAATGATCCCTGTAGGAAAATTCCTCCTTTCTTGCTACAGTAAAAGAGGTGAAGTAAATTCGACTGTTTTGCCGGGTAGGCTTGGGCATGTTCATAAATCATGCATTTTGGGACATTGTTTCTTTGCTGTCATGGTAAGGGAAGTTTGTAGACAAATGCACCTTGCTGAGTTTTACTTACTTACTATGCAGGAAAAAGAGACAAAGTGAATCCCCAAAAGGATTTGGATATTTCCAAGATAAAGGTTGTTGGACTACAGTCCAGTGTATCATATCACTTTTATAATTAGTGCCCTGAGCTTAGGCTAAAAGAGCAGGGTGAATCTGAATTGTTAGTTTCAGGTGATTAATTTCTTTGCCCACTTTCACCATGTCTAGTGAAGATGATGAAAATGTGAAATGCCGTATCTACTGTGGCATCCATGTTAAGGCTGAGGTGCCAGCTCTGGCTTGTTAGGAGAACTATGGCTGGTGTTCATGAGTGCCTGGCTGAGCCGCAGCCACCAGCACGTATAGAGGGAAACAGCCCTGTGATTTCTTGATGGCACGTCATGTAAAATAACTAGATAATAATAATCTCCATCTTCTCCACATAAAAAGAATAAGTGTTTTCATGGCAATCTTTGTCTCCTTCTTATTCAACTATACTGTAGAAGAGTAGGACACTTGCTGTATAATTAAGATAATTTGGTTTATCCATCGAAGTCTTTGTCATGTTTACTCAAAATGACACATCTTGAAAAGTTTAAATAAGAAAGAGAGCAAAAAATAACGAACTGGTGACCCTGCACAATCAAATACATACATATGAATTAAAAAATATTTCTTCTCTACAGTGCAAAGATACAAATGACAAGGTCAAACCAAATTGCAGAAAGAAAAGGCTTCTTTACAAAAAGCACTAACTAAAATAAGCTTAAGTAACAAATCCTTAAGACTGAGGGGAAAAAAAGGAAGCTTTATTGTTATCAGGTTATAGCATGTGTTGCATCATCTTGGTCTTTCTTTTTGTGACACCAAAGCCACGACCTTTTGTCTGTGGACTCATGTTTTGCAGGCTGGTACATCATCACTGCCCCATATGAATACTTCCCTGATACAAACATGACCTTGTGCTCCAAAGCTGCCATCTCCTGAAAGCAAAACATTCACTGCTTCCTTAAGGATCATCATGAACTGTGCAAATCAAATCAGGTGTAAAAAAGATGTGTATATTTCATTGCTCTAAACTGGCATGTGTTGTGCCACCTGAAAATGTGAGTTGCTATGCTTGTATCACAAGGTCGGGGGAACCTACACATTATTCTTTGCAAAGCAAAATGAGACCAGGGAAAAAAATAGCAAAGCAGTTATGCATGGCAACATCATGTGCTTTTTGTCCTAATCTTAGTAGAACTGCCAATTAAAACAATGCAAAATAATGTTTAGATGTTAATCCTAATTAGTGGCAGAACAGCTGAAAAGTAACCTCTTGTAATAAAGGTCGCTGCTATCAACATTTTGTTCTCTTCTTCCAAGTGCCAGAAGCTTCTTGACAGTACTGCAGCATGGGGAATATTACACACTGTTTTTAAGAAAACTGTTTCTCATACTATTTTTGCTATTTTAACCAGAGAAGCAGTGAAATTCACTACTATACTACCTCTGGAAGGCTGAACTGTGTTCACTTAATAACAGGAGCCGTGATGCTGTAATATATCAACTTTGGTCATGATTTATGACCTTAAGAATGAGTTTTTAAAAATGTACTTCCTTATACAAATCAGGGTTGCCCTTCCAAAACACAAGCAGATTATTAGAAATTTGAAGCAATATTAAACTCCAGCCACTTAAGAGCAAATTTCTATAAATATGAACACCTTGAAGGTGGTGGGGGGGAGGAAGATATAACAGTTTCTAATTTATTTACTTCTACATAAAATAACTATTTCTGTGGTTATTTTGACTTTGAAAAATCTAACTTGTCTTTCAGACCATTCCAAATCAGAATGCAATCAGATCAAATTTCTATCGATCAAACAAAATGAGTTATCTGCTTACACAACTTCGACTGCAAGTCTGCCATGGAAAGGAGTAAAAGGAATGAATCTCTATACTTAATGAAGTTTAAATGACAGTGAAGAAAAAGCTGAATAGGCTTCAATCAGGAGTAGCAATCCTAAGAGGGCCACCTGACAATTACATTTAATATGCTAATGCTATTACAGTATGTGAAACTTTCTATTCTGCCCATAAAGGTCTTGTTAACAGTAATTAAATGTTAAGACATTCAGCCCTGTAAAAAAAAGAGATATAGTGAAATTATTATCACTAGAATCAGTAGAAGACTTTTTTAATTAGTATTTGAATAGCAAAAGATTGAACTCTCACTACCCAGGGACAACAACGCTGATCAGTTCTCCGTTAAATTACATGCAATCATACCTTCTTCATTAGAATTGCAAGCATTTCCATAAACCACTGGTTTTGCTACTCATCAGATGACAGGAGTTGATACTAATCCTCACCCCTTCCTACCCTTAGCATGTTTTACACCCAAGAGCAGTGACCTGTGCTGCTAGCTTTGGAGATCTGTGCTTCAGCCCCTAGTGCTGGCCATCAGGCAGTCTCCTGAGTGGGAGATCACCTGGGTCTAGGTGAGCAGTAGGTCTCAAGTGCTGAGGAAGCACTGCTTGAGCAGCCAAGAAGATGACCCACTGGAGAGTGTGCAATGCTGCTGTGGGTTACAGGGATCTGCATGGGATACAGGGCATGACTGTCCTCAGTGTTATGGCCCTGGCTCTCCTTTTCAAACTGTAACAGTTTATGGTTTTCAGTCCTGGAGGTCCCTGGTGTTTTGTCAAAATGACAGGCATCACATTCATGCAAACATTTCTCCAGTTCCATACAGAATATTTTGATAAGCTCTTAACAATATTTTCTCTTTCGCAATGGTGAAGTAGACTCTTTACCAAGAGCAAGCACTGGAATTACACAGCATGGTTTCCAATAAAGAATAATTGGATTCAGTCTATAAAACTAATTAAGATTGCCACAGCCTCTTTAGGATCCTAATGCTGCTTTTAATACTTGCTCATAGGATTTCACAAAGCATCCATTTGCAATGAAATTTATTTGCGTAGATAAATGTATATCAGCTAATTTAAACATATAAAGAAAAATGAGGTCCACTTATTACTTAGACTAGGTAGAAACTTAAGAGCAAATTCATTCAGATTAATATTTAATGAGGTCCTAAATCAAAACTGCTGTGATGAGAATATAACTAGGAATAATGACCCATATAGCACGTCAGTGATCGTTGTTCCTTAAAACCTTGGCCCCAATTCCATAGCATCTACCATTGTACAGAAATACTTGCCAAATATTTGAAGCAAAACTCCAAGAAGTTAAGAAGATGAAGTGCTAAATAAATACTGCAAATCTTTAAGTTTGCAGCATATCAGCTCAAAAGCTCATAATTTCAAATTCTGGTGATAGCAGATGATTTCATCAAGCAATGGATACCTATGCACAGTTTCAAATGTAAAAAGGGGAAGGATATACCATCGGAAACCTGCTAAACATTAACTATATTTTAAGTCTTTATGTACATACTTTACTGTTCTAATGCTTGGGCATAGTGACATGGAGTTTCTCTCTATTCTGTGCGGATGGACAATAGGAAGCTTTGGTCCACTGTTAAAAATGGGTCTGTTGCTTGCTTCCCCAAGCGTCTCCAGCTTCCAACATGGTGATAGAGTGGTTATACTTAGGAGCAGAGAAAAATGAACATACACCGATAAAGTCTTTGTGAATCAGTAGGTAAACTTCATGTAACTCACTCTTTCTGAGCAAACATGGAACCAGCGTGGGTGACTGCCATCGTAATAACAATTTCTTCATCTCACTTCCAATCAGTAACAATAATAATAATAATAATCAAGATCTCATGGAATAGAAATGCCACTGAATGCCAGTGACTTACTTATGCTAAAACTATCTTATATATCCTATAACTTAATTTACAAAGAGAGCTGAAAGAGCATTTGTGCAATGATGGGAGAAATACCCTTCCTGCTCTTCCTTCCCACTCCATCTTATCTTTTCACATTTAAACCTTGACAAAAAACTATGGTTGCTGTAACTACTGGACGGCTTGCAACCAGAAAAGAAAATGAGATAAAATGCTTGCCAAGTTTTTACAACATATGTTCCTTCCAGACAATGCTCCTTTAATAATGTCTATATTCAGTGTGCTCAGCTGTTTGCTGAGAAGACTCTAATGTCCTCCATCTGCAGTCATACCAGGTAGCAGACGATGAGATAGCCACTTCATGTAGATAAGCAGGAACTTGGCTAAATTTTGAATGAGAGAAGGTGCACTATGACATATGCTAATGTTGTCAAAGTTAGTTTGCAGAGCAGCTGAACATACTAAGTCTCCTATAATGCATTTCAATCAATATTTTTTTATTTCAAGTTGGTAGAGATTTGATAGGAAAGGATTAAGAAGCATTAAAAAAGTACTTTCAGGTCACTTGACTAGAATTACAGAGTAAATTGTGAAAGTTGTCTCCTTTTAGAGCTGGAGTTAAAGTATGACCATTTATAACAAAAATTAATAATGATTAATAATAAAAAGCCCACAGAGGCTGATGTATCTCAAAACATTAAGTAACTTTTTTCCCACCCTTATGAAATATTTTGTAGTACTAGTCCCACCTATGGAAACTGAAAGGATTTTAATCACCTTCAATGTTAGCATTTCTAACACTGTAGAACTTGCTTCTGAAAAAAACCCACAGAAATGGGAAACGGGATTTTGTACAAATTCTGGACAGAGCTTTCCAAGAGTTACTTTAAGAATCCAAAAGCCGAATCCACGGAAACAGAAGATTAATTCACCAGGACTGAAAAATAAAATCTTGCCTTGTGCTTTACATCTTCCCGTTTTCCTTGGGCAATGAGGAGTGCTCACGCTTCTACCCATGGAAAACCCATGCAAAACAATTGTTTTCTAAGAGCAAGGGACCTGAAAAAGGAAGGAGTACAAATTACAGTGCCGATTTCTGGAAACCTTAAGGCCTCCATATATGGCATAACAAACTTTGCTCTACGCAAAGTTAGCAGATGGTAAAGCTTGTGCTGTTTGACATGACCAGGTTCTCCCCGATTGTTGTCGTAACGCTACTGAGGAGCTGGATGGTGGGAAAACCAGCAAGTGAGTGCTTATGTCTTAACCTCCAAGTCTGGGAGGAAATGTACATATGTACATTTTATACAAAACACAATAATTTAGAGGCTGTTAAACTTGTTTTAAAAGAAATAATTTCCTCTGGCTCAAGTCACATATTTGCCAACACAGAGATCTAGCTTTCCTGCTGCTTCTGGGTCCAGTATTTTGACTAAGTTCCATTTCCAATACCACCACAATTTTCTTTTAAGTGAAGATGAATGGAGCTAGGAGAGAAGGAGAACTGCAATTTCCTTTTTTAAGCAAATCCAGGCTGCCATACATCTTGGAACAATACTGACTTCCTTCTGCCTTGTCCCTCTGATCTTCAGCTCTGTCTGAGCATTTGCTTTAGACCAAACTGCTTCACACCACAGGAAATACCTGCTATATATAGCTGATACGGTTAGTGGCAGCAAAAGAATAATTGTTTTTTTTATTTCATCATTTGTCTTACAATCTCTAAGCAAATGAATGAGACAGTAATTCCTCTCCCCTTCTCATTTTTAATATTATGTTTAAATGACAAACTTCTGATCCACATCTGACCCACAAAAAATTTACCTGTGGTTATAACACATCAGCTACCCAGAAGTGCTATGGCAGTCTCCACAAATAATGGTACTTCTGACCCCACAATGTAAGAGAAAAATTCAAGTCATGTTTCCTTCCCCCCCCGCTCCGCCAAAACCCAGAGGAATGGGAAATGCAAAGGAAAACTTCAGTCAGAATGATCAACATTTTGATGTCCTTAGAAAACCCAACTGATGTTTGAAAATGAATTAAAAAACCCCTGAAGCTACTGTAGTCAATAACTTAAAATTTGTACAGAAGTTCTTCAAACATCTGAGAGATTTCTTAAACAGGTTTTGTTAAAAATAAATGAGTAGTTTAAAATAAACACTAAGAAATGTGGAAAATCCTCAAACTCAGAAATTAGACTAATGTAAATAGTGTGTGCTCAGAGCAAGATCTACCTTTCACTTTTGTAGTAAAATGTAATTTCTCACAGACTAACTACACAGCACAATTTTTCTGAAAATTTTCGTTGTTTGAAGAGCTAACGTAACTTCTATTCATTTAAATCACTCACTCAAGACCACGCTTCATCTGGGCTAAATTGCATTAAGTCTTTGTGCCCAGTTTTTCTCAAAGGGTGGGCCTAGAGAGAGTAGATAATGAACAACCACAAGGTCTCATCTACAACTGAGGTATTTGATATGAGAGATAACAAATATGGTTGAGCAATTCCTGTTGCTAACAATAAAATACACGGCTGAAGTTTTCATATTTGAAAATTTCACTTTATATGGGTACGAAATTATTGATCTTCCATATAACAGTCATCAAACTAAGGCTGTGTGGAGAAGTCATTTACAACCCTGGAGAGTCTCTGCCTTACCATTACATCTGGTTTTATTTTTAAACGACAACCTTAAGATTTATATCACCTTTTCCCTTTAGTTTTAATGTACATGGGTTCATTCGGTTACTGACACATAAAAGTGCTTTCAATTTATTGTACTGTACATTGATTTGAAAAAAATTTAGAAGAACTTTTTCTTTGATTCAGTCTTTGACCATTAATATCACAAACATTTGCCAATATTTGACATCTCTATCACTGATTCCAGGAACACTTCCAGTTTCTAAAGAAACCCAGGCATGGGGGTAGGAGGCAGTCTGGATGCCTGGGAGATGAGGTCTCCTGAGCACATTACTATGGCATATCCCAGGGAGGGCTCTGGCAGAGCATCACAGCCTGTATTGCAACCTGAGCCTGCTCAGTGTGGGGGCTGGCACAAGTGTCAATGTACCCAACTGTTAACACAGTTGCTGTGTGGCAAAAATAACTATGGCTTGTAATGCCCAGAGCTTTACCAGACAATATCTATTCCCAAAAGGCACTTTTGAAAGGGCCAGCTTGCTTTGGGGTGGAAAAGAGTTCAGCCCTTATGGCATGAGCTATCCCATGCCACCACCCTCTATGGGCTGGAGAATAGTCCCTGAACCAGTTTCCTGGTATATGTGTAGTCTATCCTACATCTGTTGACCATCTCAGAAGACTTGCCAATAAATTAATATGAAAAGCAAGTGATCTAACCAGTTAGTAAAAACAAAAAAAAAATCAAACCATCGTATATGGTCTGATAGGAAAATGACATTGGTTTTACAGGCTAATCTTTACAACAGTCAAATGACCTCCTGTTCAGGTTACCCAACCCTTGACATTGTAAACATATTTCTGGCTTTTAAAAATCCTCAAAGCAGTCTTTAGCAGACTTCTATCATTTCTAGATAATATCTGAAATTTGGAAGTGATTTGAAAAATATCTGTGGCTATCCTTGGGAAAATCTGTTCAGATTTGACTGAGTTAGGAACAGGGCAATGTTATCATTTATACTATCCTCAGTAGAGCTTGCTAAACTACTAGGGACAGAAATTGTGAACATGCTGTCTGAGTGAAACATGCTCAGTCCATTGAGACTTCTGTTACCACACAGACATAGGATACGTGTAACACATAAACTTTATTACAGCAAGAGCCTGGGTGTCTTAATTGAAATTCTCTGCTACACTGTAATAAAAATTAATGTGTATTGTCATTTTATTACATATTGAAACCCTAAGAAAATACAACAGATGCATTTGAAAATTACCTGAAATTTCAGTCACAAATCACATTCTGTTACTTGGGGAAAAATAGATGGATACATGGCAATCCTTACAGACATCTGGGTCTATCTTTGTTTTCAAGGAAAAGGGAGAACTTAATTCTAGTAAGTAGGTAATAAAACACCCTTATATTAACATAAGTAATGGATAAGTAATTTGCTGAGTTGCCAATGTGTATTGGTGCTCATGCAATAGTATATGTTTTGGATTATAGCTCTTTCCTTCCAAACTAATGAACAATACCCCTTACACATGTCATTACTGGAGAGTGATGAAGCCATTATACACATATTTTTCAGGAGTTTGAAAAGCCCCAGATTTTTTTTTGTATTCAAGTGAGTTTGAGACAAAAGTACAATCAATCAATTTTGACAGTATCAATTCTGAGCCAGATCCTGTTATCCTGGATTCAGGTGGAATGGTGCCTTTTTTAGCAAGTGGTACAATTGATTTTCATGCTGTTAGTTGCCAAATAAGAAACTATTCCTATTAAATAGGATATCAGAAGTCACCTTCCATAACCGAAAACAAAAAATATGATGACTACTAGACATTTCATATATGCTGAAATACAAAATGTTTTTTTTTTTTAAACATAAGTGCTCTTCTATAAGGACAAATTGATTTTTTTTTACAAGGACCCTTTTTGTGATTTTATTGCTTTTTTTCTTCTGACCATTTCAATAAACATGTATGAAATTACTTTTCAAAAAACTACAACAGGAAAAAAGGAAACAAAAACTCCACATCTTACACTCTTAAGTAAGGGTACACTCAAAATATACTTCATATGAATTAGTATTTTGCCTGGGAAAGTCCCTAAATTTTTTCTTTCATTCCTTACTGAGTTGCTCTGTACAGAGGTATTGCTATCAACAGTGTTATTACCAAAAATAACATCTATGTCAGCTGGCATCAGTGTGAACCAATTAGCACTATGAGATGTTGTGGAAGTTAAAAACCAAATGTGGCAATAACCATCTGGGTAGACAAAATATTCTTTTTACCTGCGGGTCCTTGAACACGGCAATAAACATATGGCAGAAAGAGCTCGGCTTGTTCAGTGCATTTCTAATAAAAATCTAGGTGACACAAATACTCCATGATAGGTGTCACAGAAACAAGTGTAATGACCTTTCACATCTGGATGCCTCATTTCTAATTAGGAATGAATAAGACATAACAAGGTCAGGTGACACTGTCTAACAGAGAATATTACTTGTATATGGATGAGGCATTTTGATGAAAAACTTCCAAAGCGTTTTTACCAATTATCCTACCTAACTCAGTTTGACACCAGACTGTGTCCCCTTAAAAGAGCTCCCAAATATGAAAGGTCAGAATTGTTATCTTGGAGTATGCAGTTTATTCTTTTTCCAGCTCTTTCTTATCTTTATATTAATGTCAAATGAAAACCAAATTTGTTCCCTCCACTTCCTCCACACCCCTTTTGAAATGTCGTTTTCCAAACACATCACTTGCACAAGCTGCTTGCATCACTCCAACAGTATGCGCACATTTCACCAGTCGTAACAACAGATGGCCAGATCCTGTCTCCCTTACTCTGAGTCTAATCATGCAGTCAGTCCCACTTAAATCATATTTTCTCATCATCAGCTAGCCTGCTTCCTCAGTTTATAATCTCCCCAAAATATTATGAGGAAAAAAAGGGCATTTCTAGACCTTTGCAAATCACCTGAATTGTGTGACCCCAATTGGAGAAGCAAATTCTGCAGCACTGCACACTTAAATAGAGGGGTTTTGCTCTACCTCCTGGGACAAGCTCAAGCACAGGAAGGGAAACGGCTGCTTCTTTGCAAAACCTGGCACCCAGGAGTCCAGCCCTGGCTGTAGGGAGCAGGCTGGGGCTGCCTGTAGCAGCTCCTGCTAGCCAGCGATCATCCCCCACGGTGGCCCTGGTGTGGTGAGAGGGGGAAGAGGACCGTCTGTGATAGCTCCTGACTCCAGGTGCCGGCCAGCAACGGCCAGTGCTGTCTGGTTTTGCATGTCGGGTACCATTTCCAGGATTTCAGGGACGTATCACATTCTGCTTGGTGTTTGTCCTCAAGTGGGAATGTAGGTGCTACCGGGGGAGTGCTGCATGAGCTGTTTCCTCGGATCTGATGTCACCTGAAGGTGTCCTGATTTTATGGATCTATTGCACTGGGAGGTTCATGAGCAGCTTTTAGTCCCTTTTTGCTGTGAAGTGTCTATTAAAAAAAAAAAAGAGAAGAAAGAAAAAAAAAAAGAAGAGACAAAGAGATGGAAATGGTGCTCTGAATAACCCATCAGTTTGTCTTACAGGTCACTCAAACAAGGTCATTATTGACTGAAAATGATCACTCTTGCTCTTTCTAGGCATGGATAGAATAAAACAAATCATAATATTGGCATGCTCAACTCTACCTTATTCCTATTATTAGTCTATAGACTAATTTCTCACACGCTTTTAAATTACTGCTTCCTTCTTTGTATTTTAAGACAAAGGAATAAGAACATTTTTATTACATTTTAAGAACAAACACAAGCCAGCTTAATACAGAGCCAAAAAGAAAAAAGATATTTTGGTAGTGAAAGAAATAACAGAAGAGGAGAAAGGTGATGTAACACATGGTGAAATTCGCAGCATGTTCAGGATAACATGCAGACCGTTGCAAAGGTTCATGATGTTTAGTGAAATCAATCTAGGGAGATATATCAGGAATTGTTCACTTGGTCTTTACTGGATCTAAAACTCATAACTCTTTATAACCAAGCTAAGCTTTCTCATGGAGAGCAGAATTTAGTAACTGGCTTTAAAGCAATTTAATTTTAGTGCTTCTGGGATAGATCTTTATGAATAGTGCACTCCAAAGGGCTGCATCTTCTCCTATGATTTGGCAATCCACTGAACTTGCAATTCTACTTTTGTTAACATATGCTGATTGCTTAGGTATATGCTTGAAATAAACAGTAAAACAGCATGGAGACCCTTGAACTGGAAGATAATTAAACTCTGCAACTGGTAGCAGTGCAGTACTATCATCTAAGATAAATAGCCTTTTGAAAGATACTGTACACTTATAACGTGGTCAAGGATATCCCTGCAGCTCTTTCACACACATTTGCAATATAAGCAGCGTAGAACTGGGATACATCTATTTTTAAATCTTCCATTTTCTGAGTGGGCTTATGCACAGAAATATTAAGTCACTAAAGATAGCTATTCCTCAATCAGTCCTGTTTTTTTCTGGACTTCTAATATGAAATTAAGGCTTTGGAAAAAATACATACTGATGCATTCTTCTTTACTTTACATTCCTTACTGTTCTGCTGCAACCTACCTATCTCTACTTCATTCCATCCACTAAGTAATAGCTGAAATGTGTTTTAAAGTTTTACAGGACCAGGGATTATGATTCATCATGAGGACAGAAAGGTGCCTAGCATATCACAAGTGCTGTAAAAATAGTAATAACTGCAATCTAGCATTCTGTGTTGAAATCCTACTTTATTTCAAGCTCCCAGTCAGTGCAAACCTGCACTTTGTATATTTGCTTCTAATGTATTTCAGTCTGTCTTTCTTTTAAATTTTCTGATTTGAGATGGAAGGTTACTAATTACATGGTGTTGCTGGTGTGGTTTTCCTGTAAATGCATGTGCGTGTCTCAAAAGATTTGCCTGCACTGACTACATGAATACAGATTAGTAAAGAACTAGAAAAAGGCAGGTAAGTTCACTGCCCCTGGCTTGGGCAAATATATCCCTTTGGTATGTCTATTAATGTAAATGCTATCTTTACAGAGCAACCTTGTGTTCTAGATATATGGCAAAAGACAGAACTACTCAAGGTCAGATTTGAGCCCTGGTCTGTGCTGGGGCCCAAAGGTCAATCAGGAGTCAGTCAAAGTTCCCCCTTCAATGTCACCAATGCTCTGACCTATTTCGCTTTGTTCTGAGCTATCATAGTCGCTTCAAGGATTAGCCAACAAGGGAAGACTTCTAATTTCACACAGTCAGCACCCCAAGGAGGAGAGGTCATGATCCAGCCACTTTCTTCCTCTCTCCTCCCAGCTTTACCATGTAGGGAAAGAGCATCCTCAGCTGGTCTCAGAGCATCATCTCTATTATGAAGATTTTCCTTCTGACAGAAATGAAATTCAAGAGACCTTTGCCTTAGCTCTCTACTTAAACATTATCTTCTGGCGTATTGCATCACCTTGCAATTAAATTATCATGATCATGAGTAAGATACAAGATGGAGTTAAAAAAGGTAATTCAAAAAGCCCTAAATATAGACAGCAACTGTTGTTTTCTGATGAAGAGAAAAAAGAAAAGGAAAAGGAAAAGTGATATGTGAAGCCCAATGGTTTCCTGCAGGTCTTTAAGGAATGCTGTTAAAAATAAAATATTTATTTTTTCCTAGAGGAAAAACAACACAGATTTTCCTCTGTGCTTCATGAGACCAGAACAGCAGGTTCTGTGAGTGAAAGTGATTCACACAAGTCTTTCTCTCTTTTTAATAATGATTAAAGCTTTCAAAATGCCGCAATCCACTGCATTTGACAACTGCATCAGCTACACTGAAGCACAATGAAATGTATGCTATGGATTTTGACCCTGCAAACGTATGAATTCTTATACTAACTATTCTGAGCCAGAATACAGTTATCAGATAAAATGCTAGACTATTTGTTTTTATAAGATTTCTTTCACATAAAGCATCTTAGAACTACATATAGTGCAAATCATTGTTACACTATGTAACTGGGAGATGCTCTGCCAATGACCGGATTTTGGAAATTATTTGTGAAAAGGTAATTTGAAAACAGAGAAGGAAAATAAATCCTTGTACTGTATTGCACAAATACACTTAGTTCGTCAGATGCCTCATAACAGAAGAAACCCCCCACTATTTCCAATTACATGTAATAAGATAGTCTGCACTTACAGAAAAACCTCTGCTTTTCTGCAATGAAGGAAAGGTCTAGGGATCTAAAGAGGGATAATCTGCACCAGGAGAGGAAGGGGAGAAGGAATTCAGCTCTAACACATACCAAATCCAGAATTAAAAAACGGGACTCTTTATGCTGCTAGAGGAAGTGCCTTTCATTCTACATATCATTATTTTCCTCTAAAGAATATAAAACGCATTGCTCCCAAGACAAAGTTTTTTTTATAAACTCTGTAACAATCTATAGGCTCTGCACGTGTAATTGTTTTAGTTTGGCATTTTTCTGGCATTTTGCAGAACTAACGCAGCAGTATCCTTAGCTGACTGGAATGAAAAAAATGTTTCTTTGTGAAGGCTGAGGTTCTGGTCCTTGAACTCAGGTGATGGTGGGCCGTCACTGCAATTGCTATTAAGTTGCTGTTAATGGCTTGCCTGTGATCTCTCTGCCTACGTGGACAAAGGGGATGATGAGCAAGAAGAAAAAAAAGGAGAAAATGTTCGAAAGTGACCCTACAAAGACATTCAGGAGCTTAACTTTTCTGGTTCAAAGTAATATAGAAATCTAAAGCCCATTGAATTTTGATAGATTAAGCTTCAACTCACCGGAACACTTTTGGAAATTTTATTCAACACCCAGACTATGTTTGAGCATCTTCACCAGCATCAGGCTATTTCTAGATTCTCCATAAAGCTGCTGATGAAAGGCAGCGCAAACAGCATGAGACTCCAGTACCGGGCTTGCTCTTCTTTTCAGCTTTTGGAAGCGCTTGGAGATAGGGGTAATAATGCTGTACATAGTGCCATCTGTGACTGTAGTAAAAGTCTAATCTGACTTGAATTCAGGATCTGTTTTTAAGCCAAACTTGTTCTTCTCATTTTTTTAAAAAATAAAAGAATATTTAATTTATAAATATTTTAATCAGTATATCTGACATGTTTCAAATTACTTTTTCAAATTAATAGTAAAAAAGGAAGGAAGGGGGCCGAATATGTAGAGTTAAAATCCTTATTTTGCATCAGGACAATTATTTCAGAAGATAATTTTTTTCCTAATTTAATCCTTATAGTCCTTTCTTTTTCCTCTCAATTTTTTTAGTATGCTACCCCTAGCTGACTGTCATCACACGACAGAGTCATGATCACATTGATTTCAGCTGGTCAGAAGTTCTTATACAGAAAATGGTAAACTGTAATAACATTTAGAGGTGCCAGACCACTGTAAATGATATTTTTGATGTGACCTAGTGTGGGGTAGAAAGGCAAGTATCAGATCTGTTTTAATTTTTCATTAGTAATTTATATACAAAACAGTTATTTTATAAAGTAATATATTGTCACCTGTAAGGACTAGCTTTTTATTTGTTTACAGAAAGTATGCTGCATATTAAACAACTTCACAGTCCTTTTCACTCTTGATGTGGATGGTCAATTTCTCTACCTGCCTATGTTTTTTTCACATTCCCTTCTTACATCTTCTCAGTGCAGAACATTCTCTGCAGCATACTTTTTGCCTCATTCAGTTTTGTCAACATTACTTTCTGTTTTCTCTAAAATTTTGCATTCAGTTTTCACTACTGCAAAATGGTGAATCAGTCAAAACACCCTGAAAATCAGGCTACTGCTATGGTTGTGAGATAGGAATGACTATTTAGCCTTTAACCTTTCTACAGAGTGTGACAACAAATGTACCTATTAGTGTCATTTCTGATCTTGACGTTTGTGCAATGAGACCTGGATTGACAGCAGAACCCCTATAGCCTACCAGAATGAATTCATATAAATAGTTACTGAGTTTACTAAATTGCAAAATACCGCTGTAAATGCAGTAGTCTCTTTCAAAAAGTAAATTGTGTTGGGCAAAGAATCCAGATGACACATCAGGGTTCAGGCTGGTGTTTGGATTACTTTACCTACAAATAACAAATTTCACACTGAAATCTTAAAACAACATGTGCAGAGAAAAAAAGAAATGAAGAAAAGCTCTGTTCTCTTTCCAATATAAAGATTAAGCTTCATACTTTGAAATGCCTTATTGATTAATTAACAGTACTTTATGTGGGGAGGTTTGGTTGATTTATATCCTTTTAGTCATTTAAATATGCTGTCTGTGGTGAACTTGCACATTCACACCGTGCATTTATGACTCTTGAATTCACACTGACGATGATCTAGAGAATTCAGCAGTTGTACATCACAACACAGAGTAACTGAGCCTCTAAAAAACTGAAGAGCTCCCTGAGAGGCAGAGAGACAGAACCTGAAAGGCTAAGGTTCAAATCCCTCTTCTGCATAACCACCAGTTTTATGAAGTAAGGGTTTTTTTGCCTCTCCCTAATGACTGTTTAATCTCCCATGTGAAGTAGACAGCTACAAAGCTGAGAAGTAGACTATATAAACAATGTATGTATTGCAAATCTCTTATTTGGGCAGCAGGCAGTGAGATTTTGGTGTTGCTGTGTTCAGATTCAGGCACAGCAGGGATCTTTACACTTATTCTTCAAGGAAGCCATCTATCCTTTTGGTTTCGATCTCTTCCCTCATGCCATTTCAGCAAAATCTTTGTCAAAATCAGTTCTATTCAGGGAAGAGAGGAAAAAGATTCATAAAAAAATTCTCATCGTGGAGCCACAACAATATCTTTACATAGGAATGCCTGGTGGAGTGAGCAAAATAACTTCTCTCACAAAGCGTATTTCATTAGATGCCATCGCCAGACTGCATTCCCAAGATCTCTGTTTGGCATTTTTCAAGTCTGGTACTCCAGTGCTGCAGGTGTTGGGTATTTTTGGTCTTGCTATTCCCAGTTTTACTTCGGCAAAGAGGACAAAAGAGGAAAATTCTCTACTAAAGCTTGGTTTCATTTATATCTTGACCTCAGGTTTTAAGTTCCTATGCCTATGATTTCCTTATTTTTTCTTGCCAGTTGGGGATCAGGGAACACTATTTTACTTTTGGTAATATTTATTTGTAAAAAATACCAGAGAGAAGAGCATACAGCCAAAAAAGCAAGGTATGGGGAAGGACAAAAAATTGATAATGTGCCATCTAAAATGATCAAGTTGTCAAGGATGACACTGATATAAATTCCCTTGTTATTGCAGATCAACCAGTATAATACCAGGGGACTGAATATGAGCCAGATTTGATTTGTCAACTTGTTGCTATTATTTTGACAACATTTCAGCAAAATTGTCACATCTGTCGAAATTCTGTTAGAAAATTAGATGTAGCAAAGAACACCAAACAGCCTTATTTTCTCCTACTGAGTGTGCTGGGATTTTCCTTCAGTGAGTCATCAGCCGGCAGCAACAATGAAGTGTCACAACAATCACAAAGATACCATCTGTTTAAGGGAGATGATCCAAAAGCAAACATGTATCTTTCTAAACATAAAATTCATCAGCACAAAAAACTACACACACACACAGACACACACACACACGTGTGTGGGTTCGCATACATATATAATTCCTGTAATTCCTGACTTGTTATCAAAACACCCAGATAGTAGCAATTACAAAATTTCCTGTATGGATTTCTGTCATCAGCTAAAGCCACAGATGATATTACTTGAACTTCGTATCATGGGACCTCATGACATTTGGAAGTATGGAATATGTTTTTCATCACATCATGCCTCTCACACCTGGTGCTTGCAGAAATTAGGCTTTAATGATTAGAGTGCTTCTATTTCTTTCGAAGTATTTTTAACACATACAGGCACAATGCATAGCTCTGCATTGCCAAGAACACCTCCAGCAAACTAACAGACTATAGGATGACTGCTGCAATAGGATTCATCTAGAGGAGCTTTTTTTCCCCCCTTTTTTAACACTATGCATGTGGAAGTCCTTGTTCCACTTGAAAGAAAACTGTTTAAAAATCTAGTTTTCCTTGCCAATCCTGGCAACAATAGTAAATGTCCACAAATGTAAAATTTTGATCTGTATAGTTCTTGTGTGATAGAAGAACATCTCTGATGTATTTTCTAAAGTAAACATGACAATGAATAAATTGGGGGAAAAAAGTCAACAATATTTTCCAAACATGCAAAATAAAGCTCAAGGAAACATTTGCATTGCAATTTATGGAAGTATTGACAAGGGAAAGATTATTATTAAAGAGGATAAAAGTGAGAACTGATTGCCAATACAGCTCCGTCACTCTTGTTTAAAACTTAAGTGATACAATAAATGAACAGCAATACAATTTAGTGTTCAGACAGAGGCTTAAACTTATTTTTCTTTTATTTATATCATCCAGACCTTTTAAAACAAAGCATAATGAAAAATAATGGTCATTAGGTGACATAAATGTTGCTTTGTTTCTTACATGTATTCAGCCTACTACCCATTATAGTTTACCACAGTAGACCTCATGAAGTAATTCCAGAGGCATGCAGGCAGCTACCTTCTGTGCTTGACTAATGTTTAGCTCTTTTGCCTTCCTTTAGGAGGTAAAATATAGTGTAAATGACTTAGGTAACACACTCGTAGAGCCAAAGGGAGTTCATCCAACAGCAAAAATCCCAAGAGGAGTGGTTTAATGATGATACAACAATCATCATGATTTTATTTAGTCCCTGTGCTTATATTTAAACAAAAGGCTTATATTTAAACAAAATATGAGCAAGACCAGGGATAACAAAGTTTTGCTTAAACATTTACTCTGTTTCTCTGATTATGTTCTCATACAGCAGGAAATAAATGCTACCGTTTTCTGCTTAAATTGCCTAAAACATCTGTCTGCTTTTCTATCTGTCTGTCTTCTAGAATTCAAGTGATTTGTGGCACAGGAGTGGAAAAATTATACTTGCCTTCAGCTGAATGTAAAGTGAAATATAAACATACATGCCCACATGAGATTATAGCAGAAAGTTCAACTTTATTGGAAAAAATCATCAAAACTCAACTTGTTGCAGAGGAACCTTCCTACTGTATGTCATTCTCCACCCTTAATATTGTAACTTGGTCAACTTCTTCAACTTCTCTTTAAGCCACTTCAGATGAACCATCTTAATTTTTTCCTGGGTGTACACACTACCTGATATGACAACATTATGCTATGCTATAAATTACTAATATAATGTAATATAATATAATGCCACAAACTAGTCATTTTGTATCTAGTATAATGATTTTCACTAATACAGAGATTGATTAGCAATGACTGATATTAATGCAATCTAAATTTTGAGAATATACCTGATGATTTTGTGATGATCAATTTCATTTTTTATGTCCCCTTGTTAATAAATAAAAAAGATAAAACAATCACTTTGAATCTGACTCTGTGAATACATGCAGTAGGAACAAATGGCAAATTTTAAGCCTGTTCCTAAATGGTATCAAAGTCTCACTTGCTCTTGCTGAGTTCTCTGCAAAGGTTCCTACGAACAATACTGATGATCATGATGATGTTAGTGTCATAAAAGAAAAAGATCTTCACTGATGAGAAATTTAGTTGCAATAGTTAACTTATAATCAGTCAGGTATAGTGCATCGTAGGTCAGGTTTCTATCTCTTGCTCTCTACCACACATGTGCATACAAACATACAGTCAGCCAGTGTTCTGTTCTGAAAATTCAGCCTTTAAGACTGCAGGTATAAAAAAGAAATAGCCATAGGTACGATGAAATATACAACAATTCCTTCATATATATAACAATGACTTAAGCAATAGGCAACAACTTTAACAACTCACTAGGCATAAATAGACGGACGTCAAAGCCAAAATCCCATGAATGGGTAGTCTTTAAGTAAGCACACTGGAAATGAAGTGCATTTAGAAAAAACATATTTTAAAATGGAACTCAAATCATGTTTTCAAATGTATTTCATCATTCGAGCTAGATGGGGCATAGCTGACAACAAAACTTAGTTTTCTGCATTCAGTCAGCAGAACTATTGCATTATGTGTATCTCTTCATTGGGAGTGAAGATGAGTGTGGAATGAAAACAAAGTGACAGATCAAAATGAAAGAGAAGTGATATCACATAGATAAACTTGTCTTGGACGTGTCAGTACTTGCTATTTTACTTCTCTGATATGAAGGATGGATGAAGTAAAACCAATTTTGGTTGTCAAGGGCTGCCACAAAATGGAGAGAAACAACATGAACAACAAAAAGATGTCAAGAATAGGTCTATCAATAACACTAACTTATTTTACACATACACAGTAAAAACCCATCCAGCTTCCAACTTCACATAAATAAAATACCATTCCGTTTCTGGTGGTTACCATAGTTGCAGAAGACATCTACTGCTTCACACACCTTCTCAAACTACAGAAGTAACTTATCTGAATATCTTAACATTCAGATACTACATTTGTACAGTCTTGAAATTTTATATAACTTGTACTAAAACACTTCTTCAACTAGAACTTGATTGACAAATTTTTTGAAGATCCTGCACAAAGCTCCCGTTGAAGGCAATAGAAACTTTGGCTGCTCAGCATCTTTGAAAGTCAGTTCATATATTTTTATCTCTTCAGTATCCATTTAAACACAAGCCCTGTAAAAAGTAAGAAGACTGTCCAGACAAGAGTGTAAATAATCTGAACAAAGCTGTACAGAGTTTGGGAATTTATAGAAAATACATTTAAATTTAACACACAATAAGAAATATAGCTACAAATACTGAACACATCCCTGAACTGAGCTATAAGAATGAGTGAAGTTATGATAGAAGAAAAATTAAAGAGCCTGTAACAGAAAAAATGGGAATGTAGGGAAACAAAGAAAACCCTTACTATGTGGAAAATCTGCTGAAACACTAAGTTTTCTGTAGAAATTCTAGTGTCATAAAATACTGCCCTTTTATCTTCACAGTAGATCTTATTTTGGAAGAAGATATAAACAGGTTGTTGTCGTACAAGCTAAGATTCTTTTAATTCTGGTTTCATCAATAATTAACTAATACTGAATTGATTCTTGTATTAAATCTACGTGGAATAGGTCCTTATTGTCAGTAAAAGACCCTACAAGTTACAGCACAGAGCACAATCAAAACCTGAAATAATGAGGAATGTGGAATTAAGCATGTGATTTAAATTGAATCGCAATAAAATAAATTGAAATGCTAGAGATAGCCACATGCAATCTGACCTTCAACCTCCCTATACTGCATGATCTGACTGAGTTCCCCAGCAAAATTGGTATCAACAGCTCCGTTCAGTGCCTGCCAAAGTGATTCTGCTAAAGATTGAATGCTTGCCCGCAATGGTTTGATCCAGTAGAGTTGATAGGAGTGATAGATGGCCTGGCATTTTCCTTCTATGACATGCTGCAGAAAACTAAGCAACTCTTTCAAGGGCTTTGCTTTCTCTGGTTTGATAAGATGTTTCTTCAGAAAATAAAAATAAGTTTATTAAATCAACTGCTCTCAGAAGAGATACAGTGAATGACTGTATATCAAAAGCAAATGCATGTGTAATAAAGGAGCTCAACCATGATTTCTAAAAAAACCATCATTCTTATACTACATATATCTAAAGAGATAAGCCTTCATGTTGTCCTTGAGGATCAGGGAGTGGCTCTGGTTTAAAATTTAGCTACTACAAGAGTGGTAAGTTACGTACTTAAAAAGAAGCATATGCTGCTGTTTACTCTTTCTGACTAAGTTACAATGAGTGTATCCATCCCATACTACCTAGAGAACATAAATGAAGATGGTTCTCTTTCCATTTGAGTGAGTGAGCAGAGTATTTTCTGTTTCTTTTATACAAGGAGAATGACTACCACACTAGAGACCCAATAAAGTAGTGCTGTTGGAAAAATGTCCACTACTCCAATAAATACAATTTATTGAGGTGGTAGCTGCCTCATCTTTAAGTCATGCAAGGAAATTTAAAAGGCAACAAGTGCAGCCCTTTCAAATTTGAAGCCATAAGAACTAACCATGATAGAACATTTGGAAGGTGTTTAGAAGCCTACGGTAACATATAAAGCTATTAAGACCATTTTGTTCAACTTTTTTGCCCATTTTCTTGAAATAAGGTTGTCTAATAGCTGTCAACACTCCACCTAACTCACAGGATCAAATCTTTAACACGTGACCAGGCACAATAGTCTTGGGTTTTTTTCTGCTTTATCATAAGCTGTAATCTTATTTTCATTTTCTTCCACCTTCTTGTTTAGACAAATGGAACACATACAATGTCAGATGAAAACAAATGACATTCTTCAAGAAACACAATTTGGAATGGAATTAGTAAATAGGACAACACCTACTTCAATGTGATTCTCAATAATTCCTCTCTGTTCTTGCATGTCTCCCTTTTCCTGGATGCTACCCCTTTCACTCTGAATTTGCTCATTTTCAGCTAAAATATTCTCAAAGCTGAATGTTTTACGCACACTACATCAATGTTTCTTTTAGTCAACAAAGTTTCACAGAATAATCAAGAATAATTTAAAGCAATTTCTGTTGAAAAATTGGTTCAAGGAAATACAATGACTCTTCTACTTGAAAAGCAGCTTGGAGGAGATATTGAAATAGGTAATAGATAATTCAGAGTAGACAGCTTAAAGATAGAAATGAGGCTACTCCACAGGAGAACAAAGTGGAAGTGATTTGAATGTCACTTTGCAAAACCAACGTGCTGATTCTGGAGCAGAATTCAAAATGTTGATTTAAGCACCTGAGACCCTCTAAATGTGGAATGGGAGAGACAGAGATGTTCAAGTTTGTCATATCAGTGGGATGCTAGGATGTCTAAACCAACTGAGAGCAAACCTCAGAGAAGAATCTTCTCTGGACTAAGCACTAATTCAGATTAGCAATTTATTTGGCTCTATGATATAGGACTTAAAAGTGTTTGAAAACTTATCATGGCTTTTATTGTTGCTTTATTATATTTCATTAGCCTAATGATAAAAATCTAGCCTAGGAAGTAAGTCACCATGGCTCACAGCTCTCCCATCTCAGAGGCATCACATTATTTTTGAAAATATCTCAAAAAGGAGTACCACTTACAAAACATCTTTAGATACTGAAGTGCTTACCTTCTATTGAATTTCAGTGGGACTGAGACCTTACCAAGTTGTTTGGGAATGTTTGGAGTTCTTATTCAAAATCCAGAGGGAGGCAAAGTAAACAGCACAACTGCATTAGACTCAAGGAAAAAAAAAAGGCAAATGTTGCAAGGAAGGATATCAGAGATAAGTTTCTCTTGTATGTAGAGTAGGATTTGAAGGTGTAATAGAAAGGTCCTCTGTGATTCAAATATCTGAACAATTAAAACAAGTTGTGTCTTTCAGCAAAGGCACAGAGCGAACATGCAGTGCATGGGGCTCTTGTGGAAGGTAAATGAAAGATAGGGAATGTCCCAGGTGAAGGGAAGAGAAGGAGAGGGTGGATCCACAGTGAAACTAATTGTGAGGAAGAAAAAAGGACCAGCTTTTAAGACCTGCTCTGTTTTGGAATTGGTACTGCATTACTTAGATATTCCATGTAATGTGATTCCCTTTCATACCAGTTTTACAAGACCGTAACTCTACTGGCTTCCAAACATCTAAGCTCCTTGAATTTTAATTCCAGTTTAGGTATTGTGGCACAATACCTCTCCTTACATAGCTCCAACTCACTTATTTGAAAATGCTGTTTCCAACTTCATGTCTACAGCTGGTGCTTATTTCTTATTTATAATATATTCCCTTTGTAATGTCCCAGAGCTCTTTGAGCATGAGGGATTTATTTTGCTTTTTTGTTTTCTTTTAAAAATATTATCTTTTGTAATATATCTACTAAAAGAACATGCTGATCATATTGAATTTGCAGAACACTGAGTTATATTGTGAAGAATATAGCAACGAATAACAGAAGGGTAGGAAATAATCAAAATACCCTGGCAAGCTGAGCAACCTACTAATTTAAATGTATTTCTACTAAATATATAATCCTATGGTTTTATGTTTTCCTCATTTTTTCCTTAGTTTTCGTGTCCATTTATTGAGAATACAGCTATGAGAAACATCCTGAAGGACATCTTTTAGTAGCATAGTCTACAAATTTTGGAAACCTAGATGTTTTTCAATCGAAGTGAACTCAACTGAGCAATTTTGTCACTTCAAAATAAATAAATTAATTTCCACACACTTTATGTGGTTTCCTTGGAAGGAAATCAAGGTTCGTTCTCATGAACATGGAACTTTTTAGAACAGATGTATTAGTTTACAGCTGGTTGTGAATTTGGGAATTTTTCCAGTAAGCCAGCTTTTCCATTGGGAAATGCTGAATTATCAAAATTGACATCTCTTGCTTCAACTGATTATACTGGCTCTGGCTGGGATGGAGTTAACATTCTTCACTGTGAGCTGTATGGTGCTGTGTTTTGGATTTGAGACTAAAATGGTGTCGACAACACAACAGTTTCAGCTATTGCTGAACAGTGCCTGGACAGCACTGAGACTTTCTCATGCTGCCTCCCCAGCAAGTAGGCTGGGGGTGGGCAAGAGACTGGGAAGGGACACAGCCAGGACAGCTGACCTCAGAGATATTTGGAGACTGGCTGGGCATCAGTCTGCTTGTGGGTGTGGGGACTGATTGCCTTTTCAACCTTTGTGGGTTTTTTTCTCTTTCCTTCACTTATTAAATTGTCTTTATCTTGACCCAAAAGTTTTCTTGGTTTTGCTCTTTGAACTGTCTCCCCCACCCTGGTGGAGGACAAGGAGATGGGCGACTAGGTGGGTGGTTAGTTTCTGGCCAGGGTCAACCCACCACACTGTTTAACCAGTTGTAGTAAGAACATTTTGAAGTCAAAGATTAGGTTTTATATCAAAATAAGAGCAAGAAAAGGGAGCGAGGGATTCCTCCTTTTCCAATCAATTCTGACAATCTCTCTCTTGTTTTTTTTTCTAGTTAATATGTACAGTTAAAACACTCAGTAGTGCAGAGAAAGCATAAGATAGATTAATTCTAACTCTCAGCAGCTACAATCTTGTCCTGGGCTACTAGTGGAAGCAAAGGCTCAAGTGCCTTTTCAAGGGAAGGATTTGTTACTTATCCAAGGTGGAACAGTTCCAACAGGAGAGGTTGCAAAATCCTTTCCTTTCCTCTCAGAGTAGTAAGTAAACATTTGGTTATGAATTTTGTTTGGGATGAAGACGACTTAGGCTAAATTACATATAACAGGAATCAAACAGAATCCTTCTCATTCATGTGAGTTCACTGATCACTAACCTAATGAGAAGAAAAGACTGGAGAAACAGGTTTTTTAAACCTTGAAACTTTGACTTGACAAAAAGCTATTTGCTCTATGGCCATACTCTGGTATCTTTCAGCAAAATATCTCCCATTTCCTTCGTAGGGATATTGAAGTTTCATGGGATTCTTTAGAATGAAAGGTATTATAAACCAAAATAATTACATAATTATATGAACAAAAAATAGTCTTCCTCAGTTCTTATTCAGTTGAACTTTAAAAAGTGCAAAAGACAGAAATGTGGATGTCCTTGGACCTGGATGGTCCTTGCATTGAAAATTTAATTTTCTTTGAAAGTTTCTCTTTTCCTTCAATCTCCCACTGTTCAAAGTTACCTTAAGACATGTGCAGGTGAAATGCAATGGAACAAGTACTATTTCTAATGGTGTCTTCACAAGTTATGAAATGCTGCATAGCCCTCAGCAGTCTTCAGCAAATCTATTTTACTGTGTTCCTTGTAAGATTTACCGTGTTTCATTTTGTCTAAGTAGGTAGCTGAAAAGCTGAAACACACATACACATAAGAGCTCAAAACTTTTTCTCCTCTTGGAATCAAAATTTTGGATGCTGATAATTCAGGCACTTATGGGGAGTTTTCTCAACATACCCGAGTAAACAATTCAGATTAAAAATAAACCAAAAAAAGCAAGAAAATTTTTATTGGGTCTCACTGAATCAAAACTTTCAATTGGGAGTTAAAATTCCACTAAGGAGACAAATTTAAGCAGATGGGTACAAAATAGTTTTTCTTTGTCACTAAAGGTAGGTAAGGCTTCTTAGGAAGGATGAATATTTGTGATTACAAAACCAGTTTAAAGGCAATTTGTATAAATGAGATGCAAAATGAATTTACGTCTTTGGAGACTGATATATACACTATCCCCACCGTACATTTAGACTATATTCATGCTTTGGTGATACAAATGTCCAATCCTGTATAACACTCTCTTTTACAGTAGAGATGATCTGAGCTGATATTTAATGAAAATGCAACCTTGGGCAGCAGTTTCGAGGTGATCTAAATAATATTTTGATCTACATAAACAGACAGCTGACAATCAGCCTTTGGATAGAGATTAAATAGTTAGGGTTTTCTGGGTTTAATGGTTGTGTAAAGCATGCTTAGAGTACTTAGGTTCTCCCTTGGTTTTTCATGCCATCTTATCCTTTGTTGCAAGAAAAATATTCAGATTCAAAATTTTAGCTGATTATCTGAATTCCAGATTGTTCTACTTTGTTTTTTCTCTTCTCAGACATTTTGTCTTGTCAGAAAAGAAATACCACAAATCATATGCAATATTAGTATTGAAATTATTATCAATAAATTGAAATATTTTATCTTGATAAAACCTAGTGCTGTAATTTCTTCATTAAAACATACTATTTACATACAAATATCAACTATTTTGAAATAAAACTACAGACATGCCTCAAGAAATAACTTTGATATACTTTAAGTTTAGATTTTATCATGTAAGAAAATTTATGAGTTTCCTTATTATTGTTTTTCTCATCACCTTTGATGACCCATGATCACCCTTGTGTAGCTAGTTAGAGAGGAAAGATAAACACTGCTCTTATAAGTTAAAATCAAAATACTGTAAGGTGACTAGCTGTATTTCTGATTGTACTTCACGTTATCCCATCCCTTTAGTATAAACAATATTGTACTGCAGAGTTTCTAAATGGAGCCTTTGGCTGGAAGAGGATGTCCAAGGGTGTGGTGTGAAGGCAACCGAGTGAAGCAACAGCTTTTGGGGCTCCTGATGTGTGAATAGCGTGTGTACCATGGCACCAACTTCAAGATGCAAGGCATATTTTATTCATACAGCTGGACAGAAATGTCCTTTCCCTCTTCCTTCTGGGCCTGAGAAAATCGGTAAGCTGCAGCTCCTGGGCTGACTGGGCAGAAATCTGCTGGGCCTTCACGCAGCTTCTGCAAGGGAGAAAAGGAAGGGAAAAGGCTTCTTTTTCCACATCACTCCATTTGTGGATAAGGGAAAAGCAGAGCTAGGTCACATTTGGTGTTCTCTTTCGTCATGCAGTACAGAAGAGATGCTTGCCTGCATCCTTTTTAAAGAGCTCTGTTGAATACAGCTGTGAGCTCATGGATGTATATGATGAAGCGCCATCAGGAGGCTTTTGCCACCCTCAGTGCTGATCTGTATGTAGTAAAACTGCATGTACAGATAATGCCCTGGAATTGCTATTCCAGACAGCAATGTTAATACAAATCTGGAATGTTTCTGAAGGCTAATAAAAACATAAAATGAAATAATGCAGCAGACTTCTGGCGACATCTCTGTCCTGTGCAATTTACCACAGGAAATAAATCACTGAGACGGGAAACATATGCAATGGCAAAACATGGGACTTGTCACATCAGTTCAGCATCAATCTGTATCTGTCTAGTTAATTCAGACTTATATTCACCTTTCCTCACTGCAAACTCTCTTTCTGACCAAGAATTTTTATTGACTTTTCAGAACCCATAAATAGCTTTATATTTTGAATAACAAAATTGGTAGACATCTTTTTTATCTAGTAACATGAGAATATCTTATGTTTTCCTAAACATGCAAAATATTTGAATGCTTCAGGCTATAAACTTACCTATAAAATTATACGCATGGCTTTTTAAGTGTACTGTGTTGTCTGGAGCATGGAGATACTACCAAGTCAGCGCTGGTGAATCATTCAAGTGAAAATTTGTTTCAGATTTCTATTGAGTGTGAACACTCTAAGGCAGTACTTTCTCCCTGATGGCTTTGTCATGATTTCCCCGCTGAATTTTGTTTTTAATACATTGGGATAAGTAAATAAGCCATTTCATTTTTATTTTCCCTTCCGTGAAATGCTTCCCAAGTAACTTGATTAATGTTCAAAACCAATATTTGAGCAGCCACATAATGTAATTAAAATTTCATAAAATAGCTATAATCATCCTAGCTTGGTAATAAGCAACCTTATTTATCAAACAAATGATTTCTTTGGATTTTCAACAAGCACTTTATTTAGCTAACTAAATAATCTTTTTTCTGCAGGAGGCTTGTGTTTTAAAACAGGCAACTGAAGTCACAGCCAGAATGCCTTGCCATACAGAGCCAATATTTAATCACAGGAGGTTTCAGCTATGTGTGCATTGAAGTTAGCCTGATTTATCCAGGAAAGTGTGCTTGACTGAGTTCCTCTTTAAACCTGTCTGCCCAAACTGCTTTTTTTATCTTCAAGTGATACTAAGTGCACAATGAGTCAGTTTAAAGGTAGAATGTTAGGTGAATAGGGTTTTTTTTTTTGAGTAATGTGCAGCACTGTGTTGGTATCTTTAATGCCATATGGGTCTTTGCTGTCAATAACAATAACTGTGAAATCTGCTAGTTGCTGGAGAAACTTAAAGCTGAAGAGAAAGACATTTTTTTTTTATACTTTACATAATCGCCATCTCCATACTGTCCTTACAGTCCAAGTCTATTTGAGACTGAATGACTTAAAGTGCAGTCCTACTTTAAAAGTGCTTTTGCAAAAAATGGTAGCATTAAGTTCCACATTTGTTATATCCAAATGATTTCCAGATCAAATTTTCTTTAACTTGCTGACTGAAAGGTCATTTTTATCTATGTGTCTGTTCTACAAACCTTCCTGGAGTCTGGAAACTAAACTATGCTGTTTCTTCCATGCACCGTATCGTCTGAAAACCTTTCCGCTGGGCAAATGCTTCCTTCGGGTACAACTGGGAAAGACAAAGCATTGCTTTCAAATCCTGCCCTCATTTACCTCCCCCTGTGTAGCCTAGGGCTCACAGTGGGGCTGGAAAGGTGCATCTTAGTACTCATTTGAAGCCATGTCAGAGAGGGCTCTGCATATTTCACTGTTCATAGTTACGCTGATAATATAAACAGCAGAAAACTATTCCACCTTCTATTGCTGAACACAGTCAGTTCTGTAGGGATGATGGGATTGGAAAGGAAGGAGGAAAGAAAAATAGTTCTATTCCAGAAGTATAAGCAGAAAAAGCTGTTTGCTGAATGAAATCGTCACTGTATACTATCAGTTTTTAGAGAAGAAGCAGAGTTAAATGTTATTCCAAGGTTCAGTACTACCACCAGGAAGCTTTTCCTCTGTGAAAATACCAGTCGCAGCAGCTGATGATTTGTGACATTGTGTTGCAATCCAGGAGGAACTTGGAATATGACCAAAGGGCGTTAATAATATTCTGCATGACTAATTATTGAACCTTCCTCTGGGTTCAAACATCCCAGTGTTTGCACAGATGATGCTTTTGTTCATCCATCATTTAAAATGTCTTGTAGCTGGAAAGCTAACAACATTCATAAAAGTGCATTCATAAAACCCTCTGGTGGGGGGGTAGGCGGGGTGACAGTTTGCATTTTTCTGGTCTTTTAACTTCTGACCATGATTACAAATACCATGTAGCCACGGCCACTGGGAAAGTGATTTGTTGTATTTTTTAGATAGAAAAACTGAAATATATTACATTAAGGCAACAGTCAGCAGACAAACCTGTTTCTGCTAAACAAGCCTTTCAGTTTTGTGCTCCTGACAAGCTGGAACTTGTTGGATCACACTGCTGCCTTCACCAGGTCTTTACAAATGGAAACTGGAAAGGTAGGAAATGGAGGAAGGAGTGAAGCATATCCAAAATTTACCTTGATATGGAGCCAGGATGTAGACCAGGTGTGCAGACTTGGAAGCTGCTGGGTTCTGTACTCTAGATTTATTTTCATTAATTATTGTAGTATCAAGGAAAAGTTTAGGTTTGGAGGGACCTCTGGAAGTCATCTGAAATAATGCCCTGCTCTAAGCGGATAAGTGAGGCTGATCATGGTTCTGTCTGTCACAAGGTGCAAGTTCTACAGCAGCTTGACTCCATGACCAAACCCCATTGATCTTAGTGGTCCCTTCTCACTCTGACCTCTGTGAATTACCTACATCTTTTTCCAGTATTAAACAAGAATTCCCAGTATTTTCCAGGTCTTATGCAAAGCTCCTGGAAAAAGGAGATTAGATTTAAGGATTGGCCTTAAATCTCATAAAAGCATTCATGACTCCAACAGTTATAATAGTCACACATGAAGTATGTCATTACTACAAAACCTTGATAGCAAAAAAAGTGTCAAAATTTCAGTATTTATTTTCACAGACTGTGCTTTGAAGAGAATCTTGGACATCAAGCTCAAAGCTCCAAAAAGCATATTCCTCTTCAGAAAAAGAGGAGGCACTAAATGTCCTACCTTCTTTCACAGAGCCTCTCTTCTACACTCAATTTCCTTTCCTTTGTAAGGAGCATTCTGACTAGAATTCCTCTGCAGAAAATCAATAGTTATTTAATAAGAATGAAGCTGACTTTGAATTTGAAATGGAAATTGAACCTGTCAACCATTCTGACTTGCAAACATTTGATTCCTCAAATATGAATCTGTTAAATGGACCCCAGAAAGCCTGTTTCTCCCCGCATTTTAAAGAATGGATGTGCACAAAAACATAGAGGGAAATTACTGGAGAACTCACACACTTGCAAAGTAGATGAAAATTATCTATGAGCAAGCTCTGGGAAAGCCTAATGCCTTGTTCAATAATAGCTAATTATTGAGAGACAGCCCTGATGATGATCTTTTCTGTTTCATATTTGAATGACAAAAATTTGTATGCGGTGTGCATAGCATGTGTTAAGTGCATGTATCCATGCATGCATAAGTGCACAGGTGTCTGCACCTGTCAGACAGGGAGTCTTTATGACTTCTGTATTGAAATTCTATTTCTGAAAAGAGAAAAGAAGAGCCTGCTAAAAATAAAATACCACTCAATGAAAGACAGATAGTAGACACACAAGTTGTTGATATCTGTGTAGCTATCTCAAAATGTTTGCTAATTTTGAAAATGCAGGTGCTGGCTGCAAGGGCTGAATGCATGATTTCCACTGGCTGCAGAAAAATGGATTTTAGGATTTAACTCTATCATCTGAAGATTAAACACACTTAGTGGTGCACAGTCCTTGCTCCTGCATACAACCTCACTAGTGAAAGGTTACTTAGAAGTGAAGGGGAAAAGCCCCCAGCCCTTGTTTATGAAATTTTTAGTAACAGGATATTGTGAAGCAGAAATTACAGGGGAATGGAGTTCTTCGTTGAAAGAACAGAAACAACATAGCCCCTCTCTGTATTGACTATATGATTACAAAACGTTGCATTAAGTTTTTTCCTTCATAACTTTTTTTCCTTGGGAATGCAAGTATGTTTTTATCACTTGACATATGATGAATTAGTCTTCAGCATAGTATGATAGAGGTTCTTCATATGACAGAAGCGTAAATGGAGCAAGGTGATAAGCCTAAAGAGAAGTATCTATTAGGAGCAAACATTTTTAGCCCGTAGAGCTCCAGGAAAGCTGGTTTTCCCACTGGAGAGGGCCAGGGGAATCACTGATGAGGCTAAGGTTATGCTTGCATGAACATTAATACCAAGTCTGAGCATTGCTAAATCACTAGGGCAGTACAAAATAGGTCTGGACGAGGCATGATCCACCCACCCACCCACCCACCCACGTTTTTGCCTAATTAGTCTGAAATATCCCCAATTGCCCCCTGTGCATCAGAGACTACCAAAGTCAGCTCCAACTGATCGGTGTTGGAAAAATCCCTTGCGTCCTGATGTTCACCGAATCCAACAGCCTCTAAAAGTTGGCAAATCACACTGCTTGTTAGCAGTTGCCTTAATGTGGGAACACATGCAGAAAGGTAAACTCTGGGGAACTCTCTGCCCAAAGAGGCAAAGCATAGTCATGCTGCAGGCCATTGGAAATCACCATAAACCTCTTCCTGATGACAGTGTTAGCTGATCTGGCAGAGTACAGGATGCCCTGCCCTTGTTTTATACAACTCTTTCCTGATCAGACATCTATGAGCAGCTCCTGATCCAGAGCCAGTTATGGCAAATTGACTACAGTTATGTCACCCTGATTTTAGCATTTGGCCGGTATGATGTTGCCCTCACGGAACTATGGTCTAGGTCTCTCTTAGTTTAAAAGTAATAAAGAACATGGGTAGTTTTCTCTACTTGGAACCTGAGTATTTTACCTATTTTGCTGTTAATAACAGCAGTTATTGAGGAAGGATATTGCCAAATAGACCACTAAAATCATAGAATCATAGAATCATTTACGTTGGAAAAGACCTTTAAGATCATCGAGCCCAACTGTAAACCTAACACTGCCAAGTCTGCCACTAAACCGTGTCCCTAAGCACCATGTCTACATGTCTTTCGAATACCTCCAGGGATGGTGACTCAAACACCTGCCTGGGCAGCCTGTTCCAATGCCTGACAACCCTTTCAGTGAAGAATCACAGAATCACAGAATCACTAAGGTTGGAAAAGACCTGTAAGATCATCAAGTCCAACCATCAACCAAAAAAACCACACCACCATGCCCATTAAGCCATGTCCCACAATGCCTCGTCCACACGTTCCTTGAATACCTCCAGGGAGGGCGACTCCACCACCTCCCTGGGCAGCTTATTCCAGTGTGTCACCACTCTCTCAGTAAAGAAATTTTTCCTAATATCCAGTCTAAACCTCCCCTGGTGCAACTTGAGGCCATTTCCTCTTGTCCTGTCACTCGTCACTTGGGAGAAGAGGCCAACACCCACCTCTCTGCAACCCCCTTTCAGGTAGTTGTAGAGAGCGATGAGGTCTCCCCTCAGCCTCCTCTTCTCCAGACTGAACAACCCCAGCTCCCTCAGCCTCTCCTCATAAGACTTGTGCTCCAGACCCCTCACCAGCTTCGTTGCCTTTCTCTGGACACACTCCAGCACCTCAATGTCCTTCTTGTAGTGAGGGGCCCAAAACTGAACACAGGATTCGAGGTGCGGCCTCACCAGCGCCAAGTACAGGGGCACTTAAGATGATCTGCTCCATAATCTTCCCCAGCACCGAGGTCAGGCTGACAGGCCTGTAGTTCTCTGGATCCTCCTTCCGGCCCTTCTTGAAGATGGCCATCACATTAGCTAACCTCCAGTCCACTGGGACCTCCCCAGTTAGCTAGGATTGCTGATAAATGATTGAAAGTGGCTTGGTGAGCACTTCCACCCTTCCCTCAGTACCCTTGGCTGGATCCCATCTGGCCCCATAGGCTTGTGGGTGTCTAAGTGGTGTAGCAGGTCACTAACCATTTCCACTTGGATTGTGGGGGCTTCATTCTGCTCTCCATCCCTGTCTTCCAGCTCAAGGAGCTGGCTACCCAGAGAACACCTGGTCTTACTCTTAAAGACTGAGGCAAAGAAGGCATTAAGTGCCTCAGCCTTTTCCTCATCCTTTGTCACTATGTTTTCCCCCGCATCCAATAAAGGATGAAGAGTCTCCCTAGGCCTCCTTTTGTTGCTAATGTATTTATAGAAACATTTTCTACTGTCTTTTACAGCCGTAGCCAGACTAAGTTCTAGTTGTGCTTTGGCCCTTCTAGTTTTCTCCCTGCATAACCTCACAACATCCTTGTAGTCCTCCTGCGTTGCCTGCCCCTTCTTCCAGAGATCATAAACTCTCTTTTTTTCCCCAAGTTCCAGCCATAGCTCTCTGTTCAGCCAGGCTGGTCTTCTTCCCTGCTGGCTCATCTTCCGGCACATGGGGAAGGCCAGATCCGGCGCCTTTAAGATTTCCTTCTTGAAGAATGTCCAGTCCTCCTGGACTCCTTTGCCCTTCAGGACTGCCTCCCAAGGGACTCTGTCAACCAGGCTCCTAAACAGGCCAAAGTCAGCCCTCCGGAAGCGCAAGGTAGCAGTTCTGCTAAACCCCTTCCTTCCACACACTCCAGGAACCTCCTAGACTGTTTCCTCTCTGCTGTATTGTATTTCCAGCAGACCTCTGGTAAGTTGAAGTCCCCCATGAAAACAAGGGCTAGCAATTGTGAGACTTCTCCCAGCTGCTTATAGAATATTTCATCTGTGTCTTCATCCTGATCGTGTGGTCTATAACAGACTTCTATGATGATATCTGTCTTGTTGGACTTTCCCCTGATTCTTACACATAAAGACTTGTCCCTTTCACCACCATTGTCAAGCTCTAGACAGCCAAAACACTCCCTAACATACAGGGCTACCCCACCTCCTCTCCTTCATTGCCTGTCCCTTCTAAAGAGTTTATAGCCGTCCCTTGCAGCACTCCGGTTGTGCGAGTCATCCCCCCATGTTTCTGTGATTGCAACTATATCATAGTTTTCCAGGTGCACAATGGCTTCTAGCTCCTCCTGTTTGTTGCCCATGCTGCTAACTCTTCACTTCCCTTCATAATTTGCTTTGCAGCAAGGAATAGTATGCGCGTACTGGACTATGTAGCCTGCAGGTTGAGGTAGATGATTTCTCTTTTTTATTTGACACTTGTGAGACTACATCTGGACTGCTGTGTCCAGTTTGGGGTTCCCTACTCGAAGAAAGACATTGACATACTGGACTAAGCCCAGGGGCGGGCCGCCAAGACGTTCTGAAGCATACGATGTATGAGAAAAGGCTGAGTTGAGGGAACTGGGCTTGTTCAGCCTGGAGAAGAAAAAGCTGTCAAAAAACAACTGCTTATTGGGAATTGTAAAGAAGATGGACCAGACTTTTTCTGGAGATGGATAATGATAAGACAGGAAAAAATGGACACAAGTTGCAAGAAAGGAAATTCTAATTGGATGTGGAGCAGACTTTGGCCTTTTCAGGGGCTTGCTTGGAAGAATGTAGGGGGATGTAGGCTTGGAAAGAGGATGGATTCTGGAGAACTGGTTGATTTTCAAAGATCATCTTCCCTGAGCTCAAGAATGATCCATGCCCATGTGCAGGAAGCCAAGCAAAGTTGGCAGGGGGCCTGCATGGCTGAACAAGAAGCTCCTGACTATACTCAAATCCCCAAAGGAAGCATTCAAAAAGTGGAAGCAGGGACAGGTGATGTAGGAGGCATATGGAGGCATATGTCTCTGAGCAGGCAGGGATGAGGTTAGGAAAGACAAAGTCCATCTGGAGTTGAACATGACAAGAGATGTGAAAGGCAACAGAAAGAATCTCTACTGCAGCTAAAGGAAATCTGAGTGACCACTGCTGAGTAAGAATGGAACCTGGAGACAGAAGCCCTGGAAAAGGCTGAGGTAGTCAACGCCTTCTTTGCCTTGTTTTTTACTGGTAAGAGCAACCTTTGGGAATCCCAGGCCTTTGAGATCAGTGGGAAAGTCTGGAGCATGGTGGAACTTAACCTTGGTAGAAGAGGATCACGTTAGAGTACATGTAAATAAACTTGATATACACAAGTCGATGGGACCTGATGTGTTGCGCCCATGGGTGCTGAAGGAGCTGGCTGATGTTTTTGTGAGTCTATCCTTGATTATCTTTGAAAGGCTAGATTAGAGGTACAGACTAGATAGGTCGACAATGAGGTGGATTAAAACTGGCTGAACTGCTGGGCTCAAAGGGTTGCAACTGGTGGCACAAAGTTGAGGTGGAGGTAAGTTGATAGTGGTGTACCCCACAAGTTGATACTGGGGCCAGTACAGTTAACATTTTCATTAATGTCCTGAATGATGGAATAGAGTGCACCCTCTGCAAGTTTGCAGGTGATGCAGAACTGGAAGGAGTAATTGATACATCAGTTGTTTGTGTTACCGTTCAGAGGGACCTCAACAGGCTGGAGAAATGGGCTGACAGGAACTTCATGAAGTTCAAGAGAAGGGAATGTAATGTAATGTAATGCAATGCAATGGAATAGACTAGATCAGTTCAGTTGGAAGGGACGATCATCTAGTCCAACTGCCTGGCCACCTCAGGGCTGACCAAAAATTAAAGTGTGTTATTAAAGGCATTGCCCAAATGCCGCTTAAACACTGACAGGCTTGGGCCATCGACCACCTCTCTAGGAAGCCTGTTGCAGTGTTTGACCACCCTCTCAGTAAATGTAAAGTCCTGCCTGTGAGAATGAATAACGTCATGCACCAGGACACACTAGGGTCTGACAGGTGGAAAACAGCTTTGCAAAGAAGGCCCTGGGGCTCCTGTTGGACACCAAGTTGGGCACGAGATACTAATGTGCCCCTGTGGCAAAGGTGGCCAACAGACGTCTGGGCTTCATTAGGAAGATCGTTGCCAGTAGGACGAGGGAGGTGACCCTTTCTCACTACTCCTACCCTTCCCCTCTACCCCTAATTTGATGAAAAGGAAAAAAATTAGTCAAGAGGGAAGTAAATTTTGACAACTACACTTTCCCTCTCAATTTTGAGTGCAAAATAGGTTTATTCCGTGCCTTCCTCTTAACTGCTTTTTTTATATCTGACTGAAATATCAGGCATTTCCATTATTTCTATCACATTTGCTAAACAAGCATAATGCAAACTATAATATTCAGTGAATTTTCTCCTTCACCTTCCTCACATATGTATAAATGTTTACCAGTTCCTCAAACACCACTCCCAGACTGTCCATTTTGGTTCTCATAAAACTACTTTCTTCTGTGCTAAACATACAGGTGAGAGTACCTAAGAAGTAAGCAAATAAAAAATCTGGCAGATGACCATATGGTTGTCTTTTGCAAATGACAAAATCATGAACATTGCTACGTCACTAGTGATACAATCGTCGGTCTTTTGATAATTCAAATACAGAAATCTATGTGTTCACTTGTGCCCAAGTAATAAATACATACCCTGGTCTAAGCAATTTGACAGTGTCTGACCTGCACATGGGAAAACCTGTGTATGAACTAATAAATCTGGCTATTAAAAAGCAAAAAAGCTGAAGCGAAGCTGGGATTTTATCATTTCATTCAATCAGATCATTAAAGTTGAGTTATAGCCCATAACAAACCAAAAGGATGAAATTATGAAATGCTGGTTCTTTGCCAAAAAATTAAAGCACTATAGGTTTATTTGCATCTCAGAAAGTCAATGTTCGTTCACTTAGCAGCTTTCCCAGGTGCAATGAAAATTTAAATGGAAAGCTCTAGGCAGTATTATTAAATGATTTCCTCTCTTTGATAGAAAAACATGCAGAACACAGATAACTTAATACAGAATATGTATAGATAATGGACCCACATAACCTCAGTGGTATAGAAATGGGCTGAAGTAAGGAGAAACAGAGAGCTGCCTGTTGCAAGAAACTTACTTTCTTTCTGCCATTCTGGTTTTTGAAAGAAATCAGAGAAAACTGTGTATGTAATTCTTGCTTATAGTTAGTTTCTGTTTCTTGAAAACAATCTAAAATCTGTCACTTGTACTTTGTGTTTTCAGTGGAACTTCTCTAGTGAGACTTTCATCTTTAATTCCTGCCAAGTATCACAGTATCTTCAAACATATATAAGAAAATACACATAATCAGACATGGAAAGGAATATTTTTTCCTCTTGATAAATCCTACAGTCTCCTGTTAGACAGAGTTTTGTTGCACTGGTGCATGGGACACTGTAGAGAGCAGAGCAGGCAGGAAACTATGGAAACTTGACCTCCCAGTAGCTGTTTTTAGAATCCCCCAAGCCTTACTTTGTGAGAAAAGAAATTTCTTGCACATGGACTTGGGACTGCAATGTTATCTAAGAAGATGCCTTAGCAGAAGTACTTCCAGGAATGTTCTTCTTTAGACATGGCAAGTAACAGTGAACTTGGGGCCAAAAATCCTCTTCACTCTAAAGGAAACTGGTAAACCAGTCAATCTCATGGCACTTAGCAGTGTAAAGATCATATCACACAGATAATATTCAAACCATGCTCAAAATCAGGATGGAAGCTGTACCTCCACCTCAGTCATTAGGTCCTAAGTCCCAAGTCCATGCACCCTAGCTGTAAAGCTGTAAAGCTGGAAAGCTGTAAAGCTGGAAAGGTGGAAAGCTTACAAGAGAATGTAAATAATGAGCTGTGAACTACTTGTGCAGTTCACGGGAACAGGTTACACCAGCAGTATCTGTTTTGTTGGATTTTTTTACTAAAAGTAGCTTATGATGTGTTACAAATTAATGACTCAGAAAATTTGGAAGAGGAGAGGAGAGGAAAAGAGAGGTAGAGGAGTATCTTTCTCCAGCTATACAAGTATTTTTTGTTTGCAGTTCATGTGTGGATTGTAGTTTGGTACTATGTATGTCCCAATAAGATAAGCGGTGGATAGATATTGGCCCAAGGTACATTTTTTAAAATGCTTACTTGTATGTCAAAGATTCAAAGCAACTGCACAGACCACATCTATCTTACTCATTAATGCACTGGGCAACAAAATTTAGAGGTAAGACAAGCACTGAGAGGACTGAAAAATATTTTAGCAAATCTCACATGCTTGTACTAAGCAGAAATTCTATTCCCTTGTTCGAAATGGGGGGTTTCATTTCTGCATGTAAACTTTTTCTTCAGTCTTTTAAATTCTGAAAAAAATAAATTCTCTATGAAAGAAACAAAAAGAAATTTGTCAAAACAAGGGCAGAAAAGGCAAAGAAGATTGTTTTCTTCTTTAATTGACAAGTCCCTAACACAGTCATTTTCTGCTTCATTTTTCTGTGGCTGAAATATAATAAAACATCTCAAAGGGTTTTCAGTGACCTGTAAGAATAGGATTGTAGATTTTAACAGTCACAGCATTTCAGGATCATGTAATATTCTGTCACCCAGCAGGGCAATTTCAGAAAGGGACAGTTGTCCTTATTCTTATGGAACATATAGCAACTGTGATAATTCCTCCTTAAAATGGCTTCACTTCCCATGATGGCTTGATCTGTGGGCAAGATAGGTGGTAGAAACATTACATTAGCCTCTTATTTATACCCTTGTACAAAATTCAAAAAACTACTTTTTCATAAGGAGGTAAGTCTGTGAATAACTTTCAATAGGTTCATAATTTCTATGTACGCAATTTAGTAAATAGTTCTAATAGTCCAATTACAATATGGAAATATTTTAGAAAATTCTAAACTTTGGGGTTCCCTTCTGCATTTTAGCATAGGGTTGTTTCTGGTTTTTTTTTTGTTTGTTTGTTTGTTTAGAAACTCATTTTAAATTAACTGAAAAAAATGAAATATTTTCAATTAAAAAGTTTTCTTTATAAAGAAGAAAAATTATAAATGATTCATAAGAATCAGTTTGAATTAAGAATGGGTGTTTGTTCTTTTGGTTTGGTTACTTTATTTTTTTCTCTGTAACATTTGTTCTACAAAATACAAATAATCTAAGCTTAAAACTACCCAACTTAGTCCTCAAAGTAGAGGAATATCCTTGAATATTAGGTGTTGTTAGCAGTGGTTAGTTGTTACGGTAAGAATTGCAGAACTCAAGTATGGACAGTTCAATTTAAAACACCTCTGTCACTGGGAAAGAAAAAGACAGAGCACATATGTTCTTTAGAATTATTTTTTCACTGCTTTTGCTGGTTTGTGGTTTAACATTTCCATGCATCTTTAAAGACCCCAGGCATAAGCCTCGGGCAGACTAAACACACAAAACATACCAAAGTCGATGTTTTGTGATTTCCTGCCTGCTTTCAGTGTATTGGAATTAATTAAATCTGAAGCTTCTCTAAAGCAAACATCCTACCCCAAATGTAAGATCCCTATTTTTTTATATTTGCTTGGAATTTTCCTCCCAACACATTTGCTTGTTACTGTTTGCAATGGGCTAACGTGTTAGTGTAGGGGACAGGTCATATTCCTGGTGTTTCACAGGCCCACAGCAGTAGAAAAATACAGAGTACATGTGAAGCCTCTTAAATTGTTTATGCACCAATAGGGCAAAACTGCTGTCCCTGCAGTTCTCAAGACTTCATCTGCTCTCCCCATTTCCACCTTACACCATGACACGCTTACTGAAAATGTTCCCTGCCCCTGCAAAGCTGATCAGCTGTGCTACAAGAGCAGAAGGGTAGCCACCTGAGCTCTCTGGTTTGTGAAATAAAAGAGGGCTAGAGAGTGATCTTCCACAAGGCCAGTGGCTCCAGCTATCTTCCCAACTCCCTGACAAGGACTTCTCTCAGGAGGAGCATCTTTTTGCAGAGCAGCCTGCAGCTGGGGAGACTGAGGGCGTGGAGCTGGGGGAGGCAAGAAGGAAACAGGCACACTGGAATAGGGTGTCTGCGAGAACATAGCCTTTATCACACACGCTGTTTCCTTGTGTTTTGTTGCTAGCTCATTACGAGCATTTAGATGGATGAGTAACTGCAATTGCTATAAAGTGCTTGTAATGATAAGATATATTAGAAAGCAGTAATCTAGAATCATACATTGGATATACATTACCAATGAGTACCTTTAGCTTTTAGCACATGAATTTTAAATTAATAATTCTTCCCCAGAGAATGCAGCTGCACATGTGTTTTTAAAGAATCCTCAGATATCAGAGAGGGGTAAGTACAAAGAAATCTTCAGATGGGCAAGCAAAATAATTGTAGCAGAGAACTTAGCTGTAGTTACCAAACAGTGCAGTAAGGAGATGACAAGAGTTATTTCATGACATCTCTTTTTCTAATATATTGAATTAGACATTGCAATATTCTGACTGTGAGATATGGCTTTATGTAAACAAGCCTACAGCATAAATATAGTATATAAGAGACTTATTAAATGCTTAAAATTTTTTGTAAGATTTTCTTTAGAGCATGACTAAATCAGTTACTTTTTTCTTAGATTTGGAGAATTGCCTGCCTTCATAGCCCATTAGATTTTTCAGTTTGCGTCTGCTAGAATTATTGTTCATAGGGAGTTTGTAAAATAAACGAATTAGCTTGTTTTGCCTTCTTTCAAGGCCATCTGAATTCTGTTGTTTGACAACTTGACTCCAATGCAAAGTGGCTTTTCATGGACATTAAAAATGCCTGTGAAAAAAAAGTAGTGGGAAAGAAGGAATTCTAATCAAAACCTAATATAGCAAGGAGATGTCATCTGTAGGAATCTACATGTTTCAAACAAGAAAAAAAGAAAATTGGAAGTTGAATTATGCTTTTAAATCAGATGCAGAGAAAAACAGTTTGTTCATTCCAAGAAGTGATCAAACTATGATCTGGGTATCTAAGTCCCACAGGCTTGTGTGCCAAAACTTCAGATTAGTTTGATAGCTTCCTGCCCAAATTTTGAGGGCTGAAAAAAGCATCTCTAATTTCATGGAATAGCCCATTGCTGTAAAGCAGTTTCAATTATGCAGTCCTTCCCTGTGCTTCACAAAATGTAAGATTTTTGGATTTATATCTTCCCCTTCTACATATGATTTGAAATTTGTCAGTACTGTTACCCTGAAGGAATAAAACAAGCAATTGGTAAGATCATATTGTTATGAAAATCCCTCTATAAGCGCAATATAAGAGTGATTGTACAGCTTGCACTGATTTTCATGTCTGAGCAATTCAAATCTTGAGAAACATATTTCTCATCTATATGGACTATTGGTTTTATGCTTTTTTTTTTCCTAAAGTTTTGATTTAATAAGCATGGTTACTGAATTCTGTTATTAGAGGATGGTAATTCAGAAATAACTCTTTTCTTGACTGAAGGAGTTCTTGCTGCACTATATATTAATGTACACAGAAATCTCCTATAAGCTTAAAGTTACTAATATGATAACACAATACAGCTGAGCTGTGTAGAATAAAATCATGAATCCACTGCCAACCAGCCTGAGTGGATACTGCCCTTTCAGGAGCTATGAGGGACGTGATAAATTTGTGACATTCATCAAAAGACCATATTCAAAGGAACATATGATCACTTCTAATCTTGTATGCTCATTTTCAAGATACATACACTCATTTTTGCATTATTTTATTTTTCCTGGCAGTAAAATTTTTCAACAGATTTTTTCATTGAGAAAAATGAAACTACAATATTGCAATATCATTTAAATATTCCTTGGTCATCAGAAGTACATCACTGTAGGTTGTTATGTAAAATAAATAAAAATTAGTTTCTAGTACTTCCTGCAAAAAGTCCTGCCCTGTTAACAGTGTATCAATTTATATTGCATAAAATCCTGCAGTTGTCCCTTATTTTTCTTTCTTTTAATTACTATTACTACCATGAACTCTAGCCATAAACCAAGACTCTGTTGTGAAAAAAGACTGTGAGAAAAAAACAGGACAAAAGAAAGCATATAGAGTGAGCATAATAGGACAATGGAGAGAAGCTGTTGTTCACAAGGAGTGAATGAAAAATTGATAAGCATAACAAGCAACAGAAATATGTAGCACATGAGTAGCACAGATGATGTCAATTTTGCTGTTACTTTGTGGACGTCATTTCAGCAGATGTGAAAGAGGTTTACTCCAGGATACTCCTAATAAGAACCAGGGCAGACCAATGATGGAGGCTGGTTGTGAGCCAGTTGCACGTTTGAAGTGACCTGATGAGAGGTGGGGATAAGCTGTGAAAGTAACGGAAAGCTTAAGTTTAATTTAATAAAAAATGGGATCCAATGGAGGGTTGCAAAGGGAAATTTAAAAAACCCGAAACAACAGCTTGGAAAAACACTCTGTACAGAATTCTAGAAACATTAGCAAGATCGCTGAACAAAAGCAAGATTGCATTGGTCAAGGCCAGAAAAGGATGACACATGATGCTGGGAGCCTGGTTAAAAGCATGTCAATGCAGGAAAAAGGTTTATATTTGATATAATGTACAATTAGTCTACAATACTTGGGTGTAACCTATAGGAAATTCCAAATGAAGACTAACATCTGCAGTTCATACTAGACCTTCTGATTGGAAAGATGGTGCTGCTGTTCAAAAGGCTACAAAGAAGGGTAATAGAGAAAGATTTTGCAGGTAAATTTAAGAACAGGTAACCTGGAGGTATCAGAGAAACAAGGTTTTAGCTTGAGCGGAAGGAAACAGGATTTGTATTGATAGTAAATTACATACCTTCCCAGTAGAAAAAATAGTAAACTAGATTGCTGTTAGATGAGATTACCCCAAGGTGTGGCATAGTGGAAGGAGGGAATGGACCAGGACAGACCCTAGAGGGCCTTCAGCTAAAACTAGTATATTGGAAGGGAAATAAAGAAGCAGAGAATCAGAAAAGAACAGAGGCCTGGGAGCAGAGATTGAAAAGATTTCAAGAAGAAGAAGAAAGAGGTGCTGAAAGTGAGGGAAAAATAGAAGAAGGTAAAACAAAAGTCCTTATACTGTAACTCAGCTCTGAAAAATCATTCTCATGAGGGCTGTTTCATTAGAGTGGGATTAGAGGTTGCAGGAAAGAATTGGCAAATAGCTCAGCATGGCAATTGCAAGCATGTACTCTGTGATCTTACTTCACTGGCAGCATAAAGAGGTTCAGATGCTCAAAAATTAGGCATCTAAGTATGAGTGAGGTACCTTAGGCTCTCTTTCTAGCTAATTTATCTGATCTGTCTTAAGAGATGATGAATCAAACTCTTGAAGGAGCTTTAATTGACTTGAAGGGGGACATAGACACAGAGCAATTATATGCACAAATTAAGGCAGAAATCGTATCACAAAGATTTGTGTAAATCTGGCTTCAGGTCATTGTTCTCTCTTCTTTTATGCTCTTCCATGAGTTGACTTTGACTACACTGTCTATGGGAAGAGGATCAAGGACTCTTAATTTCTTTTCAGTATTAGGAATATTGTTTTTTTTTTTTTTTTTTCACCAGCTTAAGCACAGGTCTTAATAGCTACATTATTTGTTTCTATACTCTTGATCCATCTCTCCGTAAACCTTTCCTAATAATTTTTACCAGCCTCTCCTCTTCATGTAAGGATATTACATCTAAGACTACAGAGCAGAGGGATGAAATATCTGTTGTGCACAAGAAAAAAGTTTAAATCCTGAAAAATAATAATAATAATAATAATAATAAACACCATCTAGGTTAAGTGAATATTATTCTTATCTTTTATTTAAAAAACTATCTGATCACCTGTTGCTAAAAAATTCACCCAAGTCTGCTTTGGTTGCACTGATCTGATCTGTTTTGTACACCCAAAGCACCCTTGCTGTGCACAGCACACTGAACAGTAGCTGATGCAGTGCCTGCAAATTTCATATCCACTTAGAGTTTTTTTCATACGTTATTTTTTCATTATATACCATTTTTGTACAGTACCGCAATGATTTTACTAGCATAGCAACGATTTTACTAGCACAGCACAAGCCTGACACCTGATTACCACCATATCAGGATCGGTTCACTGCACAAAGCATCAACTTCTATTCTTAACTGAAACTGTCATATCTGTTCCGCTTTTATCTCTGCCTGATACACAATATGCACCTGTACAAAAAGAAAAAAAAAGGCACAACTGTTGCCCCTATTGCAAACAAGGGCTGAGCTTCAGTGTTCCTATTCGTGGTTTTGCTGAAGGGTTGGTTCACATGAATGAGAAGACATTCAAAGATTTGCAGCTTTTTAAAAAGTAGGGTTTTTTTAAGTAATATGTTTCTATTCTAACAATTTTTGTTCGTTATGGTATAATACATTCCTATTATTTTGTTTGTAGCACCAGATCTTCATCCAACCAAACCTTTCTTTTTGCTTGGTTTAGTCAATCTAGTATTTTCAAAACTAAATTAAACAAAAAATTAATTTACTTATGGATATTACAATTTCCATACATGCTTGAAACTATTTGACTCCAATGAACAAGAAACCATTGCCTTTGTATTTTTCCAAAAATTGTCAAGATTAGTCAGAAAGCCAATCATGACAATTTATAAAAACTTAACAGCAGTGATAGGTTACATTGATGCAACTACTCATTGGTATCACTTTATGTTACCAAGTATTTGAAACAACCTTATTTCTAAGGAAGTTTTCAGAGCACCAGTACTTTGAAATGTGAAGGCTATCAAAATGGAGCTGAGATATACCTGCAAACCTCTGACTGAACTATGCAGTCCTTAAAGTTAAGAGTTTCTTTCTCATTATGACTGTATCTTTTGGTAAAGATTTGGAGAATCTCAATTTTTGGATTTTAAACTCCATATACGGTTCTTTTTCCTAGTGTTCTCCTAAGGTAATTTTTAAGATTTCTTCCATATTGCACATTTGTCTGATAGAAAAAATAATTTGCAGCATTATTTCAGGACTTCTGGGGGAAACCCTCCCACTTTTAAATCATGATAGTTGATTTTTCACTGTTTCTGGCTTCTCAGAGCTCAGATATCTAATTCTACCTCTGTATATTTTAAGCTCAGTTTAATTTTTTTTTTTTTTTTGCAGCAATATAATCCGAGTTTGAGATTTTGTCTTCTGTGTCTACAAATATACTTCCTATGTGTTCCAGTCCTTGCTATGTTTTATTAACAGTAAACTAACTGATGGATATTTATTACCCTTTAATCCTTCTTAAAGACAAAGCAAAATTTGTGAAAGTGTTTGGGTACACTAAAAACACAATGACATTTGAAACTTATTTACACAATTATATAGGTAAAAAGTATATAGGTAAAAATTAAATAGGTAAATCCTAAGTTTGTTCCTTTGGTCATATTCAGCGTACTCTTTCCACTTGTGGCAGTGGGTAGTATTTTATCCATTAGTAGAATAAGAGCAACAGAAGCTTCACCCAAACAAATGCTCTATGTATTTGTTTGACTATGTTGCTTGAGTGATAATTTTGTGCATTAATATGGTACAAAGGGTACAGCAGCACTGCTTCTGGAGGGTGTAGTTGGAGGAACCATTGCGAAGAACTGTGGTGGACTAGGCATCTACACATTGGCAAGCTATAATTTTTCTCATGTAAGAGGGACAGAATAAAAACATATTTCACATGGTTTTATGCTGTATTTGTAAGATCGGTATGCTTCATTGTGAATGAAGAACTATCAAATTTTCTGCAGCTAATATATAAATAAATGGGAATACTTTCTAAAATACTGTAATGGCCTAGGTTTTACTGACAGGGAAAGGAAACCAAGCATGTGAGCCAAACGACAACGGAAAAGAAACATTTTCCTTCTGTCTCTGATGTCTACAACCTCTTGTCAAACTAATCTCTGACTAATCTCAGCCTCACTGTACCGTATGTACAATGTGTATGTACACACAAACTTTTCTGGCTGAAGAGCCTTCAAGAACAGCTCCATGTAGCAAGTTTCTTTTTGAGAGACTGAGAGCACATCATACGTAAAGATCAAACTTGTAACAGAAAACTTAACTATAGGGTTACTACTAGTGCTCCCAGAAAACTAGGGAAACTTAGTAGGTAAGCAATAAAAAAGGTGTTGATCATACTCGACGTCTATCTATTTACATAGGCATCTAAAGTGACTGCTGGCTTGCAAGATTAAGTAGTAAGAACATATTACACTGTTTTAAAACAGTCTTTAAGATGGTAACTTTTTGTCCATATATGAGCAGTCATTGCTAATGTGAAACAGTAAAAGGCACTGGCTTGCAGTTACTTCACCTCTACTTTCTAAAAACCTGTAAGCCAAAACGCCAGGCTGAAGACAGGTTTCTCTCACAGTAATCTCAGTGGTGTCAAAGTCTCACATCTCTGGAGAAGAGAGCTTTATGCCACCACATAAAGGTGACTTCAGCTGTGTTTTCCTGCCAAAACATGAAACACTTTGGGGCATACAGGTGGTTATCCACCCAGGCAGCAGAGTGGAAGAAAGACAATGTTGACTCAAATGTCGAGTCAGCTTCTCTCATGCATTCCTACAATCCACCCACATGTTCAGGAAGACAAAAGAACTCTCAGGAAAAGATTCCTAGGGATGTTTTAGTTTTTTGTGATGGTAAGAAATGTGCAGTTTGAACTCTGAAGTCCTAGTGACTCACATGTATGAGCACAGCACCACAGCAAATTGACAGCCCAAGTGCTCATTCGCAACTATCCCAAGGGACAATCAACTCTACAGCAAAAATATTATCTAAGTATAAGGACCTTTATTTAGGAAACACCAGGCCATCTGTTCTTGTGAGTTGTAAATTAAAAAGTGACAACAAAAATGAAGCAGTTGATTTCTACTGAAAAGATTTGCAAAGATCAGAAATATTTTTAACTTGCCTTGGCCTGTTGTTTTCTACTGTTGCTGAATGGGACATTTGCCACCACATGTTCTTTCTTCTCAAGTTTCATCTTGGGATGAACCTCTGCCCTCTGACTTTCTTTCTTCCCTCACATCGTCTGGAGAATAGGCCACTTCTTTCCCGGTTTTACACATTCAAGATTGTGCAGCAATTTGGTTTGCTGACTTTATTTTATTTATGCAGCATTTTTCCATGAAAATGTTGCCCTCAATTACATAGAAGATACACATATTTCACCTGTCAGGTGCCAGCCTCTCAGCAGATGCCATCTTGCCCCATCACTAATGATGATTACACCAGAGGTCATTGTTGGAGGCTTACTGTCATTTCACTGGCACAATATAAAATACTCATAAAAGCTCTTCATTTATGCATTATGAATTTCCTGCTAATCTCACCAGTAATTCCACTGTACATTTGTAAAGGAAAGAATCAATAAATTTGTTGACTACAAAGCTAATTTCTCATCATCAGCAGGGATTTCAGCCTGTGTGTGCTCTAGTGACAGTGCATTTTTGCAGAACGTGATATTTCACCCCTGCGATTCAGCAGGTGGCCTCATTTTCGTTCTAATCATACAGTACCAGTATCTATTCAATTTTTATCCTGAATCATATCTATTCAGGCTCTTGTCCTTATCTGACCTTGATAAACTGATTGCATTTGTGAAGCTTACAATTTGCTCTTTAGACTCTTTTTCAGATGAGTTATTGGATGAGCAGTTGGATGTACTTGGTTAATCTTCCTGTGCCTTTGGGCAAGAAATCATCTCTGCTGAAAGCTGATGTGATGAAACTTAGAAAATGTTCTGTTTTACTGGGGGAGGGAGAACAGGCAGGGGGTGGGGGATCTTTCAATGCCCTACTATTCATTTTTAGTTCGTGGCATTGTTATATCTTCCAAAGAATTTAGAGTGTATTGTTCCCTTATGAATAGCAGCTTATAGGAATATGTATGGTAGGTTCTTTACAAGATTTTTCTGTCCCCAAGGGAAAGAGATTGCAACTTGCTGCTCATAATATTTATTCAAGTTACTGTTGAAAAAAGTTCTTTGAGTTGCAACATTAGATGATAAAAAAATTTTCGACTGTGTTAACAACTAACTTTGACACTTGGCATAATAAATTATTTTTTCTTACCTCTGTTTAAATTTATATTTCTCTTGTTAAATCTACAGAAAATTTTGCCACTTTTTTTTCACTGAACATCATTATAAACTTTTTTACAGGTCTGAGAAGAACAGCAAGAGGGATGAAGATGCCAAACCTTGTGGCAGCTTCCCACCAAAATGGTAATGGATGCAAGTGATAAATGGGCACAGGACAAAATCCAAACATCCTGGGAAACCATATTGTGACCAGACTGTACCTCCACTCAGACGCTGGAGTGGTTTGATGTCTTCTACATTTTGGCAATGCTTGTTTAGCTTGCCAGTAAAAAGTATTGTCAGATAGTAAGTGAATCAACCTCTTTTATGTGTTTTGTCTCTCAGGAGCTAAGACTCATGGATGAGGTGTTGAGTATCTCTGTAAAAACCCTCAACCAGAGTTTGAGAATTATGGACATCTTTGAACATCACCCAGGACAAGGACAGCTCTCATTATGGTGCTACAAAGGTAGGTCTGTAAATTCCTGGTTGACCAGACAAAGTGAGTTTGTTACTGTGGATTCACTGGGCATCTGGGGAAAAGAACACAAATCATTTGTATTCACATCTTAGAGCACTGCAGGAAAAAAGCCTGCACCACCACCAACTAAAACAACAATGAAAAAGAACGACTCTTTAATAATCAGTTCTTTCAGCAGTCTCCTTCAGAACTAATGTGGAAATAGGATTTGCAACAGCAGAGCAGAGGACTTCCTGCTAACCTGCAATCCCTTCTTCAGCAGAAGGAAGTATCTCCACAGGATGCTTTCTGTTGCTGGTTTGAAAAAGAAAGTCTTAGATATGAAGATCTGTGGCACAGGGGGTATTATTTGCTAGCAGAGAGACAGAGCTGACTAATGAATCAAGGAAGGCAGGACTACCTTCAGAATAGCCTCTTTCAAATACTGAAAGAAAAGAGCTAAAAAGAGAAAGAAGTAGACAATTAGCAAACAGAGGGCAGTGCCATACCTCTGCCATGCTGCAAGGCTCGGTCTGCTATGCTGGGTAGAAAACGTAGTAAGAAGGTGGTATTTGAGATAAGTGAGTGATTCCTGCTGTCCACAAGGAGAAATGCTTCAGGGAAGAAACGCCACCTCTGCCGGTATCCCCAATGTCTTATTATAACTAATTATTTTGTGTAAATATTACATAATCGTAATTTGAATTATATACACATGTGCATTATAATTAATACTGCTTTTGGAAAAAAAAGCCCTACACTGCAACTGAAGAATACAAGAATTCCAACTGCAAGTTGTTCTTTAGCAGGTAACTGATGCCTCCTCTGCAGGGAAGCTCTTTCAGTTTCAGGCACTGTGGTTATTACCATTATTTCAGAAGCACAGCACTACTATTAACAAGCAACTACAGATCTTGGCCTCCACCGTGTTAGGTGTTGCATTGTTAGTGCTTGACTTTCACTAGTGATTACCCTAAAGAAGGCTGAGACTGCTGGGCTCACAGGACTACCAGGAAATGGAGGAAGATGCAGAAAGCAAACAGAGCAGTAACAGAAGAGGAAAGAAGGGCCAGGTTTCAAGAGGAAAGGATCATTGCACAGGTTAGCTGTGTGAAAGTCAACATGTTACATTAGTTTCTTTCTCAAGAATATCTGATTTGTGGCAAATCAAGTGATTATATGCGTTAATATTTATTATTCTTTTCCCTGGATTGTTACAAAAAAACCAAATATCCCTTTAGATTTCTTTTTAATAGAGTATAGATGCTTTTTCCTCTGAACTTCCAAACACGTCACTGCATTGGGCCATAGCTTATTTTCCTGAAAATATTTTCAAGAAAGTTTTTGATTAATATTTAGTTGATGATTCATCTAATTAATTTAGAAGAATGTATTAACACTTGCAAAAATTTTAAGTCAGTGAACATGAAGACTGCTTTAAGATGACTGGTTACCTGGTCATAGACAAGCAGTAGCACCTCTTTTTATTGGGCATAACTATGACCTTGCTAACAAATGTATTTGATAAACTGCCGATTGCTGGAGAAAACCAGCAGGGCAACAGTAAGACAAATTGTCAGTTTTGTCATTTGGGAAAATACAGTGAACGTTTTCCAACCTGACATTTAAAGATATAATTAAAAAGAAAAAAAAAACCAAACCCACAGCTTTTGTTTCTAAGTTTTCCTGTAAAATACTAGAAAAATACCCAAAGTACCTTGCCTATCCATACAGCCAGCTTTTCCTTCATCAGTTTTGCTCTGCTGCTCAACAACTTTACAGCCAAGCACAGTGAAGAAACATGAAGGAAAAGCATGGAGATCTCAGTTAGCATGAAAGCAAGATGAAAAATGAAGCATTAGAACAGCCAAAATAGATAACAAGAAGGTCTGTTGAATGTCTGGCTTTCTGCTTGCCAAAAGAAGTGGAAGCCTTAATTATGATTCATGGAGTCATTAATTCTTTTTAGGCATGAAAGTTAATGGAATAATGATTTTTAATCGCTGTGGGATGATTCCTGATGTGCCTAAACAAAAATAGTACCGATGATGTATAATGCATAAAGAACATTTCAAGAAAAGGAGTCTCATCGAAATGAGAGGATACTTAAGGACTAAGTGTTCACAGAGTGCCTTTTATGGTTTCAGTTCAGGGCACAGGCACTCAGGAGCCCACACTCCCAGGACCACAACCAAAGTGCAGCTGAAAGTGAAGGGACACTTTTGCTTCTGCCTGCTTTACATGAAAATAACAACAATTTGCACCGATTCTTTTGTGGCAATTGTTGCAGGGGTTTCTGTGGTGGAGGTGAAACCCATGTCATTAGGGGCAGCCTCTGCTTAGCTGCAGACTGCCTTTGGATTGAAGCACACCAGTGGCAATTTACTGAAGAAGTTCGGCTGGATTGATTCATTTCAGCAGTCATCTTCTGTTCTTTCTGTTCTTATTCAGTTAAAGTCGTTGTAGCTAATTAAAAACACATGTTGGTTTTATCTGGATGTAAGACATAACATTTTCCAAAATGAGATATGATTAAAACATACGAGACAGCTATGAAGATTTGTACAGAACAGCTCTACAGCCTGCTGTATTTCCCTGCATTGTAAAATATAAATCTAAGCTGAGTCCCCTTCTAGCTTATTTTTTATTCTTGTCTATGTATGTGGCCTGTGGAGCTTGTGATATATATCACTTTTTACTGTTTGCTCCTGTAGTTTCAATTCTATTCTCCCCTACCTCTGTCCTCTCCCTCCAACTCCTTTTTGGTTTGCCTTATGGATCGAAACAGGCTGCTTGACACAGTAATATTTGACTGCTGTTTCTAGAGTTGATGATTAAGCATTTATCTATTTATTTCCCTTGAGGACCATGGCTTCTCATTTCTGATGTCTCTAGTGTAGTTGCCTGTATCTGGACTAGTCAATGGAAAGTCCAAGGCACCTCTGTGACATCGTATGTTTTTCTCCTTGAACCACCTACTTCAGGATGAGACAGATGGCACAGGGGAAGAGGAGGAAGGATTTGCAAGGCTTCATTACAGACCTCCCTGCGCTCAGTACTGATACAGAATCAGTGCAAGCTGCACAGGGGCAGTAACACACTGGCATCAGCTCACAGCAAGGCTTGGGCAGCACAAGCAGATTTGGAGTCTCAGAGACAGTCTTCAGCAAAGCGTTTGAGACCAGTGCTATCGATACTACAGAATAAGTTCCTCAGTTACTTCAGGTGCAGTTTTAAAATAGGCAGTAGTCAGAGACACAGAATAATAATGCCAGTTCTTAAGCTCAGTTCACTTTCACATGAAGAGCAGAGTTGCCATCAGCACTCTCTGCCTCTTGTGTATCAAGTTATGACGACTCCTTAAAATTGCCATTATGGCTCTAGAGAAATCCCACTAACAGTGTCTGTCTTGTGTTGCACTAGGTCTTCTGTTAGTGATGTGCAAAGGTACTCAGCATGCTCAGTGACTCCTGAGTTTGCTGGCAAGCTACAGACCCTCACCTTTTCTGTAAACTAAGTACTTAAGTTAAAGGAGATAATGCATTAAAAAGTATGATTTAATCACAATGTACTGTTTGTTTATTTACAGTTGCCTGAAGATAATCATGGAGCAGCAACTGGTGAACTACTTTATTTCCAGAGCACCTCTAAATAAAGCCTAAGTAAGTTAGCTCAGTTCCACATCCCCTCAACTAATAAAATGATAATTTTGAAATCCAGCTACTTTAACTATCTCATGTAGAACAAACTGTGCCAAAAATATAGCTGACAGCTATAAAATATTGCCCAGAGAACTGAAGATACAGCTGTTATGTTACTAAGGGTATTATTACTCAATCGAGGTAATTTTTTCAAGTTTTATTTTATTTTGAATATTTCCAAGGATGAAGATTCCATAGCCTCCCAAGGCAACCTTTTCTGGTGCCTGACCTCCCTCATGGGAGAAAAGATAACCCTAACGTCTAATTAAAATTTCCAATGTTGCAAATGGGGTTTGTTGCCTCTCGTTCTACTGTGCACCTTTAAGAAAAGTTTGGCTCCCTCCTGCAACCACCCATTGGGTATTTGTAGAGAGCAATAGGATCCCTGCAAAGCCCTCACTTCTCAAGATTGAACAAATACTGTTCTCTCAGCCTCTCCTTCTACATCATATCAACAAACGTAGCTGGGTGAAATAGGCAAATAAAAAAGTGAATAAAATATTTATTTATTGTTATGCACTCATGGATTAAAAAGTGATGAGATGGAAAACCACTCTTCCTTGAATGCCCAATACAGAGAATATATGACCATGAGCATTTTCAGAATCAAATTTGTCTCCTAAGTGAAATACATTTCTCTTTTTAATGGTGAAAAAGAAGAAAAACTTCAAAAATATGTGGAATTTCTTTGCTGTCTACTAATCTTGTAGACCCAATACTGCTTGTAGATCCAGTCACTTTGCTCCTACTCATAGGTTTTGCTTTATTTGAGGATAAATTGCAATAGTAAAAAAAAAAAAATCTAAATTTTTTTAGTTGGCACTCTGAAACATTTGTGGGTAGTTTAAAGGCACTGTAACTATTTTATTTTTATCTCCTTGCAGCTGATCATATCAGTGCTGGCCTGAAAGGGAGGAAATGAAAGGTTTTTATTTTATTTTATTTTACTTTGAAGCCGGAGCAGCCTGTCAGGTGGTATGTGACCTTTACTGGACACACATAAGTCAGCACTGACATGATCAAGGGGTTCAATAGATGGATCAATGACCAGTTAGAAGCTTCCAGTATGACCACCATATACAGGCTAGGACTAATATTGGAAAGAATTCTGGCATCACCCCATGTGCTTCTTCAAGAAGGAAAAAAAGTGTTTGTGCTTCTCTTGGGTTTGTGTTACTATGCTAGGGGGTTAAATGATCTGGCTTTTATACCTCTAGCAAAAGCAGCATCCCCTCAGTAGATGTATGTTAACAAGAGAAGGGAAATAACTGATCATCCAAACTAAACTGCAGCGCAGATTTCCTTGTGGGATGAACAATAGGGAAGAAAAATAAAATACAGAAATTATAGAAAACACTATTAAGACAGAGGTATAAATGTCTGATGGACTGTGGACCACATAGACAGAGATGAACACAGGAAAAACACGAATCCAGAAAAGAAAAGAATTTTTTTTCAGGAAATTTAAATGGAAAATTCTAAACTAAAAATTGAAAATCCTATTAGGTATTGCATGCTTTATTTTGTTATCCATGGGTTAAAGTTTGCAAATGAAAGCTTTCTTTGAAACAGCAGCCTTTGAGGAAGGGTCTTCAATCTCCACTCATACAGCAGTATTAGTATTATTATTTAATCTTTGTATTGTTTTGCTGTTTATGCATGCCACTTATTCACTATCACACAAGCTTGTGAAAACATTTATAAGAATAAATTGTTTCATAAACAGATTCTTACAAAAGTAATGTTATAGTTTACTGACAGCAGTTACAGAAGGCTTCTTGCTGGATTTCTTTGAAATCTGCTGCTCACTTCCATAGATTGGATTTGTCAATCCTCCACTTCCACTGAAAGGAGTATCAGTTGCTAACTTGTGATTGGAGAGTGAAGTGACTTTTTAGTATGGAGACTCCCACTGGTTTTGAATTACAAGATTGTATTTTTTTTTTATGAGAGGGTGTTAAGAATAATTCTTAAATTTTATTGTTTTTCCAAAGCAGACTAGTATCGTCTACATTTTTTCACTGTACTCTGGTGTAATTAGACCTTCCAGGTCATCAGGAGAAAGCTTGTCTGTCCATAGGCATCTGTGAAGGAAATGATCCATATCTTTAAAACTGACCTCTTTCTCTCCCTGCTCTTACTGCTGCTCACTGGATGTCTGAGACACAATGAGAGCAAGGAAAAGATCGATCTTACTAACACCAAGAGAGGCAAGCAGAATAGAAAAGCTTTCCCAAACCTTTTATCAGAGCTATGATATAGAGAATACAATGGGGAATCAACTCCAGCCCTTGTGGAACTGCATATGTAAGTGCTAACAAAGTAGTGCCTGCCTGAGTTAAAAAAAGATACCCTTTCAATATTTTATATATATAGAAAATGATATATACATAAGACACTGAAACAAAACCAGTGGTGTTTCCCTAATTGATGCTATGCCTTCCTCTCAGACAAGCTCTCCTTTCCATGGGCTAATCCTCTCAGGGTGGGGCACAGCTACATCTGTGCTGCTCCTGGCTCTGGAGGTAACGCGGATGAGGCCAGCTTGCAGGTCTCTGCGCCAGGCTTCATCGCGCGATGCAGATGTAACACCTGCTTTTACTCTTTCTTGCCTCACGCAAAGAGCCAATCCAGACAATTTACAGGGTAGTCACAATACTAGAGTGCATTTACAATACCTGGGAAAAGGTATTTTGACTTTGACATATGGGAAATATAATCACAATTCACTTATCTGGGAATGTGATGGACTATCCAAGCAGATACAATAGAATGGTTAAACTATTTAAGGCATATATCAGGTGACACTACCACATCTGAAAGGGAAAAACAAGACAGCAAGTGAAGTGATTCTGGATTCCCTGTTCTCTCATATTTCCTATGCTTGGTTTAATAAAAAGGGTATAGCCCCAGAATTTGGCAGCTCTGTGCATTGCAGACACTTTCTGCTGACTGATTTCTTTGTTCAAGGCAAGAGAACAGAGAAAAGCAGCCAATGATGATATTTGATTCTCATTCATGTTCTATATGCCTCAGTATCTCTCACCTTTTGACTTGACTGATCCACATCTGTTAAGAAAATCCTACACTCAGTAATGAGGACAGCCAATTCCTGTTTCTGAAAGGTCAAGCTCAGAAACAAATCCAACTCCTAGTTTTGTAAAGTGCTAGAAAAAACATTCCCTTCACTCTACTCCGACCTCAGGGCACATCTGATCTGGGGAGAGTAACTGCAAGTTAGGACTGGTGCAAGAGACTTTCAGCATTCTTGATCCAAGGGGTCTACAAATAGCCCCAAATAGGAATCCTCTTGTTTAAGAATTTAAAATTATTGACAGAATCACTGATTCAGTGGTATCACCAGGTATGAATTTAAATGCTGCAGTTTAAAGCTGAACTTGCATTTGCACACTTTCTTTTTTGAGGGATGTTTCTACCTTTATGGGTAGGATAGTGTAATATATATCTTCTGAAAATAGAATATATGTTTTGCCTGCAATGGATATATATTTTCATGCCCTAGGGTACAGAGATACAGGAAGGAAATCTGTGAATTAGCCTTCCTGGAAGTCTATGGTACATCCTTTTGGAGTAGGGGTAGAGAGAACGAGTCTTTGCAAGAAGCAGTATTAATGCAGGGACCAAAGTCTGTAAAGGCTGTATCCTCACTTCTCCCCTGGTACAGCTAGTGCCTATCATCTCATTCAGGGCAGGTTTTAGCCTCAAGTTAGGCTACAGGTATCCGACAATGTAACACTTCCAGCATTCTTGAAGATTTTGGATCAGCTTTGTCTGTTTGCAGTCATGGTCTGACTTTCTTTTTATTACTAAGCTGGGAGCAAAAGGCAAAATATTCCGAGGAAAAATATTTTTCAAAATCTGGAGATAACAGAGTAAGTGTCAGAAGGAGAAATTTTGATTCCCTTCAAGAATCTCAGTGCAGCTGAGATAGACAAGGACGGAATACAGCATTACTGTTTTGTTTCACAATAAAACCCACATGATTTGATTATATCCATTAGAACAATTTAAGTTTCATTTCCCTTTAAGAAATTAATATAACCTTTGAACTTTTAGAGTCTGCATATAGACACCCTTGTGTATAGCACTGTGTGAAGCTTCACATATTGGAGAATGAGCATGCTATTTTTGGCAAGGCAGCAATACGTCAGGTTAAATCTAAATCTAGGCATCTGAGAAAATAGTCTTTTGTCTGTGTCTGGAAGTATAATCTTCTAGTGCATGACCAAGTCAAAATGACTCAATTTTATTGGCTTTCCAGCTCTGTATTGATCTTTTAAATAAGGATATATGAAAGTAGGTAAATCTTATTTATACTGGTAATTCTTAATATAAGAGCAAAACTGATGTTGACTGAGACTAGAGACCAGTTGGAAAATTTGTTTAAAAGCATCCTTGTGGGACTCAGAGCAAACTTTCACTGGCCCTAGGGCACCATACATATATTGTACACATACAAGCTATTGATTATATTCCCAGATATGTGCTTCCTGAACATCAATTCTTCAGAGCTGAAAAACACTGAATCACAAAAAGTTAAATTTCAGCAGTTAATTCGCTGCATGCTTTCTGAATTCTTTTAGGAGGAAAAAGGTTGCACAGTTGCACCCAGTTCTCTGAACAGATTGCAACAAAAGTTCTAAAAAATACTGGGTTTATACCAACAGTTCTGGTTTTTGTGCTCCCTTTCCTCATTGAGAAATCAGAACTCGTTTAGACTGAAATATAAAGTAAATGGATGAAACCTGAATAATTAATGACTTGAAACAGAAGGAGTCAGTGTTTTTACAAACCACCTGGCATTAATTTTAAATAAAAGGAATGCTAATACTTGGGGAAAAAAAAAGAGTTTCTGAGGTCCTCTAGGTGTTTCAAGCCAATGATTTGAACATCTGGCTATGAAAGCTCATGTTTGAGCATAGGAGGATTAGGTTAAACACACCTGTCTCTGGGGTATGGAGGACTTGAACAGAGTCAGCATATTGCACACCTGAGCCACCACAAGTCTTAGGAAAGAAATTCCTGGAGAAGTTCATATGCTAATACATATACGTAAAGCTGAAAATAAAATATAAAACTTACAAAATCCACATTAAAGAGGAATATGTATCTATTATTATCAGTAAGTAGCTGCCCATTACTGAGCGCAAGGACAGACTTGTTGCTTTTGCCACTCAGCCTTCAGAAGCCTCCTCCAGACAGAAATGAATGGTCTGCAGGCAACCAGGGGAACTGGGGACACTGAGGGGATCCAGCTAATCATGTTCAGCCTACTGAAAACAACTGAGAGCAAACTCCATGTGACAGCAAAACTACCAGAGAAACTGTAAAGCAGTGACGAAAAAACAACTCCCAGAAAGAAAACCTCACACTGATGAATACCATAGTATTCATCTACCTCTGTGGTTTTTACTTATATTCTTTTCCATCTATTTCTCAGCCTCCTCTTTTTTTTTTTTTTTTTTTTTTTACTTTATGGGAAAGTGACTTGTCTACAAAAGTCTACAACATATATTCTTGAAATAAAGTTTGGCTTCCTACCCCTCTCTCTTTTTTCCCAAATGTCTGAAAATCCATGTCTGCAACTAAGTGGTGTGCTCACAGAAAGTTAATGCCTTTTGGATATGCTGATAATAGGTTTTGAAGGGGTTATTCTGTTCTGTATGCAGGGGCAAATATTGTTTCTCTTCACTATTGTGAGCTTTCCCTTATTGTCTTCTGTGTTCCACACAAAATTGAGCTAATAGATATTGAACAACAACAACAAAAAATCCAAGCAGAAGAGCAATTGCTCTGAAATACTCTCATTAAAAATATGAAAACCAAAAGCCACATCAACAGCAACAAGAAAACATACCCCTCTTCCCAAATCCATTTACAATTACTTGCTGTAGTGGTACCATGAGAATCCAAAGAGAAAAAGATGTGGCCCATCCAAGCTTTACATTGAATTATTCTGTAGGGCAAAGAAAAAAATCATAACTACAGCCTCATGCATTGAAAAGAATTAAAATCAATCGTGTGGAATAAGGCCTTAAGGTTACAGATGCAAATTGCTTGCAAGAAACCTAATACATCTCTCCCAGCCATTTTATTGTAGATATTGCTGATTGATCTGCTGTATTAAAGTGCAGCTGAGATTGTTGTGATATGAATTAATATTAACTGGTGAAAAACATGTATATAAATATGTCATAACCCATTTAAATCAATGTTAACCCTTCCCCCTTAGTTAGATCTGGAGATCTCCAAACATATTTTTTTAAATGAGAAAGTGATAAGCAATGTACAAAATGAATACCCTAATTTATCTAATGTCATTTTAATGGTTTCAATTTACTTTTTTCTTAACAAATGTCAAGTTCAGTTGAAGATGATAAGTCTTCGCTATTGTTGTAAATTCATCTTTTGTGCTCAAAGTTACTAACAAAAAGTTAATCAGGCTTATTTCCTGCCCAGTGCTATTAGCTATTGCTTCAAAGCAGAGCTCCTAAGATTTAAAGATAATTTTTGAACACTCAAGACCTCCCTGTGGCATTAGAAATTAAACTCACTTTTTCTTCTCCCTTTTCTCAGATTGCTTATTCCATCAGGAGTAATTTACTCTAATTGGAGGCTGTGTGTTCTGAAACTGTAACCGTTTCTCCAGGACAAGTTAAATGATACTGTGTCGCTAGTTGCTACGTCCCTATCAACGTCATAAGCAAACTTTAAACCTGAATAAATTAAACCTAGAAAAACAGCATTTGTCAGACTGGATCAGACAACTGGCCTGTCACAGTGCCCTGCCTGTCACTGGCAATGATCAAACACTTCACGCTCTTGAGCAAGACAAAATATGCTTAGTGCACCCAAGGCAATGTTCTTCATAGGGGAGAGAAAATGCCTTCCTGACCTCTGTAGGTGATGGATTATCTCCCTGAAGCTTAAGATTTTATTATAACATTGCTTTTGCTTCTTTAACTAGAGTGGTAATTCATATCAAGTCAGGATTACTTACATGTAAAACCAGACACGTGCTCTTTATTCAATTTGATTCTTTCCTGCCATGGAAACAAGTGTCTTGAAGTGGCTCGTGCATAAATGCTTGATTTCACAGAAATCAAAACAGCTCATATCAATGAGTGCAGGATCTGAGGACAGTCTGGGGCAAACTTCACTGTGTCTCCTTCTGTAGCCTTCAGTGTGTCCTAGTCTTCCCAGCCAAGTTTACCAAAGGCTTTCTTGTCTTTCAGTAGTGTAATGCCCCCACCTCCCACTCAATAATATAAGTAAGATTATTTTTTTTCCACTCATTTTCCATAGCTCTGACTGCTTTTATTATGTGAGGGGGTTTTTTTTTGTTTGGTTTTGGTTTTTGGTTTTGGTTTGTTTCTTCGTTTGGTGTTTTTTTTTTTTTGTTTGTTTGTTTTGCTTTGTTTTTTTTTTTTTTTTTTTTTTTTAAGTTATATAATAGCTCCTCATTAGAATAGGACATTCCTGGGTGACACTATTTATTTTATATACATCTTTGTGAGACAGCTGTTTCAGTCATAGCAACATTTGCCTTAAAGTCATAGGATCAAAGATATAAGACTTAATGAAGCAAGAGAGTAACATTATTTGGTTCATAATGTCATCATTATGACTTTATCACTTTCTGGCTTTTTTATTTTCTTATTTGAGAGGATCCTCTGTGGGTTATTTTTTCGCAAAACTGCCACAAACAGCACAAATAAGGTCAAACAGAAAACTCCCACAAGGAAACTTTTTCTTTAGAGGGGCCATTCTCTCTATCCTCCTCACAAGACTTCTCATCTTTCAGATTAAAAAAAATCTAACTATCAGTAATTTTGGTTATTTTCACTGATGAGCATTATACTCAGCTTGGTTGAATTTCACTGGGGACATCAGGGACAGAGGTGTCTACATCTGTATAGCTTTATTTTTTAATTGCCTAGTCATGTTAATTAAGTAAAACAACTTACAGCACTGTTATTAATAAACATCCGACTCATTGCCTACTTTCTCATCCTGATCATTATTAGCCTATATGTTGCTCAGTACTGACCTCAGCTACACCATTGATTCTTCTCCAAGATGAAGATTCAAAATTGCTTTGTTCTTCTCTTTTTCAGTTAAACCGCCTTCTCTCTTAAAAACCAATTTATTATCTTTTTCTTCTTTTTTCTTTTTCCCCTCTGTCAACAGTGTTTTACAACAGGTTTATGGTCTTACTTTAAAAAAAAAAATATCAAAAGTAATTATATTTTTGAGCTCACCTTTATTTTTTTCTTTAAAGTAGGAGACTGAGGAAAACCATGACCCTTTCAACCAATTTAAAAGCTATTTTTTGCTACATAAACTTAGCATAGTTTATACTATATCTCCAAAATTTCAGTTAGTATCCAATGATCAAAAGAGAAGCAATGCCTTTTATTCTTCATTTTTTACTTATTTCCTGAGCTTCTTAAATATTGAGTTTGAGTTCAGGGTTTGTGTTTCTGGTCTTTTTTCTGGTTGAAGCTGCTTAACCCAGAACTGTGGAAAAGAACTTTGCTTTGAAAATAAGAGTTGTCACTTCCCTATTTTTTCTTGAATAACGCACATAAAGATAGGAGGTTTAAACATTTGATTAAGAAAATGAGAAACAGCTTTTAAAGATGAAAGCATCTCAATAATAGTTGTAATCATTCCATATAAGAGAGCTGTAATTATGGCTGGTCCAGAAAAGAGGGTGGCAGTGGGAAGGCCATCAATGGTGTATTTATAAAGAAGAAAATATTTCAGAATAAAAAAGCACTACACTGAAACAGTTGTAATGCTCCATATAATCACTGGAATTGAGCAAGGCATTATGAATGCTATGTATCTCTTTTTCTTATGACAAGAAAATACATCTGACTTACTTTGCAGGGTAATGGATCTCCTATGATACACCCTCGGTGCACACTGTTCCATCACTTTCAAAAGTGCACAAATTCACTTTCAAAAGTTTGTGCAGTGTCCAGGGCCTTGAAAAACTGATAACACATTCGGTGCAGCTGTTGTCATTCTGAGAGAGGCGAGCAAATAATTTATAGCATTACTGGATGAGGCTAGAACCATCTGAACTTATTATGGAGGAGTTATAGTATGCATTATAAAGCTTGAAACAGATGTTAGGGGGTGTCCCAGCACATGCAGAATGCAAAGCATTAAACACCTTTAGGCTTTATCTTACATGAATAACTTTGCTCATAGACATTGGAATACGTCATCTGACTATACATCTGAATATGTACTAACAATGTATATGAACAATTTTTAGGTTAAAAATTTATTAAAAGAATCCTCGCATTGGTATGACACACAGCACATAAGTCCTAAACTGCACTTTTGGGAATCTAGATTTCAAGAAAGTAACCCCAAACCAGACACACTATGTAAAATACAATGAAAGATGAAAGTGACAAAGAAAAAGAAGCATAGTCAAGATCATGACTGTTGTCTAAATGACATATATGAAGTGCAAACTAGAGCTTTCCAACTTAAAAAGCAGAACCTGCACAAATTCTAACCAAAGCAAAACCCCATCCATTTTCAGCTACTGGCAGCACATACCTGCTTTCTAGACATCAGCTCAGAGGATACTTTGCAAAGAAAAAATAAAGACAGAATGTTAGTTAATTAGATAATATGTGTCGTCTGCCTCCCTTAAAAGAATACAAAGTCCCTCTAAGGAACCTGTGTAGTGGTCTGCAAAAATTAACAATCAACATATGTATACAATAAATACACACAGATTGCAATTAAAGTGTAAAAAAAAAATCTGGCAACATTTTTAAGAAACAAAGGAAATACAGCATTATTGGTATTATCCTATCCCTATTTAATATAGCTTAATTCATTGTCAAAAGTACAGTTTTTCCCTTTGTTTTCCAAATCAGTTGCATTTTTACCATTTCCCATTGACAGTAGAACATTTTATGTGAAAAAGCAGTTAACTGTGAGCAGTGTGCTTCATCTCACTTAATTTAAGCCCTCTATGAAACACATGGGCCCAGAGGGCAACTCTTTCCACCTCTGTTAGATGCCTGTACTAGAATTAACCAAATTGCTTTTGGAGGTGCCATCTTGCTCTGATCCCCAAGGCAGCAAGCATAGATAACTAGCGTAACCTACTAAATGTCTAATTTCTAGATTATTGCAGTTAAGTGAGATGAAGCCTGCCCTTTGTGATAGAAGTTGGGTATTTTAAATAAAAATAAACATAGTGTTGGTGATAGATGTATTTCTGAGCATGTCAAGTTTGCCAAGCACGGAGCTTAGACAGTACATTTTCCCTAACGCTGAATATTTTCTTATGGTTGAATGTGAAAAAACCCCCACACGTAGGAACATTCCATCTATATAGTATATTTTAGCAGCTCTTTTTGAAAGTCACAAGGACCTTTAGACAAGATGCAGGGAGCCACATCTTGAAAGCACTCTCTGTCCTTGGTGACCCCAGGACCGCATTATTAAGTCTTTCCCTTGCCTAGAAAGAAGAGTGATTGCATACACCCTGTAATGTAACACGCTCTTTAATAAGGAATGAACTTAATAGTGGTGTGAATCACAAAACACAGCAACAAAGATAAAATTCACAAACCCACTTTTGCAAAGCTTTAGAAAACCCAAACTTTTTAAAATCTGTTTCCCAGCGAGGGAAATATTCAGCATGCTTGAGTGTAATTCAGCTTGCTTTGTATCTCTGGTTATTAGTTTGATGGAAAGCTGATGTATGTTAGCATCTAAGCTGTTTGGTAGTTTATGCTGTAGCACTGAACCGGGAAGGACATTAATTCACATGGTGACTTTTGGAGCCAGACTATAATAACTCATAAATATTATATATTCCATTATTTGCTTTTTATAAAGGGGATTACCATCTGAAAACCCAAATATTGGCTGCACATAGGAAAAAGGAATCAGAGTATGCAAAAGAAACCAGTTTGTAAATCTGGGAGACTAAAGAAGGAAGAACACATAAAGGTGACATTTCATGACTTGCTGAAGACAATTCATACCCAGGCAGAAAGAAACAGCTCTGTCTTGGTGGGCAATTCCCATAATTTCCTTTGTGCTGGCATCATAGCTGACGTGACTGTATGACCACAGAGCTACTCTGTCTGTAAAGCAATCTTGCAGAAAAGCTCAGAAGTGCTAGGTTTTCAAGCAGGTCTGCTCCCCACTCTGGCACGCCGTGCAGCCTCACAAGTGCTAAGACGTGTGCAGCAGGATCTGAGCGGGGGACTGCTGGCTTCTAGCAGCCAGCCTCAAGGGAGTGGCGGAAGGGCTGCCCGAGGTGTGTGGTGAGGACTGGTTCTCACTAAAGAAGCAGTGTTTGCTGGGAGAGGGTGTACTTATGTAGATCAAGGAAGGCAATGCATGCATACAGGAGTCCTTTCTGTAGCTTCATTATTGATTTAGGCACTACTTGCCTCTAACAACTTTTATACCTGCCTGGATGTTTAATGCTTGCAGTTGCACACGGCATAATCATCCCTCTTTCTTACCTTTCTTTCAAAATTCATATCCTCCAGTAGATAAATTGTCATTAAACTAGTAAGAATCTGTAAAATTTGAATAAATCATTCTGCAAGTTACCTTCCTGTTTGAGTGGAGCATGTCTCTAAATGTTACACAATCAGTTAACTATTAATTCAGGAGCGAACTCAACCTTATGCCTTCAGTCTCAAATAATATACTTCAGAATAACTACAGGCAAGGTGTGTATGTGAGTGTGTGTGCGTATCTATGCATGTATATCTAACTCTGTATATTTATATTTTTGAAATAGCTCATGTTCTACTGTCTATTGATTATTCTCAAATCTAAGAAATAAACAATAGAATATGAGTTATTTTAAAATAGAATACATCAGTCTCATCATTCATTTGGTCCAAATTCCACCAGTGAATTCCAGAACCACTCATTTAAGGAATTTCCTTTTTGGAATGTTTATTTAAGCATATTTCTTTTCCTTACTATTTCAACCATCACGGAGCTCTTTGGTTGTGCTTTCCTGAGCTGTATAGAGAGCATCATTATCCTCTCCTATGACAATTGCCTGCTTCACTGCCTGTATCACCTTCAAAACTTTATTTTAGAAATTACCTAATTAGCCTTTGATCTACTAATTGGCTATTATCTGCAGATCTCTTTGTTCTTTCTTGCACATACAATTTTGTTCCTTTCATTATAGGAACATAGAAATTGTCATACTGAGACAAAACAATGGGTCACCTAGTCTCATATCCTTTCTTACCAGGGCCAAAGACAAGACATCTCAAGCAGGCATTCAGCACCCTGAGCCTGCCTCTGTCATTCTTGTGTAAAGCTTCCACTGAAATAAAAGGCACATAACATTTTCCCTTTGGCTACCAGTGTGCACTGAACAGATGTCTTCATTGAACTGTCCACAGTGACATTTAAATCTTTTTTTTTCCCTGAGAGATTACAGCTAATTCAGAACTTAATCACATGTACAAATAGCGTACCTGTCATTTCCAAACAGCTTTTATGTACTGATTTGGGTACTGTGCCCCTTAATGCTGCTAATTACAGGTTGGTTATCCAGGGATACAATCTTCTTGGGAGAGAAGCAAATCTAAGTTCTAAACTTTTTCCCAGCTGAGATGTCTTTTTTGGTTTCAATGCAAAATGTATTTGCACTCCTTAGGTTTAAAAGAAAGCACTAATAATTATTTTATCATAACAGTCTGATTCATTTTGCTTTTTTTTGAAAAAACATATCTATCCTATCTTTTCAAAGACAGACATGAAGAAATGAAGAATCATCCTCTTTGAAACATTTCAAAAGCTTGATTCCCAGTATTGCTAACGTTATCTGTTTAAACTTTGTGAACTAGGCTCCAGAGACTCACAACTCTCACGAAAAAAAAGCAAGACTCTTAACAAGACTTCAGCAGACTGCTGAAATGGTGAGTGGATTGCCTTACTTGTTATCTACCTTCAGATGCCTTAAAAGTTCAAGTTTTCACTCTTGTTTGGAAAAAAAAAAAAAAGAAAAAAAAAAAGAAGAGACTAAGAAAAGCACCAGAAGATAAAACTGAAGAATGAGAATTAAGCAGACCTCTATTTCAGTAAGAAAATGAAGGTAAAGGGAAGGAGGAAAGAAGAAAGAGGAGTGCACCTGGAGCACTGTGTCCCGTTCTGGTCCCCACAATTCAAGGAAGATGTGTACAGACTGGAGAGGGTCCAAAGGAGGGCCATGAAGATGATCAAAAGGCTGGAGAACCTGCCCTGTGAGGAAAGACTGAAGGAGTTAGGTCTTTTCTCCATGGAGAAAGGAAAGTTGGGACCTCATCACAGTATACCAGTACAGGAAGGGCAGCTACAAAGAGGACAGAGACTGTCTCTTCACAAGGAGCACATGGAGAAGACAAGGGGCAACAGGTACAAGTTGCACCGGGAGAGGTTTCATCCCAATATAAGAAATTTTTTACAGTGAGAACAGTCATTCACTGGAACAACCTCCCCAGGGATGTGGTGGCGTCCCTATCACTGGAGGTTTTCAAGATGTGATTGAACAGGGTGCTAGATTGTCTCACCTAGGCTCCCTTTCCCACAAAAGTCTGGACCAGGTGATCTGATGGGGTCCCTTTCAAACTGGGCTGTTCTGTGATTGACTCTATGTTTCTGTGATTCTAGGAAAGAGTAAAGAGGAAAGAGAAAAAGGAGAGGAAAAGGGAAAAAAGAAAGAAGAAAAAAGAAAAAGAAAAAAAAGTAAAAAATAGAGCAACACTCTTTTCCAACACCTCAATGTGGAGCACTGCAACAGGCACTGCTCAGAAAAACAAAGTTCTCCACAGTGCTTCCTCCATGCGAAGGGTGAAATGACTGCTAGCAGTGCTTGTGCTTAACTTGAACTCTAAATAAAACAAAATCTGAACACCTTCGGTTGCCGGGGCTGAATAATTCCAGAGACCTTGCTGTAGTTTCTGTAGGTCATTACATAAATTTAAATTCACAATGCTTTCATCTCTGCTTTGAATGTAAATTACCTCACACTCATCTGCGCTGCATTTCCTTTTCTATGTTTTTAACAGCTAGTTTCAGTTATTTCCCTCTCAAGTGTCTCAGATTTCATTCTGTCCTTGACTACCATTTTGTTCTCAAAGGAAAGTTGTGCTACCCCAATTTAAGATTATAAACAAAGAAGATATGGGGATAAATTTAGTGGCCAAAGTCACTAAATGGGTATCTTTTGGCTTAAACTGAATTTGTTTCCATTTATGACAAAGGAAAATTAGATTGCTGTTTCAGCTGAGTCACTGTCACTCTGTGCATGTGTGTGTGTATACACTTAATCCCTAGCAAATAGAAAGCTGTATGTCTTGGTTTGACTAAAGATTAACTCAGCTCAGTTGAACTACCAAGTGTGCAAGAAGCATCTTAAACTAATGGAACTTTGGCCAAAATATAAAGCTTTTTGTGTGTGCTTTTCTTCCCTTCTCACAAAGATGTTCAGGTGTAGCTCCCATGCTCTTGTTACGCCATGTGCTGCAGTGTAAAGTTGTTCACACCTGTGGGAGGACACGAGACAGTGAGGGCTTCTGATTATGGTGTTATGGGTTGGTCGTCCTGGGAACCAAATAGCCCCTGCCCAGCCCTCAGCCCCTGCTGCGGTGTTGCGGTATAATGAAATGAGAATCACTGTCCTCTTTGGCTTGGAAATGCTTCTGGAGCCCCCTTTTCCCTGTCTAACTGCCCCACACAGGCTGTGCCCATGGTCTTTACCTATGCCTGAACCAGAAGACAGGCTTCAACTTTTTCAGTATGTGGCTTCCAGAGAAGGAAGGTTGACACTCTTATTCTAAGTCCTCTTCAAAATTAATAAGAAGAGCAGTGGAATTGGAAAGACCATAACCTTAAACTAGACTGAACACAAAACACGGTGCCATACTGGCAGTAACAGAAACTGAGGCCCCAGAAAACATCCAGAGTGAAAGTATGTTGGAAATGGGGTAGAAAACTAGGCACAGGAACAATTAATTTGCTTTGGTTATCAGAGCTTCTAAGAAACCACCCTTTCATTATCAGAATCCTAAAAAACAAGTGAAGAAATACCCTCAGGAGCCACATTTTTTCTTCAGAAAAGAGGTGACAAATATGAAGAAAAAGGAATAAGAAAAATGGAGAGAAGCATCTCTGAGCTATTTGAACAGCCAAGAAAGAGAAGTGGCACAGACAAAGTCCATTGAAAAAAGCATCAAAGCCAAATGAAGACTAGAAATGACCATTGCAGAAGTGAAGACTTCAAATAGCTTTCAATAAAACTTTATCTTTTATTTTCCTTTTAGTTTGCTTTCTTTTACTTTCGCTCTTCCATCTTTTTATAAATTTCTTCTCACTCTTCTTTTTTACTTTTATTTTTGCTCCAAATTCCCTTCTCATACCTTTGTATTTCATAACGGCATGTGTTAATTCAGCTGTGTATCCTTTCATCACACTACTCACTGGTTCTCACACTCTGTTCCCAGTGAACAGTGAGATAGATATTTCTCTACCAAGCCTAAAAAGAAAACTAAAACAAACATAAAACGACATAAGTTTATGCAACTTGCAGTCTCTTATGCCACTGAATATGGACAGGCTAAGCCTACAAATTATTTACTTAGGACACCCTTTAAAAAAGATGGTAATCTACTTTTGTCCTCTTTGAACTGGGGTTTTCCATTTAGAATAATATCTCAGAGTACCTATAGCAGTCATAAATATCCAGGAAATAAATGAGCTTTGAAAATAGCCCCAGATACAATTTCCCATAAGCATTATTTGGATTGGCAAACCTCTCCCTATGAATTGTTTTTCAGTACTCCACTGCTGTGGACTAACAGTATCTCCCATCAGTTTTAACTAAACAAATACAAGATGCCTACATTTCCCATCACTAAAAACATAATTCTGTCATCGAGATCTTCTCACTTTGTGAAATTCTGTGAAGAAGTAGATGCATGTTTTCCATTACTTTATTCTTTTACATATTGCAATTGAACAAATTCCTTTAAAGGTTTTCATAACCATTTTTTCAATTCCTGAAAGAAGGAAAGCAATAATTTTATTCCTCTTTTCTCAAGTGATCTCCATAGTAACATATACTACAATACTCATCGTGAATAGTTTTATGTACAATTTACCAAAGTGCAATCCTTAGAGTTTTTTTGTTAAAATACACAGGTTAACACAAATGGAACATTTTCACTCAACTGAACTTCTGCATTTTTAACCCTCTCATGTGGAAACAAGATTAACCTTTTGTTTTTCAGTTTTGCACTCTGTGTTTTTCTGTAAGCACTCTGTTTTAAATTTCTACTTACATGTTCAAAGTTTTGAGCAGAGCTGTTTCAAAAGCTACCATTACTTTATGAGGGAATGCAAAAGGTTTTAAGATGGCTGCCAGCTGTTTCACACAAAATATCTAACCGTATTTGGATGTTCCATTTTTTAGAGCCACAAAATAACACTGGAACACTACATGTAGATGTGTATGTTCCTAGCAACTAAAACTCCTCACAGTTTCTCATACTAGAATATAGGAAAACAATTTTGCTTAGGAAGATCTGAATTCATTCAATTCCATTTTTGTAAACTTCAGAAGACTACATTCCTTCCTACAGTTTTATCGTAGTCTTGCAGGTAGGCATTCCCACATTTGAAAGAATAATAATTTCTCAATTTACTTCTATGGCTGAAAAAACTGCAACTTTTACTCTACTTAAGAGGAGGAAGGAGGTGTGTGTGAGTCCTGCAACTGCTGCACACCAAGGTGGAATGGTAAACTGCCGGAAACATGATAAAACGCAAAGACCCATCTTGTGGGTCAGCCGTGAAGCCAAATTCATTTTAACAGAGGTATGACATCCTTTGAAAAGGATGTTGGAGAAAGTCACGAAACCAGACATGTTCATGAAACTCTCTTCGTATTTCTAAAACTTGGTTCCTAATTTGAGAAATATTAAAACCCCACCAAAACCAAAGATGTCTTCAACAGGCTCTGAAATGCACTCTAATTGTATTCCATTCACATGAATGCTGAACTGTTTTTAAGGCCGTATTTCAACTGAATGAAAGCTTGGGAATCAATCAAAAGTACGAATACATAGCAGTGCTGTGATGTTTAAGATGCATCCATTCCTCCTCCATGCGGGAAAACACTTCCCATAGAGTTTCGAGGGGCTGTCCCCTCCTATCTACTATTTGGGGTCTTCAGGTCTGCCTTGCATAATGTCCCAGTGCCAGTATTGCTCAAAGTTGGTATTCGGTGAATGTGAAAGGAAATTTGTTTGTCTGCAGAAACCCAGGAGATTATCACATTTTTTCATGTGTTAGTTACTGAAAATAGAAGCTCTTTCCCTTACTGACCCCAACCTGTCCTAATGTTCTGAAGTTATTTACAAATAAGGTGAAAAGCACTTCGCCAAAGCATTTAATGTTGGAGCTTATTTGTATGCAGAACACATGGTACTGAATAAGGTGCAGAAAACATTACTCAATACAAAAATATACTATGGGAATTCAGGTGTCATCTTCAGAATCTGACAAATTGCCCAGTGTATGAAATGTTTAGACACTGGTGGCTTACTTGGGATGCATGAGTGGCAATAAAATCACAGGGCCTCCAAGACAAAGTTTGAATTTTGATTTGATTGCAGAGAAATTCTGGCAAGACCCTTTTCAATCTGCAGTCTATTTCTTTAGCTAGAATTTGTCATGTAAACAAAGATTTTGCCATTTATTTCATTCCATGTTTTTGGATTTCTGTGCCATCTCCCTGATGATAACTTCTTTTTTTCTTCACTCACAAACTGCTCATTTCTGCAGCGGCACCTGGGATGGATGACAAACTAACAACACAAATGCAAATGCTAGAAGGAAAACAAACCCGCAAAACCTGTTGCAATGTAAGGATGCACAGTGTTCCTTGTATCTCGGCATCTTTAAAGGGAACTTACCCCCTCAACTGTAATTTTTACTCCAAGATGATTCATCTCACAGAATCACAGAATCACTAAAGTTGGAAAAGACCTGTAAGATCATCAAGTCCAACCATAAAAAAAAAAAACAAAAACCACACCCCCCCCCAAAAAAAAAAAAAAAAAAAAAAAAATCAAAACCACCCACAAACCACAAAACACACCACAACCCACACCAAAAACAACCCACCCACACCACACAGCACCATGCCCATCAAGCCACATCCCACAATGCCACATCCACACGCGCCTTGAATACCTCCAGAGAGGGTGACTCTACCACCTCCCTGGGCAGCCTGTTCCAATGTTTCACTACTCTCTCAGTAAAGAACTTTTTCCTAATATCCAGCCTGAACCTCCCCTGGCACAACTTGAGGCCATTTCCTCTTGTCCTGTCACTCGTCACTTGGGAGAAGAGGCCAACACCCACCACTCCACAACCCCCTTTCAGGTAGTTGTAGAGAGCGATAAGGTCTCCCCTCAGCCTCCTCTTCTCCAGCGTGAACAACCCCAGCTCCCTCAGCCGCTCCTCATAAGACTTGTGCTCCAGACCCCTCACCAGCTTCGTCGCCCTTCTCTGGACACGCTCCAGCACCTCAATGTCCTTCTTGTAGTGAGGGGCCCAAAACTGAACACAGTATTCGAGGTGCAGCCTCACCAGCGCCGAGTACAGGGGCACGATCACCTCCCTACTCCTGCTGGCCACACTATTTCTGATACAGGCCAGGATGCCGTTGGCCTTCTTGGCCACCTGGGCACACTGCTGGCTCATATTCAGCCGGCTGTCAACCAGCACCTCCAGGTCCTTTTCTGCGGGGGAGCTTTCCAGCCACTCCTCCTCAAGCCTGTAGTGTTGCATGGGGTTGTTGTGGCCAAAGTGTAGAACCCGGCTCTTGGCCTTATTGAACCTCATACAACTGGCCTCAGCCCATCGATCCAGCCTGTCCAGATCCCTCTGCAGAGCCTTCCTACACTCAAGCAGATTAACACTCCCACCCAACTTGGTGTCATCTGCAAACTTGCTGAGGGTGCACTCTATCCCCTCATCCAGATCATCAATAAAGACATTAAACAAGACCGTCCCCAAAACTGAGCCCTGGGGGACTCCGCTTGTGACCGGCCGCCAGCTGGATTTAACTCCATTCACCACAACTCTCTGGGCTCGGCCATCCAGCCAGTTTTTAACCCAGCGAAGAGTGTACCTGTCTAAACCACGAGTTGCCAGCTTCTCTAGGAGAATACTGTGGGGAACAGTGTCAAAGGCTTTGCTGAAGTCCAGGTAGACAGCATCAACAGCCTTCCCCTCATCCACTCGGCGGGTCACCTGGTCATAGAAGGTTGGTCAAGCAGGACCTGCCTTTCATGAACCCGTGCTGGCTGGGCCTGATCCCTTGGTTTTCCTGCACGTGTCCCGTGAGCACCCTCAAGATGAGCCTCTCCATAATCTTCCCTGGCACCGAGGTCAGGCTGACAGGCCTGTAGTTCCCCGGATCCTCCTTCCGGCCCTTCTTGTAGATGGGCGTCACATTGGCAATCCTCCAGTCGTCTGGGACCTCCCCCGTTGACCAGGACTGTTGATAAATGATGGAGAGTGACTTGGCAAGCTCCTCCGCCAGCTCCCTCAGCACCCTTGGGTGGATGCCATCAGGCCCCATAGACTTGTGAGTGTCCAGGTGGCATAGCAGGTCGTTAACTGCTTCCTCCTGGATCATGGGGAGCCTATTTTGCTCTCCATCCCTTTCTTCCAGCTCAGGGAGATGGCTACCCTGAGGATACCTGGTGTGGCTATTAAAGACTGAGGCAAAGAAGGCATTAAGTACCTCAGCCTTTTCCTCATCCTTCGTGACAATGTTCCCCGCCGCATCCAGTTCTTTCTTCTTTGGATTAAAGACTACAAAATAAGCCAATCAGTTGTTGTGGTTGTATGTGGTGAACTTTCTTCCTATTATAGCTGTAAAGTACAGTGAATTTGAAGATGATCAGTGTGAAGGGTGTTGAGTTTCCATGCACACACCTCACATCAATGCCTAAACATACCTAGGATGCTTACTTCTACAGTGTCCCTTAGTGATCTCAGAGACATCTTTTGATGAACATGTATGGGAGGCAAGGTGCCTGCAAAACTTTCTTTCCTGTATCTTGCTTAAGAGTTCCTCAGACATTCTCTATTTTGACTCAAAGTAATAAATTACTTAGCACTGTATTAAACCTGTCAACTTAAAGAGCTTGTGTAATCCCGTTAATGGAGTATGCACAAAATATTCTCTGGACTGAGTCTGGAGTTGGACACCATCGAAAAAACAAAAACCTCTGTCCCTAGTGGTGCTAAAAGATGACTTTCTCTGTTTTTGAATAAAAATGAAATCTTAAGAGGAACCTGATCCCAGTTTTATGAGTGTAGACTGAGAGACATTCTGCCTAAGGATCCATTTTCTTTCTCTCTGTTTTATGGCAGCTGAATGGATTCAAGAATCTGGTTCTCAGGCTACATACCTCCCTCCTTTTTTAAATAGTTTTTCTCACATTTCATGGATTTAGTCACGTACTTCACATGAGGAGATAGTGGCTTTTCATATGGCAGAGGAAGGCTTAGCTTTTAGTTTAGTGGTAAAATCACTAAAATCATCCTTTAGTATCTTTTGAATGAAAACTTCAAATTTAATTTGGGGTGTGTCAGTTTTGATATTTTTTCCTTTCTTAGAAAATACCTTAGGCAAAACAAAATGTTTGCATAGGCATCTAGAAATGTTCTTCACTCCCCAGAAATGTAAACAAAGAAGTTAATAATTTTTTAAAAAATAAAATGTTAAGTATAGAGAATGTATCTCAGTCCAATCTATATGCCAAATGCAGCAATCTACTCTAGTCTCAATCCAGAAAACAATGAAATCAGTAAGACAATGTTGTCTCTTACTGTTTGACTCCTATTAACATTTTATTGGATCAGGGGCATTAAGACTTTCTTTAATATGCATGCTTATGCCACCCAATCACAAAAAAAAAACCCTGCCAGTGTCATTGCAAGCACTGCAACATCCACTGAGCAGTGAGTGCCTTTGGTTCGTTTAAACTGAAGCACGTTCACAAAATACTCACTCAAAATAACAGAGTTGCAAAACCCCAAAATGTTGCCAAACAAAAAATCAGATAGGAAAATAACAAATGACATCACTTTTGCACAGTCACCCACAAAACAAGCTCTGCCAGTCTGAGATATGTAAGGAAGTCTTCTTTTCAGTTGGACACTGAGGTGTCCAAATGATGGTCAGAAATGTTGTGCTAGATTCCAAGGAGAGAAGTATTTCGGAGCTTGAGATAAAAGCTTGAATGTCACAGGAATCTACGGGTTTCTCACAAACAGATAAAACATAGGTTTTATCTATGGTTTTACCACATTTTCCTGTGTCTTTGGGATTTTGTAATGGTAGCATGATTTTATAAGGGACCCAGTGGGATGTCCTATTCTTTCCGTTTCATTGGGGGACCACAGTGCTGGGAAGAGAGAATGTAATTACTGGGATTTTATACCTTCATTCCTGTTGAGTGACTTGGAGTCTTTGCCTTAATGTGATTTTGAATTAATATCTTTTGGGCGTGCAGACAGGAAAGACGGTCTCTTTCCGGATTAAAAGAATAGATATTAAAGATGAAATGAAAAAGGGATGAATCTGGATGTAGACTGGGAATATACTAACAATCATGCTGTCCTTTCCAGATTCTTCTTTTAGAAAGATTACAAACAGGACAACGTGAAAAATATTGGATCTGCTGAAGGACAGCGATAAATAATGTTGTGACTTATGCCGTCACAATGTTAGCGCTCTCGTGATATTTTTGAGCAAGGCTTGTTTGGGGGCATACATAAAATGGTTTCAGTTCAATGAATCAGCTTCTTTTGTTTCACACAAAAAAAATACAGGTGCAGATTGCTGCAGATTCAAAGTTGAATGACCAGCAGGTTATGGGTCATGAGGCTGAAAAACTCCATTCACTTTAGACATCGTGCTTTCCAAGTGTAAAAAACCAAAACAATCCCATGACTAGACAGATATATGTGTTAGCAAATGTGTTCTGACATCGATTCCACAGAACCTGTTTTGTGGATAAGCAAATGACTTCAGCTTCTACTGCTGTCAGTCTAACATCCTTTCAGAAGCAGTACATTTCACTCAAGGAACGTTAGCAGAAAGCTGACTCAATCTGTAACCCTGAATGAGGCCATTCAGTTCTAGTGAGTGAGAAAAAAGTGTTCTTGAATAACTACACAACCGATTTTGAAAAACAAATGCAATCCAGATTTCAGCCCTACCTAACGCGAGTGCTGCCCTCCAGACCTGAAGCAGGTAGGTACTAACCAGAATTTCTAATGCGCCAGTTCAGTGCACTGTCAGTATGGCAAAACGCGAGTTCTTCACAGTGGCTAACAGAGGGTGAAAGAAGTGTGTTTTTCAATCCGCATCCTTCCAGACTTCCTAAATTATAGCAATGTCAGACATGTTTTAGTTGTTTCCAGCAACGCACGAGCCCTACCTGGCTTGCGTGAGTTCCTTCACAGACTGTCAAGCACATGTTTTCTGGCACCTACTCCAGGTGGCATTGTCAAACAGGGGCCCCGTTATCTCATGTACAGCATGCAGCTGTGTCACAGGGTACACGGTAACACATGCACTGCACTTTGCTTCCAAAAGAGTGTAAGACTACTCACAGTTACAAAGCTTCTTCCCAAGCGATTATATTTCAGCCAGAGTATCGTGTCCTAAGTGTCGTGTTATTTAAATCTATAATGCTCCACGGTTGACAAACATACAGGTATTAGCGTTAATAAGGAATGATCACATGGTTAATTATCAGTTGCAACTGTGCTATGTCATGTATTACAATAACAGCAATGCCAGCCATTTTATGTTGTGATTCTCTTCCCAAATTGTTAATGCCGTAAGTTAATGATTTGATAAAGTTCAGATTGCTGATATAATCAGATCACAGCTGCTCTGGTAATGAGTGCTATAGAGGTGTCTATAAGTAGGTTATCTAATTAAGTGTTAACATATCCATTGCAATATCCATCATTATGCTCTAACGCTGTCCTTCCCAAATACCTGGTTTGGGAATTCTTATTAGTATAATTTGCTCTGGGGCTCACCTGCAAAATGAAATACACTGACACTTACCTAGCAGGAATCCCAGTGGCACATTTGCAGGTTCTGCTGCTACCACCACATGGGGAAAAGCTGGCAGGAGGCTAACTCCACAGCAAGGGCTCCACTGCAGGTGGTACCACTGCTGCCTTGCCAGCCAGGAACCTTGAGCAATCGTGAGTCAGTTCCTCCAAAATCAGGCTCATTTTTATTCAACAGCTTTTTAAATTTCACATTTGAGTAATACGCTGATGGCTTTGGGGCCTTTTTCTTCAGGTTTTGGAATCTCTGGGGCTTAGGTGGGCCACGATTTGTGGTTTGGGGTTGTTTCTCCCACCTCTCCCCCATTAACTATGAAGGTTAAAAATATATTATTTTTAGGTGAAAACTGATATTCTGACACACAGGTCAACAATCACTGGATTTTTAGAAAACACACCAAGGTCAGCAAAGGGTGCACACAGGAGTAAAATACAATTCAGAGCACTATAGGAACCAGAACATGAACAAATAATGGTGGGACAAGCTGAGGTGGAAATAAAGTGGATACAGAACGGCATGGCACTCTGCCCTGAGGTTTTCTGAAGACAAAGGAACATGACAGCCTCAGCCAGATCATCTTGTGGAAGGAGTTTTCAAGTGGAAAGAATTTTAGGTTTTATAGTGACTTCATAAAGAAATATCTTGGTGGTTTGGACCTTGACTGAATAAAAAATGTCATACCACTGTTTAGAACAAGAGCTACCATGGAAGTCTCAACGTATCATGAAGCTTTAGAAGACTGAAGTCCTTAAAGGAGTGTTACACCCTAATTGAAATACAAATATTGGTTATTAAAGCCATAAGCGAGCATGGCCCATCCATAACCAATGGCACAGGATCTAGATGACAACTCAAGTTTCTATAAAAAGGGTAACTGCACAGTGTCATTACTGGAGACATTTAGGCAGTATGTGAGGTATGAACCCTGGATTCTGTCATATACAAGTGGTACAAAATACAGAAGACATTAAATCACCCTTTTTCAACAGTAAAGTTCACTGGATTAGAGAAAGTACTACTATTATTTTTTCTTCATTATTTTTCCTTTTCTATAGATTTCCTGACTTCATCAGCTTTACCAGGTTGGTCTCCACCAAGGATTTAAAGAACTCAGGCTCACAAAGGCTCACAAGCAGAATCTGTCACCAAAGTACACCAGGCAGCATTATGCCACAGAACAAGACAACAACTGTCATTGATACGTGTGGGTGACATATAAGCAGAGGCTAAGAGATCTAGGAAGGTGTTCAGTATCTTGGAAATGCAGAGTAAGGAAGGTCAGGGAGATGGTCTCTGAGCTTAAAGATGGGACAGAGCCATGGCTACCTTCCAAATGAGGAAGAAGATAAATAGGTGAGAATACAACAGATTAATTTTATTTTAGGGAAGGCTGGTCTGTAAGGCATTTTCTAAAACAGAGATTTGCTCTTTGCAGTGTTTCTGAAAATTTGGTGGTAAAGCATAATAAGACTTGATATGAAAGACATTCCTTGGCTAATTCAAATTCTCTGCCTTCTGATCTACCACCCAAATGGCCTGGTTTTTCTGCATTTTTGTTGCATGTTAAATAATGAATATAGCAAGAGTTTAGCAATACGAAATAGCACTGAAACCCTGGAGATTGGTGAATAATACATTAAGAAATGTAATTTCATTAGTAGTATGTTTCCTTTTATTATATAACATGCTCAATAGCTGGATGAAGAATAGAAAAGTGCATGACTCTTACTTTCTTACTAATAAATTCAGTGGAATGAAGGGAAAAGCTAGAGTAAAATGAATTACTGTTTCTGCAATTACAATGACTGTTCTTCTTGCATCAGAAGAATCTCTTAACAATGAGTGTGCTTAGCCATGGCTATCCCCAGAAAGCAACTCAAAGCCATCAGGTTAAGCAAAATGGGACCTCTGTAGATCACCTGTAAGAAATCATTGAGAGAACTACACCGGGAGAATTTAAAAAGGATTCTGTATTTATGCAAACAGCAGTAACAACTAAAGCTGTTATACCTACGTTAAAAAGTTACAAAAATGAATTCAGAAACATGAATGCAATCATGGATTGCATAGATGGTCTAAGGAAGAAATTCTTTTGTCAGAAGGAAGTTCCACAGTTGGATAGGTGCGTTAGGCAACATTTTCTTTTTAAGCATTAGATGTAAACCACAGAGTGAAGCAGAACAGCAGTTTAGAAGCTTCACTTGTCCGTATAGGCAAGAAGTTAGTTCTTAGTCACACTCCACATATATCCTCCTGGAACATTTTCATGTCTCAAAAAGCATAATACATGCCATTAAGCACTCCCAGAAAAGTATTTTTTCATCATCCCATGTATTGTTAACTTCATCTACCTCAAGGTTTCGTTTAGCATCTGCCATTGTAGCATCTTAGAGCTATTCTGGCCCAACATGCCCAGTATGCAACCATCTCAGCCTGCTGACAAGGTACAGAACACCTTCCAGCTGAAAAAAAGAAATCATATTTAATGCTATGTCTTAGAAGGATGAAAAAGAAAATCTGTATCTAAAAGACTTATTGCACTGGGTTCCTTTAAGTATTTTATAAAGAGGGGACACTTTTTAAGAATTCTCTTGCAAAATTTTAGGTCAAATTCATCTTACAAAGAGTCATATATTTCATTTTAAGGTCCCCGTATGCTTCACACATTGTGTATGATCTGGTTTTATTGTTGCTTTTGGGTTTCTTTCTATTCTCCAAGGAAATCTTGGCTGGAGAAGACATTGTATATAAAAATGTGTGACTCTAGCAGAAAAAAATCTTTTCCCACCGCGGTCAGGCAGCATCTAACAGAGTTCTCTTAAAAGTTAAGACAGACTTAGGGTGACTGATGTACTGCAGATGCCGTGATGTTAGGAACTGAATCTGTGTGTAAGGGAACTACAAAAGCAGGATTCAGCTTTGGGTTTCAGACACTCGGCTTAAGATGTCTTACAGCCTAAGTGTCTGTAAACAAGGTCTATGTCCAAGCTCCCATGACAGCCAGAGGTGGATCTAGTCAATACAGCTGATGGAAGCTGCAGAGATATTCAGCTTACACTAAAATAGATACTGATACCTGCCCAGCTGAATGGTTTCCCCATTCCTTTGACCGCACTGACTAGAACGGGACAGCTTGCTTGCACGGTCTGGTACCTCCAGTGTAAACACCTGATGTTAGGGAGAGCTAAATTCCTTTGACTTAAGTTTTGACTTATGACGATGTGGCAATCTGGCTGCATTTGATGTGCTGATTGTTACCTCAGCCATACCTGGCATTGCAACACCTTTTCCTCTGAGTTTTTCACTTAGTGAGAAAATGGTACATTCAAGGAAGTTTTAATGTTTTATTTTCCACTTATGCCAATCAGTATGTTCATTGCACTTCCATACTGGACAATTACATGACTCACATCTGTACCTGTGTATTTATATCAGGACCAGACTGTCTCCTTGTACTAATCTTCTAATATAAACTATGCTATCTACATCAGACATCAAAGATTTTCAAGGGTTAAACATGCAAAGGATAAAACCTACTATGCAAATAATGTTTACTGAGGGGAAAAACAGGGCCAGATACTCTACCATCCAATAACTGTCACCGCATACAGTATACAGATGTTTCCATCTGCTTTCTTACTTCTAGATAAATTTGTATTATTTAGGCTATTACAAATCCAGCATGGATATGATTTCTAATAACAAGACACAGGTGTTCCCTTTAATTCCCTCTTTCACTATTTGCTTGACAACACATTTTACTTCAGCTGTTGGGTGTTATTGCTTTAGGCAGCCTAATGCAATAAAGCAAACATAATGTATAAATTATATTTTGGACCCGCTGAAGCAAACAGCCTTTTAAGATACGCCATTTAAATAACAAATTAATAAAATACGTATTTCCTGTTTTCTCTTTTTTTTTTATTATGTAAGTTAATCCTGGAACACTAAGTTCTTATTTTGTCTGACAGTACTTTGACTGCTATGTAACTAATGAAACACTGCACTTTTTTATTATTATTTTGAAGCCAAACGGAAACCAAGAAGCAATTCAAGGCCCTTCCTAACTATCCTGAACTCTGGAGACTTGTCAATTATTTAAATAATGGAGATAAAATAGAGACATTAACTAAAGCCAAGAGGGCAAACAGTCTCTGAGATCTGAACTATATCTTAAAAAAAAAAAGGAAATAAACCATATAGGAAGTGGCAAACAGACTGCCTTGCTCTTTTTTCTGAACAGACTAACAGAAGCCTTTCTGTTCACAACAAAGTAATTCATAGCCAGTTCCCATTACAGCCACTTTTCTTCCACGCAGCTCATTCACTCCATGGTCATTCCTCCCACAATCTTACTGAACAAATTGCTTGCAACTAATTGGTTGACAAACTGCAATTGCTCTATTTACAAGTAACAGTGTAATATTCCATCATTTGGGGAAGACTTTGCCTAAACTGAGTGAAAAATTCAATACGAGAGATAAAATTAGGGGAAAAATAAAATAAATTATTTCTTCTATTTCCTTGACCTGCCAATTTTAAATATGGCTAGAAAGTGTTGGCAGTCTTCTTTTAGAAGGTGATTAAAAATAAGAAAGAAGTTGAAAACTAACAAGAGAAGTTGCTGAAAAACTGAGTGTGGGAAGTTGACGGTAAACCCGCCATTCCTGAGAGTATAATAAAGGTTCTGTTGTGGAGGTACAAAGCAGAGCCAAATCTCACACTGTTTCAAGAAAAAATAAACTTCAGCCCATTTCCTTCTCAGAATCACTTGCCTCCTTTCCTCTACATTTTTTAATCATTACCATGCTCAAAACAGATCTCAAACACAGCTGTACGGAGGCAGCCCGGCTTATAAAAGACAATCCATCCTTGGAGCACCAAAGCCTCAGTTTTTTTCTAGCGTAAACCAGACGTCATCTCCAGCAAATGCAAGCTTTTCCTAAGGCTTACTTTTAGTTCATCATGATGGATAAAATGTAAATATGCCCTTCTGTCATATAAAAAGGATCAGAAGATATCATAATCGTAGAACAGGGCTCATTTTCAGCTGTAAAAATGGAAGAAATATAAGCTGCATTGTTAAATCTGTAATGATAGCACTATTTTCTTCTGTGATATCTCCACATATTTGAAAAATAATGCAAAATTTCTTCAAATTTTGAAGATATTATTCAAAGGACTACTACGTATATGAAGGTAATAGTAAATTCTCAGGTATCCGTAATATCTGGCATGAGGTCTGAAATATCCATTAAATACCTTACATGAAACCGCTTCCTGGCAAAGAAGTGAATATTCCTATTAACTAGCACTGACTGTACAATAAGCACCATTAAAAGGAGATTATCAAATTAAAATTGAGTCAGTTTCATAATATGAGTTAAAAGTAGTTTCAAGGACTACATCTGCCCATTAATTACCCTGGCAGCAGGCTTGTTCTAGCAAACTTTACAGAAATACTATTTTTTAAAGCATACAAATAATACTATTTTCCTCAGCTTTTTTCACACTTACATTTAGAGCCATGTTCAAAAATATTCCTGGATCGGGGACAGGTAGTAAACAGAGAAAGGCAGAAAAATTTTCCACTTGAGAATGATTTTTCTCTTTGTTTTCAACAAGATCTCTACAATTAAAGGTGACACTGACTAGCTGGGGAAACCCACTGTATGTGAAATGCTGTCAAACATGCTAAATAAACAGAACAACAGGTGAAATATTTCAACCTCTATTACCTTACAGTTATCATAACTTTATGTATGCCTTGAAGCAACAAAAATACTTTCAGATGCAAGTAAGTTTTCAAGTTGATGATGTCTTGAAAAAAATTTGAATATATTAACCAACTTAATTAATATATTAATATATCAAGCAGTCACGTCAGTAACACAGTACTTCCTCCTATTTGATATAACACTGTTAAACTTCTGGTAATCATATCAATAATCCTAACGGGTACACTTGTGCATGTTTGTATATAATACATGTGTACATGCACACATATGCACATGGGTATAAGAAAACATCTGCAGTAAAGTCCATTAGGATTAGTTATATGGTTATCAACAGCCACCATACCTGAACACCTTCTCAAATGCTGCAGGTGTGTCCTGGCTTTTGCAGGTGACCAGAACAACGTAAGCCTGCACATCAGTGCAGCTGCAGTTATACACTTCATCCGCTCCCCAGGAAACTGGGCTCGGAGCCACCCCGTATTCCTCAGAAAAAACTCCCCTGAGACTGTGTTTCCCCAAGCCTGTGTTTTTATGTGGAGCTCCTTCCTTTATTTCTGCTGGTCACTGACTCCTCTGTGTAATCTTTGATACCCTACTGCGGATTTTCTTTATTTATGTTATTCCATGAAGTGTGAAGCATTCATTTTTTTCCAGGAGATAATGTTCCTACCCAGCTGTGTTTTCATTTTCATTAAAACTGAGGGAGAGTCTCCAGCTGCAGGGGAAGCTGAAACGTAAATTAAGAAATAATATTCCAGCAGAAATGTATTTTGGAGGTACCATTCCACGTATGCGGTGGCCACAGCAGTGTAACTTCAGATGCTGTGGTGACTTCTACTTGTTACATCCCAATACTCTCTGCTTGAAATAATTTTCAGGCTTATTTCATGGGTCCAGTGCTGCTTTTGCTTTATCCCAGCTCTTTTGCTTGTAAAGTTTCATGGATTTGAAATTAGTACTGTTGTGCAGAAGCTTCTCAAGAGAAGATTTAAAACACTTCGACATATTTGCCACATCATGTTTCCTGGCTTTATGTGAGTCAATGTAAACCACAGCTAAACACAGCAGGCCAAAATCTCAGCTGGTGTCAATCATATCAGGTCCTTTAAAATCAATGGAGCTGGGCTGATTTGTCTATACACACAGATTTTTACTGATACATGAAAATGGTGTTTTTATAAATATGCAAAATATGTAAATGAGGAAGCTTGCTTTGCTTAATTTTGATGCCACATGAACACTGGTTCCAAAGACAGCTGGGGCTAGTGCTCCAGATGTCATAACACAGGATCCAATCAACACATTATTTCAGCTAAAATTTGCAAAATATCCTTTAGAAGTTGGTGAGTGACATCCCCCCCAGATTGCACAAGTTTGACATTCAATGAGTAGAAATATGAGTGACAATACGCATATGTTAAAAGAAACTACCTCTAGGGTTGTTTAGTGTCCACTGTGGACATTAACAATGTGGACTCAACAATTTTTTTGCCTCCATCTTCACCAGCAAGTGCTCTAGCCATGCCGCCTAATTCACAGAATCCAAAGGCAGGGACTGGGAGAATGAAGTACTGCCCATGGTAGGAGAAGATCAGGTTCAAGACCGTCTAAGGAACCTGAATGTGCACAAGTCTGTTGGACCTAATGAAACGCATCCAAGCATCCTGAGAGAACTGGCAGATGAAGTTGCTAAGCCACTATCCACCATATTTGAGAAGTTGTGGCAGACCGGTGAAGTTCCCACTGACTGGGAAAGGGGAAATACAACCCCCATTTTTAAAAATGGAAAAAAGGAAGACCCAGGGAACTACAGGCCAGGCAGTCTCACCCCTGTGCCTAGAAAGATCATGGAGTAGAACCTCCTGGAAACTATGCTAGAGCACATGGAAAACAAGGAGGTGATTAGTGACAGTGAACATGGCTTTACTAAGGGCAAATTGTGCCTGACAAATTTCGTGGCCTTCTATGACGGGGTTATAGCATTGGTGGATAAAGGAAGAGCAAATGACGTCATCTACCTAGATTTGTGCAAAGCAATTGACACTGTCCCACACGACATCCTTGTCTCTAAATTGAAGAGACATGGATTTGATGGGTGGACCACTTAGTGGATAAGGAATTGGCTAGATGGTTGCACTCAGAGAGTTGCGGTCAATGGCTCAACGTTCAGGTGGAGACCAGTGACGAGTGGCATCCTTCAGGGGTCCGTATTGGGACCAGTATTATTTAACATCTTTGTTGGGGACATGGACAGTGGGATTGAGTGCACCCTCAGCAAGTTTGTAGATGTCACCAGGCTGAGTGGTGTGGTTCATACTTTAGAGAGAAGGGATGCCATCCAGAGGGACCTGGACAGGCTCGAGAGGTGGGCCCATGTGAACCTCATGAAGTTCAACAAGGCCAAGTGTAAGGTCCAGCACGTGGGCCAGGGCAATCCCAAACATGGATACAGGCTGGGCAATGAGTAGATTGAGAGCAGCCCTGAGGAGAATGACTTGGGGGTGTTGGTTGACGAGAAGCTCAACATGACCCGGCAGTGCGAGCTTGCAGTCCAGAAAGCCAACTGTATCCTGGGCTGCATGAAAAGAAGTGTGGCCAGCAGGTCAAGGGAGGTGATTCTCTCACCCTACTCCACTCTGGTGAGACCCCACCTGGAGTACTGTGTTCAGCTCTGGGGCCCCCAACATAAGGAAGACATGGACCTGCTTGAGTGGGTCCAGAGGAGGGCCATGAAGACGATCAGAAGTTGTGGATGTCCCCTCCCTGGAAATGTTCAAGGCCAGGTAGGATGAGGCTTTCAGCAACCTGATCTAGTGGAAGGTATCCCTGCCCATGGCAGGGGGGTTGGACTAGATGATCTTTAATGTCCCTTCCAACCCAAACCATTCTATGATTCTATGATTCTATGATTCTATGATTCTATGACATCGAGGCTACCTCTGCACTATGGGAGCTCCCATACTGAAATTGCCATCTCTGACCGTGAACCTGCACCTGAACGTGCACTGCTCTCCCTCTCCCTTTCTGCTTCCCTCCCTCCATTCCTTTCCACAGAAAGAGGCAGAGAGTGCCTCAGCGTGATTTCACTGCATGCTCTAACTGGTGACCAGTCCTGACGACCACTCACTGTGTCCCAGGTACCATGGTAGGTGAGTTTATCTGAGTATAGATCTAGCCTTTTAAAATAACTGCTGAGCTCAAGATCCAAAGAACTTCTCTGCCATTCTCAGGGTCAGAACCCTAATATGTGAAAGTTAGCTTTCTACAGGAGGAAGAATGGTACAGTCACAAATGCATAAAAACAAATAGGAAACTTTAATGAAATTCTGGAAGAACCACTCTGGCTCCACCATTTGCTTAGGTGGAGAAAGGCAGACATTAAATTTGTACTTGCATTTCTAAATAAGTATGTCCAGTTTTCAAAAATGCTGTCCTGCCAGCTTCAAGTTAGGTTTTGATCTGTTATCAGGATCATATCAGGAAATTACTGTTTTGGCTTCTAGTTTTATAGCATAGAATCATAGAATCATAGAATCATAGAATAGTTTGGGTTGAAAGGGACCTTTAAAGGTCATCTAGTCCAATCCTCCCTCCAATGAACAGGGATACCTTCAACTAGATCAGGTTGCTCAGAGCCCCGTCCAACCTGACCTTGAATGTTTTCAGGGACGGGGCATCTACAACCTCTCTGGACAAGCAGTTCCCGTGTTTCACCACCCTAATTATAAAAAATTTCTTCCTTATATCTAGTCTGAATCTATCATCTTTTAGTTTAAAACCATTATCCTATTTAAAACCATTGTCCTATTGCAACAGGCCCTACTAAAAAGACTGTCCCGAATCCTCTGATGATTTACCTTAGTAGCTCCTTTCATGATTTCATTGTGTATCTATTATTACTTACCAGAAGGTTTGCTTTAACAGAGTCATGATGACCATGATGTATTTCCCATTCTGCAGATAATGTTTCACATTCTACCATCCCTGTTCAGGCAATCTGCTTTGCAAGTAGCCCTAATAATTTAACTAAGAGTGGTAGAATTTTATTATAATAATTTACTGCTCTTCATCAAAAAGACAGACTAAAAAAAAAAAAGACAAGAACATTGCATTTGCCCCTGATTTTCTTTCCTTCTGAGAAGTGGCATTTTGACCTGCATGAGGGTAGTGGACAAAGACATTATCTAACGATCAGGCAGTCCCATTGACCTTCAAGTGTAGAAAAGAAAGCATGTTATAACTTCAAGTGCAACCCACTCACTAGCCTAACAGAGCAAGAGGCTATATACACAGCAGCTCCCCAGGACACACGATTTCCTCCCACTACTTCAATCGAGATAAAGTGGGACAAACAATGTTAACTGCCACCTACAGTAGAAATAGATGTTTCATAGGAGGAAGGAATAACAGGATGGCAATACTACGTTACTTGCCTTTTCTCCCAGTGAAGAAAGGCAGAAAATGATAAAGTGAGACCCAAAGTGTTTCACACTGATACTGTAAAAATAGTTTAATCTTGAAGTTAAGAAAAATTATCTTCACTGTTCTTCTGACTGAAATGTAGTAGCTCCAGTTTTGTTAACCTTAAAAAAAGCACTAGAAAGAAACCTGTAAACAGCACAGTGGTTTTCAACACAGGACAGCTGCGAAGAATAGCCCCTCTCAAAACACTTGTACAAAATCAGTGAGGACAGTAGGACTAGTTTTTATGGAAAAAGAATCTATCACAAATTGGCTAGTTGAAATTCAAAGAAGCAAAGTACACAATATATCTATGGATAATAGCAATTACTTCCGATTTCTTTACCAACACATTTTCAATCTATACAGTGTGAGGAGAATGCATCTGGAGCATAGAAATGTGATACTGATTTGAACTCTGAAGTGATATATGGTGTTTGAAACTAAGAGCAGAATCGACCACTTGACAGTAAGGTAATTCTTGAGAAGTCCACAAGAAAGGAATTAGAAGAATCTAACTTCTCAAAGTGAAAGTATATGTAGACAATAGGAAAAGAATAATATTCATAGCCTGTAAAGTGAATGTGGAAACATCGATTTAAGGATGATGCCAATGGTGGAAGTAGAAGACAGTGGAATCTGTCACTGACCTTGCGGGAGAAGCGACAGGCCTTGTGGAGGATGCGATGGTGGGACGCTGTCTTGGGCGCAGTGATCATGAAATGATAGAGTTTTCAATTGCCAGAGGAGTAAGGAGGGGGGTCAGCAGAACCACTACCTTGCGCTTCCAGAGGGCTGACTTTGGCCTGTTTAGGAGCCTGGTTGACAGAGTCCCTTGGGAGGCAGTCCTGAAGGGCAAAGGAGTCCAGGAGGACTGGACATTCTTCAAGAAGGAAATCTTAAAGGCGCCGGATCTGGCCTTCCCCATGTGCCGGAAGATGAGCCAGCAGGGAAGAAGACCAGCCTGGCTGAACAGAGAGCTATGGCTGGAACTTGGGGAAAAAAAGAGAGTTTATGATCTCTGGAAGAAGGGGCAGGCAACGCAGGAGGACTACAAGGATGTTGTGAGGTTATGCAGGGAGAAAACTAGAAGGGCCAAAGCACAACTAGAACTTAGTCTGGCTACGGCTGTAAAAGACAGTAGAAAATGTTTCTATAAATACATTAGCAACAAAAGGAGGCCTAGGGAGACTCTTCATCCTTTATTGGTTGCGGGGGAAAACATAGTGACAAAGGATGAGGAAAAGGCTGAGGCACTTAATGCCTTCTTTGCCTCAGTCTTTAAGAGTAAGCCCAGGTGTTCTCTGGGTAGCCAGCTCCTTGAGCTGGAAGACAGGGACAGGGAGCAGAATGAAGCCCCCACAATCCAAGTGGAAATGGTTAGTGACCTGCTACACCACTTAGACACCCACAAGCCTATGGGGCCAGATGGGATCCAGCCAAGGGTACTGAGGGAAGGGTGGAAGTGCTCACCAAGCCACTTTCAATCATTTATCAGCAATCCTAGCTAACTGGGGAGGTCCCAGTGGACTGGAGGTTAGCTAATGTGATGGCCATCTTCAAGAAGGGCCGGAAGGAGGATCCAGAGAACTACAGACCTGTCAGCCTGACCTCGGTGCCGGGGAAGGTTACGGAGAGGTTCATGTTGAGGGTGCTCACAGGGCACGTGCAGGATAACCAAGGGATCAGGCCCAGCCAGCATGGGTTCATGAAAGGCAGGTCCTGCTTGACCAACCTGATCTCCTTCTATGACCAGGTGACACACCTAGTGGATGAGGGAAAGGCTGTGGATATAGTCTACCTAGACTTTAGTAAAGCCTTTAACACCATTTCCCACAGCATTCTCCTGGAGAAACTGTCTGCTCATGGCTTGGACAAGTGCACTCTTCGCTGGGTAAAAAACTGGCTGGATGGCCGGGCCCAGAGAGTTGTGGTGAATGGAGTTAAATTCAGTTGGTGGCCAGTCACAAGTGGTGTTCCCCAGGGCTCGGTACTGGGGCCAGTGTTGTTTAATACCTTTATCAATGATTTGGATGAGGGGATTGAGTGCACCCTCAGTAAGTTTGCAGATGATACCGAGTTGGGTGGGAGTGTTGATCTGCTGGAGGGCAGGAAGGCTCTGCAGAGGGATCTGGACAGGCTGGACCGATGGGCAGAGGCCAATTGGATGAGGTTCAACAAGGCCAAGTGCCGGGTCCTGCTCTTGGGTCACAACAATCCCATGCAACACTACAGGCTTGGGGACGAGTGGCTGGAAAGATTCCCAGTGGAAAAGGACCTGGGTGTGCTGGTCAACAGCTGGATGAATATGAGCCAGCAGTGTGCCCAGGTGGCCAAGAGGGCCAATGGCATCCTGGCCTGTATCAGGAATAGTGTGGCTATTAGGGAGGTGATTGTGCCCCTGTACTCGGTGCTGGTGAGGCCGCACCTCGAATCCTGTGTTCAGTTTTGGGCGCCTCACTACAAGAAGGACATTGAGGTGCTGGAGTGTGTCCAGAGAAGGGCAACGAAGCTGATGAAGGGTCTGGAGCACAGGCCTTCTGAGGAGCAGTTGAGTGAGCTGGGGTTGTTTAGCCTGGAGAAGAGGAGGCTGAGGGGAGACCTTACTGCTTTCTACAATTACCTGAAAGGAGGTTGTAGAGAGGTGGGTGCTGGTCCCTTCTTCCAAGTGACAAATGATAGGAGAAGAGGAAATGGCCTCAAGTTGCACCAGGGGAGGTTTAGATTGCTTATTAGGAAAAATTTCTTTACTGAAAGTGTTGTCAGACACTGGAACAGGCTGCCTAGGGCGGTGGTTGAGTCACCATCCCTGGAGGTATTTAAAAGACATGTGGATGAGGTGCTGAGGGACATGGTTTAGTGGTGGACTTAGCAGTGTTAGGTTTACAGTTGGACTTGATGATCTTAAAGGTCTTTTCCAACTAAAGCGATTCTATGATTCTATGATTCTATGACTTAGGATGTCCTATTTGTCATACAGGCAACACTGGTATTTATTTGGATAAATGCAACAATGATCAGTTGCCAGATGGAAAGAAATGAACAGGATAAGGGGTATAAAATCTTAAATAAAGAGGGATGGTATGAGAGCAGAAAGGTGGTGGGCAAGGAAGCACTCCAGGAATATAAAATAATCCCAGTGTCAAAGGACATTATGTTGGATAAAGAATTATTGTAAGTCGGCTTATTCACAGTATGAAAGCTACTTTCCAAAATACTCTTCAGTTGCAAACAGAGGGTTTGCAGTCAAGGTCAAGAGGGAAGAATACAGTGGCAGAGAAAATAACAGATGAAGAAAAGTGGTAAAAACCCCAGAGCTGGAGACAAGGCTGGAGGTGTAGCTGATGAGATGGGTAAGGGAAAAGGAATACTTAGAGGATTCAGTGTCTGATAAAACACACATAAGGGGAAGAAACATGTGAAGGGAGGGAGTAGCAAGAAAAAAAGAAAATAGTGTTGGAAGGGAGAAAAGTCCTGGTTGAGAACTAAAAGTTATCTGACTGTTGAGTGTTATAATATGGATAATTATTCATATATATATGTATAGTTTTATAATATTTGCCACAATATAATATATCTGCAGTGGGCCACAGCTTGGATTTAAATCCTAATTAATTAAGCATGGACACTGTTTGATTGCTAAGCTCTTAAGCACCTATTTTGAAATCTCTGGAGCAATCAAGGCAAGACTGCCATCCGTGTTGAGCTCTGACGCACATGGTGGGTGGAAAGTCTCAGCTCTCATCTGCCCTTTCCCAGCAGAGAAGAGCATGTGGCTACAGAAGCATTTTCCCTCCTTTCTTTTCATGGGAGATGATTGCTGATTGCCTCTTCTCTAATCTGAGACCATTGCTGAAACAGAAGGGCCTTCCAGGCACAAAGCAGAGGAAGAGGACGAGTGTCGTCAGGCTCCTGTCCTAGCTGGGAACTAATATTACAGCATCCAGGCTGACACCCGAGCCCCGTAGTGCAAAGGCCTCGTTCCCACACTGCTCCTGGTAACAACCTTGGCAATCAAGAATAAGAGCTAAACCCAAATGCTTAAATGAACCCATCTGGAACCAGAAAACTATGCAGGTCTGAGCTGAAAAGTGACAGTTACTAATGGTTGCCACGACCTGGAGAATCTGCTGCCATCTGCCTCCCTGCTGACTTTGGATGCATTTTCACCTGGTAGCGCCACAGCCCAGAGCTGAACCTTTGCTCAAAAGCAGGACGTAAACAGAGCCACGTATTAGGATAATGAAACAAAATTAGTGCTCCTGTCCAGAGACAGCTTGAGAGTGAAGGGTCCCAAGCATATATAAGCAGTTCAGCCTGCACCTCGATAAAGGAACAGTGCAATCACATCTTGCAGTATTAAAGGTTATCTGATACCATTTCCTTTTCCTGTGGTGGACAAGATGACAGCACATTGCAATTCTGCCTTTTAAGTTGCTAGTGTTGAACATGAACCTCCATAGCTTGCAAATAGCACAGGCTCTGTGAATAGTACAGGTCAAAATCGTAAACTTTATCACAAAGAGCTGGTTGCTGGGAGGGATTTGCATCAAATCAGCCAGTGTCTCTTCCTTTAGCAGTGTACCCTGCATTAGCATTTATTTCAGTAGCACTATTTTTCAAACTCACAAATGCAGAAAAAAATAGATAAGTATATAACAATTATGAATGTTTCTGAAATTACATTATCTAATTACTTAAACATAGTTACTTATTTGCCTTTTTTCCTTATCTTGTTTCTCTTTGGATTACTTAACAAACACCTTGTAAGGAACAGCTGAATTTTTACTTTGCTAATATTTAATGACATTTCAAACATTTGGCTTTTAAATGCATTGAGGAGTAACTGTTATGAAGCCAATTTCAACGTTTTATTCCCTTTTATAATGAGCAGAGGACTGAAAATGCTGTTTTGTGGTTTACCTCGAGCATTCACAAAAGCTTTATAGAAGCCTGCACACAAGTGATTATTGAGTGTTTCCAAATATATGATAATTCAGTGTCTACAGTCTTCCACAGAGCCTTGTCTCTGTCTTGCTCTTGCTTTCAACATGAAAAAAAATCCTGCTGCTTCTCAGCAAACAATCCAAATGCAATCATTGTTTATTATGATACACCTTTTGTGCTAAAAAGGATAAGCAAACACTGAAAGTTTTGCATGCTTCCCACTCAAAGGCAAATGCAACAAGATCACACATTACTATATGGATTACATTGCTTTAATATTCAGATGTATTTGCAAATTCCATTTAAGTAAGTAGTTTTAGTACCCTATGCAAGGTTTTTAATAACGAGTGCGTCGTTCAAATCTCCTATATCATTGTTGGTGCTGAAATAAGTGACCTGATTTTTTGAAGTACCGAGGATGATGTCATTTATTTAAATGCTCATAAAGACTTCTGGGCATACATTTAGGTTGATGTTTGTTTAAACCTTAGTGTCATAAATGATATTCAAATTATTTATGTAATCTGATATTCATAAATAACAAATTGTTCCTCTGATTCAAATATCTATGTTTGCCCAGTAACCAATGCTAAACGCATATTTAAAATATCTTTTAAACTAATCTGCACTGCATGGAAACATTTTTCTAGCCTTGTTCACTCCCTAATCATTTTACCTTTTTAGGTCCAACATGAAGTTTGTGTACCTAACACTGCAAGAACTGACTCACTGAACAAGATATATGTGTACCTCACTAGATAACATGGAGATTTTTTAAAGTAGCAAGGTGATTTTTTCCAAAGAAAGTTTGTTAACTAGTCCTTTTGAAGGGTGGGAGGAATTTGAATAAAGACATTTCCAATTTGACTAAACTGGAAAAGGTTTAGCTGAAATGAAAAAGGAGAAGTTATTCTTACCTTTTCATTCAAGCAAAGGTCATATCAAAGTCAAAAAGGGTTTATTTTTCTAATGCTTTCTTTGTGAGTAACAGAGGCATACCTCGCATGCCTCACATTCTGGGTAGTACACTTTCCCAAATCCTATTTCCAAACCTGCATATGCTTTGAAACTCCCAGCCGTGTACTCTGCTGCATTAATCTAGGTTATACTCTGTTGTACAGCTCTGCAGCTCCTGTTTGGTAAACAGGAAGGCCCTACATGTTATCACCAGGCTTAGCCCAGAGACGAGGTCCTAGAGATCATGCCCTCCATGATCTAAAGTTCTATCGTACATTATGAAATTAAAAGCAGCAAGAAGGGATTTTCTCTGTTATGGGCCCTGGACACAGCTGATAAAATACACTTAGCCTAGATGGGAAACAATCTCCCTGAATTAGAAACAATATGAGGCACAGCCTTTGCTTTGCAGAGACTTGGTTTGTCCTGGTATAGTTATGTGGACAAAGCAAGATGGAGATTCTTCCCTTCACATGCACAGTTTGTGAAAGGAAAATCTGCATTTGTACAGCACCCAGCATATGGGGTCTGTAGTCTAGGACTGAGGTCTTATATATATTATAAAATTACAGATTATTATTATTGTCAGCATTGATAATAATATCAGGCAGCCCACATAGGTCACATACCTTCTACTAAATTACAGACTATTAAATTATTCTGTGAGGATCTTTCACTTCCCTTGATCATAGGGATCAAAATACTACAAAAATGACTTCAAGACAAGCCTGCTTCACTGAACCTATTCTTTCCCATCTTATCTGGGTGCTCAAAGTGTGGCCATAATATTTAGTAAATGAGTGCGATGAGGCTAAATTTTCACATAAGCTTAATAAAGTAGTTCTGTTCAGTTCTTTCCCTTTTTATTGATAACATTTTAAACCCAGAAATGGTCATTGCAGTCATCTGGTTTAAAGACTAGCAAAACACAGCCAATAATTCTTCTTGGAATGAATTCCTACTTGAAGTCAAATAATTAGGTTAAAAATACAGCAGAGCTCTTAGAAAAAGCTCTTTCGAAAAATATCCAATTTGATATTCAAAATTTCAAGTGCAAGGGAGGCCATCATAACCTTTGAATAGCTGTTTCTATGGATAATTACCCTCGCAATTAAAAATGTGTGTACTGAATAGAGCCTGAATTTGCATAGTTTCAGCTTCCAGCCAGAGGATCTTCATGTATCTTAGTCAATTAAGAGCAAGCCTCTTTGATCATCAAACTGCTGTTCCACACATATGTGTGTAAAAGCCATGATTAAATCACCTTTTACACTGTTTTTTTTCTTAAAGAAATAGACCTAACTCTTTCAGGCTCTTCCTATGGGGTATATTTTAATTACTTCTAAATATTATTATGACATTCCTCTGAGTCTTTAAAAAACTGAACACAGGATTCGAGGTGCAGCCTTACCAGTGCTGAGTACAGGGGCACGATCACTTCCCTACTCCTGCTGGCCACACTATTCCTGATACAGTCCAGGATGCTGTTGACTTCTTGGCCACCTGGGCACACTGCTGGCTCATATTCATCCGGCTGTCAACCAGCACCCCCAGGTCCTTTTCCACTGGGAATCTTTCCAGCCACTCTTCCCCAAGACTGTAGTGTTGCATAGGGTTGTTACGACCCAAATGCAGGACATGGCTTTTAGCCTTAAAATACTTATTTCTACACTTTTCATATATTTCAAAGGAGTCCCCTGTATTCCTTCTTTGTTTTTCCCTGTATTTTATGGAAAACCATTTGAGAGGCCATGTTTCTAGTGCTGGATCTGTGGTGTCATAAACTTTCTGTTGTACAGCGATCTGACTCTGTTCTTCTAGGGCCACTAGCCCTATTTTTACAGATAGGACAATTCATAATTAGTCAATAATAATTCAATGTTTTTAGTTTGGGTTGATGTAGGAGAAACAAAGCAAAGAAGAACAAGCCAGAAAGGAAAAATCAGTAGAAACAAGCTGTATTCTAATATCCTTCCCCTCTAATCACCAAGCTGCTGGTTCTCAAAACACCCCAACCTGGTGTGCATGCTACCAAACTGCTGTGGAAAAAAATATGGTCTGAGGCTGTTATGTGTAAACACGCAAATGCTTTCAAACTAAGGAGAAGGACAACTTCCCAAAACTATCAGGTCAGCTCGCAAATTCTAGTGAAAAATATATAGATCAGAAGTCTGGGCATGCCTGGACCCTAGACAGTCTGGAGTTTCCTGAAGATTTATGTATTCTGGAAAAAGATCACCTCTGTCTCAAGGTAGTAATTTAGAGCAATTTCTGAGGTGTCTGCTTTCTATTAAACATTAAACCAAGATTTTGAAAATTAATTAGGGGATCCAGATGCCCAGATGATGACATTTCAGAGTCCAAATTTTTAGAAACTGCTGAGTAGTTTCAGAATTCAGGGGATCCCACTTCGCTGGTGTCTCAGAATGAACTGCCCAAATTTCTAGCTGCTTTGAAAACTCTTAGCATTAATGGCATCTATGTAATATGCAAAAGTGAATCTTAATTTACTGATTGCAATGAAAGAGTAACAACTAGCATTAGAGAGTTTCAGGTTTCTGTCAAAAATTAGAATAATTTCATTTTAGCAAAACATCAGTCTACATAATTCAATCATCTTTTTTCAATCAGTTTATTGTAAATATCATATTAGTCTCAATTCTAGAGCATACTAGTCTCAAAAAGAACTACCGTTTGTGTTTAAAATCAGAAAGGTTTAGCCTTAACAATCTTTTTTTCTTTTGCTTTCAAAAAAACTTAAATTAAATAAATTTTATCTTTAATCCCTACTAATGCTGCCATAAAAATGAGCATGACAGCAGTATCTCAGAAGTAATTATTTAACATTAATTCTCATAAGGATATCATCTTGTACTGGTGTGCTATAAGCCATGAATCACTAGTTGTAGAAGAAATACATGTCCTTTCTACATGTTTTCTGCTGAATAGTAGTTAAACACTCCAAAACCACTGTGTGAAAGCATTGACAAAACTTACTCACTTTAAAACGAGAAGACATTTCTGCAAATTCAATATTCATATTACATTTTATTTGTGGAGCTCATGGCCCTGATTTAGGAAAGTATTTAAGTGATGTTCTTAGTTTTGAACTAGTACCTCAAATTTAAAGCTGAGTAATTTTTTAGGTCTTTTGCCAAGTCAGAACTAGTGTACAAAGTCAACATATTGAGATATGTTACAAACAGTAACAGAACAGCAAATACAAAAAACATGGAGTGCTCATTGGATAGAGCAATAAAAGATGCTTTTGAATTTCATATTCAGAGAAAAAGTTTATTAAGAGATTTTTCTGTTTTGTTTAAGCTTAAGGAGGTCTCAGACATCCACCTGAGATTCATAATACTCTTTTGCACTGATTGTCATGCTTCTCTGCATGTGATATATTGGTTCCTCCTATGAATCATAACATCATCAAGATCTCTTGTATACAAGTCCAACTTGCCAGGGAAAAAAACCCTTATAAAAAGAAATTTACATAGCCGCTGCATACAAATAGGATTAGTGTACGGTTAACAAGAACTGCATTCAAGAGGAGTCAACAGCTTTTGCAAGATGTTTAACAGCCAGCATATGAAGTAATTCTGAGATGCAGCTGCATCTGGATCATTTTACAGTTTCTTTGTTCTTAACAGGATGCTCTCATATTACTATTTTATGTGCAGTTAGTCAGCCTTAGAGGTCTTGTAAACTCATGGTAACAGCATTCCCATCTACACAGTGGATCAAGAAATATATGTAAAATCTCATCTCTCTCTTTAAAAGATAAAAATAATTGACATCTATAATCCTTTCTGTATGAGGATAGCATGGAAAATGCCATAAAGCCAAACTCTAATTCGCTTTAAAATGTTGCCAGAATTATTCATAGGCATAACGTCGCTCTTGTAGGAGCGGCTCAGTGTCTCAGACAGACATGGATTTATCATGATGGGAGCAGAGAAAGCTTAACGTTCCCATTAGCATGCTGAATAGGTACCCACACATAATATTACTCCCACATCGTCTTGTCTTGGGTGCACAGCCTCCTCCCTGCAATTAGCACCATCTCCACTCCCTGAAATAAAGGCCTGGAAAACTTGGCAAACAGTGAATGCTAATTCTCATAGTGAGTTCACCTTGCTAGCTTAGTAGTATGGGCTACCTTTAGAAAACAAAAGGGCATAAACTTGGACACCTCCACCTGCTGACGTTCCACTTATTTTTTAAAAGTACCAGTTCTATGTTTTTTAAGGCTGAATTTCCTTTTTGTAAATTCGTCTCTTGCTGGAACACCCAAAGATTTCATACCGTTTGCATTGTGTTTGTGAGAAACCTGCAGCTGGAGAAACTGCTCTCCAGGGACCCTCAGAGCAGCTGGACGAGAGCGGTGTTTCAGATATGTCCTTCCACGTGGGGTTCCTGTGTACTTGCCCACCCTGCTGTGGGGTGGCTGTTTTCTCAGCCCAGTTGGCAGCCAGCTTATTAGGTATCACTACTTTGCTGGCAATTGCAACACAGAGCCCAGCCGAAACTTGATGATCATGATAACACACTTTCCTGTGAAAGGAGGGAGTAGTGCTGAAAACTGGCACATAACATTCCCCTTTTTTTCCCAGGATGCAAGCTTACTCATCCCAGTTAGAAAAAAGAAGTTGAGTTTGTGCATGAATGTGGAAGGCACCATTCACTCTACATAGTGACAGAGGCATGCAAATGTGAGTTAATCTGTGCCACTTAACCTTGAAGCCAGGGTTCAGTCCCCTATCCCTTTGTCTTATCCATGTAGCTAAAAGCACCTGGGAAAAGTGCTAGAGAGGCAATTAAAATGTTCCGACAATATTGGAACAAATTTGGGGGGACAGTTCATTAGTCTGCTTAACAAGGCTAAGGCTGACCTAAATTTTTCATATTCTAACTAAATATGTGAGGCCAGTAATTTAAAACCAACCTTGACTTTCATATTTTCTAACAAATACCACGTCACAGCGAAAAGAGAGTTTGTCAGCTGCCCAGGGATAAATGGATGTAGTATTTAGAAAAGGTCAAATAAAATTGCCCTAAAAACTGTGTGATAAATAAAAATTCATTTCCAGTCTGAGAATACAGTATGCAAAAATGTCATCATGTTATTAACATTCTAGCCAGCTGCATGCATCCAGTATCATATTTGTCTGGTAAGAAAAATCAAAGACCAGTATTTTTCAGTCCTCTTAGCGCTATAAACTGCACAGTATTATGGGAGAATGAACTCAGTTTTGCTCTTGCTTGTAGGTGTGCACAACTGTTCAGTGCAGCATTCTGCTCCTCATTACAAATGTCCCATCCAGCTGGAGACAAAACAGAACTATGCAGGGACCATGGCTCAGTGAATCTTCATAAGAGCCAAACTGAGCCTATTTTAACATTCAGGTTTACTAATTCAAAGTTACTTTTTTCTTTCTTTCTTTTTTTTTTTTTTTTTTTTAAGAAATCTGGTAAAATGGACTAAATATGATAAATAAATCTGTGAAGAAAAATGAATTCAAAATGGCTCCAGACATATTTTTCTGATCAAAATCACATTTTTAAATGGTAGCGAAGTTTGCCTGACATATGCTTTTTATTGCATTATTTTATTGCATTATCTGTTTTCCTGATTTTCCTGATTAAGGTCTGCACCCATGACTATGGGCAAGACTCAGATCATCTATCTCTTTCCTATCTTTTGTTCTGAAATGGCAGTGGTATGAAACATTCATTTATTAACCCTGATGATAACAGTCTAATTCACTACTGACACAGACTGTTTCTCAGAAGCGTGGATAAGACATCAAAGCCAAACATGTTTAACATATTTTCTGATTTTTCAATTAAAAATATTCCTGAAAACTGTGTATCTCCATCTATTCATGAAAGAGCACACATATCTGTGCTGTAAATATTGTATGGAGAATTATTCTACAATCTAGACTTATTTGTGTGAAAGACAGCAGGCTGTGTGTAATAGAAACTTATGCATTATGCAATAAAGAGAATAAAGACTTCATGCTTCTAGCCAACCCCAATGACTTGGAATCAGTTCTTGAATGTTAACAGCTGATATTCATTTTGCTGCTGAGGTTCCTGATTGTCTATGGATGGCAATATGCCTCTTGCAAGGTAATATGCCAGTTTTCCAGGACACAGCTGCCAGTCAACTGTGGGTTGAGGTGGGGAGAGTATATTGCACTGCCAAGGCCATCCCATCTGCATGAAGAGCATTGTTTTTTGAGAGAGTGGCATACCAGTGCCAAATGCCCAAGCCAAAATGAGATACACGGACAATAGAAGAGAGGATGACACGGTCATTTCAGGCACTTGACTCTGCCAGAGAGAGGTTGAACTGCTGTAGGTACCCTGGGCAACCCATGAAGGACACAGGTGTCCAGCATATGCAGTAAAGGGTATAATCTTCAAGTGCTCATACAACATATATTTATGGGAGAAAACTGTCTCAAGCACTGACAAGCTAGAGTAACAGAACCCAGGATTCACGTATTACATTTGTCTTGAGGAAACTGAGTTAGTCCAAGCACATGCTGTGCCTGATTATGGGATACTAGGTTTCAAAAAAGCAAATTCAATAGGTACATTATTCACACCTTAGTCATGTTTCCAGTTCCTGTTGGTCATGACTTTTTCTGCAAACCGAAGTTATGTATCCTTTTATGTACTTACATAACTTTTTATATAACTCTTTAAAGTTGTGTTTTAAAAACCTTTCCAGCAATATAAATTCTTAAGTTGTACAGACACGAACTATATTCCCAAGGGTATTTAACACTCATGCTAATGTTATGCTTTTAATGTAAGTGCTACAGAGACCTCTGTGCTAATTGCAGAACGTTAACTACAAACACATCAAAAGTCAGAAATAAAAAGATGAGCAAAATCTAAGAACTTTCAATGGGATCAACAAGTGGGGTACTGCACTAGTGCTGCATAAAGCCATGTCTTGACTTTGATCCATTTCATGATTTTCCTGCAGCTGTTGGTTCAACGTTGGTACGTACAATTTATAGCTATACTGCTGATGGGAAGTAACTGAGCTCCTAGTCAATACACCATTTAAATTTGTTTGAGTCAACAGGTTCTTTCTTAAAAAAAAAAAAAAAAAAAGGCAGCAGCTTAATTAATTAATAAATGTTTGAATTACCTGGGATGTGGGGGAGCAACAAGGAGAATGTGAGATACAGACCATGACAAAAACAGAAAATATATTACTCAACAACTTTGTGGCTAAAACCACATAGGCACTCTATGTCATAACCCTTATCAGTATATCTGATGAAATATCATTGCAAGTTGTACAGGTTATGAGATTCAGGATGCTTTTCTAATGCTGATCAATTTCTATTTCTGTTAATGTCTTCATTATTCAATAGCATTTGCACACCAGAATTTAAGAAATTATGTTTACCATTGACTTATTTACAGGCTGTGTATTTTAATTGGATAATTGTATGCCTGACTAGTTAGCTGTGTATTTAGATCCTTTATTGAAAAACAAAATTCTTCAGCTGCTGACCAACTAACAGCAGGTTCCTCACATAAATACTGAGACTAATCCATTTACAATTTACGAAACTGAGGATTTCAAAGCATTTCAGAAATACTCCTTCCAATAAAGTAAAATTGGTCTACTTTTACTCAAACTTATTCAATAATCTTTTTTTTATTATTCAGTCAACTCTGCTAATACATCAGAATACACTGAACTGCATTAAAATTGTATATTTGTTGCCTTTAAACAAGCTGATTTCTACAGAAAATAATTATCATAATTTCCACAGTGACTAACTAATAAATATTGAATAAAATGTCATTAACAATAGTATTTAAGTTATTTAATTAAGAGGGAGTAGCTAAATGTAAGAATCCATGATAACATCCTAACAATCTCTAACTTAATAGTTACAAAATACTATTTTGCATATCAATATTGACAGGCTGGATTTTTTCCCACCTAATGTCAGGCACGTAACCAAAGAATATAAAGGAAGAAAATACTAGTTCTAAGAGTTATTTTCTCCTCTACAGTTAGTAAGGAAAAACAGCAACATCCTGAGGTCAATTCGTGTGACTGGTGATGGGAACTGCTTTCTGGAGATGCTTATCTCTTTTCATTGTGTATTGAAGAAGCCTATGGCAAATACATTCCACACCTACATACCTTGGTTAACCTAAAGTTAGGATCATCTGAAATTCTGTTGAAGAATAAGACTTTTTTGCTTAATGAACCAGACTAGCTGAGCTAACCCAAGGGGCCTCCATGTTCAGAGCAATGCAATTTTGAATAAATCTCTATAAAAATAAATAAGTCAGCTTTCATCTACAATTCTTAACTGCTTATTTTAGTAAGGCTTCTGAGATATTTTTTCCTCTGATAAGAAATGTACACTAAAACTTGTGTAAAGTGTATAAAACTTGTATAAGAGAAAGAAGAATGCATTTTTTTTCCTGTTACAGAAACAAAGAGGTAAGAAATCTTTCAATTTGTGTAATTAATCTCTAGCTCAGAAAGTAAGTGTTAGTCTCTTGAATAAATGGTTGAAACTTTATTATTGCATGTATATAATATCAGACTGACAAAAATCTTTTTAAGTACTCTTAAGTACACCACATTGTAAAGCAGCGTGACTGATAAGGGTGCAGAGAAAAGACTACATGATCAAACAGCTCTTTCCCCCTCGCACTATGGCCAGACTAGTGTAGGCTGTTACTTCCAACTACAGCTCTGCTTTGAACCTCGTGAAAAGGGGGCTGAAAATACACAGCCTACCATTCCTGAGGCAAAAGAGATTTCTCTCACAGTAAATCAGTTTATACCTTTCTGACTACACCAGAATATAATTTATGGAACAATCTGAAGTCAATTCTCTCATTAGCTAAACCACATGCTTTGAGATGAGACCCATTAAAATGCTCAGGCACATCCCGAAAATGGCCATTTGTATCTACTGAGGCAGTAACTCCTTTGCCAGGTTCATTTCATGCTCTGTAACAAAAAGGAGAACGCAGCAATCTATCAACTCTTAAAAAAAAAAAAAGAAAAAAAAAACCCCTAATGAAAATTATGCTCCCAGGGTAAAAAATAACCACTCCCCTTCTCCAAATTAATAATATTCAAAGGCAAATCTACCTGGCTAAATGGAACATAACTATTTGGGAACTACAAAATACCAAGGCAGAACTCTATTAATATTCAAGTAACACATTTATCTGCACATTTTTTCTGGTGGGGATATTTGCTTTAAGACAAAAACTCTTTTACAAATAAAAAACCTCTTTTACAAATACCTCAGCTTTATTCTCCTAAAATTACACCTGTTTTCAGATCCCACCAGCAGCAAACTCTACCATTTGAATATTGACAGGAGCAGTTCTTGGATGCTTCATGCCTGATACCTACCAATGTCTATTTCTGACCCATTTCACTCACAATAAAGGGACAAGGAAGTGAGATTTTAACTTTTTTTCCCTCCTTATTGCTCACTGCCCACCATTTCATTTGAGGCAACTACTCAAAAATCCTCACCTTTACCTCATGCCAAAAAATCAGGAAATACCTTTGACAGCAATCAGAACAAAATTAGTTGCATGGGGATATAGATTCCTATCCTGGGAAAAGAGTAAGTCAATAATATTAATGCTGACAAAAATTTAAACAGGCAGACTGAAATGTCTATAATTAGGCATTTCTTGTCTCAGAAGGTACTAACCAACAGCTGCAAGTTTCTTACTTATTAAATTTGTATTTATGTTGTAATGTTACTAATTTAAAGGTTCTTTTCCCTAATGATTGCTAAGAAAATCATATTGCAATTCTGTTATAAGTATGTGTAGCAGCTGAAATCTAGAAACCATAGAATTCCTCTCCTCTTTTGTCATGTCACCTGTTCTTTAATTTACAAGGCCTCCTTATTCTAATAATGAATAATCTACATACACCTGGAGCAACAGATTAAAGAGGACATTTTCCATTTCAATTGAACAGCAGTCCCACTTTTTATAGTCTGACTTCAGGAAACTGAATTATGAAGCACCACATTTTACACATAAAGGAAATTAAGGTTGATTCTGTCTCATTTTAATCTTTATCCATCATCTGCAAAATTAGGGTTCTGATCACTGAGATATTGTATACTTGGATGAATACAGGTTATGCAAGAGGAAACTATAATTGTGAGTTTAATCAGATATTTTTGGTAAGAAATAACTACTATAGATCTATGTGTCAGGCAAAAAGTAACCTTCTGGGCTCTTAAGGAGTGCATTGTCACTATTCTTGACTTCTCTAATGAAATCCTAACCAAGATAAATAAGTATCAACTTAAAGAGTCATTTAAAAATGTGAACTAGAAGTTAATTTAAAAAAAATTAAATATTACAAGCAAAATGCACAGGTGTGTTTTCTGCAGTTGAGCGAAAAGCAAAGAAAAGAACGTAAGACTTTTATTACAAATGTTGGCAAGAACACCTTATGTAATTACCATCTTTGGGTGTACCGGAAGTTTCATTAAGTTCGTGGTATGTCCACATTATCAGGCAGTTTTAACTTGGACTAGTTACAGGCTGGTCCATGCATTGAATGGCCACTAGTGGTTCTCTCTGTTCCCTCTCCTTTGCTGGAGAGAGACTGTGAGCTCTAGAACATGATTCAACCTGCACAAGATATGAATTCCCCCTAGAGGTGCCTATTTTTCTCCAGGGATTGAAGAAACAGCATCAGGTCACTCTATTTTTAACTTAGTTACCTCAGATAAGTGCCTATCCTAGGCAATATAAATTTATTGTTATTAAATATCACTCTTGATCTTAGCTTCCAAAAGCCCCTTTCCTCTACTTTTTCCACATCAAGCATTCTGCTTCTTAGCAACTTCTCAACTCATTTAATATTCTCTGCACTATAAGCCCTTAACTTTTCTTGCTAATAAACACATTTCTAAGCATTTGCATCTACGAAAATTTCCATTCTTCTCACCCCTGTCCATTACCACTTTCACGTTGAACATAGCATTATATGTGAGTATCTTAGAGCATTTAGGAAACATTTTACTTCTGAAGCTTTTCGGATCATGCTGCAAATACATGTAGGTAAAAGCATAATAGTGAAAAATTACTCCATTAGAATGCATTTGTTTATTCTCACTGTTTTTAAAGGATGTCAACCTGACAGCATAGCGGACTCGAGTCCTTACTCACTGATAAAAACGAGCAAGAAAATGTGACTCTCAGCATTGCTTCAGCTATGACCCAATAAGACAAAACTGAAGCTACAAAAGTTAAATCTTGTATTGGGTTTGCATAGCAAGGTTTTTGTAGCAGGGGAGGGGGCTACAGGGGTGGCTTCTGTGAGAAGCTGCTAGAAGTTTCTCCTATGTCCGATAGAGCCAATGCCAGCCGGCTCCAAGACGGACCCGCCACTGGCCAAGGCCGAGCCCATCAGCGATGGTGGTAGCGCCTTGGGGATAACATATTTAAGAAGGGGGAAAATGCTGCTGCGAAACAGCAGCCAGGAAAGAGGAGTGAGAATAGGTGAGTGAAACAACTCTGCAGACACCAAGGTCAGTGAAGAAGGAGCGGGAGGAGGTGCTCCAGGCGCCGGAGCAGAAATTCCCCTGCAGCCCGTGGTGAAGACCATGGTGAGGCAGGCTGTCCCCCTGCAGCCCATGGAGGTCCATGGTGGAGCAGATATCCACCTGCAGCCCATGGAGGACCCCACACTGGAGCAGGTGGATGTGCCCCGGAGGAGGCTGTGACTCCGTGGGAAGCCCGTGCTGGTGCAGGCTCCTGGCAGGACCTGTGGACCCGTGGAGAGAGGAGCCCACATTGGAACAGGTTTGCTGGCAGGACTTGTGACCCCGTTGGGGACACACACTGGAGCAGTCTGCTCCTGAAGGACTGCACCCTGTGGAAGGGACCCATCTTGGAGCAGTTTGTGAAGAACTGTAGCCTGTGGGAAGGACTCACATTGGAGAAGTTTGTGGAGAACTGTCTCCCATGGGAAGGACCCCACGCTGGAGCAGGGGAATAGCGTGAGGAATCCTCCCCCTGAGGAGGAAGAAGCGGCAGAAACAATGTGTGATGAACTGACCGCAACCCCCATTCCCTGTGTCCCTGCACCGCTCGGGGGGAGGAGGTAGAGAATTCAGGAGTGAAGTTGAGCCCGTGAAGAAGGGAGGGGTGGGGGGAAGGTGTTTTTAAGATTTGGTTTTATTTCTCATTATCCTACTCTGATTTTGATTGGTAATACATTTCCCCAAGTTGAGTCTGTTTTCCCCGTGATGGTAATTGCTGGGTGATCTTCCTGTCCTTATCTCGACCCATGAGCCTTTTCTTATATTTTTCTCTCCCCTGTCCAGCTGAGGAAGGGCAGTGATAGAATGGTTTTGGTGGGCACCTGACATCCAGCCAGGGTCAACCCACCACAATCTACATAGTGCAGAAAACCTAAAGTAATTTTCTGTACTTGTTGACTGAATTTTTTCCTCTGTATTAAGATTACCTTCAAAGATACTGGACCAAAGAGTTCTTTCTGTGATCTATGTACACACATATCAACATTTCACGTAGTGCAGTAAATATCCATCAGATGGTAACAACATGTAGTCATTACAAGCTCAAATAGCAAAATTTGTATGCTATTACCTGCAGCTAGATTGTGTGCCCATATGCATATACACTCTAGTTCTCTCTTTCTATTTGCATGCTGAAATATATTTGAGCATAAACACAGGTGAGTGGACCTCAACAGCCATTAATTTGTGCAAAGGGAGATAGTCCAATTCACCTCGCATATAACACGATGAGTTCTCCCACTACTTTAGTTGCCAACATGGCATTCCGTGAATCTGTATGAGTGTGCACACGTGCATACATGAGTGTGAAGACAGGACAAGAGAAAAAAGCGTTGAAATGGATCATCACTTGATTTAGCAGTAAGCTCATTCACTTTATGGAGATCTAATCTTTCCTTGATAGGTACTTACTCCTCCTACTAAGGAGCAATACATGGTCACCAGGAAAAGAATTTTGATCATGAAAAAAGAAAATAATTCAATACATTTAGTTAACACATTTCTTTCTTCCACCAAGTGACAGTCTGTTCTATGTCACATCTTAGCCAGCAATAAGAATACCTCAGTGCTTTACACACCCCACTGCGTAGGTCCTACCTCACTACATCAGCACTATTAATGCAATATATCTGTCAAGGCTTATTAAAATTCTTTTTGATGTGTATCTTGGCTCATAAACCTCCACACTGTATTGATATTGCCTAAGGGAATGTCCTTGTAGCACTGAATCTCTGCAGATGGGATGATAAAAGAGAAATGTTCAAAACTTTAAAAAGTTCAGTCTCTAGCAGAGCTTTCTTTTCCAACGCCTCTTTTGTGTTTTGCGTTGTCACTCTACAGCTATCGTTCAAAAAATGGCTTACAGAACATTTTAACTCATAGAGAAAAAAACTTTCTTAGCAATAAATAATTGATGGATAAAAAGCAGATGATGGATCTCAATCCATTTTCATAGATATACCCTTTTCAGTGCTTTGTATACATGCTGTGCCTGTACCAATCCTTCGGTAGCAAACAAACCCTGGCAGCCAGTTCACTCACTAGAGTGAGGAAGAATTTACCAAGTCAGTTGGAGAAGTGAATTTTGTTCATGTTCTTCTTCATGCATGTAATCTCTTCTGCTCTTCTATTTGTAATTAATTGCCACAGGGCACAGGAATTGCCCTTAGGACTGCAAACACTGTGCTCCCCCATTTGGAACATGCCTCTGGTGGCAGGTGATGCTACACGCTTCAGAAACATATTAAACTTTTACAGTGTGTTTAAACTAAATCACATGGGTGAAATTTCACTGATGATAATTTTATGTGAATTTAACTACATATACTGGTAGTCTATAAACATTTTACCTATGTTACCTTGTAGTGCTGTTCTTATGCCTTTAAATGGTCATTTCTTGACTGAAAACCTGTTATTCCACCCGAATTTCCTCAGCAATAAGTTTCCACCAGTAAGTTCTTCAGTCTCCTTGTAAAAGCCTCTGCCTTAATAAGCTTTGTTTTCTACCTGATTTTATACAGATCTGAACAATCAGACTCTAATCAAGTTCAGATTGAAGTCTGAGGCTAAAGTACTTTTTACTGATTCAGGAGGGAAAGTGGGAGGAGGGAGATGGAGGCACAGACTGAATCTTAAATAGAGAATCAACCTTTACCTACAAAAATATGCACTCTACTGATATATGTACATTCACAGTGTTTCAGTACTATGCTAAGTCTGGAAGACATTTCTCTCAGAAGCAGTTTTGGGGAATCAGACTGAAAATAAGATATGTCCATAGGATGATTTCTTTGGGGTCAGCGTAAAAATAAGACAGTTGAGTAATTTCGGGTTTAACATTTACCTCTCCTACTCCCTGCCTCCCCTTTCTTTTTATTTTTAATAAACCTTATGGTATAATTTTTTTTTCACATTTTGGACACTTTTTAAATATTCCTGTAACTATATATATAAGACTGTAAAATAAAATGGAAGAAAAAGTAAGTGTATAATAGTAGAGATTGGTAGCCAGCTTTCTCTGTTAGCTTTGGAGACTCCAGAGCATAAATTAATCTGCAAGCATTCTTCACTCAAAATTTCAACTCTGATTTAAGTGAAAACCTAAATTGCATTCATTTCCAGTTGGTACATTCTGTCTTTTAACTGCTAATGCTACATACAATGAATTATGTAACAAAGGCATTGTGGGACATGGTTTGGTGGGCATGGTGGTGTTGGGTTGATGGTTGGACTTGATGATCTTACAGGTCTTTTCCAACCTCAGTGATTCTGTGATTCTGTGAATAAAAAAGTCGTATCGAATTAAGAGATTTCTTTAACCTCATACTTATGGCCAGGAAACATCCTGAGGGCTCCCAAGAGAACATAAGTTTCGAGGATCAGTGCGGAAGTTTCTGACAGCAGTTTTTCCTCTGGTTTGGTTTCTATATGTTTTTCTTGAAAAGCAGATGTGTACTGTTCTTTACAAACAGATATGTGATGATGAAAGGTACACAGGTGCTTATCTTTCCTACAAAACTACATCTTATGCGTGATGGATAGGTTGCCAGGATGGATAGGTTGCCAGGAGCTTTCTGGACATCTTTCAGTTCTGTCTTCCTATACTCTATGTGGTAGCAGGTTACTCCCTTGAAGTTTACCTTAAGATCTCCAGGACTAAAGGCCACAGTGTGCCTTGAGCTGTCTCTGTGCTGGATTTCAAACTAACTGTTAAAATAGCCACCACTTGTCCAAATAAAATATCCGTGTAAATTCAAAACTAACACTCAGATTGGAAGAAAACTGATTTTTTCATTCAGCCTATCTTTTGCACAGTAGTGTACAAGATTAAATTGTTGTTTCAAATAAACAATGAATTGACTGCCACTCTAATATTTATATAATCAGGTAAAGCCAACAACAACAAAATAATAGACTTAGCCTGAAGACATCAGACACATAAATACCTCTAACAGTTCCCTCCTCCACTGGGAAATGGGCAAGTATAAAAGGCATTGTGGCCAGATCTGAAAAGAACATAGCAACCTGATAGGGAAAATTGCAGTCATGGCAAGAGGCTGGGTGTGGAATTCACAAGGAGGAGTTTGTCATCTAATACAGGTTTGGTTTCTGGTATAGTGAAAGGGCAGAGTTAGGCACTGATGGCCACATATATGTGGGTGAGAATTAGGTCAGACTTACTCCAAACTAAATCCCTGTTCCATCAACACTGAACACCATAGAGATTAAAGAAGATGGTGCTTGAACTGAGAAGCTTTTTCTTCTATGTTTCCACGGCTCCTAGGCCTGAGCTGGTTTGAGTTCATACAGCTTAGATGCCACAGGCCGAAGCTGGTCAATTATTGGATTCCCCAGAACAGAGAAGACCAAGTGCTTAGATCCATATGCATTCACTTGTTTCGGGTCATGTCTGAAAAACAGGGTTCATAACAGCTGCTACAGTATGCCATAACATCACAGTGAGTGGGAATACTGTTGAGCCAGTAAACTGCTGAAGAGAAGAATGTAGTTAGTAATTTCTCTCTTTCTTGTACTTAAATGCTGAAGGCTACTTTTGTGAAATTCAGATCCATATCTTTGGTGGCTCAGGCTTCCCTCTACCAACTGGATGCATAAAACCTCCGTTAAAATAGAACAATTAGATCAGTGACTTCTGTTGTGGAGAGAACCACTGATGCTTTAGCATAACAGCTCAGCATGCAGAGCACTTACTCAGGAAATGCGAATTAAGTGTACTAGCCCTGCTCAGCTTTGTCAGCTTGCCAGATATTGCCTTATACACACTTGCTTTTGGATCCATGGATAATGCCAACATATGGATGTGAATGAAAGAATCATGGGATGAAAAGTACAAAAGGCAAGTGTAGATGCAATTCTGTTGCTTGGTGATACTGAAAATCACCTAAGCAGGGGTGAAGTGGGGAGTCTCTAAATGCTTCCTGAATAAATCCAGTAATTTCTCCAGTGGTGCATTCATGAAAAATCAATAAACCTTCTGAAATCAAAGACCGGAAGTCAAACTTGCACAGTACTGGGACAGACCTCAACATCAAAATGTCTCTGGCAGTTTTAAAAGCAAAACCATTTTCAAGAATGGGAAAGTTGCTCTCAGGCTAAAACTGCTCTGAGGTGTTGGGGAAAGGCAAAACCTTGTTTGCTAGCTGCCAAAGGATGGCGAACCATTATGAAGGACAAGCAGACATTTATTGTGCTAAAATCCTCTCTCTATACACTTAGTTTCTGCTCTTGGCCCTGTAATGGTGATGGATGTGTATAGCTGAGGTCAACTAAATCCTCCCAATCTTACTTAAAGCTCTACTTTTCCTCTGTTTTGTCTGGTACATTTAGTTTTAACTCAAGAAATGAATTCTTCCTAAGGGCTTTAAAAAAAAAAAACAACGAGAAGGAGGAAAGGAGAAGAAGAAGGAAGAGCGATGATAACCTTAGTCATGTGGACTGAAGAAAAATGAAATTTTCTCTTCAGAAAAGATTATGGTGAAAACTCAGCAAGCTTGTGGCATAAAAACTCCCATAAGAAACAGACACTGGAGGATGGGGATAAGTTTAAAATTTTACAGATGACCAGAACTATTATTTTCCTGACAATGAAATGTTTCATTTTTTATTCCTGTGTTCATACATTCTTTCTTTTGTTTGATGTATTTTGAGATGCAAGACTTAAGCAGACAATGAATCCAACTGTCACTGACCTCTGAATAACTGAGAATTGAACTTAGATCCGTATTGTTGATTTCAGACTTCATTATTTTAAAGTCTCAAAGAAATTTGACTTTTTCAATGTATTGCTGATGATTTTGTTGACTATAACACTTAAGCAGATATGCATTTAAATTCCAGTTAGTATTCCTGATGAGTTTTAGTTAAATCAGATATTTCCTTGACTAACATTTTCTGTAGAAACCTGGAGGCAGAAGAACCTGTTAGTTTTTGTGCTTCTGGCTCACATGAGAAATAATATGAATTGTTTTTATCAAATCACGACTGGAAAACAGTGCTTCCTTAGGTTGCCTTCAAAACAGGATGAAGACAATTTGTAAAAAGAGTAATTCTAAAAAGTCAGCATGTTGCAAGATGATATAGATCTCCTTGCATTGCTTAACCTTCAGACTTTTTAATCTCCTTCCTATTTCCATTTTATTCTTCTGAATTTTCTTTTACTCTCCCGTGCTAAACCAGCAAAAATGTAAAACCTGCTGTAAGATTAATTACAGAGAAGGTCTAAATCTAGCAGGGTCAGCAAGCTCCTAGGTGAGCTTTGCTACTTCACCATTATTTTTATCATGACTTGGCTGTGTATCATGATATGCATTAGGACACATCCTTTGTTCTAGGAATTCCTCCGAAAAAGTCCTAGATTTTCTCTTTACATAGCTTCTGCAGGTGCCATATCAACATCTTTTACAGGTGGGAAATACAGCTAGTATGAAAGCTTTGACGGATTGTGTGTAAAATGTGCTTTTCATCAATCCTAAAGAAAACCTTGAGTTGAATAATTATTTTTCTAATGTGTTATGACAGTGTTTAATGACATTGTTAAACTAAAATACTTTCATTTTGGTTCTTAATATATAGGTAGAAGTTTCACGTAAAGCTGAACTAAAGGGTATTTTCTGTGCCATAGGCATTTAAAAAAACCCACAAACTGAGCAAAAGCACTGTAATCAGAAGATCTTTGCTTATGAGTGATACAAAGAATCCAGGAAGACAGGACTACTGCAAATTTTGAGATACTAAGTGGTACATAGTAGGAGTAAACCAGGTTGGTGGTATACCTACTTAAGGGATACTGAGCAAGACTGAATGTCTTACTGAGCAGTATGACTCAGTTAAACTCCAGTTATTAAGGTCAGTACAAAGCTAGCTGAATGAAATTTAAGGACCTAAGTAATGGAGAGGCCAGGCTGGATTATATCTGACAATTCTAATAGATAGGACATGACGACAGCTTTTGCAGACCTCCTACCTCTGTTTTCTTTTTGTTGGAGTCACTGTTTCATTTCAAGCCTTTTCTCCTGAGCTGCCCTTTTGGGACATCTGATGCTCCAGTGCACACAAAGTGGAAAACAGATCAGTGCACCTGCAGTAAGTCTAGGATATCTGGTTTATTTTCCCATGAAATGTCTGCAAATTAACTAGATTGGTTTATGTCCCTTTTCTTTCCAAGAAAGGAGGAAGGATTTCCGGCATAGCTAGAGAACCTCAATTCAAAGGGTACCTCCCACAAAGCACTCCTGTGTAGATACCATTCACTCTTGCTTCCACGCCACAGACATCTCTGAGCCCTGAATCCCCCCCCTGGATAGATAATCCCTGGACTCCCTGCCTGAGGAACACCAAGGGACAGGAAGAGGAAAAAAGAATGTGGCCCATTCATGGCATGGTATGATCCAGTTCTTTGAAAGATATATTAATTCAATTAAAACTCAAAGAACGAATGACTGAAAAAACCTTAAAACAACAGACACAGAAGCAATCATAAAAGCTGTGCTTGCCCAGCTGGGCTGTTTCTAAACTAGCAATTTGAACAAAAGATTAAAGTTTAGTGAAAACCATAGTCCTTTTTAGATCTCCTTTCCCTCTATGACTTTAACAAGCCAAATCTCTTCAGCCAATGAAGTTAAAATATACGGGGCACAGAGCTCTTTATCTGTCACACCCTGCAAATCACATTTTCCAGCATTAAAGTACCATTCGTTGTGGCTTTTAATTACCTGACTTATCAGCATGTCATATTTCTCCCCCCCCACCCCCCCACAATAATTGCATTCTGAATTAGTGTGACATTCAATATTGACCTTTATTTATAGCTCTCACCAACTGTCGAATGTTTATTTATAAACCATGAAAAGCAGAGTTTGTAAGAATATTGATTCAGCGTATTAGAAAAGCAGTGGCCTGGCATTCTGTGAGTAGAAGTAATCACGGGCAATTACTAGAGACTGCTTTTCACTACTAATCTTGGGTTTAACCTTATAATTGTATTACTGAATTTGTTTCACTTTGCCCGTATATCACCAGGTTCCTAATAAGAAGTCTGATATAAACATAATTTAATAATATTCAGGGGAAGAATGGTCTTAATTGGTTTAAAAAAAGGGAGACATATATCCTATGCCAAGCAGTGAGAAAAGTATTGTAACAGCCTTTTTTATTTTGCAATAAATGATAATTAATATTTAAATGCATTAATGAAATAAGTTCTTAGTGGCTGGGTCACAAATCTTTGATGTTTATGCCACTAACAAAATCACTAACTGCTCCTAATGATGCCCCTGAGCTAAGCTTCACTTTACTCCTGGTATAAAAACTACTTTGGTTGCCGGTAGCATGAATTTGCAAGTGTGAAAGGGAAAGTCAAGCTAAAAACAATTCTTGTCCTTATCCCAGTATATAATGGGAAAAAAGTGGCCAGATTCAGAAAAAATCCCAGACCACAAAACAGCCAAGCTTAGAGAAAAGCAAAACTAGCAAACAATAACTAAACCCCCAGATCTATGCAAATGGGAGTACTCTGCGCTCACTTGCTGTTCCTAGTGAGCCAGATTCAGCGCAAAAGCCAATGAAGATGTAACTGCGTGCCTGGGATCAAATTAGAGCTCTGAGCAGCAGTGGGGTAATGACAGCTGGCTAATGACTGTGCTTTTGCATAGGACTGACCATACTTCATTGTTTGCTTTTTTCCTACTAAAGTCGTATGTTCTCAGTATGAATTTACCCAGGTTAATACATGACATCAGCACAAGTCATGCTCATGAAACATAAAAATTGTGCGGTTTTTTCCTCCTGATTTCTATAGCTTTTCATGAAAAGTATATCAAAAGAAAATGATTCCAGGAAAAATTTTCTTTGGGTGGAATGCTATCCTGACGGGATAATGCCCTGTTAGGGCAACAGTACTGCCTGTACAACTAGTACCTTCTTTTTGACAAATTTGCATCCACTTAGGGATTTACACTTAGTTTGAGTCTTAACCTTTTCTTGGGAACAAGTTCTATTTTCTACATGCTGTGTTTGGTTCAGAACTCTTCCTTATTTAATGAAAAAATTCTCCAGTGCAACAAGCTTTGTAATTGTTGTAATTCAGTTATAAATATATTTGTGAAAAGTATTTCAGGAGTCATAAGCTCCTGGAAAGTCATAAAGACCCTCCTTTTTTTAAATTTTAATTGCTTTATCCTCCCCGTTTTTTTCCTGCTTACATTTTCCACCACTCAATGACAGTTCAAAGAGAGTATTATGATCACTGGGAATGTTTTGTTTGGAGTCAGAGAGAATAACTTAGCATTATTTACTTGTAAAGTATCCAGAGCTCAGACATAGTAAAAGATGAACATGAAAAATATGCATACATCTTTTCTATCACATTATGGCAAATCACAGCTGACAGCAACTTCAGACATATTTTCAGTAGTTTCTTCACTTTAACATTAAATACTAAATCACAGCTGGTCAGGAAGGTTTGGGTTTTTTTTTCTCCTAGAAAAAGTTGAGAAAAACAAAATATATTTAAAAACATTGATATTTGAATATGCTATATTTTTATGGGGGAAAACAAAAGAATAGCACATTTTTTCCCACCAAATGGTAACAAAGCAGAAAAGCCTATTCTACAGGTTTTTAGGATCTGACAAATCAGTAGAAAAACAGGTGGTAGAAAATTTTACCAATTATTTCTGAGCCTGTAGCTTAGAAAGTCCATAAACATCTACTAGGTATAGCTTAAGAACGTATACTAGGTGAGAAGCTCTGCTCCTGTACTGACCTTTAAACTATTGGGCACTGAGGTAAAAATCAACTAAACAGACCTTTGGTGTGCCCAGAATGGCAGTTCTTACATTGAGTATTACATATTGAAGCTGCCTCAGGGGAAGTTCAGATTGGACATTAGAAAAAATTCTTCACTGAGAGGGTGGTTGGTCACTGGAACAGGCTCCTCAGGCAAGTGGTCACAGCACCAATCCTGTCAGAGTTCAAGGAGCATCAGGACGACTCTCTTAGTCATATGGTTTAGTTTTAGGTAGTCCTGCAAGGAGCAGGGAGTTGGACTTGATGATCCTTATGGATCCCTTCCAACTTGAGATATTCTAGGATTCTACGATTCTTCTATATTAATGAATACTTCTCATTTTTCTCACTTTAAGAAATAACTGTAATTACATTTTGTTCATATGCACACACAGCTTTATAGAGCATATAGAGTTTAGTGAGCTGAAGTCTACTCAAGCCAGTGGAAATACACTGCATTGAGTGGACATTTAACAAGCCCTTAGCAAACATAGATTGACAAATGTTTAATGTATGAGAAATAAAAAGATTTTTAAAATCTCTGAAAATTAAAAAGTGCAATTGGACTTTGAGATTATGAAAACAGTGTTCAACTAAAACTGCACAACTTCAGATAGATGGAACCAACTACATCTGCTTACGATTGAAAAATTAGATTAGAAAAAATTACAAAAAAAAGACATGTTCTAACCACCCTCCCTCCCCATTTGTCTAAATAGGACTTATCTAAATTATAATCTCACTGGCATAATCAAATAGGAAAATACTATTGTAAGAGGAAAATGTTTGGGGTATGTGTTGCCTATTTTGAGTGTGCTTGACTGGCTACTTCATTGGAAAAAGAGGGGAGTATAGCTCTTTTGCAAGGAATACACTGACTGCATTGTTTTCAGTCAGTACCAACATTACACCCTCTCTGAAGAGAAATCTTCAGAAAGGATGGATCCCTGATATTTGATAAGGAACAAATCCTTCTGAGTGTGTGACCCACAAACTCCTTTACAGAAACGGGCCAGAAGAGGCTGAGAAAGTAAATTAAAGGCCCAAAGGAGTTGTTGTTACCAACTTTCTCATTAATAAATCTCCTTCCCATGGTGTTTAAGGTGTAGGCTCAACTTTTTTCTATGTGAGTGGCCTTTGACAGTGGCAGTTCAGTAAGATAATGGGTCCACAAACAGAAAGCAAAAAATCTTTTTAGCTTGTGATGTTGCAGCTAGGAGATCCCCCTCTGTTCCCATCCAGTGCAGACAATGGACAAAGATTTCTGTAAAAGAACTGCAACAATTCTTCTTTTCATTTCCCTTGACTTACCCAGATGTGGCATTCTTATCACAGAATCTCTCAGTATTAGAGTAGAACGAAAATGAAATCTGTGCTGAATCTGGATGACTTCCAAAACAGCAACAAAAAATATTTACCTGCCTCTTTTTTGGTTGCAAAGTTATGTGCTAACTCTAAGGAATGGTTGCAGTCTTTTAAAATGAAGTTTAAAGAAAAGGATTTGTCATTTTCTACAGTAGATAGACCAGCATAAAAATCCACAGTTACGATATGATCACAAAAGCTTGGTTCTCAGAGCAATCACAGCCTTTCCACAGGATACTTATTAATCTTGAACATTTGGTGTCACTTGGGGTTCTTCGCATGTGCCTCATGACACTGCATATGACACAAAGTCCCTAAAACCAGCAATCATTTACTATTTGCTATGGGTATGAATATAGCCACTGAGATTTTAATACTTAAGTCAGTCTTGCAATCAAAGCATATTCTACATTTAAGTAAAAATGTTCATTTCATGAATCTTTTAATAGGATCATAGGGTAATTCGAGTTGGAAGGGCACTCAGGAGATCTCCAGTCCAAAATGCTTCTCAAAGCAGGGTCAGCTCTGAACTCAGACTAGCATGACCGCGTCATCTCAAAGGCCTTTGTACAATCAGGACCTCCATGGATGGAGCCTGCGCAGGCTCTCTGGCCAACTGATCCACTGCCTGAGCATCCGCATGGTGAAGTTTCTCCTTATATTCAGTCTGAATTGGCCCTTGTTTCAACTCATGCCCATCATATCCCACCATACCCCACTATGAAGAGCTTTGCTGCATCTCCTTAATGACCTCCTTACAGGCACCAGGGCCTGCTGCTAGGTGGCCCTGAAGTCACCTCTTCCGAGGCTGAACAAGCCCCAGTCCCACAGTCTCTCCTCACAGGGCAAGTACTCCAGTCCTGACCATGCTGGTGGCCTCCACTGAACTCACCTCAGTTTGTCAATGTCTTTCTTCTATGGGCAGGGCCCAAAACTGAACAGAGTATTCTAGACGTAGTCTAAGAGAGTATCATTATTTAGGTATACATAAAACAAAGAACCTGTACTGTATCTTGCACCAACCACCAAGAACTTTTAAAGATTTTAGTGTGTTGCTTTCATGTTAAAAGAAAAAACTAGAAGCATTATTGAGGTATTGTTATCGTCTTCAAGTGACACTACAAAAAGGCTCACTTTATGGTTACAGAGCTAGTAGTTCTCATTATAGGATCATAGGATCATTTAGTGATCTTGTGATAAGCCCTGTTCTTGAAAGGGCTTATGTGCCCAAAACCCAGGAGGCGAGATGAAAACATTTCCTTGGTATGTGAGAGGGGAGACACCTGCATATTCTGTACAGTCACGTACATACGCAGGGAAAGTTACATCTCAGCAGACAACTCATGCCTTAATCTGTTCGGCATTCACAAATTACACATCTATTACACGAATTACATAGCTTACTCCCTACAGTCTGATCCAGTCAATGCAGCAAGACCTAATGCCTACTGACAACAGTGACATCAGAGCTCAGCACGTTCACTTAAAACCTGACCCACAGGGACATCACCGCTCTTCAGAAGAAATTTGGGGCTCTAGATATATGCGTTCTGCACACTTGGAGTCTAAACAGCGGTATTGGTCCCCAACTAGAGTAGACGGGCTGGGATTTCATGGCGATGCACTCCCACTGTTCAGAAAGCGCTGCAAGAATTGACAGTGCCAGAAAAAAAGGGAAGGCAAGCCTGCAGCCCAGGAAGGCATTTGGGAGGAAGAGACCTCGTTTCAAGCTGGATAACCAGGATCACATATTTTATTCACCGACTTTTAAGTGCAAAATGACCCATTCCTCCCATGCATAAAATCTGGCTCTCACTTGTTGACTACCTCTCCAGCTTCATGACTTCTGAATTTGTAATTGCGAAATATCACATCATAGAGGATAAGAAAAGTTTAGAAGCCTCATCTTGTTGTGTGCTTGAATTGCAGTCTCCTCTACAATGTATCAACTGTACTTCTACCTCACCTTCTGGATGTGGTTTAAATGAAGCAAGAGACCCAGTCCTCCTAATGAAGAGGAATGGCTTAAGCTTGTAAATGCAGGAAGTACTGCAAGGGGCAAGCATCAAAATCATGCATGCACTTACTGTCCAGAAGTGAGTATTTGGGCATTTCATGGTGGGTCTCACTAGAGCACTTCAGAATTCAGAATACAGTTAAGGTCCAAATACACTACAGACTAGGACTGTGAAATAGCCAGATCACAGAATAAGTATCTAGTTGGAACAGCAATTCAGAAAAATACACCTGAGTTTGAAACACTGTGTAAGGAAAAGTCATTCAGGCACATTCCTGGTACCCAGATGGGTTATTTTTGTGTGTGTTTTTTTCTTACATAGCTTTAATTATGTGAAGCCCTCAAGGATTATAATTGTTATAAATATTTTCATAGATAAATAATTAAAACTAAAATAAATGTGAGTCAAACCATCCTTTGGGAAAGCTCAAGCTCCAGAGGTGTCACTATTCGTCTATATTCTCATCAAAAACATGACTAGACATTTCTAACAAAATCCATCACCCAGTTGCATGATGACTCAATGCTGTGAGGGCTGTACTGCCCTAATGAAGAGCAGCATGAATTTCCCTGAAACATTTAAATTCTGATCATAATCATCATCTTCTATATACATAGCCAGTTTTGAATTACTAATGACAATCACTACCATGCTATAACATTGATGTATATTGGTATTTCATTGTGTCCTAAGCAAAGAGAAATGCTTTCCAGTCAGTATTGCCTTAATACCTCCAGAAGGAATTAAAAACAACTGTTGCCTCTATTTATAAACTTAGGATGGGTATATCAGTAGACATAAAAACCAACCAAACAAACAACCCTCCCTCATATTAAAAAAAAAGTGCACAATCATATTTCAATTGTCTAGCAAGTTTGAAAGAATTCAAGCTTAAAAACCCCCTGATTTTAGATTACCTTGGATACTCTGTTTGCAACCTCTCTGCCTACTGTCAGCCCCTGAACAAAGGTCCGTGCAGCAATGAACGCTCTAGTCACTTGAACCTTCAGCTTCCTGGGTACATCTCCAAACGGCTTCAGCTGGTCTGTGTACTTGCTTACACACTCCAAGTAGTCCTCAGTGAAATGGTACTGGGGGTTTATGAGCTGGAACATCCGTTCCAGCAGCCGAGCCCAGAAATCATTCAACATTTCCTCCAAGTTCACGTTGCCTCCTGTGTAATACCTCTTCAGCTCTGTGAAGAGGTCCTGGAACACCTCTGAGTTCTGCATGTACAGCATGCCGTACGTCCGGACAAACATGTCGTTTAAGGATCTTTCCGCGTTCTCCAGAAGTTCTCGGAAAAATTCTGCAGGGAAAACAAGCAGGTGTTAACTGGATATATTAGTAAGGCACCAAAGGTTTTCTGATTTCATTCCTGTGTCAGCCTTAGTAAAGTTTGTCCTAATATGTTGTTACAGCAGTACTTTACTAGTGAAATTCATCTATTTGGATAGGAAATAGCTTTATTCAGAGGTAAAGAAAAATAGAGTATAATGTGAATTCCCCGACAAGGTAGAAAGATGTAGGACATACAAAACTGGACATGAAAAACCCATTTAAAAGAACTTCAGTGAGGATAGTTCCACTTCTTCGTGTACTATTTGAACATAGAAATCCCTGTCCCTTGAAATATCCTCCATAGACAATATACTAAATCTTCTATGCTAAACGTAAAGTCATTAATATAATAATTTAATTGAAAATTTAATGATTTTAGAATAGCTAGATGATGATAAGTTACACTTTGCTGAAATTCTTACAATGTAGAAGAACACCATGGAAATAAATCTGAAAACTTATTTGCAAATATTCTTGAAGATAACTTGAAAGAAAAGTAGAAATGAGCGTAATCCCTCTTGAAAGTATTACGTGTCTAGGTAGTACTAAGAAAATGTTAGCATTTTCAGTAATTTGCTGCTCTACCAAAGAACAGCACTAGAACCCTCTACCAGTCATGTCACAGCCAGCCTACTAATTCCAGTTTGTGTTAGTTGTTGGTTTTGGAACAGCAGACCTTACATTTTTTGAAAGTATTTCAGACTTTACTGCTTCTGTGCCTTCTATCTACTCAGGCCCAAACCATAACATATTTCTAAATTTTGGCTTGTGGAATTTATTCTTACTGGAAACCGAGCCCATGGGATACACTGGAAATATGTAATCATCTCTTCTGTTAAGGTCCTTTAACTGCCATGTGATGCTTAGGTTTTCCCAAGAAATTCACTGAGCATGTACAATAGTTCTTTAAACACATCTGACAGAAGCACGCATAGCTTCTGGTTTTTAGAAGATCCCATCTTCCTACAGGGTCCGCTTGTCAACTTTCTTAAACCTCCTTTGGAAAAGAGCTCAATGACTGCTGTGGCCTGTAAATGGGGCATTGCAGACAGTAAGGCAGAGATGGCAACGCCTTTGGCAAAACATGCATATTTGCTGTGATTAAATGATTTGCACTGATGCAGGAGTCACCATGCAGCCAACTCTATGATACCAGATTCTGCATATGTGGTTAATGCCCATAGACACATGTGCTGACTACAGGGACATGCTGAGTTCTTACAGTCTTGGCTAATGCTATAATGTGAATACTCTTTTAACACAGGGCCCTGCTGCAGCTACAGTGACTCATAAAAATGCAGAACTACTGCAATGCTAAAGACAGGGTGGCAATTAAGACTATGTAAGAAAAAATCTACACTAAATTTGAGGATTTGCAACTGTGATCAGCTGAAAGCAGAATCCACCAAACACAGTCTACAAGGACTCAGTAAGAAAAGAGACTCTTACTTTTGTCAGAAATTGTGCAGAGCTGCAATCTTTGATGTCCCAGATAACTGCAAAAGGGTTATCATGAAAATGTATACACAGAACATCGAGAACATATTCGCTACATCAAAGCACTTATTAAAGGGAAAATATATTCTAATAAATATATCAATGTCTAAACTGTCATTAAAACCACAGGTCTTCATATGGAATAAATTCCATCTGGAAAAGAATATGCTTTTGTCAAATAGTTGATGTAGGGAAAACAAAAAAACCCCACAAAACCCACAATCAAAAAGAAACCCTTGTTATTCTTTGTTGCCAAATAGAATAACTTGAGTTCCACAACATACAGTTTTCTACGTTTTTCCAAATTATCCACAAATTCTGACAAAGCTTTTTTAGAGAATAGCAAAACAAAGCTGTTTTTCACCCCTAACCCTAGTATTGTTGACATCTGAATCATCCTGGTTACTATTTAACACATTCAGCATTTCTTCATCTACGAAATAATTTATACTGGCTGTACTGCTGAATACATCGAGCTTTCTAGTCACACAATCTGGAAGACAAAAAGATGGCAGAGAACTTGGGGCTCAAATTAAAATGTGTTTCAAGGTTGAAGCCAGGCTTTCAGACCAGTGCAATTGGATGACACCTGGGGAATACAATCATGAAAGCACTAAATCCAGGCCCTTTGACTTCTCTTCCATAAGGCTCCATATGCTGGGAGGGCTGCTGTAAACAATTCACGTGCTGGCTCCTCACAATCTATAGCTACACTGGGAATCCCACTATTTATCTTAAAGATATGCCATTGCATAAGTCAGTCACAGCAAAGCATAACCGAGTTTGCTGACAGCTCCTCTTGTCTAAGATTGTTAGCCTATTATTTCTTTGTGCAGGGATATTATGTAGAAATCTCACAGGCCGTTTGTTGGAAGCCAACCAAACTTTTCAGGGAGGGGTAGACATTTATGCTGTGCTTGTACAGCATCTAGCACAATGTGGTCCATGCTGGTCGCAATCTTTATTTGTACAGTAACTCCACAAGCTTAAATTTCCTGCTAGTTCAAATGTGACACCATACATATGCATTCTGTAGGAAAGCTCATGTCCTCTAAATAGCAGTACAGTTATTTAATTTTTAATCTTCTCATAGGTCTCCAGCCTTTGAGAGCTATAGCTTAGAGTAAGTTATTATGCCCTTAAAAACTTAGATCATAAGTCTTTTGTATGCTTTGATGCAAAAGACAGTTAAAGAGAGTTATCTGCATTAGTAACCCTATGCAAGATCAGAATAATAAAGCAGCAACAACTACAAAATTGGATACCTTTTAGTTCCACAGAGAAAGAAATCTCCCCTGTTGTACTAATTAGAAAAATTCTCAATCAACTCCCATCCAGCAAAATGAATGCTGCTGTGAAGGATCACTTCCTTTTTTAGTCCACAAATCTTCCATACATCAAGAAGGTAGTCTGCTTTGTGATGCTTATGTACAGAAACTGTGTCCTGCCATAACTGGGCACTTGTCCAGTTACATCAAGACAAACTGTACTTGCTTCCTCAAAGGTTGAATTTTTCCATGGTCTTCACAGTAATTTAAAGATTTTATGTTCATTGCAAAGATGGTATTTCATCAACTTGCAGGTAGCTTTTGAAAAATAATGTAATATTTCAGCTCAAAGCAAAAGAATGAAGATGAAACAGACATTAGTCATGTTGCTTAACGTGCTTCTGGAAGGCACTCAAGTACTGGGATGGGAGAGGAGAATCAGTATAAGACAGAGCTGTGCAGTGTTTTTAAATATATATCTTGTGAAATTTTTTGCTGCCAAAATAGGCTGTCATGAGTAGTGTTAATGCTGGAAATAATTTTTCCTAATTTTAAGTGGCGATTCATTTATATGACAGAATATGTCCTGAGTGTGTCTTAAGCTGCAAGCATGTTTTTATACAGCTTTCATTTATTAGCCCATCTCAGGAAGCCTGTTCACCTCTGCTTATGACGTAGTTGAAAAGGGTAAGGCCTAAGGCACACTGAGCTACTGAAAAGAGGGAGAGAAGATTGCTATTTTAAACCATTACATGCTCTATATAGGCTTAAATGGTGGGTTTCCAGTCAATTAATAACACGCTAGTTTTTATTTTAAACATTATTTTTAAATTTATGATGCAAGATTGATAATAACAGTCTCTGCAAATGAAGTCTGAATTGTTATTAAACATTTTTTTCTACGATAAGACAACTGAGTTACAAAGTGAAAGGACACAATGAATTGCTAGAGTCTCTTACTGAATGGTAGGTACTGCTCTCAGATTAAAAATAGGGTCTTGTTAGCTCTAACACTAGTTTGTCAGCTGAAAGCTGACTTTCTCACTCTGTTTTAACATAGGTAATCTAGTGTCATAATGCATTCAACCTGGGAGCTGGCTTAATTCCAAAGTGATGACCAGTTGTCACTACGTCAGTGGATCAGGATTGGGGATAATATTGCAACATGATATGATGTAATAAATGCCTTCAACAAAATATAATCACAACCTAGATTACCTAATCTAGAGGCAATTATTAGATAAACAACATTGTATTATGTTGGAGCTGATGTTCTATGATCATTCCCAGCCTGATAAATTCCCTTGTATTTTCTTTTCCATCTGTAATTTAAGCAAAACCAACATCTGACTGTAGGACAAGATGCAAAGCTAGAAACAGTTTATTGTCCAATTCCCAAACCCAAAAAGATACGCATGAGCTTTAAGATCAAAAAGACCAAAAGGAAATTTCATTTAATTACCATATATTCTGCTCAGCTTTCCTTTTTAGCAGTACTTGACATCTGAACGCTGTACTATGGGGCATCTGATACACTGGGCATGCAGTCTCACTGCTACCCGAGAAAAAATAGCACAGCTGTACAGGGCTCTTCAGAGGTTCTAGACAGGGATATATGTCTGATTTTACATCAGCCTTTATGGAAAATATTGCTCAGGGTGGCATACTGATTTCATCCCTCATTGACTAACATCACCCAAAGCATACAGGCATTTCCCCATTATAGCCTTGTTCTCCTGCTTGTAGGCATTGATTTCACAGAATCACAGAATCATTAAGGTTGGAAAAGACCTGTAAGATCATCAAGTCCAACCATCAACCCAACACCACCATGCCCATTAAACCATGTCCCGCAATGCCACACCTCCAGGGATGGTGACTCAACCACGTCTATGGGCAGTCTGTTCCAATGCTTTACCACTCTCAGTAAAGAAATTTTTCCTAATATCCAGCCTGAACCTCCCCTGGCACAACTTGAGGCCATTTCCTCTTGTCCTGTCACTAGTCACTTGGGAGAAGAGGCCAACACCCACCTCTCTGCAACCCCCTTTCAGGTAATTGTAGAGAGTGAGAAGGTCTCCCCTCAGCCTCCTCTTCTCCAGACTGAACAACCCCAGTTCACTCAGCTGCTCCTCATAAGACTTGTGCTCCAGACCCCTCACCAGCTTCGTTGCCCTTCTCTGGACACGCTCCAGCACCTCAATGTCCTTCTTGTAGTGAGGGGCCCAAAACTGAACACAGTATTCAAGCTGTGGCCTCACCAGCGCTGAGTACAGGGGCTCTTTTTCAAAGAGCTCTGAGGATTTAGAGATACAAATTCTAGTGATCTACCATTGACTGTGAAGATGTGCAGGTATCTATACCCTATGTGGACTTTAGGTACCTAACTTCATTTCATATCTTTGAATTTCCCAGTCCAGATAAGGCTGATGGTAAGAAGGATATTAGAATTCATGTAAGCTGACTACCTTTTTTGGACAGAAAGGTTCTTTGGGGGTTGTTTAGGTACAGATACTTACATTCATGACATACATCAATGGCAACTTTTTTTTTTTTCCCACTGCTCTATTTCTGTCTTTCTTTTTTTGTTCATGAAGTCATTAATGAGAAAAAATTGTTTTGGTAAACTCTTCATCTTTTTGCAGGATTCTTGCAAAGGCTTTTTTTTTTCCTTTCTTTTTTTAAAAGGTATTCCACAATGGTATCAATTAGTGAAAGTTGTGATTTATGTCAAGGAAATTCAAGTGAAATTAACCTCTGTGGTTTCTAAGCTTTTTCATTTCCTACTGTTGTTTTAGGTTTCCACAGACTTTCATCTAACAATAACTAACCTTACAAAACAAAAAGAACTCAATTTACCATCCTAATTAAGAAAAAATTGCTGTAAGGAGAATACTTACAACAAATGAATTTTTTTCCTATTTTTGACATTACATTTATATTTATATTCAAGGGTGAAAAATCACATGCATAAGGCTACCAGTGCATTGGTATTACTTTCTAGTGAGCCTGAATAACTAATTTTAAAATTCCCTTATAGCTTTGACCTTTAGAAACACTCAACAGTCACAACTGGGAAATGAATTTCAGCTCCCATTAGGAACAACAAAAGCTGAAGTGTGATGAGGTCTGTCGAAAATTGCTCTCCTTTTTTAACTCATTTTGAATATATACATATTGCATTTAAAGCTAAGAAATACAAGTCAGGTAATTAAATGTATCCTATATTTACAAATTTCAGAATAGGCTATTTTCATCCTCTACTTATGTCTCGGGTAAAATCACCTATGGCTAAAATGATTTAGCTGTTAATGGATATCAATACCTTTCTAGAATGTCCTATACCTGTAAATATCATGACATTATGAAATCTTTTGGATGATACTAAATTTTTTAGAAGCTAATGCAGTCTCAAAGGTTGTGAGTAAAGATGAGGGTCTCTCTCCCCGTTTTAATCTCTCCATTTCTCAGACTACTGCAAGACTTGATAATAGAAGATCATTCACTGGAATCTTCTTCCTTGCCTCCTGTCCAGAGTCCATGACTTCTTCCTCTTTACGGGTCAGGCTGTTGCAAAGAAGGAAGGAGATCCAGGGGAAGGGGAGGCCACTGAGGCTCTGTCCTTAACCACACCCCACTGAGGAGCGTGGAAACAGTGCAAACAGCAGTGTCCTGTGCTAAAACGAGGGATGTGGGGATGGGGTCGAAACACAAACACATCTATCATGAGCTGGGTTGGACAGGTTAGATCAGGTGCAGGCAAATGGAGAAAAAGCTAGGCTGATATTTATAAATCAATTGCCATCATCACAATGGGAACCTTATCTGACAAAGAATTTAAGGCATTATTTAATGCCCGTGTACAAAGAAGTTATTGTACAAATGAACATTAATATAGAGATAAAGGATCTGTCATCTACTCAAAGCTGATTACGTGCATTGATAAAGGTCTATAAGACTTTATTCTGCAACACTGAAATCAATGAGAACATTATCAACAACTTCAGGGGATGCAGGCACAACCTTTAAATGATAAACTTACTGTTTCTTCACTGCAAAAGGTCATTTACTAACACTTGAGTATGTCTAAAAGGGAGACTTGATCCTGCCATTGATTCTATACAGACAATCCTGCAACTAGGTGAAACACATCACTTTCACACGAGGCCTATTAAATTAGATATTGACGCATACTTTTTGAAATCTTTACTACTCTTTATAATCTCAATTCATATTCTGTTGCATCTGCTACTTTATACTGCTGATATATCCTTGATTATAAATATGAAACCTGAAATTCCCAAGATCCCCTCAAAGAATTCGTTGAACTTACAGCAATAACCAAGAAAGAAAATGCTAGGAATAAAAACAAAGCAATGTGATAGCTTTACACGTAATATATACATACACTAATAACTGTCCCTGAAGGTTCTACTTTCATTATCAAGTGGAAAATGCCCAAGTGAAGTACTCATAAAATGTAAGCAAAATGTTACATGGCATCAGAAGGCGACATTCTAGAATATTTATGAATGGGCATTTAAACACTTACAGCAGTAGTACTGTCATGAATATCCATGACCAAAGAGAGACATGTAGCATTTCATGGATATCTGTGAATTTCAGAATGATGAATCTTACATCATATGTTCATAAAAATGCATAACGTCTCATGAGAAATTCATGAGTCACTACCGTTTCTTCTGAAAAACGTGTAAAGCTTTCATGAAAATGATATTAACAATATATAAACTATGGGACTCAGTGCAACAATTGTTTTAAAATATAGAGACTGTTCTGTTTTTCCCTACGCACCACTGAGGCTATTAAATATCCAGTTCAATAGTTAAGGAGATTTACCATCTAACATTTTGTATGAAAATTCTTTGCCATGCCTATAATCTACAACAATCTTTTAAACATATTAAAAGTTTGTTGTCTTTTAATACAGGGAAGTGTAAGGTGGACCAGAAGACGTAGGGGAAAATTAACCACAAATTGCCTTGCCACAAGCCAGATAAAACTGATTTACGCCAGACTAATTTATATATTCTGTCTGAAGAAAAAAAAAAAAGGCATTTTTTGACAAGCAGGTTCCAAAACAGAGGTGGTATTTGCTATCATTAGACACAATCCTGCAGTGTTCAGAGGTCAGGTGGTGTGCTGGGGAGGAATGTGGCACTGAAGCCACTGCATGCCTTCATGCCTATTCTCAGAGTAGACAGCTTGAATTGACTAAGGGCAGAAGTCATTCGTCTGGAAGGAGGCCCTGGCTGGCCAGAGGAAAACACTGAAATCTTCATTGACTTTTATTTACAATGCGCTGATCAGCCACACCCTGACAACAGCAACACTTTGGAACTGGGCTTTGGAGACAGAAATCTCAACATGGATTTAGGCACATAAGGGATTGAGGAGGGCTGCTGCTTCTCTTTCAGAATAGTGTCTTCTTTTGTTTCTTCCTCCCACTTTAAACAATATACACTACTGTGAAGAGCTGTCACTGAGGAGTTTGAAAACCAGTTCTTGGGCCCTATTCAGCTTCAAGAAGGGGGTGTTTTCTGAAGCATCTACTGGATCACATCCATTCGGTGAAGTACCCAGTAGGAAGTGCAGTTCCTGAATCCCAGTGTGGAAAGACAGGTATCAAACAGCTCAGACTGGATGCATCATGATATGTTTAAAATTAGAACTGCAGCAACTTTCATGTCACACTTGCAAGTGCAGAGAGCTAAGAAATATTTGCACAGTTGTATTTATATAATGTAACTGCTGTAAATCCATTGCAGTTTTCCTTTCCATCTCATTTCACCTTTTGCTCTCTTTGAAACAAGCTCATTTTAGTATTTATAAAGAAATCAGTATAATGCATCAAAAAAACCTCTAAGATGTGAGATCTGAGACAGATAATACTGCAATAACTGAAAATACTTTTATTTGAGCTAACCGGCAGAAGGCTGTTGTAAGAGCAGTTTGAAGTTTGACTTCCTATTGAAATTATTATATACATAAAATCAGTTTTGCATATAAGTCTGCAGTTTAAGAGGTAATGAAGTCATGTTGATGGTTTTTCCAGACATCGCTGAATGCAGTTAATAACTTCTGTTATGGTTTAACACCAGTAACAAAAAAGATAAAACTACCTCCAAGATAATTTACTTATTTTTGAACTTATCCAATTTTCCTACATCCACACTCAAAGGAACCCCATGCACCATTAAGGCCAAGCAGTATTAAATCCAGGCTGTTTTCCCAGCTGTTTCTTGACTATTTGGACACTGTGCGCGGTACTATTTGTTACTGTAATAATACAGAGGTATGATTACATTTCTTGCTTGTAAATTGAGCTACATGGTCAAACTTCACTGAAGTGGCAACCTTTCTTTTTCTTTTGTGACATCAAACTAAGTTAACTTAAATGTCAGGAAGTCAACTTAAATGTTCTCAGTTTGTTAGAGGGATAACATTTTTTTTCTAAGGTAGTAGTAGGAAAGTTAAGGAGCAACAATGGTCCTAGAGATCAGATTTGGGCAATCAGTGACTTAAAACAAGGCAATGCATAAAATCATAGATTAAGGATAAGGTTAAGGATTAAGGTTAAAGATAATACAGTTGGCTTCAAAGAAGCTACAAATGTAGGAAAAGATCTATTACTTTTGAAGAAAACAGTCTTTCAGATCCTGGATCTGCATTCATGTGTTGGTAGAAAGACCTTGGGTCCCCTATGGGGCTTTGTGAAGTCAATAAACTTTCCTACTGGGATGTTTCAAAGATCAGGGATTAAAAAACAAAGTTTGTATTTGAATAGCTTTAAAGTCAACATAAATCTTCATCTGCAGACATGAGTTCACTGGATCAAGATGCTGCATGATTGATTTTTATCTGACCTACCTTCTCAAAAGAAACCTTTTTTCTCCTAAGAGTGTGTCTGCTGGGAAAGTTTTCCAGTCAGAAGGAAACCTAGGTATAAGACACGGTACGATGAAGTGAAAAACTATCTTCGCAAGATTGGTATATATTTAGGGTTACATTAGATTTCAAACAGTATAATCTACTTTGATTGAACTACACAGGAGTGGCCTTAAAACTCCTAGGGCAAGCTTATTTGGGGAATTGTTCATGTTTATTAGCTGCTGTATTGCATATGATGTTTCCATCGAAATGGATATGCCATGTAGTGATACCAAAGTTTTGTGCTTCTATGCTGGTCTGCTGATTAGTTGCTGAATCTATTGAACATATTGACAAGAAAATGTCAATGAACCCACAAGCTGTTGACTTTCTAAGCAAACAAACAAGAGCTTTGACTCCTTCCTATGGTCCTGCGATGAAATGGTGTGACTCAGTAGGAGCTAGGAGATCTAGAACATATTTCTGGATTTTTGTATGGGTTTTTTGTTTGTCTGTTTGTTGGGGTTTTTTTGTGCAGAAGTCATTGGACTTCCAGGCCTTCTGCCATTTACTGCTTCTTCCATCTTCTCTGCAATCTTGATACCCAATTGTCTGCCCTCCCTCCTACACAATCTTCATCCCTCTCTCTCAGACAGATGTAATTCCTCACATTACATGGTTTTTATCTGACAGTTTGAAAGGGAAATGTAGGCATAGGGCATGTGCTCCTTATTGGTCCCCAATGCTTCCTCCTGAGTCTAGTGGAGAGGAGATTCTGGGTCACTTTTGGTGGCAAAGTCTTCCCATTCAGTGCCCAGAAATAGTGCTAGACACTATTTCCTTGTGTAATATTCTGGTTATTTCTCCAGCTTTTTTGGCAATAACATTAACGCTGTGTTATGTTTGAGCTGAAACTCCCACCAACAGTTCTCCTCGTGTAAATCTTGCCAGCTGAGAGTGACAGCCCTCTGAGATGGGGATTGAGGAACAAGCTGAAAAGCTGATCAGTCCTGCTGAGCTGCAGGTGGTGAAGGGTCCAGGGTGACCCGTGCTGACTAGAGGTCTTATATTTGTTTTCCTGTGCTGCACTACTACAGAAACGTTCAAATGCGGGAGGATAAACAAGCGCAAATGAATCAGTACAGGTGAAACAGGAAAGAAAAGCTAGAGAGGACAAAAAAAGTCACAGAGAAGATAGAGAAACAGGGAAATGGCAACTGAATAAAAGGGAGAAAGTGATAAGAAGAGAGTTAAACTTCAGTTTTTGTAGAGGTTCCTCAGATACAGTCTCTCAATACCGCTAAAACCATCTCCTGTGAACACATGGACAGAACAAGGGTCCCAAAAACTTTGTATCTTGTCAAGTGCAGGAGAACCTGCAGTCCAGGCTACATGCCACTTCACTCCAGATACCTGACTGAGGAATCTCAGCATGAAGCCTTGCTACAGCTCTGCCTTTATGTTCTCCGTGGGGAGAGAAAGAAGGCTTTAGATCAGAAGTCTGTCTTGGGCTCTAAAATGGAGGCTCTCCTTCACATCCTGCAGGAGCCCGTCTCTTCATATTGACCCCGCTAGATCAGTGCTAGTATTTTATTTAATACACATATGAGTATATGTATTATTGCTTGATAAGGCAATTTTAGGGCTTCCACTACTGCATTATCTGAAAGACTAAATTTATTAGCAGTCTGGTTGGATAGTGAAGTAAAATGAATACTTACTGTAAGAGATTATTGTAAACTTTTTTCCTAATAACTTCTTTATTTATGTTTTCCAAATGTATGCATACTCATTTGGCAGAAACATTCAGCCATATAATACAATAAGGGGCAGCTATCTCAGTACAGCTAGAAAAAATAGGGATTTCTTTGAAAAGGGCACAAGAAAACACACCTTCTGGATTTAAATTGAGACAACATAGTTCCTTGAATGAGGACCTAAATAACTGTGAGACGACTCACACTAAGACAGTCATAACTTCTGAAAAATGGAAACATTAGGTATGTTACATATTAGGTTACACTAATTGCACTGCTCCTTTTCCATAATAAGAAACTTCGTAAGTACATTATAATTTTATGTAGCCTACATGGCCTTATACTTTAAGTGCTTCCACAGTTACAAACAATATAATTAGAAATGTGTTTCCAATAGGTTACTTTTATATTAGGGTTCAGCATTAAATTATATTGCTCATTCAACTCATTATCTGGAAAATATTCTCCACTTTCACCGAAGAAGTATTATTTTATTAGTCACGCGTTCCTCTCTTGTAAAGACCACATGTTCACTCAGACTTGCCCATAATAGGAGTATGTATAATACATTTCAGCTGGAATTTTTATGTTTAATGTCACAATAATTGCAACAGGTGCCATACAGCCTACCTAATATGTATTTAGTCATTAAGCACTTTAATTAGTGTTACACACCGGTGTATAGTTTATAGTGTTAGTCCTTTAATACAGTAAAAATTAGTTAAGTAGCTGAAAATGTAACTTCAGAGGGTATTGAAAAATCTTTTTTGTTGATTACACAGAAACAGCAGCTTTTGTCTCTGGAATTGAGAGTTGTACAGAAATATTTCATAACATGATAAATACCCTGGATTTTGTTGTTGTTGTTACTAACTGTTTTTGCTTTAAAATTGGCCCCTTCTAAACATTTTTACTTACTCTGAGGAGTCATCAAAGTTTGTACATTCTATCACAGGCTCTGATTTAATCTGATTTAGCTGAAAGTCATGATTTCTTATACTCTGAGCACCAGCCTAATCTATTACAGATTGAAATTTATTTTGGCTTTTTTTTTTTTTTTAATTTTGTGACTATACTGTGGGTACTAGTTAAGAACTAAATGGGTTCCTACTTTGCATACAACCATTTCTACTGCTTTAACATACCGCTGCCTCTGGAAAATCTCAGACCTATCCTCTGTTTCTTTTTCCTTGTGATGTTATGAAGTTTGACAGCAAATAAAAAATTCAGTCTCATGTTATTTTGCTGCTGGCTGATACATTGGCATCAGATCCAAAGGGCCTCTTGTTATCCTTCAAAGTCAAATGTGAGATCATAAATACATGGTCTTCTCTGGATGGATAGAAAAGCCAGAGGCACAAATCCAGACCCACCAGGAGGAACTAAAGGATTAGAAAAATATACACATTTTAATCCTTTGGATTACTCCTATATTCTTGAAGCAATGCATAGGGTTGGAGCTGACGTTGCCACAGAACAATGAACAGATTAATCATATTTCTGCTTTTAAAATGAGAAGTAAGGTCACCACTGTTATTAACTTAATCATATATATAATTCAGAGCATAATATAAAATTTAGAAAGTTCAGGCAAACAAGGACATGGAAAAATGATGCCTGTTCACTAAAGCTTTTTTCAAAATGTCAGGTAAGCTTTAAAAAGACATAACACTTGAGAAATGATTTTTACCTGAGGTAGGAGAGGGAGAACTTGTGAATTAATAAAAACAGAGCATTATTTTTTAACATCACAGAATCTGCATTCTTCGCTTCTGTCTATGCATATCGGGTGGACATTAACCTTGTCATGAGTTCTGGATTTTTTTCTTTTATTATTTTCTCATTTATTCCTTCAGTCTTCGCTTTTTCTTGATAGATATACCAAGAAAGTGATTAACATTTCAGCCTAGTAGGCAGCAGCCATTTGAGTCTGCTAATACGCAACACGAACGAAAAGGATGGGACTAAGGTAGCATTGCTTTGCTTGGATTATTGTTAAAAGGTTTAAATCATCGCTGACATTCTGTTCCTTTGATTTCTGCTATCCTGACTTGGAATATATGTGGTCTATATTGTGAACCTGCTTCCCTGAGCATCTGTTTACCCAGTCTTTCTTTGAACTGTGGATGGTAATGAATCTCCTTCCTCCAGCCCCAACTGCTGCATTCAGTTATCATCAAGCACAGGCATCAACTAGAGCTCTAATCTTGCTCTGATGGATGGAATACTAACCTTTCACAAGATTAGAGACACAAGGTGCTCTAGAGATAATAAAATTCAAATAGGTTTATTTCAAAGGGCAACTCAATCTCGATTTTGTTCATGGGTCACTTGACAGATCATTTGCCAATGTAGTTTTTGTGTCCTTCTGCGTCTGGCTTCTGTGCAGTGCTCCGACTATTTCAAATTAAGTGGGCCCCAACAGGCAGAGTTCGGCAAGGGTCTAGCTTCAGCGAAAATAGCAAGGTACTCATTCAGCACGGAGCTGGCAACTTTGCTAAAAGTGCATCTTAGGTGGGTGGTGCTCGGATGGTGGAAAAGTTTTTCCTAGCATTTTCAGGAAGGCATAGAAATGACAATACCGATAAGCATCTTGAATGCTTTGAATTTTAAACTCCTGTTTGATCATAGAGCAAAAATCTTGCTAGCATCATGACAGCCAGCTGTGCAATAGATGCAGTAGTTAAGAGATTTATAGCTCAGGAGTGATCATTTTTAATGTGCTTGTCAAGCACAACTATGCAAAAGTGTTTACAAATCAACTATTTAAGTAAGTCAGGTATCTACAGGCGTGAAGATAAGGCTCTTAAAGGTGCTGAAAGAAGATTCCTCTAGATGACAGTTTTGGTGTTCAGTGTTACATACATCAATTAGGATCCTATGTGGATAAAATGGGTAAAATCTCCTGCAACCTCTAAGGTTGTAGCTTGCACCTATTCAAAAATACCAAATGACCTAGCTCTGTGGTTTAATAAGCAAAATTAAATGATTATAACTAGTCTGCTTAGAGAACAAATATTATTGAAGCCAGGGAGTATAATGTCTGGCCTTCATTTAGGAGAAGGAGAAAAATAATTAAAAGGCCTATATAAACCATACAGCTAAATCTGCAGGTGTTTCAATTGCATGTAAACTACAGCACTTCCATGAGTTAGCCAGGAGACTGGAGGCTGAGGGCCGGCTTGTGTGCATGGATGCTAGCAGCTGGACACCTCTCCAGGAGAGAGTGGGAGAGAGGGGACGAAAAGCAAATGAACCACTTCAGAAGCACACATAAAGGGAGCCAGAAAAGCTCAGAGAAAGTCAGAGGGATGTTGTATGCTCAGATCCAGGACAGCACTGAAAAAGAGTATGCTGTAGAAGTTTAAAAAAAAAAATGCTCAAAAATACTAAACCCTGTCTTTCTTCTACAGAACTTGCTTCTTACATATTTATAGGGATAAGAGTTTAGAATAACAAAGCCTTTGGAGGTAAGATTGCATTCTTTTAGCTACCCAAAACAAGGATGACTACATCATATTTTAAATTCAGTGGTTGATGAGTTCGCATGATAACTAAGTAGGACAGATTTGATGGAATATGCATCTAAAATGTGTACTGGACTAAGTCTGAAATCTAGAAACCGGAAAATAAAGTTAAAGATTTTTTTACTGTTTTTAAAGCCTTAGAACTACATGAAAAATGTATTCGTATTTTGAATGTTTTAGCTGTGACAGCTCACAAACTAGTCTATTCCTAGAACTGCAATCATATCTCTGGAGTCCATTTACATTGTTTAAATTTCATAACTGAGTGAGTTCTTAATATTTCAAAAACTGTTTCTGTTTTCATAAAGTTTTAATATACACAGTTCACTTGTCATTATTGTCCTTTATACTAAGAAGCTCTTGAAACTAATTTACGGTCCATGTTTTTAAAAATGCCAAGAAATAACTCACTACACATGAATCTTCTGATCGATTCAGGAACTTGTGCACTTACATGTTTCTTTCTCTGGTTTCAGTACTAAGCATTGGACAATTTCCTGTAAATATATGTGAAAGCAATCTTTAGGCATACAAGGTGGGAGGATGCCCATACCTGAGAAGTTAAGTCTTTTTATTAGAGGTTGTGAATTTTTCAGATAATCATCTGTCTTTGCCACTTCACTGCCAACTCTATCAACCTATGTGTAATTTTCTGCCCACAATAGATGCAAAATGTACTATGAAATTGCCACGGGATCACACAGGCTAGAGAATAGAGAATTAAGGTCTGTGTTACCTAAATTGTTCACACAAAAGGGGACTACATCAAATCAAGACCTTTCAGGAATATCAAAGCTTCCAATCAGCTGCCGTGGAGAAGGGTATGACGACTAACAACCTGGGCTGCAGGCAGATGCTGTAACTCTCTAAGAGTCGAGGACTGGGGTGGAGGAAGGAGAGATGGGGAAGCAGTCACTGTGATCAGCCTGTCAGACTAATCGACAACTTCCCTCAAACGTTTAACTACACAAATTTTGGTGGTACGGTTCATCCCAATAGTATGTCTGCATAGACTTTTCTACAGGGTTTGAAATCTTCTGTCAGTTCATATGGGTGAGACAAAAAAGCTGAAGAAACATGAAGCAAGACAGGGAAGTGTGACCACGGAAATAATTTAAAATTATCTCCAGAACAGAGTGTGTATTAAAACTTGGAAGATTTTAGCTTCTAAAAAAGCACTCCTTCAAATAAACCAGGTGCTTCTTCTTCCAAATTATTCAAGTAAAGAAATAGCATTTTACTGCAAATCAGAATATGCCACGTAAATGTACCAATATTAGTCTGAGAGGCTTTCAGGAAATATACTTGCAAATAAAAGAATTACTGAGGAGCTCATCCTCTGGTTTAAAGCCAGGACTAGGTACCTGGAAGCATGAAATCTAGCTCCAGACCTAGCTCAATATATAACTGCTGAGCTGAGCGCTCAATAATCTTTTTTATAAAGCCTGATCTGCAAGCATACACAAAGGAAAGTCAAAGGACTTAATTTGTTAAATGCAGCTGCCCTGATCGCACAGAGAAACAACCACAATAGTCAGACTAAGCTCTTTTCCAAAGAACAGCACTTGGCCTGAACCACGTAACATTACGCTCTTCATCGTTAACTTCTTTGAATTTTCTTGCTTTTGTGGGATTAAGTCAGACCCTTAACATTATGTTAATGTAGCTTTTTGTGGTTTAATTACAAGGTTTCCTCTAGAGTGTAACATAATAACAATTAATCAGCTAGTTCTTAACTTCCACAAAAGGAACTGTCATCTGTTATTATCTGCACTGCTAACCCACCACAATGTCAGCAGAACTAAAAACAAACAATTATACCACAAAAGCTACATGCAAATAGTGTCTGTAGCTTAAACAAATGAAAGCAAAAATCTCAGACTCAGCCGTGAAATTCTCCTTTGTTCATTCTATTTTACATAAACAATGCACAACTAGAAGTATTTAAATGAATACCATATAGTAGGGATACCCTAGCAACACACAGACTGACTGATGTGAGTTGTGGATGGAGAGTCATCTAAAAAGGCCGAATTGGAAGCTGATGCTATTTCAGGATTTACTGCCTTCTTCCATGATGTTAATTCTCTGGTTTATTTTTAGGTCAGGCTTATTTGCAGAGCGATGCTGATTATATTTGGCAGAAAAAATCATTAATTGATGCAGATAGTAATTGATGTGATAGACTAAAATAATGCACTTTAAATACATGAATGTGAAATTCAATAAATGCTTTAATAGAAAATATGAGGACAGGATGTTGGAAATTAAAAGCAAAGGAAGAAACAAAAAGTCACTGAGGGCATTTAGCATTTTAAAGTTTGAAAGACTCGTTCCTATCAGCACTGAAACATTCCCAGGTTACAAGTCCCTCCTTGCTGTGGACTGGGTACAGAGATGGATAGTATTTCCGAGTAGCTGGACTGCAATAGGGAATGGGAGATGAAATTCTGCTGTTATTACTTTTCTTCTTCCAGAGAGCAGTTTTCTCTAGGGTGCTGTTTGACTCTCAGAAGTTGCCACATGAAAAATGGCAGTTTGAGTCAACAGATTTGTTCAATGACAAAATATGTTCTTAGCACTCTTTAGTCCTGTTAGCCCTGAAGCAATAACATGACAGAGGTGGGCAGAGAGGGTCCTAGTAACTTTTGTTAGGCATGAACATTCTCTCTCAAAAAAAAAGAAGATGGTTGATAGTAAGATGTAGCTTGAGAACTTGGAAATACTTGGGGATTTCCAGAAACTGCTTCCCAATCTTAGGTACAGCTACTATCAATGTCTGTTACAGTACATGTGTGAGCAGTTGTACAGAGTGTTTAATTCTTTTAGAGCACTTATGGTATTTATCATTCATTATGTTGCATATTCTTAATGATGTATATCTAAGTATTTTTTTTTTTTTTAAATGATTGGAACATTAGCAGGTACCTGTAACGGATGGACCATAACACCTGTTGTAACACATTTTTTTATTTGTAGCTACAGCAAGCTTCAAAATCGCAATCTAGTTAACCAATATAGTTAACCTTTCCCTAATATTAACTCTGGTATTACAGATATAAACTCTAGCTACAGCCTTTCTATGACTGTGGACTGTTTATACCAGCTTTTCAAAGGTATCCCATCCACTCTCTGCTGCACAAGTCATGAAGAAAGATAAATCTCACATTCCAACAAAAGCTATCACTTCATTCATTAGTAACAAACACCTGTAGCACCGGGTTCCACATACACTTTAATTGGTTTTTTGCACCTCTAAATTGCTTGTCATCATAAAGAAATGACAGCAGTTCAATAAGAGAAGAGTAATGTGGCAAGAAGACTGGAGCCCATTTTCAATGTTTAATTGCCATAAAAAAACCTAGCAAGTGATTAAAAAGATAAATCAAAAGTTTGCAGAAAGACTAAAGTGCCCAGTCAGTTTTATGGTTTCATTTGAGCTACAAAGACATTATTATATATCCATTTACAAAACAATGAGCTCTTACTGTTTATGAAAGTTTAATCTCTTGGTTTATTGCTTTAATATATCTAACATTGGTAAGGTTTACTTTAAAATGAAATCTCTGACTATATGATGTGGATGTTATTTTTTACATTCAGACTGCAAATGGAATGAGTAACATCATAATTGTACTCATCTATGAAACAATTAAAGTAAGGGTAATTGCTTCTTCTCTCATATCTGCATATAAAGTAAAAGAATTAATATTTTATCATTTGGCAATGCTTCTTGTTAGCACAATATTCTGACAACAATTTTTTGTTTGGCCACAGGCATTTGAACAAATACTGGAAAAACTTCTGCTGAACTAAAATGCACATTACCAGTTAACTTGTGCTTAAGGAGCATTTCACCTTAGGCTCACACGTCTGATAAAACTTTGGCTGCTCAAATAACATCAACAACAATGAAAAACAAATACAGATCTCTTAAACTACTAAATCCATAACTTAATAAAATAAACAAACAAATGAACAAACATGGATTTGATGACAAATTGCTGCCCCTCAAATGATATGTCTATCTTAGATTGAACTACAAAATGACAACAATTCATTATGATAACAAGTAATTGTAGCAGTTGTTATTAAAGAAGATTTTAAACACAGGTTTAAAAAGCTTGGAAGAGAAACTGTGTGAGTGCTTTCACTATTAAAAACCATTATATCATTCTCTGAAAAAAATCAAAAAACATTCAGAAAACTATTTCCTTTTTTTTCCCCTACCTTATCCAAGAAGGCATTGACCTTGGCAGTTGAATTGATTATTATTTTATTTTTTATCCACTATTTCAGGAAACTGTTAATGACAGATTTTTGAACTCCTGAGGTGAGTCTTAATGATGGGATGTGGGAGACTGTCTTTCATGCACCTTGAAGATTAGCTTGGGGAGGACAGGGAGGCTCTGAAGGACCAGAGAAGGGAAGAAGGAAGCTGTTGGTTCTCTGAAGTGCCAGAAATGTTTCCTACCCTTCAAAGTTATCAGATCTTTCACTCATTTGCTGTCTCATTCTGCTTCTCATTTGCACATGAATTCCTGTGGCCTGAGTTTGGTTATCTTTAACACACATGCTATAAGGTCAGCAATACAATCTAAAACCTCAGTGGTCTCTTCACTTTGTCGTGTGGACATGAAGCAACCATTATAGACTTCTGCAAGATTTATTCTGGATATACCTACCAAGACAGAGTTTCAGTTCCCCATGCTTCTTCACCAGAAATGACAGAATGATTATATGGGGTTTTCAGGCTGAGGGTTACAACCAGCATAGTAACTCACATATGCATATAGTATAACTGCAACCATGGTTGATCAGATATAGGTTGGGGATGTAGCTGTTGATATTGAAGGCTGTCCCTCTTGTTATCTAATTAGACTCTGCATTGAAGACATAGGTCAACAAAAGTGTGGGGAGAATGAACTGCCCCAAATGGTGAACTTACTCTGCCTGTAGTTAAAAAAGACTGTGAGGTATCAAAAGAGATTAAAAAAAGCACCAAACCCCAACACTTGGATACATTCATCCACAACCTTCAGTTTTATTAGCAGTTTTACTAGTTTTTCACGTTTGGCCATTAATGAAATATACATATGTGGTGGTTTGACCTTGGCTAGATGCCAGGTGCCCAGCAAAGCCACTCTATCACTCCCCTTCCTCAGCTGGACAGGAGAGAGAAAATATAATGGGTTGAGATAAGGACAGGGAGATCCCTCACCATTACCATCACGGGCAAAACAGACTCAACTTGGGGAAATTAATCTAATTTATTACCAATCAAAATCAGAGTAGGATAATGAGAAATAAAACCAAATCTTAAAAACACCTTCCCCCCACTCTTCCCTTCTTCACGGGCTCAGCTTCACTCCCAATTTTCTCTACCTCCTCCTCCTGAGCGGCACAGGGGGATGAGGAACGGGGGCTGCGGTCAGTTCATCACATGTTGTTTCTGCTGCTCCTTCCTCCTCACACTCTTCCCCTGCTCCAACGTGGGGTCCCTCCTACGTGAGTCAGTTCTCCATGAACTTCTCCAACATGGATCCTTCCCACAGGCTACAGTTTTTCGCGAACTGCTCCAAGATGGGTCCTTTCCACGGGGTGCAGTACTTCAGGAACAGACTGCTCCAGTGTGGGTCCCCCACAGGGTCACAAGTCCTGTCAGCAAACCTGCTCCAGCGTGGGCTCCTCTCTCCACGGGTCCACAGGTCCTGCCAGGAGCCTGCTCTAGTGCAGGCTTCCCACAGGGTCACAGCCTCCCTCGGGCATCCACCTGCTCCAGCGTGGGGTCCTCCACGGGCTGCAGGTGGATATCTGCTCCAGCATGGACCTCCATGGGCTGCTGGGGGACAGCCTGCCTCACCATGGTCTTCACCAAGGGCTGCAGGGGAATCTCTGCTCCGGTGCCTGGAGCACCTCCTCCCGCTCCTTCTTCACTGACCTTGGTGTCTGCAGAGTTGTTTCTCGCACATATTCTCACTCCTTTCTTCTCTGGCTGCCATTGCACAATTGTTTTTCCCCTTTCTTAGATATGTTATCCCAGAGGCGCTGCCACCATCGCTGATGGGCTCATCCTTGGCCAGCAGCGGGTCCATCTTGGCATTGGCTCTATCGGACATAGGGGAAGCTTCTAGCGGCTTCTCACAGAAGCCACCCCTGTAGCCCCCTCCCCCGCTACTGAAACCTTGCCACGCAAACCCAATACAACATAATAATACACACTTTGGATAACCTTTTAAAAAAGTTGGATTATATTAGCAACTCGTGGCTGGCCACAGAACTGATATAATTCTGTTCCATGTGCCTATTCATTATAACCTTGCTCCAGCAAGCTCTAAAGGCAGCGTCTGTTTGTGAGTGTCTGAATGATGAGAACAAACACATACTTTAGTAGGCAATTCTTGTCAAACGTGCTTAACTGCTTGTATTGCTAGCATGATCACTTTCAAATGTGGTATAAAAATCAGATTCTATTAATTTTTAGTAGAGCACACAGTTTTCTTTTTCATGAAAGTTTGCTGAAAGTGTTCACAATGCAAGATGTGCATAAACGGAAGGAAAAAGAAAAGCATAAAGAAAATAAAATACCAATGTTTATACCAAATTGTAGCAAGAAGCTAATTCACACAGTCCTTTTAGAGCTGGAGGTGTGGAACCTTGAAAGAAAGGTTATACCCATCACTGTCCAAAACAGTGAAGATCACCATGAAGTAAGAAGAATCATGCTTAGTTTTTTAAATAAGCATGTGACTGACCCTTTCCACACACAAAAAATACCCCCCCCCCCCAAAAAAAAACATACCACAAACAAACAAAAAACAGGAGCTGAGGAAGAGGTCCAAATCAACCTGAACTGTGCAGAATGAGTCGTAGAAAGCAAAGCATTTGATTCTTTCTCATTTCCCTCTCAGCATGACTTCTGACATATAACTGTAAAACTTTGGGGAAAACAGATGATAAGCTACTGATAACCCTGACATTATTATATACCTTCCATGTTATGCTGTCTCTCATGTATGCATGTTTATGCACATGCTAGAAATGCAACTTTTAAAGTCAGTGTTAGACATTTTTATACACACTAATGTACCTAGCCACAGCAATCATTAGTAAGTGTGCATAAAATACAGAACTATGCATCAATCAAAATATTTCTAGATCTTTCTCATAAAACCTCAGAAAGTAATAAATCTATGACTGTTAAAAATAGACATGATTACTGATTCATTACTATCTTTTAAGACTACCATTACTTAGATCCACACTTGTAAACTTTAAGTGCAAAACTATTCATGCCACAATAAAAATAATGATAAAATTCTTGACTTAAACACACCGCCATGGAATAACATGCATTGTAGGCGTTTTCTGACTGTATAGACTAAAAAATTTAAAAATGTATTCCTTTCCAGAAAAGTGCCTAGTTGGCAAGAAAATGTTTATTTCTACAGATACATAGTGAGAATTTTTGACTGATCCATTATTTCATGATAGCCATTTTTCTTCATTCATCACCATCAATGGTACTTTAAATATTTATAGTCAGTGACTGAATGTTACATTTTTATTGCGTTCTTAACCTCTTATGACTCTTTTTTCCTTTTTTGTTATAAATGTTTATTTCCCTAATACAGCACTTTTATATTGTCTCTGGAGAAATACCTAATGAGTGCGATAGAGAGGAACACTTCCCTAAGCTACTCTCTATTATAGTTACAAAGCATCCAGTTTAAAATGACCAGCTTGTAAACAAGAAAAAAACCCTGATAAAGCTAGTCAGGGTAAAAACTAGTAAAGCCCTATTTTTTTACTGATAAAACTATTAAAACCCGCACAAATTTTCCTTTTTTTTTCCTTTCATAGTAGAATTTACCCATGGTCAGACATGTTCAGCTAGTGCAAATTGTGCTGCATGGGAGAGAAGTCTTTGTGGGTGTGCGTGTGTGCACCCCTGCACTGACAAGGTATAAAGGTGGCTGATGCCTGTGCTAATTCTGTACAGCTCATTAAAGACATGGTTGCTCTCTGACTGGTCTGGAAACGCTATTTTCACTATTTTGTCACAACTCATGACACAGAAGCACAGGTAACACAGTATTCACTTCAACGAGTCTATGTTTATACTGCAAGATAAAGAGTGACTTTGGGAACAGACTTGGATACACAGCAGCCTCCAACCAGTTTGATTTGTGACTTAATTATTTAAAAGTTTGGATTCATGTCACCTAACTTTGGATGCTGTCAGTGCTGATAACTGTATCCAAATTGGTCACAGTAGGGCCCCTTTTTAGTCAGGGAATAGGATTAGTGCTTCTTAGAATACAGGTGGTTTGACCTAATGTGGAGTGTACATTAAGGACATATAAACTACACCCTGAAGTGCTTATTTCTCTTCATTGACTATAAAAATAGCAGGAGTGACTAATACAGATGAAGATGTCTACAATGTACATGGTCACGTGAATTGCACTCAGAGTGTTTGCTCTCCCTATTGGAAAAGCTAAGCTTGTGATTATCTGCTAGTTAGATTGTTCAGCCCTTTTAATCACTTGATCTATCCAGATTGATCAGATAAAACTTGGGAAGGTGTTAAGGGGCCAAATGTTCCCGAATTTTCCCCTCCAAGAGGGTTCTGGATCTTCATGCCACTTTTAGAACAGAAAAGAAATATTAGGCTACTAAACCAGTATTTTTATCCATATGTTGTAATTTCTTATTATCTATATCAGTCCCATAGTATTTATATGATATTTAGTCTGCATATTGTGCTGAAATTCTTCTTCTACGTCCTAAATAAGCATAATATTACCATGCGTGATGCTAGCCCAAAGAAAAGCAACTAATACTTTGCATTTATTTACTGTTCTTCATCCAGAGGTCTTAAAGCACTTCATAAGCTGTTTTCAACTATGGGAGCTTCTATGGCTCTTCTACAAAGGAAAAAAGAAAAACTGAAACCAAACCAAAATGGTAGCTCTGGCAGTTCTGTATGTTGTTTTTATGCCATTGCCATTGGAGTTTGATTCTGGCAATCACATTTCTGGCAAATACTTCTAAAGATGACAATCATATTCCTGCTAAATATGTCTAAAGATGACAGGACACACTGCAAACCCTGGGAGATGAGAAAGGCAAGTAGGCATGTGCAAATCGGTTTGATTGACCAGCAAGTCTTCTATGACGTGAGCCATTCCCTCTAGGGAAGAGAAACATTGTTTCTAACTTCAGGCTAACTATTAGATTTGGGATTTTCCATGGAACAGACCTTGTCAACCTGTAGCTGGAAAAGCATAGTGGGTGATAGCGATTTGGGAAACAGTCAAGCCAGTGTTGTGCTGGGGCTGGCTTAAAATAAGGTGAAATTCAGTGTGTTGGAGTTACGTTTGTGCAAACTGACACGCGGAAACGCACTTCACAACTCACACAGAGTTATAAAGCAGGCATGTTTACTGCGGCGCCGGGTGCAAGGGGATTTCTCCACAAAGCTTGCACACAGGGTTAAAATCATGACAGGTATTTAAAACAGTTAACAAAGTTAGTTACGCCTACTGGTGCTACCCCTTAATTAACTATTGGTTAACACTTTTCTTACTTCATCTTAAAGTTACAGTTCTCTCTTAATTCACCATGCATGCTCTGAGAGTAGGGGGCTAAATTGGGTTGGGGCTTCTCTAGCTAGGAGGTGTGTTTTTTAGTACTAAAATGAGATTATAATGAGACAAGTTAACTCTAGGGCACTATTTTGGCAGTCTGTTCTATTTTTCTACGATTCGTCCTTGTGCTAATCATTATTGCTAGTTAGCAGAGAGTCAGTGACGGCAATCTTTATCAGCAGAGAGTCAGTAAAGACAGTCTTTATCGCTAATATGACTAAGTACCTGGTGCAATTGTTACAAAGTATCTTCTCTACATTTTTCTTTCTTACTTTTAACCCTTATTTCTCAAGATGCCCTGTAACAAAACCACTCCTGTAATTGCTGATTTGGTGGCTGATAAAGAGCAAAGAGTTGCAGTAGGCAGCAACAAGCTGGTGAATCATAGTTGCCTCCTGATGTTCATTTGATTATAACCACAGCTTATGAATGTCATAATTACATTTAGGGGTTATTTGCTAGTTAGGGAATCTGGTTTTCTATTAAAATACGGACAGGCAGAAAGGAGCATTGCAAGGAACGTGCAATGAATGGGTTTAATTTATTTATGGTTGTCTTCTCAGCACTTCGAAAAGAAATATAATAAATTAAACATATCAACAAGGGATTCATTGGTCATTTTAATGTGACCATTAGGATAATCAAAAGAACAGAGAACCCACCATACCATAGGACACTAAAAGAGCTTGTCATGCTTACCCTAACATTATGAAGATTGGGCCTGGGCCAGATATGATTACTCTCTAGTACATATGAGTGTTAAACACCAGGGATAAAATAAAGCTATTTAAGATGATGGATAAAATAGGCATAAGAACAAAAGGACAATAATACAGCTTGTGTAGGAATTAGATTATTTCTATTATTAGACAGAATAGAGAGTTTCTGCAACAAATTTCCAATAAAAGTAACTAGGCAATAAAGCTGAGGAAGGCTTTTAAGAAGAGAAGTTTGTGCTGTAGACATGAAAGACCTATGCTCTTTTGAATTACACTGAAAATTGATTAGCATTATCTATACAAAATAATCCAATACAAATGACTAAAAAGGATTATCCTTATTCATATAGAGATGATTTGAAAATACTGGCAATCCTAAAAGCTTACACACACAAAAGACTATTTTGCAGTCTAGTTATCTTTCCTTGAGTTAGTAGAAGACAGTGGTCCCTTAGAAGACAAAAACAGACAGTAGAATTTTTTTTTACTCATTAAATTGTAATGGATAACACTAAAACATTTTTTCTATTTCTGTAAATATTTATAGCAATTTAAAAATGGAATGATTTGTTAATGACAACAAAAACCAGAGATACGGAATAAAATGGAGCCAGTTTTCTAACTTGTCACTTATGGTGTTAACACAGGTTTTATTTACACTGAATTGTCCTTATTTTACAAAACATATTTCACATAGTTGGTTTACAGATAAAATAATTTACAAGAATAAACCCCACATTTTTGTAGGTCTAAGTGAGGCAAAACACTTTTTAGAAAGTTTACCATTTCATGAAATATTCTGTATCAGTATCAATTAGTTTTTCAATAAGGCAGCATCACCATCTTTTCTAATTTCTTTTGCAGGTGAATCCCCTCCTTTTCTGCCCTACAGTGTTTACTTAAGCCACTTTCTGACATGACACAGCATACTGATAGCATGCTCAAGTGATCTCATCCATATCTGGTAGGTGATCTAGGGATCTCACTTACTTTTCCATCCATCCAAAACCACCATTACTTGTAAGAGTTAATACTTGTGATAAGTTAGCAGATTCCACAAGGAGGAAGTTTGTGTCTGTCTATGGACACTATTCTTTACATTTCAGGGGTGAATCTACATTAGATGTTTTTGTTTGGATCAGGCATGCACTTTTGACGCACTTAACCATGCTTTCTTTCACAAGGCATGATGGTCTTGGACTGCGCGACTAGATTCCTTTGAAATGAAACCAAACCAGAAGATGTTCTCTGCGAGCATAGCTAATGTGCTCCAACTGGTAATGGGATCTCTGCCAAGAAAACAGCCTTTTACATTTTTTAGGTGTGCAGCTAAATTTGTACATTTCAAGTACATTTTTGCTGGAAGATGTTAAGTTACCACAGTGTGCAAGAAAGACAGACACAGGGAAGTTGCAGTAGGAAAAATCGTAATTTATCTTCAGGAGCTGTGTAATTAGGATTTTACAACAGTGTGACACCCTACGGAAAATCAACAGCAATTGTGATGCAACATCTGGTTCTTCCAAAGACATACATCCCAAAACAAAAGCTACTAAGAACCAAAATGTAGACAGAATAGCAATGAACAAGCAGGAAGAGAGACATGGATTAGTTCTTGAATTCTAAATTTTTTTTGAAGTTTGTTTTTTTTTCCTTCTACAGCACAGAGTCAAAGCTTAGCACAAGAAATGTTCAACACTATACAAATTTTCTCTGTTTTAAAATGATTTTTAAGCTTTGTGATGCATGTTACAGATATCTATTTATCATTACTAAGTGTCTCTGACGTACTATCATGAGAAGCCAAAAAGCCCGGATCTCTGTGTGGTTAAAACCAGAGGCACTTAGGCAGCCCATGTAAGCAATGGTGGTTTAAAATTTAAGGAAATGGTGATGACTAGTGATTTTGTCTGAGAAATAAGCTGTAACTACGGAAAGGCTTTTATTCTGGAATTCCATACGTTATTTCAATTACCATTGGGTCACTGTCCTTGGAGAAGATAATAACTTGCTACATCACAAGAGTGAGTGAAATCACAGTAACTGGATAGGAAAAGGATGTTTCTGTACACTTCCAGAGCATGTATTGACCATGAAAAATCATGAGTCATTCCTTCAATGGATATAGGTATGGGAATCCCATTATATGCAGCACTTCATATTGCTGCCCTTCAGTACTAAATGACTATTGATACTACAGCGTGTGCAGTAGGGAGTAAGTACCTCTGTCTCATTTTAAGCAATATCTGAGAAAACCAATGTTAGACATTCATGTGGTAGCCTCAAATGTAGGTGCTCAAGGCTGAAATCCTAGCTCTTACTCTGATTTTCTTTGCAGTTGTGACTGTTTCAAGATACGAGCACACAACCTCCTGCCAAGCAAAGTCAAGTGACGTCTGTCTGCATTTTGGTTCAGCAGATGCTGTAGAAGCAAAGTACATTAACTTTTCCTAAAGATCCCACCAAAGAGGCTATTTGTAGGTCCAGCAGAGTGAGGTGACTGCTTGCAAAAGAGCTATACATAACTTTATGCTTTAGTTTCTCATCAGAAAAATGGGGCTAATCAGACTGCATGCCTCAGAGAGGATTTGAAAGCCTTAACAACATACCTAACCAATATATGAAGTACTTACATATTGTAGTGACAGAAGTCATAAAGTATATTTCAGGAAGCTAAATTTTAAGCACTACACAAACATTTAATTTAGCCAAGCTTTAATATTTTTAATACAGCTTGGGGAAACAACAGCAAACAAATTGGGACCTTGGAGTAAAATGCAGCACAAGATTTATATTGCTCATGTGTTTCTTCAGATGCAAAATCTAACAAAATTGGATTAAACATTATCACTTGCTGTTTAATCTTGGTTTTACAAGGTGTTGGTTGCTTGACCTGATTTTAAAGGATTTAAAACTCAAACCTCTTATCCTTAGTAGTGATTCCAAACTTCATAGCTTTGAAGGAGGGAGAAGAAATGAGATCTGCTGCATAGGCATTGAGATTAGCAGTCTGAGTAAGTATTCATTCCTGTCATGTTCAGAAAGACCTATATGGCTACACACTGGGAAACATTACATGATATTCGTGCAATTTAAAACTGAGAATTGAACAAGTAATTAGGAACTTAAGCTGTCCTGCTTGGAATTAGATGTATACAGCAATAATAACAGACAGATCTCAAGGTTCAGTTGAGATAACTGAGGAAGAATAGAATAGAACAGAACAGAACAGAACAGAATACTTAGCCCAATATTTTCTGAAATGCTAGCTGAAATTACTGTGGGTAAATAACAACCCTGACTTGGTAGTGAATACTATTTTTTCATTTTACTCCTACTCAGAAATCAGAAGCTGAAAGCAATTATTTAGGACTTTTGTTCTTAATAAAGGGGGTTAACTGGTACTTAGAGGTGGGGAGGGATTGTTTGCATTAGTAAAAGAAAGACATAATGACTAGTGCTTCTTTCAAGAATCCTGGTTTTTTATCAAAAATGCAGAAGCTTCTGCAAGCACCACAGGGCTCAAAAAGCACAGAAAATCACTTTGCTTACAGAGCTAGGTGCCTTTATCCAGTCACTATCTCCACCTGAAAAATCTCTTTCTCATCTTTTTCTTTGGAATGTGTTAAACATGCTTCTCTGTAACTCTTAGTACTATCTTTCTTGAGTGAATCTGTTTTAAAATAGGTTGTTTTTCCAAGTTAATATCACTGTTCTGTAAGGATTTTCCAATCCTTCTGAAAAGCACTGTGCTGCAAGCAGCTCATGATTGGTAGAAAATGGGCATTCCTACTTCCACTTCAAAGTTTGAATTGGTAACTAATCCCAAGCACATTCCCTGTTAAGTACAAGTCCACACTAACTTTTAGCTCTTAAATATGCAGAATATTAATCCTCCTTTCTGATATTGGAGTATAAACACTGGATAAGGTCCTGTCCCAGGTTTTCATTAATAAATTCTTACAATGTCACTGTGAAGTTGAAAGAAACTGTAAAGTTTTAAGGGGTGAGCTAGGGAGTCCAACTGCAGACCCATCTACAAGGATCATCAAACCTTAGCAAGAATCGCATCACTTCCAGTGAAGGATCAGCTTAGTCTTGGAAAGGATAAGTACTTCTCTGGTACTTGCTGTCCAGAAATTGATGTGAGGAACTGAAACCTGGGCTAGCAGCAGCAAAGAACAGTGTGTCCTCTCTCTGGACAGGGTGGTGGTGGCAGAAGGCAGGAGGATCTGGCTTCTCACGTGGATATTACTTGGAAAAACTACTGCCATTCCCATTTCAGTATCTGACTTTGGCTGCTCGTTCAAGTTCTCCAGTTACTAGGCAGAGGCATCAAGCCTTTCCTTTGAAGACTTCATAAGAAGGATAAGAAAAAGAAAGGAGGGAGAGAGGGAGACAGTGGGAGAGAAGACAGGAGAGAATTGGAAGGGCGATATGCCGTGTAGAAAAAGAGGCTGATGAAAAGAAGCAAGAGTTACAGGAAATTTAAAACCTGGAAACAAAGGCCAGCAAAATATTAAAAATATTTCTTTTAAAATATGCATTAACCCCCAGACGGGCATGGGACACCTTGGGGCTGTCTTACTCCTTTCACATGAAGAGGAAATGGCCTGGGCGAAGCAGTTTTGCTGGTGCATTTCACTCGAGACAACAGCTAACAGCTGATCTTCTCCGAGCCTGCTGCAGTGGGGCTGCGAGGCTGCTTCTTGCTTGCTGGAGCTGCGTTCTGCTTTCCTTCCTTGCAGGAGAGGAAATCCTTGCGTGAAGCCATCTCAGCGATCATCAAGCAGCAAAATTTGCTTGTTGCCCTTTTGCAGGCGCTTAACACTTCACTGAGAACTGAACTTCTGGACAGGACAAAAAGTGATGCAGCGTTCGCTAAATCCTTAATCACTGCCTTTTTGAAACAAGATGATTGCTCTAAGGAAAGACAGAGGAGGGCAGAAAAGGTTTTTTCTAGTGGTTAAGCCTGAGAAACGTTAGCTGTGCAGTGAGAGATCTTTTTTTTTAAATTATTTTTTTAGTTACATAAAATTTCTTAGCTCTTTTAAACACAGTAAATCTACAGTGTGGTACAGGAAGAGGTAACATGATTTGGCACATGTTCTTAAAGTGAGTCTAGGGAAAGATTATGTCCTTCAGTAAGGAAAAAAAGGGCTTGCTAGTCTGTTGGATATTGCTTCCTTATTTCTCAAGGAATAGAGGACTGGTGCTGGGACATCACTTTTTCTGTACCAAACCCTCTGAACTATCTTCTGAACTTCACAAGATGTTATTTTTCAGAGACACAATCAACATAGCTGAATATAGAAATGTTTTGGAAAACGCCAACAGAAAAATGAGTTTGAGAGCTTTGGTTTTGAGTTGGCACCATATCCAGAACACATGTATTAAACATTATCATATATTATAAAAAGAAAGAATGATCCTAAAAGTTCACAGAAAACAAAATGCTATTCACTGGAAATTTCATGATATTAAAATATCTTCCTCCCAGTTCCTGAAAACTCACAGGCAAAAAAGCCTCTGAACTTTTACTTTTGTCAAAGTTCTGAAACTTGAGGCCCATTGTTTTAACAACTGATTTCCGTGTCTTTTATGGAAACACATCTTTCCAAATGTCTTTTTTTTTTTTTATAATTTCATTTTTTATAATTTAATTTTTGAGCTTGTTCAGCAGTCAACAAAATATAATTTGCATTATGCCTCTTCCCTCAAATTCCTGAAAGCTAACCTTTTCCTTTAAAAAAACCAATTTATATGTAAATTATCACATATCTTTCTATAGCCCTAAATATTTCTCCATACAAATCTTTTCAGCACAGATCCCCAGTGTACCTGAACCCACTCAGCAAGCATTGTTTTTGATAATTCCAGCTTTCTTCCTTTTGCCAATTGCAAGACTTACTGAGTGAGGGAAACCAGCAAAATTACCAAGGCAAAAAAACCCTCAACATTTTTTTCTTTAATGTAAATATTGCTGAAATACATGTACCTAAAAAAGTGAAATGGACACTAAGCCCTGCTAGCTATTGACACTAGAATCCTATGAAATAGGCAGCACAAAAGGATCCTCAGTTGCACATCATATCCCATATCAAACACTGAATGACAGTTAAACTTGATAGCTTGCCATCTAACCAGGTTACCCTGAAATGAGGTCCCGTGGCAGTGTATTCAGAGGTGCTCTCTTCTTTTACTAGGAGTAAAAGCATTGATTTCTTTGATTGCAACTGTTCAGACTCTGGTTTCTGAGGATTTGAAAACTTGCAGGGATAGAACACTGAGTTGTGGTAAATCACTAAAAGTCAACTTCAAGATAAGATATAAGGTTTGAATGATAGGTATTCTTCAAAATATAACCTGCAATAAAGGTACAACATTTACAAAAATACAAAATAACTAAGTACATTACAAGGAATGTAATAATACAGATTTTCTTTAGTTCTGCTACAGTTCAAGTAGCTCTTGACACTGACTAGTTTTCATTCCACATGTTTTGTGATCTCATCTTTTGCAGAACTCTCGACACATAAATGTGCTGCTCCTATTGCTCTGCTGTAGACACAGCCACCCATAGACAATCTCTACTTCTAACCGGAATAATTTCATTTTTTCCATTCCTATTTATCTATGCTTATTTTAAGAATGCATGACTGTAGCTGAACCACATAGTATCTCAGATAATCTATTCACTACTATAATTCCAGACATGATACATAGATTTAACCCCAACAGGGAAATACAAATCCTCTTGCCGAAAAAATATATTTTAAAATGGACTACACCCAAGGAATATAGCCAATAACAGGAATGGTAACATTTTCCCAAACTATTTCTAAAGTCTGCATAAATCTACAAAGGTGATCTGTTACACAGGTTCTCTCGACTACCCCATTTTGGTGAACGAGATTACCCATTCTTTTGGTATTGCTCAAGCAGTCAGCTCAGAGGAATCCTGAAACTCTTATGTGGTCTTGCAAGAACCCCTCTCCTAACCCCACGTTAGCTCTTCCAATGTGTCACTGGCTCCCAGGCCTCCTTATAAGCCATAGTACAGCCCAGAATTCCCCAGCAGTCAAGCATAATAATGTCTGTTACTAGGTTATTTTCCCTATAAAAACCTGAGAGCTAAACAAGAAGGGCAGCCTTCAGATCTCAGAATAAGATCTACATACAGTTTTTTATATCTGAGCTATGGGTCCAAACCCCTGTTACAGTCAACGGATGACACCTAGGGCTATTCTGTCTGGCCTCTCCGCTGCGTGGGACATCATAGGTCACAGCTACTGTGCTATCCGTAGCTCTAGCTATTCTGTCGCATCTGCCAATTTTGTGGGTACCCTAAGGCACCTCAAATGGGCATAAATGGTCATGAAGGGCACCTGAATCAAGGCCCAGGTCTCTCCTGACTAAAATGGGGCTGTAGATACAATATTGCATATAGACACCTACTTTTAAATACTGAAATGCACACAACTACAGCCTGGGATCAAAGACAGTCACAAGAACATAGTGAAACTGTCTCAAATTGCTCTAGCCTAGGGAAGGTCCTTCCTAACTCATGTAAAGACTGTGCTACAGCTCAAGCAGCAGATGACAGTCAAAGGTGTGAGGTCCATTAAGACCCTGAAGCAGCTCCTAATATTTTTATATTATTAATGAAATCAATTAAGTCAAATTAATCCCTTCCATCAGTTGTACCTTAGTTATTTGAAACATCTCTGTAAACCTGTGCTGCACATCAAACAAAATACAAAACTATCATTATTACATGAAAAAAAACCCCAAATCAATGAAGATGCATATTATAAAATGTGTTATGAACTGTGTTCCTTTCCCTTCTTTTCCCAAAAGCAGGCCCAACCTGTGTTTCCCTTAGTCATGATGATTACAAAGCAATAGCCATGGATAGCAGTACCATTGTTAAAGGGATTTTGTAGGGAATACGGTGTTATTTTTCAGGTGCTTTGTGGTCCTTCTTTACTGAAGACACAATAGTAGTTATTAAAAAACACTAATCTATATTCTATGGATTTCTTACTTGAGGATTTCCTGCTTGGAAACTGATCTTATTTGCATTGTTCTTAAGATGATCTCTGTTTTGATACAGGCCTCCAAAATGCATCAACCTCAGATCTCCTCTCTTCTTTTAGACACATTTACAGAAGGTATAGGCCAGCAGTGATAATACTGCACAAATTACAAACCCTTCATGCCAGTGGAGTAGCAAGTTATCTGAAATTTGTATAAGCTGGGTGGTCAGGACTTGAGACAAACCCTGCCTCTGCACAGACCCAGCTGTACATTCCTGCCTCAGGAGTGCCAGGTGACAAAAGCCTCAGAAGAGGAGGACTCTCTCTTGGCTTCTGGTAGAGAGAAGGGAGTTCAATGAAAAAAGACCTAGGATGCAGTCATTTTGTACGCCCCCTTCACGGGTTAGAAAAACATGTTTGTTAACAGGGACATGAGACGTATATTGTTGCTTTTGTCTTGTGGAAAGATGACTGCTATGAAGGAGAAAAATTTGCAATTACCAGCACATAGTCTTCGTCAGCTCTGGTTGAGTGGTCAACCTATTCTAAGACAGCAGTTTTCAGCACTGGAGCGCAAAGTTTGGAGAGAAATACGAGTGAGACGGAAGTGGCTAAAGATGTTCCTGTAACCTGAGAAACTGCCTGATTTTTCACAATACATACACTCTTAAAAGAGCTGTTGTAACAGAAAATGTTAGCCCAGCTGCCAGGGTTTGCTGGTACAGGTAGAAGAGCAAGAGAAGCCGAGCAAGGCATGGCCAGCACACCAAGGAGAAGAGTATGGGGCAGCATAAGGCAACAACAGGGACAACTCATGGAGGGATGAACAGTGCAAGGCGTGGCAAGTTCAGTCTGGAGAAGAGGAGGCTGAGGCGAGACCTCATCGCTCTCTACAATTACCTGAAAAGGGGTTGCAGAGAGGTGGGTGCTGGTCTCTTCTCCCAAGTGACTAGCGACAGGACAAGAGGAAATGGCCTCAAGGTGCACCAGGGGAGGTTCAGGCTGGACATTAGGAAAAATTTCTTTACTGAGAGAGTGGTGAAGCATTGGAACAGGCTGCCCAGGGAGGTGGTGGAGTCACCATCACTGGAGGTGTTCAAGGAATGTGTGGACATGGCATTGCGGGACATGGTTTAGTGGGCATGGTGGTGTTGAGTTGATGGTTGGACTTGATGATCTTACAGGTCTTTTCCAACCTTAATGATTCTGTGATTCTGTGAAGTGGGAGCCACCAATGAAGAGATAGGAAGGGCTCCAAAACCAGATCACACCAAAAGGTCTATTCAGTTTTAACTGTGCTTTGCTAATCAGCAAAACTGAAAAATCTTAAACTGTGAGTGAAGGTCGCATCAAGAAAAGGAATGCAACCAGCTAGCTCAGAGGGAAGGACTGAAAAACTGTCACAGTTCTGCTTTAAGAGCTTGTTACCCTTTCTATTGATCTCCTTAGAATTTCCTTCTTTAATGAAAACAGAGTCTCTTAAGCCAGTTCATTGATATTTCTGAGTGGGCAAAAGTATCTCACTCATCACCAAGAAAAAATTATGGCTGCAAGCTGATATTTTAAGGAGATACTCATCAATTTGAATGTTTCCGTCACCACTGTTAATCAAGTCTCAGCAGAGAGGAGTTCGTATATGCAAGATGCTTCATACAGACAAGAACTGATATGAGCTGCAAGAGCAACATCCATTTCTATCATATTAATGTTAATGTTATGTGATATCACATTGTAAGTACATTAATTTAATGGGTTCAGTCTTGGATGTCATGTGTTTGTCTGCCCTAGAGTATTCAAATAACTTAAATATTCCTTCTTGATACATGCTTGGCAACATTAGAAAACATTTATAGTGACAAAAGGTAAAGATGTAGAACAATAGTTCTTCTTTTCAAGGTTCAAACCAACTGTTCTAAAGGAGAGCATGATAACAGATAGTGCTTGGCAGTGGCCTTTTTCAGTGCGCATCTTCATTTCATATTCATCTCCTTAAAAATACATTTAAGGGGGTGGGAAGCACAGTGAAATGAACTTTGGAGAGGTAATCCACTTAAAAACAAAAGGAAGTTGTTTTACTTGGAAGCATTTCCTTGTACTGTCTTCCCTCTAAGTGGTTCTTCACTGCCAACATACAAAAAAGTTTTTAGCACCAAAGCTACTTTGATTTATGTCCAAAAGTAACACTGAGAGACCTCTACCATGAACAATCTAATCAATCAGCAGAATGTCTTGAAGTCAACAGAGATTTTCATATTCTGATCGTGAAGTGGACAAGAGAGGAAGAAATTAATTTCAGTAACATGTTTTCATGTCTTAATAAATATACAATGTGAAAACACAATAGACTGAGATATTCAGGGATAGTATCCAAAAGAAAGAATACTTCTTGTATGTTTATCATGGCAAAGCATTTCTGAAAGATAAGAAAGGGTGCTAAGTACTACTTTTGATTACAGTGTGGTCAGGTTCCTCTCAATACAAAGCAAGTTTCTTTCTAGTGTTTTATTTGAAAAGGTCGACAGCTATTCAGGTTCAAGTGTAATTAGCTTTAAAATACACTTATCAAGTAGGAGCAACTACCCTTTCTTGAAAAAAAAAGCATTTAAAAAATCCCAAAGGTAGGCAAATTGATCATAATGGGCATGTCTGTTCTTTAGGCCTATGGAATATAGACTGAACTGAATAGAGGGTTTCCAGATCCAGGGGTTGGGTCCTGGGAAGGTTTATAGAGAGATCCAAAATCCAGCTATCCACAGTGAGAGAAGTGACACCTTTGGAAAATGATATGCAAAACGCTGTATAAGCAAGGGTCTGAGTTACCTTACTCATTATCAGGTTAATCAATGGCAAATCCAATGGGCAGTATTCATCTGTCATTTGAGACATCTGAGCCAAGTCCAGCACATAGAGCACAAGAATTCTGGATACCAAGTGAGATACCTCACAGCATTAAAAATGACATAAGTATCCTATAGTTAGGCACATGTTTCCCACTGTAGAAAATGTTGAAGACCAAAGGGAGACTGAAATTTCAGTCCTTTCTTGGGCTTAGGCTCCCTACACATAGGTTCCCTCTCTGACTCTTTGCAGTCACACAGCTTCAAGAGGAGGGAAGTCAGTACCCTGGTATTGAAACATCAATGTCCTCAGGACCTGAGTAATCCAGAGCTGTACCCATCTATACCAAAGCAGACACAGAACATAGGTCCTTCTGGAGAGTGCTTCAGCTACGAACATCTACAGCAGACAGCACTGCTATGGTGACTACTGCTGCTTCTGCCTCCCATACGAAGAAAGGAAGCAGAAATCACCATTGCGTTTTGTGGGGAAGCCCGTCCTAAAGGTTGTGTTAGGGATGGTCCAGGAATAACCATTAGCTGCAGATTCTGGGGACTTGGACAGAGGAGGTTAACGATTCTGACCTGGTCTGGGACACTGTGCTATTCAGAGTGGTGTGGAAGTGCAAAAGTTTAAGGTCAGAAAGTAAGGTGCATGCAATGGGAGTTCCATTTCTCCACGTATAGGGCAGGAAAATCATGCAAAACTTCAGAATTACAATTTTGCATGCACATGCCTAAATACTGTCCAAATCCTACTTAGGTCTTTTATTGGAACTTGCTAAAAAAAAAAAAAAGTATAGCATAGCAGCTTGAAATAACAACATCAATACTTTGCATCTGGGGGCTGTGACAATTCATATCTTTTATGAGTAGGCATAGGATTGAGGTCTAATACACTTTCACCAGTGGGTTGGTCTCCGCAAGAGAAAACCACTTCGGTTTGCTCACCTTATTTTATGTAACACCATCAGCTTAAAAAAGGACTAGTAGAAAATAGAAACAGGACTAGTAGAAAACAGAAAACAGGACTAGCAGAAAACAGAACACATGAAAACAGGGCTAGTAGAAAACAGAACACATGAAAGTGTTCAAAAGGCATAGCTGTTCTTCATGAGTGTAATAATTTTTATCAAACTTACGAATCTTCTTATGCCTTTGAGACCCTCTTGACCTGTAGTACAGTCAGTGGAAATTTCAGCATGGGCATTAAGTACAGTTATGTATTTCAAAAGTCTGCTGCCAAACTCCTGCATCTTCTCTTTCTTCTCTTTTGGAATGGCTTTAATAGACATATTTTGTCTGCTCATCTGTATTCCTGAAACATCACTTTCAGCATAGGACTTGAGGCACTTTTTAATGAAAAATTAAAATCTAGTGACTTTTACATTTAACAATATAATCTGTAGGACCTTTCCTCTCTTAACAGGGCTATCCAGATGTTTGCCCTCTCTCCCACATCACCATACCTATCCAAAGACTGAAATGAATACCTTGGTTTACATAAAGACTTCTATAATAGAAGAATCATTTTTCTATGATCTGTTGTTATTTACAAATCTGAAAGCACCTTTCAGAACTTCCTAACAATGTACCACAGCAGGAAGTTGATTTGCTGAATTGAAAATACTTTACCTGGACCTAGTCCAAATGGCTCAGAGGCATATCAGAGCCTGAGAAGATACACATTTCAGAAGCTAACCAGGATGAAAGCAATACTGTGTTTCCACACAACACGTAATTTTGAAGTGCCACCCATGAACACCAAGTACAGGTAAGATTCCCTTCTGTATAAGCTGTTTCACCAGCTAACAGTTAATTGCTAGCTGCAGACTAATTCCTAGCTGTGACTCATACCTAAAAATGCAAATACTGCACAGGTTTTAAATCCCTGATTTATCCAATGTAAAAATAGTTTGCTACCTTGAAATGTTTTATGCATTTTTGTGCTTTACACTACACATAGGTACAATACATACACACATACACAAATATGTAGAAAGTAACATATTTACAGTTTTATGGCTCTATAACTTTTCAGAGAGGGATGGAAAAGAACTATTTAAGCTTAAGTTCCATATTGGTGCAAAACCAGGTGAGTATCAACTGGACATACATAAATTGATCTGGAAACAGAAACACAGTTAATAGCAAATGCAACCAAGGAGCGAGGCTCTGTAAGAGCCTTCCATCAGAACTGGGAGTGGTAAAAGGAAGGGGACATCCTGCTAGCAGCTGCTGAAATTGCTGTTTGCTGGAGGCTGGAGACTGTGTTTCAGGTCCCGGGCCTCAAGCTTTTTTCTGTCTTAGGATCTGGCCATGAGAAGACAAGATGAATTCTTTTAGTAAATGTTGTATAGCTGCAAGAAGTATTTTTAATTTTAATTCATAGGAAAATTTTACTCACACAGTGGAAAATATCATGAGGCATTAAGCAAAACTTGCAATTCTTTGCTATCAGCATCAGTGTAGGCTCAGACTGACTAAAGAAAAAAAGCAACACTAAAATAATTTCCATTGTGGTCTAGTCCTGTCTTCTAGAGAAAAGAAGGGTCTTTTTTTTTTTCTTACCATGGGAATACTCACATACCATTTCTCACTAACTGATTCTGAATTCCTAATAGAGCTACTGTTCTTTTTAATTATGAGGCATTTAGAGCTCTCACTTAATGTAGTTCCAAATAAAATAACACTGTCTTGTCTTTACCTCAATATTATACTTTGCATCTGGTATGTGATAGTTACTCCATGATAACAACCTACCTTTTGGCAGTGAAGCCCTAAGTTATGTTTACAGTCTCTGCTAGAAGGAATCTGATTACCAGACTAGCCCTAAATGTCCTCTCCCACCAAATCAGAGTGTAAATGCCTGGACAATGTGCTGTAAGTCTCAAGAATCACTAGTTTTTTCAGAATAGGAAGGAGTTTTCTCATGGAGATAAGGCATTCAATGTTCAATTTTAGTTTTATTTTTTCCTTCTCTCACCTTCCTCAGAAATTCCTGAAGTCTAGTTTCCTACAATGAAAAGTAAAGACTGAAAAATACTGAAAATGTGTGATTTTGACAAAACTCGCATCTTAAGTCAGTGATGCAAATGGCAGGCTATTTTCCCAAAAGTTAAACAGACATAGGAAAAGAGCTGGCTCTGAGCAGATAGATCCAAATTGGTTATTTGTAATATGAAGACCAAACACAAAGCTTCCTATCTTCCTATCAGATTTAATGAGATGGAATCCCTTTAAAATTGCACTATTCACATTAGTCCCTCCCTTCTCTAAAAAAAAATGGAACAAACATAAAAAGACTACTGCTGTCTTGGAAGGTATGTAACTGCCTCTCTTGAAAAATTAAGTACTCATACAAAATTTTGCTTTCTGCCTTGATATCAATTTTTTTCCTTTTTTCAATCTTCTCTGCATCCTGACCAAAACCTTTATGTACAGAACCCTTGCATCAATGACAAACAGACTACTCAAGCATATTAACTGGAGGGATCCAGGCTTTTCAGAAAGAAGGTTCCATTTTTGATACCTTCTTTAATCATCATCCAAGGAATTTCAAAAACAAGTAATTACTGATTTTCTGGACAATTTCGATTTTAATACTAAATTTTCACCATCTTAGCTACTAGGTCAAACAGTAAAAGCTCCCTGAAAATAATGTAATTCTGCAATGTTTGAAAAGCTGCTTTAACTGTCCCTTCCAAGTCAAAGGTCACCTCCAAAAGATGTCTCTGAAAGGAGATTCTGAAAGCTTCCTCTCAATTATTTCAAACTGAAATCTGAGAAGTGGAAAACAAAAGACTTTGTGGGTAGCCTCAATGTGAAAAATTTACTGTGTATGCAGGTCAGAAAATCAATGTAGCCCACAATTTACTGCTCTGAGCTTTTACTCATTTAACTGTTTTGTGTTGAGATTGGATATTCATTAGGGATGTTTCACTGCATATAAAGATTCCTGAAAACCAATGGAAAACAAATCTATTCTTTCAGCAGCTCCTATTTTTACCAGTTGTTTATGTAAAAACATATTCATTTACAGATTACATATAGTCAGATATTATCAATGTTTTAATGACACATTTAATTTCTCCTTAAAGTTTCATCTTAGTCTCATACTGAAGGGCAGAGAAATTGCTTACAGTTTCAGGACCGGCCTTTAAATTTGTTCCTTGTTCTGTAAACAGTAATCACAGGATCACAGAATGATAGGGGCTGGAAGGGACCTCTGGAGATCATCTAGTCCTAGAGCAGGTTCACCTAGAGCAGGTTGCACAAGAATGCATCCAGGTGAGTTTTGAGAGTCTTCTCCAGAGAAGGAGACTCCAGAAGGAGACTCTCTGGGCAGCTTGTTCCAGTGCTCTGCCACCCTCAAAGTAAAGAAGTTCCTCCTCATGTTTAGATGGAACTTCCTATGACCAAGTTTGTGCCCGTTACCTCTTGTCCTGTCACTGGGCACCACTGAAAAAAGACTGGCCCCATCCTCCTGGAATCCACCCCTTAAGTCTTTAGAAGCATTGATAAGATGCCCCCTCAGTCTTCTCTTCTCCAGACTAAAAAGACCCAAGTCCCTCAGCCTGTCCTCCTAAGAAAGATGTTCTAGTCTCCTAATCATCTTTGTAGCCCTTTGCTGTACCCTGTCCAGCAGTTCCTTGTCCTTCTTGAACCGGGGAGCCCAGAACTGGACACAGTACTCCAGAGAGTAGAGTGGATGGGGAGGATAACCTCCCTTGACCTACTCGCCACACTCTTCTTGATGCACCCCAGGATGCCATTGGCCTTCTTGGCCTCACGGGCACATTGCTGGCTCATGGTCATCCTGTTGCCCACCAGGACTCCCAGGTCCCTTTCCACAGAGCTGCTTTCCAGAAGGTCAGTCCCTAACCTGTACTGATGCATGGGGTTATTCTGCCCCAGGTGCAGTACCCTACACTTGCCTTTGTTGAATTTCATGAGGTTCCTCTCTGCCCAACTCTCCAGCCTGTCCAGGTCACGCTGAATGGCAGCGCAGCCTTCTGGTGTGTCCGTCACTCCTCCCAGTTTTGTGCCATCAGCAAACTTGCTGAGGGCATACTCTATCCCTCCATCCAGGTCATTGATGAATAGATTAAACAGGACGGGACCCAGTACTGAACCCTGGGGAACACCACTTGTTACACACCTCCAACTAGACCCTATGCCACTAATCACAACTCTCTGAGCTCTATCAATCAGCCACTTTTCAATCTACCCCACTGTCCATTCATCTAACCCACACTTCCTAAGCTTGCCTTTGAGGATGATGTGGGAGATGGTGTCGAAAGCCTTGCTGAAGTCAGGGTAGACAACATTCACTGCCCTCCCCTCATCTATCCATGCAGTCACGCCATCATAGAAGGCTATCAGATTGGTCAGACATGACTTCTCCTTGGTGAATCCATGTAGACTACTTCTGATAACCTTCTTTTCCTCCAGATGCTTTGAGATAACACCCAGAACGAGCTGTTCCATCATCTTTCCAGGGATGGAGGTGAGGCTGACTGGCCTGTAGTTTCCTGGGTCTTCCTTCTTGCCCTTTTTGAAGACTGGAGTGACATTGGCTTTCCTCCAGTTCTCAGGCACCTTGCCTGTTCTCCAGGACCTTTCAAAGATGATGGAGAGTGGCCCAGCAATGACTTCTGCCAGCTCCCTCAGCACTCGTGAGTGCATCCCATCAGGACTAAAAATCTGCAAACAGTTATTTCCCATTTGAATCCTAAAAAGCCTCCTACCATTCCACTGGCATATACAGTCTTAAAAAAAGACAACACCAGATTTTCTGTGAAATTCTCTGCTGGCCTCAGCATTGCTGGATTCCTAAGCAGGGTGAGAACAACCAAAAGGCTTCCACTGACCTACCACATGAAGCCACGTGCTTTTGTGAATGTATGCAGTTGCTCTCCTTTCACTCCTTTCTCTCACTCCACTCTAAGGATTACCCAAGAAGCTATTAACGCAATGTATTGCCCAGGGAAAAAGTACTGTGGTTTTGACTCATTCAGCATCAGCGTTCTTACACGATGCTCTGCTGATACCCATTGTATTTCCTCTGTTAGAGGTCTCTCTGCTAGCACTGCTTTTACACATATCCTTCTGTCAACCGGTGTGCCAGCCTGATTCGCTCATCAAGCCCGGTGCTGTGTTATTACAACTTTTCTTTATTTTTTAAGTAAAGTCAGGAACGAAACATAGACCCATGGCTTTCTTGTACAGAACTACAATTTACTGTGTTGGGGATATTCAGTCACAGGCATACAAAATTTAAGTTCTTTCTGTTAATATTTTGATTTTTCTGAGCCTGTGCTTCCATTAAAAATGCTACACATCAGCAAAGCTTCTAGTGTGTCTAGCTGTGAAGGTGGTCAGCACAGTGTAAATCACTGGACAGCTGTTCTGCAGAGATCGCAGCTCAGTGAAACAACTAACAGTCTCAGTTGTATATTTTCTCCATTTAGCTTCATAATAATATAGGTAGAAAAGAAGGAGAGACAACAACAACCACCACAAAATGCACACAACTTCTGAGCTTGTATTTTTCCTCAACTGTATCATGTTTCTGTGAAGGCTGCAGTTTAGGTTAAAAACTTACTTCAATTACAAATGTGTGAAAAAGAAGGATTTTAATACTCCTTTCTGAGAAAATGCAAACCCAACTCCAGAGATGCGGCCTAACTTCTATAATGCTTTGGTTTTATATACTTCAACTTTTCTAAAAGGAAATATTCCCCTTCAGCAGAAAAAATTCCTGAAAAAAGTCCTTTAAGTTGGAACATAAGAAAGTGGGAAGAAGATAGACTATGAAGAAAATATCGAGTTATCGGACAAATCAAAACCCCAAACTTTTATGGTATCTTTTGCCGACAACAAACTAAAAAATGCTAAAGAAGAGACAAAATGCAGTATATACATCTAAAATGAAGCTAATCTTCAGTGAATGAGTTTTTATTGTGACTAGTGTCTGATCATGTTTCTGTGTTGCCTGAGCACCTCTGTTGCTACCGTTTATTTAGAAAGCAATTAAGAATACATTTACATAATTAGGTGACTTGGCTGTCTATCCTGAACTCATTCACAATATGCTGGTTAATATGCCAAATTTACATGGATGCCCACCCACTCTGTTACAGTCAAAAACTGCTTTCTTGATGGGAGATGCTTTCTGAAGTATTTCTTGATTATAGCTGGTGTGTGATATATTCCAGTCCCCTTCGGTGCAAAGGTGAACAGTTTATTTTAAATGTTTTTCAGTTGAAATCTTCTACCTATTGGAAATGGCTAGGATCAGCTTCTTATATCTTCAGTTATCACTCAAAATAACTGGTTTGACTTAGCACCAAATGGGATTGAAGCACTCGCAAGTCACTTGCTGGAGATGGGATTTATCTCATCCACCTGTAGATCTCTGTAGACACCTACAACAGATTTAGTTTTCCAGAGCTCCTCTTTTAGTGGCAGTGAAAAATTGCTGACAGAAAGCAATTAAAGTGGTCTGTACCAGATCTCTACCTAAGAAATGAGGGAAACAGCATTCTAGAAGTGCCTATTCTTTTTCTGTAAAGGAAGCTTGAATGACCACTTCAGATACTGCTAACACATAGATGAGAGGCCTCCTTCCATGGATTTTTGCTGAAAGAAGAGAGAGAGCTTTTGAAACTTCCTCTCACTCTTTCCTGAGTGAATGAGTATTTACAGTACCTTTCACAGCAGAGTCAAGCAGGTTAATTTGAACAACTGATCAGAAGCTGCTCTCACTTCACTAGCAGTTTGCTACCAGCTCTCCCCAGCTGATGCCTGTGAGTGGAAATTCTCAAAGTTACTGAGTCTCTGGAATTGATTTCTCATCCGCTACCTTTACGCTTCATGCACTTGTCTTCAGCCTTAGTATGCACCTGAATGTTATACCAGCGCACGCGGAAGATCTTAGTGCACCTCAGTATCATCCGTAACTGTCTGGACACACGCCTCTTGAGCTTTTTTTATTTGCATGAAAATGTCTGGAAGCAAATAAAGATGTTAGTGTCTATTCTCCTATATCACTACACTCTCTTTTATTATTACAGCATCACTTCTGCCTGTTAAATTAGACCTGAATAAAGGGTCAACCTCACTGTAAAATAAATATGACATAGGGGAATACGATTATTCTCATAATTTAATTTTTTGAGTAATTTCTGTTTAGATTTCTGGCTCTACATTTATGTCTGGACTTGTACTAAATATGGAGAGACAGAATGTATTTTAAAATCACATGCAGGCAGCCAGTTAATTCCACCAATATAATACTATCTTGGCAACTTGGGAATCGAAGGGAGCCTAGGGTAATGATCATTTAGCGTTGTTTTTCTTTTAGAAATGCATCTCTTGATTCAACAAGAAGAAACAGACAAAATGTGATGAATCTCTAGGTTGTTTTTATTTGGCTTATTTATTTTTTTATGCAGCCTTCAAGTTGATTTATTGCATTACATTAAAATAACTTGGTGGTGGCAGTCTTTGTTGCAAAACAAATGGATCAAATTAACCATCCTGTGTACTACAATTCTGGACAACAAAGTGCCAAACAGTACATGGGTGGGTTCAGCACTTTTAAAATGTTCTGTATATACCTTAATTCTTACTCCAGCCATTGATTGATTAGACGACAGTTATCATGTAAAAGGATCAGCCCCATTACAAGGAAAAAGAAGAAAAAACCCAGCTATCAAGTACCTGGACCTCTATTAATATCGCCTGAGCAACACTCAGTATAAATGAGAGCCTGAAATGAGGGACAAAGGTGAACTTTTTCAATGCTAGTAATTAATTCTTGCTTTGCATAGGGTAATTGAGGGCAATCATAGAATATTGCATGTCATTTCATTACCGAGCCATCAGATGGACTTCCACTTGCATACCCTGGTAAATGTGTTAACCCATGAGTACCTTGGCTGCTGGACACATGTTGAAGATAAAAGCCTCCTTAACCTTCCCATCATTCCTGTCTTCCATTTAAATGTTGTCATTTGCCTTTCACTAACTGTAGTTTCTGTAGACTAAACAAACAAACAAATAAACAAACAAAATGCAGAATCCCATGCTAATAATGGAATAACTAAAATAAAAACATTATCGAATGGCACTAAATATGATCTAACATTATAATTAAATTCCCTGCCTGGGGTTTTCATGCTGTTGTGGTCATTGCTGTCATAACCCTTAGCTTCCTTTCCTATGCCTGTGCAAATCCCTTACCCAGCTGCCCAACTCCCAGAAGCAGGCTGTGAAGAAAGCCAAAGGCAACTGCCAGTGTAACAGACACTAACTAGAAAAATACCAGGTCTGTGATGGAAATCAACAGCCAGGTTCCACCTTTCTTCATGAATTCCATGAACCCCCCTACGACATAGAGTACAACTTCATTGACAGCTTAATCCACTTGTTCTGCAAAATTTGGCATACACTTTTTCGCAGACCTTTCTGTTAGTGATTCACTCACTAGTGATGCTTTCAAGGCCACCACACATTGTTGGACTGAGTACACATGTAAATTAGTAAGAGAGTTTAATCTTCTTTCTGCAGGATAATTTCTGGGGCATAGAAATACACTTGCTTCTTCAAAATTTTGACACAAATCTTACATTCAGTGTGATTCGAGATAAGAATTCCTTTGGTTAATTCCTACAAATTATTTCAGTAGGAGGCAGCAGGCCTTCTCACCAAGGCTGAGTGGTTGATGCCTTCAGTTTGGTCAAGAGTGGGCAAAATAAAATTTAATCAAAACCAGTCACAAGACACAGCCAACGTGAGATGAGTGTTTTTGCGTATACTGCATCTTTGCTGAAAATGTATCACTTTTCCTGCTGAAAATGTTAGCTCTACAGGTCACATTAAATGCATCTATGTTCTCGGTGGGTTTGGATCGCTGCTTTGTATACTGCATTCTGATTTCATCTTGTATATACAACTGCATATTTACCTGCTGTTGGTGTGATACTGTGTATTGTGCTATATGGAATACAACTAGTTTGACACATATTAGCAAAACAGCAGGATACAGGTACTAATGCATTCAGCTTGATATCTGATGACAAAAAAACCCCAAACAACCAACCAAACCAACCAACCCCAAACTAGTTTATTCCTATATTCTTTTTGGGTTCCATGGGGCAGTTCGCCAATCCAAAAAAACCCCAGAAAATGAGCTCGTTGTTTTTAATATTGTCAGCAGCACATTTGTTTGATCTTCAGTTAAACTTGTGTCTATTTTTTTTTTATATAATGTTATGGGAGTTTTTGTTTTGTTATGATTTGGCTTCATGTAAATAATTTCATTATTCAAATGAAACTGAATAATTAAATAAATATATTTTTAGCAAATTTCCCAAGGGGGAATTCTTTTTGCAAAATAATTAACATATCTTACAGTTTGATGATTTCAGTAGTAAGAAAGGGAAGTGAATTAGTTTCATTTTCACCACAAATCTTTTCTATTTGCTTAAAAAATCTTCACAGTTTTGAAGATGTCAAGGAAGATTTAACCCACTATTAAAAGAGTCATTTATCACAATTAACAGAGAGGAACATTTTCTTGCTATAACTGACTCACTATTTTTTTTCCATGTACTAAAGGCTATTATCCTTTGGCCTCATGAAACCTTCCAAACTGTTTGTCTGATGCTTCCAGATACAATCTATTATCCAAAATGGTGTTTTACTGGGCAAAAATCCTGGATTCTCCACTACAGTTTTTCTTATTCTTCATTCCCGTCAGATGAACTTCCATGTCTTCCAACCATACACCCTGATATACTACCAATATACCTTTTTTCAGCTGTAATAATGCTATTGAATTAAATGGAAGTTGTACTTTTTTAAAAAGAAAACTGAATTTAACACCAAATGTTTTCCCAGGAAAAGAAAACATTACTATTTCTAAAATGTGACCATAACGTGCATTTATTTTGTGAAATGGCATTATGTACTTCCTCAGTTATGCTGACCAAAAAGGGCTTTTGTTTGAATGGATAACAAAGCAAAACATGCCTTGATCTCTCAGCCCTTGAGACAGCGGGGCCTTGTAAAACCAGAAAACATGCAGTAACAAGGGACTAGTACATTATGTTGCTGGGACAGACTCTTGTTAATACGCTGCTGAAAGATTTATTTATTTATTTATAAACTGAATTTAAATCCATCATCAATGAAAGACAGAGGAAACAAAGTAAGACTGTTCCCAAGCAGGGGTAAGACTATTTGATTCAAATGAACTTCATACCATGGGGCTTTTTCTGATGGGGAGGGAGTTGTCTACAAGGAGGATTTAAACAACAACTTCCAAAGAATCATCATATCTTGCACGCCTCGCTTTTTTAAATTACACAAGAAATCAATACTTAAAGTAAGGCTGTCGAAACTGCCTAGTGCTAACATATGAGTGACTAAATGAATCACAGATTATCGATCATCCTATCACTAGAACGGCATCGGTGGGGAATAACCAACTAGTTTGGTTTGTTGTCAGTTCTAAGAAATGAAAAACTGGAAAAGAGACCTACCAAATGGACCTTGAATATAAATCCTTTCTGAGGACCCGCACATTATTCTCAGCCTGACAAGCCCACCTCGGCTGAAGGATTTATATAGCATCTGCTTTCAGTGGAGGCAACGCACCATAATTACCTGGATTGAGTGTTGCTCTAAAATAGCACAACGGGAGGATAACATTTATGAATCACAATTAATATCAACCTTTCCACACAGGTGGATCATGGAGCTGCTGTTCATCAGTGTCCCAAAATAAAGTAACAAAATGATCCACAGAGCATTGCAGGCCCTCTCCCCAGTCTGAGAGAAATAAAAATAAATTAATGCAATTTTAGTTGAAACGCACCACTAAACTACAGCATTAACTGAATGGAGGCATTAATCATATACTACTGTCAATAGTTATTTTAAAACTTGTTTAAGAGAAAAGGGACAGTGCCCATCACAAAACATTTATTTCCCTGATATCAATGCAGCTTCTCAGATATATGCATGGATATGGATATGTAGATGCATATATTTATGCACACAGATATATATCTATAAGCACCATTTAGTAATTCAGAAATTGCAATCCAGTCATTATAACTGGAATTAAGAATCTCTCCAAGGGTCTTGTAGAGTTCTTTGAGACAATATGGTAGAAACATATCAGATACCTTTTTCTAGTTTCCTTGCATAGGAAGCAGCGACAAAAATAGCCCGGGGAGAAATATTTTGTGTCCCTCAGCAGTGGCCAGCAGAAAGATGGTACTGGCAGCAACTCAATCCCTCATTTGCCAGAGGCTTGGTGTCTCTCTCAGATAATAAGTAAAGATATTACTGCAAAGATTGCGAATACTTAGTCATCTGCAAGAGTCAAAAGAGCTGTTATCTGTCCCTGACTCTGCACAAATGATCTAAACAAAAGCTTTACCTCCTCCTTTTTATTCTCTGTAAGTAATAATTTCATATGTAGAGGCAAGGGGTGTCACAGCAAAGAGATGATTTTCAGGTAACTTCAGGAAAAAAGATGATTAGAAATTGTAGGACAGGGCACAGCTGAACTTTAGTAAACAGATGCACAAATAGTCTAATAAACTGAATGCATAACTTCTGTCAGTTTCCTTATCCTAAAATATCAGTGTGCAATAAGAAAAGAAAAAGAAACAAGTTCTTGCTCATGAGAGTCACAATGCTAAGGGCTATCAGAGAGACCTAGTTGGAGAGGTCCAAAACAGATCAAAAGACTGACCTAAAAAACAATGGTGTAGATGAACAGGGGTTGAATACTCAAGCTGATTTCCTGGCTTTCTTTTATTTAGCAACACTGTTATCTTTGATCATGAGGGCTATGTCTGACAACGTTTTTCAACAGTGTGCAGTAGTGTGGAACAGAAATATTAAATAATATTTCCCAAACAAAAAAAAACCCCAAGTGGTATTTTAGTCCAAATTTGATCAGAAAATTAGCATTAGTATTAGTCACGGATAAAAAAAAAAAATATGTAAGAGAAACTTAAATTATTTTTAAAGAAATGATCTCCAATCATTGTTTTTATTAAACAGCATTGCTTTGCATGGAGAAAAAAAATAATCCAATGTAATGTGAATTAAGACATTTTAATTTCACTTGAAAAATGTTGTCTTTTTCACTATTTTTTTTTTTGAAGTCAAGAGAAAGAGAGGTCCCATTTTTATAACAAAAAGAAGAATATGAAACTATTTGAACCTCTTGGCACTTAACACTCTTAATTACACAGAAAGTCTTCAGTGGGGTGTTTTAAAGGGCCAAAGCTCTCAAGAATAAGAATCATGTCTCCCAAAACAACTTGCAATGCTCTAGGACTCCATCCTGACATTACCTCTCCATAGCAGTGTAGCTTAGAGAACCATAAAGTACTCAACTTTGAAGGCAGCAATATTAGCTGTAGGTCTCAGTATTAACAGTTGTTCCTCATCATCCCCGTACTGAGCTGCACTAATAAGTCACCATTTGGGTTAGCCTGAGCCATCTTCCACAGTGACTTAAATTAATACAGCTGGTTTGCACTGAAACAGAGTGGGAGGACTCCCACAAGCTGTTATTGGGCCTCAGCTGCGGGGGCTGTAATGATTACCTAGAGAAGCAGCAATAAACAGCTGTGAAAAGTAAATTCAAACTGTTCTAGCTAGATCTTGTTTGTCTCTGCACTTCTGCACTAACTTAATCAGCATCATCCTAAGCACAGATGAGTTCTTAGGATTTCATTCATCCAAAGACTGAGGAGGCTGGCTTGACCTTTCTTAGCTTATAAAGCACAATGAGATCACAGTCTATTGTTTCAGGGAAAAAATAGCAAAAAATTAGTTTTATGATGGAGATGCAATAGTTGTGACATGGCCATAGGGTATATCTTGTTTCTAACTTTCATTTTCCAACATGTTCTTTTCTTTACCTTAATAGTGTGCAGCTATAAAACTCAAATTTTTGCTTTTTAAAGTAAAGGAAGATGTGAAACTGCAATAGCAACAAGTTGCTGGAAGTCCATGAAGAAGATTTGGAAAGAAATGTGAAGTGTCTAAGGTCTGGGAATCAAACCTTTCCTCCTTCTCCCCACCCTCCCCAACCCAAATCGATCAGTGCCTGGTAATTTGTTAGTGTTAGTACAACTAGCAAGACCATGAAATTTGAATGAGGGAAACAAAAGACAAAAATATCTATTCCTTGTAACAGTAAATATTTTGTTAATTTTTAATAAAATAAAAAATATGTCATTTAAAAAATCAAACTTTTCAGTTAATAAAAATAAAAGAAATTTTAAGTAAAAAATAATCTGTAACAGAAACTTGAAAACACTTTAAAATGAATATTCACAGTTTAAGACCAGCCCCAGCTTCTAAGTCAACTTAATGGTGTATTAGCTACAAAGCAGAGAACTAAATCAATTCCTTTTCTGCCATGTATGCTTAACCTGAATGATAATTTTTTTTTTTAATGATGCTTGCCCTGAAACTCTGTGTATGGACAATCCTATTTACTCAGATGGGAGGGTTGGTTTAGAAAACATTTAACTAAATTTCTGTCCAAATTCCTGTAGACGCAAAGAGGACTTCTGGATGCATTCAAATTCTAGAATACAAGAAGGAAGTTAACTCTTCTCTGACTTGACCTCCTGAATTTTTCCTCATCCATTTAAATCCATATGGAAGTCCTGCTGGGCTTATGAAGAGTTAAAGAGAATTTTAACATAAGATGGTCAGTACAGTGTGTCACGATCCACTCATGATAAAGCGGGGGGGGGGCAGGCTCTGATTTGCCAAATCCCACTAAGACTTTCAAACAGAGGGAAAGATCTGCCACTCACTGTGAGCACACTTGAAAGGATAGGTATACCTCATCCTTGGGATATAGCAATAGCTAAAGTTTAAAAAAAACCCCATCTTTTCTTCTTCATCACCTCTGTCTTCTTACAGCACATAAGGAATTGTAACGGGGGTCCAAAACAGTAATTCCCACACCCAGAAATGGCTTTCCCCACTTAAGACTGAAACATTGGGAGCACAAGAAACAACACTTGAGAGACTTTTCCTCCTGAATTTGCTTTTTGTGAAGAATTGGCTGAATCAATATTGCTTACTGCATTGTCAAAATGTGTATCCTCATGCACATTAGGCGCTTTCAGAATACTGGATTTCTTGATTTATATACCATTTTAAAGGCTTAAAATGATGGAATTTAAATGCAGAGAGAAGCAACAGTAAGAAAATACGTTACTGGAGCTGTAATAGGTTTTGTATATTTTTCTTTAAAAATCGTTTTACAGGGAACCTACTTTTAGGTAACCGTCCTACCAATTTTAAGGCAGGAAAATCATGTTTCTCCTTTCAGTATCAGATATCTGCCTTCTAAACAGAGCAAACAGTATTTCTCTCCATATAGTAGATCTTAATCAAGCTGACATTTTAGATTGTTATTTAGAAAACACTTTGTTCAGCTACTCTGTGAGGAAGGCAAAGGAATGCACTACTTTCTTTCCCTGCGTGGTCTTGCATTCATGACTGTAGAAGACCTCTATCCTTTCTCATCCCGCCTCTCCCCGTGCCAACTTTTTGGTGACTCAGAACAATTCTAGCTGATCTTTCTAAGCTCCAACTACCCAGTCAATATCCTGAGTGGGTGAAAGATTAATTATTCCCGCTGAGATCAACTATGTCAGGATAGCAAAGGCCAATTACAAACAAAAGCTATCATGGAACGGTCACTTCCAACCTCCTGCCAACACCAATCCCAAATTCAAAGGAAAACAGTTTCCTGCTGAACTGAAAAGGCACTAGTTTAAGTATATCTTATGTAGCCAGCATGCTGGAGTCACTTTTATTCATTTTCCACAGCTGAAGTATACACTTCGCTGAGCTGCGTGACTCATCTTGCAAGCAGCAGCAGGCATGTACAGTGCCCAAAGCAGTGGTAATGCTATGTGGGAGGGCAACAGACTGCACATCAGACATGCTTCTGGGGTGTGAGGGGAACAGAGGTTGTCGAGTAATTGTGACTTCAAAAAACTCTTTTGCACACTGCTTGTTGACTGCTGTTATTATGACATCTAATCTATAGTCATTATTCGGGGAAGCAGCTCAGCCAGGATGCTGCAGTCATTCTGCTAAACCCACTTAGTGGATTACCTCGAGCTGTAGTTCCCAGAAATTCAAGTTCTCTTGTATTTGGTTGCGTGAGAGCAGAGTAAAAATCTTGATCAGTGAATGGCAGTAAAGACGCCCAAAAATCTTGAGAAAGGAAGGAAGAGAAATAAAGTTGGGGGCATAATATGCGCCAGCAATCCTCAGTTGAGAAGTGATTGCTGAAGGCTAGCAGGGTAGTGCCTAGGGATCCTTACTAAATGGACCAATTTTGAATATGTCAAACTGAGTTGAGTTTAATTCTTTGCTATATCAGGTGTCATACAGTATTATCTCCACACAAGTTAACTTTTCTGCTTCAGTCCTACTGCCATCACTGCTTTGATGACTGGAGGACATGTGATGTCCAGCCTTCAGCATACTCTGAATTATACCAACGTTTTCTGTTGGCTTTAGCTGGCTCATGTCCATTTTTGTTTCCCCATTGACAGATGCTCTGTTTGATGGAGTTACTGGATTTGCATCTTATTTGTTATGCCTGGCTCTTTTTGAAGAACTTCTACTTTGGATAAAATTATCAAGGGTAAATTCGGTAGGCAGGGGAGTTACTTGGGACATTGCTGACACTGAGTCATCAATTAATACACGATTAGTCACATGAAGTGGAACAGCTCCAGCAGGAAAATCTGAAAAATGCTAATCCAGAATAATGAATATCCTGTTCATCACGGCACTCTCCTCTTACGCTGGAGACTACAACCCTACACATTAAATCTAGTTTCTCTTTTACTACTGGTTTTGACCAGGAACTCCATTAGGGAGCTGAGAACGCTTGCCAGCAAAAACTTTCTTATACTGGCACAAACTAATAATGAGCTTCTGTTTCAACTAATTGGATTTTCCAACTAAAATAAAACAAACAAAACATTGTCAGGAAGTTCTTGGCCACTTCTAATATGCACAAAACAACTCCTGGAGCAAGTCCATCTCTAACATTAAGACCAGTTCTAAGTTAATGTATTACAGTTTGCTGAATTGATTTGAGCATTAATTCACAAACTTCAGTAGTAGGTCTGATAGGTACATTACTCAGTCATGCTGTAACATTAGCCCAATAACTGTGTCACTGAAAGTATGTATCTAGCCAGCAATTGTTGTGGTCCTTGATGGGATTGGGAATAACCTGTCTTTCTATTCTGGGTCCTGAGAAGAGAGAGAAAATAATCTAAAATTCCTTTTCAAAACTGATGGGTTCTTTTTCACAACATCGACACTTGGAATGAAAAAACTACTTAATTAAGGATTCTTCAGCAGCGCATCAGGCCATTCACTGAATATCAGTTAGCTGAAGAAAACTCAGTTTCAGTACAGATTAACCTTAAGATACCATTGGTAGAATGAAGTGTTAAGATGTAAATACTGTACGTTAGTAGTTGGTCTCCTCAAACCCCCCCCCCGGTAAGATCTTGCACAGCTACAGGCTGTCCCTTTTGTGACTACTGCGAGGTTTGTTTAACATGAAATCTGTGACCTTACAGCCTTGACTTTCTCAAAGACCGCCCAAGTGAGATTTTTAATGTATGTCTAATAGAATGTAAGATGACTGCAGTGTAAATGAACATCAGTCAATTCTTCATGCTTATCGTAATGTGTGATAATTTACAGAAGATCTGAATCACATAAGAAGATTTACACTCAAGCTCTGTAGGAGAGCCTGTAAACAAGGAATCCATTGATTCACAAATATTTACAGAAATCAGGATGATGAGACCAGGTAAGCAAGTAAAAAGCAAACAGAATTCTGTCTTTCAGCCACTGGGATGCTATACTGTAAGAAGCAAGTATATGTGGTTTAGGGAACAAACATATGATTAGAACTAATTACTAGAAATAGCGCCTCTATTTTACAGTGTTAGCATGGTGAATTTCTATCAGCTGTATAATGGAAACCCAAGCCTCATGTCAATTCAGAGAATAATTAGACAAGCTCCTTATTGATAGTCACAGCAGTGACTTGAACACAAGTTAGAAAGCAGAATTACTGTTATTCCTCTACAAGAACAAACACCAAGCCTGATGCTATGGGTACCCTCATGTATGCCATCTTAACTTTGAGCATGACAATTTCATTCACTGCGTGCGGTTCTAGAAAGTTACATCATATGCTAAAATTCAATTTCAAGGAGTGTAAATATTTTAAACCTCTGTAAATAACATTTTATTTTATGTGAAATAGACAAAAAGGCAAGAGGCCTGTAAATAAAGTCGGTATTTCAGGGGTATATCTTGGTAGGAACTGGGGAAAACAAATTGGCAACAAAATGACAAATATTTGGATATGTAATTCAATCCAAACAATGGTTTGATCCAGCAAGCACTTCAGCCAATACAGAATTTGTATGTGTGGGTAGCTGAGCTGAATTAAATTAAATGTTTTTGGGCATTAGAGATTACACACATAAAAGTCTGAAGGACGGATGTCACCATTTGCAACATAATACTTCTATTTTAAGGTAGCTTTTAAAATCCATCACAATTTCTAATACTTAATACTTTGTTCAATTAATGAAACAATATGGATAGATTCTATTGGGAGTCAGTTTCCATTAATACACATTTATTTGCCTTGGTTTATCTCAGTGACAAAATGTGTGTAATTTCTAATGCCCCAAAAACTTTTAATTGAATTTTAGAGAAGGTAATACTGGTCTAGATGCTAAAGTGAAGCAGAATAACATAGTTCTGATGATTTTAACTCCCAGTTGAGAATAATTTTATATTCACAAATACATGAGTGTTTATAAATTACTGACACATAATACATGAACTATACAATACTACTAAAAATGTATGACTTGAAAGATTTTTTTTTAAAAAATGTGGTTGTACAGAGACAATATTCTTATATTGGACTCTTTTTGTCTTACTTCCATCTGGGACCATGTCGTGGTACTCATGATATGAAGTCAATACCAAGATACTGTCCTTCAAAAAAAAAGCAAAGAGCCATAATATTAGGTATAAGTAGCTATGCATTTATACAACTAACTATGCATTTGTGCTGTTTTAGTTACTGCTGAGCAGTGCTTACACAGAGTCAAGGCCTTTTCTGCTTCTCACCCCACCCCACCAGCGAGTAGACTGGGGGTGCACAAGAAGTTGGGAGGGGACACAGGTGGGACAGCTGACCCCAACTGACCAAAGGGATATCCCATACCATATGGCGTCATACTCAGCATGTAAACCTGGGGGAAGAAGAAGGAAGGGGGGGACATGCGGAATGATGGTGTTTGTCTTCCCAAGTAACTGTTGCACGTGATGGAGCCCTGCTTTCCTGGAGATGGGTGAACACCTGCCTGCCGATGGGAAGTAGTGAATGAATGCCTTGTTTTGCTTTGCTTGCCTGTGCAGCTTTTGCTTTACCTATTAAACTGTCTTTATCTCAATGCATGAGTTTTCTCACTTTTACTCTTCCGACTCTCTCCCCCCTATCCCACCTGGGGGGAGTGAGCGAGTGGCTGTGTGGTGCTTAGTTGCCGGCTGGAGTTAAACCACAACAGTCCAAAACACAGCCCCATACTAGCTACTATGAAGAAAATTAACTCTACCCCTGCCAAAACCAGCACAGCATTTATACTGAAATGTGTGGAAAGATACTGCTCTACACCGATCATGCACAATACAATTGTTTCAAAGAAATAACAGAAATATTAAAAATGTTGAAGTTCATTTTCCATCTATTTATAACACTGAACAAGCATCCAGTATAAGTCTTTGACACCTTTGCAAAGTGTTTAAAATTGACAATGAAATGTAAATGATGCATTATGGTTGTTATGACTTTGTCAAAATTGTTAGACACAAGTGTAAAAATATAGCCCTTAATATGACAGAAGACGTAAGCTGAGGCTAGTATGCTAAGCTAAAGCTATGAAAAACATATGCTGAATATTTTTTTTTTTGCTTTATTATAATTCTGAGTGTTAATCATTCACAGCAGGAGGTGGTTTAGAGGTCTGATGGTTTTTCGGATCAAAACTGCCACAGAAAAAGATGATCTCTTCCAAGCAAAAAGAGCAAATTAATTATACATTCCATTCACTAGTGGACACAGAATTGACAGCTTTTCCAGTGGCTTTTCTAGAAATAGGAATAAGCCATTACTTAGTTTTACTTTTTTTTCCCAAATCTGCTTTTGTCTGTTTACTGGGGTAATAAAACTTGTAGGGAGCCAGGGATTCAATTATTTCCTTTATTTCTCAGTAACCAGAAAATTTGGAATTACTATTTACTTTAATGCTAAACCTTTTTCTCTATGACCTGATTTCTGCTTCTTTAATTTTCAACCTTGGGGATTCTCAAACTTTTTTTTTAATAGAGATAACTTTCTCTCTCAAAATCCCATCAATTTATTTTTTTTAAACAGTTAGGAAACCCTATTTATCATTGTTAGCAGAAAGATTTCTTGGACTTCGCCATGAAGAAATCTCTGCTTATAGATCTCACTTCTGTTCACAGATCTTACATGTCTTCAGAAAAAGGAAGGAGTCAGATACCTTAATAACAAGGCACTTCAAGTTGTTGAGATTTAAGGCAGTGGTGCACAGGAAAATAGAAGGACAGGGTGCTTCAATGGAGTGAAACTTGTATAATACAGTTTTGCATCCTTCCTTTATCATTATTGATTTTAAAAAGGGAATTTAATACAGCTTGCAGTTGGAGATGTAGTATCAAGGAGAGCAGAAAGATCAAGTATATTCCTAAGCAAGTCCCAGGCTTGCCTAGAGAGGAATTTGATCATCTGGGGTTTGAAACAGAACAGACCTAGGGTCTGTTTGGGGAAGAGGTAAATGCCACATTTAATCCCAGCAGACTCTTAGTCTTAAGAGGTTCTTAAACAGGTCATGAAACATCCTGTCCAGAAATAATTGTCTTTTTTTTTTTTTTTCTTTTCTCTTTTTTATATTAATTGTACTAACATAATGACTAGGAGCGTAACATATACCCAAGACCCACTTCATAAAACGTTTACAAGTAATAGAAACAAGAATTCAAAATGCCATAATAATTTAAAAAAATAAATTAAGCATGTTGATGCTCAATTTCAGTCTCTCTCATTGCCTATTAGTTGGCAGGGAATAGCAATTAACCTGCTTCTTCTACACTACAATTACAAGTTTCCATCTGATAGTTTTTTTATAACTCTGCCAGGTTTCTATTAGCTTTTTTCTTGTCTGGAAATAGTACTCTATCCTTTCTCTACATTTTAGCAAGTCCTTTGTTTGGACTTTGCTGCAAATAACCACTCCAGGGTCCAGTGAGGTATATCATATAAAGTAACTAAAGCTTTTTTCATCAGTCTACCTCTGTCTCCAGTTGATATGGAGTCTTCTCTCACCTTCCTTGAGGAGAATTCCCTGCTGTTTTCAGCAGGGGAATTATAATGGCAATATTTTTTTCCTGGCCTTTTCACCTGTCAAGGCAACAAGACCTCCTGCAGGACTTGATGGCTAGGTACCTTGGAGTACAATCAGGATATTCTTCTAGGTGTCTTCTCCCCTTTCTCTCAGCTTTACCAAACATAATCTTGTTGGCATACTTCTCCATCTTGAACTCAATACCAAGGGGTGCCATTATGCTGGGTTTGTGTCAATCTGACATTAATGTAATTAATGCTAAACTTGAGCTTATTTTTTGTTCAGTAGTTATATCTTGGATTTGGTTGGAATCTTTCCCAGAGTCTTTCAGAGACTACAGAGGAAATCATGTCTAATCTAACTTTATTCTAATGAAGCTGTAGACAAATTCACAGCAGAGAATTAGTGGACACCATATTTTTGTAAAATTATTATTTTAGTTGTCCAAGGTAACAAAAAAATCCAACTCATCTACCTGCATAAAGTGATTTATAAAGTCAGTCAGCAATTACAATATGAAACCAGAACATTTCAAAGCTAAATTTTCTACATCTATCACCTAATAACTGTGGAACATATGTACTATGGATTAGAAGTTATTTACTTTAAATTGGTATGAAAAATGGGACCTAATTAGTGAACAAAATAAAAAGGAGGAGTCTCCCAGTCATCAGGATCCATAGTCTGGTGGTAATAGAATGAGAATTAGCCACAGACTGTCCCACATCCTGGAGTTTGTTCTCGTCTCTTTCCTCCCCCCAACCTAACACCACTCTTCCTCATCCTGACCCTCAGAAATGACCTAACCAGACCAAAACTGAAAAGGCATATAGAGGATATCATCAGTTTCCCTGGCCTCAGTCAGATATCAAGCTTCATTTGAAATGTGACACTTGTGTTCCTAACATAACTGACTGTCATGTATCCTTTTCATCTTCACCTCATATTTCTTCTCTTCGAACCTTTCCAGTTGCAGAGCCACACCAGCAACCCCTAGCATGTTTTCCATCAACATGAAAAACACTGCAGTGGAAAACAGACCTAAAATTAAGTGCAAGTAAAACAGGAAGGCAGAGAGAGATGACCAGAGCTGTATTTGTACAAATGCGTCCACCAACTCAGTGACTTACTGATGTGATGAAGTCTACCCCAGAGCAGGGCTCTACTTCATAGACCTGGAGGATAGAAACACTCAACATATTAGGTTTTGGTTCTTGCTAATGGCTGAAATACCTCTTTTACAGCTACCACAGCTACACAATGAGTGGTCACACCTTGTTAACAGGGGATGTCAAAACAGATGTGTTTAGCAGATTACGACTTCTAATCCATTTCATTGCAAGTCTGCTAGCCTTGGCTGCTCAAAATGTTCTATTTTTGTTCGATTGCAATAAGCTTATCACTAGAAAGGCAGCTAATGATAATATCTCAAAGAGCTTGACACTGCCACAAGTTTGCTGAGTGTCAGACTAGCTGACTAGATTGTGTGTAATACCTGTCTTTTTTTCAAAAGCAATGATGTGCAATTCAACACTTGTCACTGATGCTGTATTTTCTACTCCGGCTATCTGTTCCTCTCACTTCTGCATGTGTTTGATTTATTTTGTCTTCAGGGAAACAAGGCAGAACTGGAGTAGTGAAAGTTGCAGTCCTTCTCAGCTAACCTTTTTCAGTAATGACTATCAGCATTACTATCTAAAAACTGTGGAGTGGAAAGGATTTTTTTTCTAGAAACTCTTGAGGTCATTGGAATTGCAAGACTTACTGAATATCATGCCTTTTCAGCCACTTGAGATCTTTTTCTTTCCTTTTTTTGCATGTGTAATAAAAGGGAAAATGTGGTTTCCATGGTGGCAGCTTATCACACAGACTCGGGTCTTGGTATTTGAATCTGAAGTGCGTCTGTCTGTTCAGTTGTGTGGGCACAGCTGTGTTAAAAAACTTTGATGCTGAGCCCATTCCTGCTCTCAGAAGGTATATGGCATCTTCTCTTGTACTGGGGACTTCTGCTCTTTGTGTAACGACAAGTGTGCTGCCTCTAATGCTGTTCAGTGTCCTGCAATATATTAGCATGATGAGGGCTGTAAATGCCTTAGGAAAATCCCCACTGGCTGCACTGGGCTTAGGCTTTTTATGTTAAGACCCTGCAGCCTTACCCACACTAGTTTCTGCCTGGAGTCCACAGTTGAGTTATGCTCCTGTATTTGCGGTGTCTCAGGCAGTGCGCCTAAAGGGAAAGCAAACCTTGTCTGGCAAACACAGATGAACAAGAAGTGTTTTGAAAGATTTGCACGGTGTTACCTAGATATTTCATTATATAAATCAACTAATGTGCTCAACTTCCTCCACCAAGTACAGATATGGAGAGAGAAAGTCGTAGCTTAATTTGGAAAAAATATTTCGTAAGGCTGGTTTCAAAGCCAAACCAGACCAAACAAACTAATAAAACTAGGACACAGAGATATTAGGAAAGTACCTGAAGACTGGAATGCTTTGTGTACAATGTACCAAGAGAGACAGGTCTTTCATAGCAATTAAGAAATCAAACATTTTAGCCTGACATATGCTATTGTGTTCTGCTATCGTGGCATTCCTCAGATGAGAACTCCAAGGGCAGAAATGTAGGACGTAGGATCCAGCCTGCACTTATGATCTGATTATAAAAAAGCAGCAAATCCTGTCACGCCTACTAGAATTAAAGGCAATCTATGCCTAGCTTTTGTGGCTCATGCTTCTACATGTGGTTTTGAATTTCTCTATTTAATTTCAAAACAGAAAATGAAAGATCTTTTGCTTGGTGGATTTGGGGATTCTAAAAACATTTTAGGAGGGAAATTAAGGTGAGGGAACTGCTAGTTGCAGGTCAGAATGGACTGTGTGACCACTTGTGTTGGGCAGTGGGTTGAAAACAGTGTCTGGAGGTTTTAGCGTGCAAGAATGTTAACAGTGTATTAGCTGACACACAGTAACCGTTCTCCAAACCCATGGCAAAAGGCAGGTAATTCAGTATCCTGTTTCTGATATCACTGAGAGTAAGGGGCGTTCAACCCTGAAGAGCCAGCTCATGTATTAGCAGTGAGATGGTGGTCTCGATTGCTTCTTAGTCATTTTATAAGCTTTGATATGAAATATTCCACATAATTGTAATGCTGATTTCTCTCCCTTTGTTTGATGTTCCTCCAGACTGTGGCTGTGTGAGCTGAAGGCTAAAAATTGCCAGATAAGCAGTAAGGTCTAAAGAATGGAATTTTTCTGTCTCATTTTTCTTCAAGGTTTGACTTGCTACTGGGGCACGTACAGTGCACATTTTAATAGCTTCTTCCTGCAAACACTTATGCACATGATTAACCTTTTATGTGAGAATAATCTGCAGTGCCTTACTGGCAATAAGTATCAGGTCCTATGGATATGATGATGTTCTAAAAAGATATGCAGGTCACTTTAACAGCTAATGGTCACAAATTTCCTCTTATGGAGGAAATGACAAGGAAAATGTGAAGAAATGTCATTACTTTCTTTTGTCATTTTGCCCTGTACTTCATCAAACCATAAAAATATTCTGTAGTTGTATTGGATTAGCACAAATTTCAGCTAAAAATTCAAAGGCCTACCAAGGTGTAACTGGGGGGGTTTCTTTCCAAATATATCTCATAAATGGTATTGCAATTCATTATTTAAATGAAATGTTTGAAAATTTTAATGATATGGTTTAAAGATATGGTTTAATCTCCCATGCACTAAAATGGTGCAGTTGGTCTGTAATTATTGTTGATTTTCATATATAAGGAAGACTGCATTTTGTCTTAATAAATACATTTCTCACATTAATATAGCTATAGGGTCAGACTTTCTTCTACCTTAATGCATGTGGGTTGGATAACAAGAGAGTGTCATGTTCTCCCTACTTTCATATTTCTACCTCACCCATTTCTTGCTGACATTCAACCCAGTTCCTAAATTCAGCATATCAATCTGCATGCTTAAATGTACTGCTCTCTGTTTTCTGCTGAGAGTCAAGAAATATGATCAGACGACTCTTATCTCAAAGGATCTGCACTGTATTCTGTCTCCTATGCACAACATCCCACTGGAGTATTGGATTGTTTATCTACTTGCACTCAGGCTTATCTTTCTCATCTCGTAATGTAGTACATTAAACAAGGCTGTTGCCCCATTTGTTTGCTTACTGCTTTACCACTGGCGGTCTCCTTGTCATATATTGCGCAATTGTTGCACCGTGCTTAAGAAGCATACACCTTCTGTAATTATCATGATTAATTATGTTAATTCTTGTGGTGCTTAAAGACCTACAGAGTAGGAGCCCCGACTGTTCTAGACACTGTACAAATGGTGACAGTTGAAATATTAGTAGTTGAGAAAAAACTAATTTAAGGGGTAGGTGATTGTCATGACTAGACTTTTTTCAGAAGGAGCCCTGTATTTTAACTGTAAGAGTTAAATTGCATTATCTTATCTACTCTAAAAAATATCATTTTAGAGGTATGCTACAGATCTTTGAAGTGTATTACATTTTTTGTAACTTTAATATGTAAAAATATATGTAAATACATATATCCTTGAGTGCAGTGTATTGTTCTGTCCCTTACTTGTTGGCACCTAGACGGATTTTTAACTTTCCAAGGCAGAATCATTACTCTATGCCTATATAGCCCCTCATATACTTTGAAGGCATAATACAAATATACAAATGTTAATGCTAAAATGTAAATTACTGGAGACTTTGAGGACTAACTTATACTAAGCACTGATGTGTTTTTGGTAGTGGCTGATATGTGTCCCCTCATCAAAACCAGGCAAGATATATTTCTTTTGTTTAATAGCAGTCCCAGAAAAACTGTTTTCTAAAGTTGTATTTTGCAGAAATTTTCTCCTTCAAAATTATGATCTAGGATACGAGAGTCTTCCTACAGGCTTTACTGAATAAAGAATGACATAAGCATGAGCTCCAATTCTTTCCCAATGAAGCACTTTTATGAAAAAAATAAGCCTCAAAACCACTCCTTTGCATTTTTCATCATCAGTAATACCATACAAGCTCCAGGAAGATAATTTAGACAGGTTTTTATAGAAGGTCATATTTTCATACAATCACCTAACTCTCTATGACAATAATGGGACTGTTGTACGTGGCATTTCATTAAGGTGGCTATATTGGATTAGAGCACTTCTGAAAAGTGAATGAGTGACCCATATTCCATGATTGCACATCATATTTAAATCCCAAAGTGCAATTAGGAAAAGACAAAGCTGCTAAGCAGTGCAGAACTGTGTTGCTTATCTATGAGCTTGGTGAGATGTGTGATACTCTGGGCTACTGAAAGGGTGCAGCCCATACCAGAAAGCTGAAAGCTGTAGCAAACTATTTGCAGTTACAACTTAATGTGGTCTCATATCCTTCCTTTCACAGCAAGCCCAAGCTTTTTAATCTATGGGACTCAATATAAAATAAGTGAAAGCAAGCTACTAGCAGACAAAGTTTATAAGCAAACATGGTTTAGCTTTGAATGACAAGTTTAGAAATTTCTTTGGCATTGAGAAGTATTTTGTTTCTGTATTGTGGCCATTCATAGTACATGCTAACTGATAGGTTTAGAAGTGTTGCATCAGTTGGAGGCTGGGACTGGGAACACCAGCCATGGGGCAAGTGAGCAGCGACAGCACTAAATGTGAGGATTGCTCTGCTCCGAGTAGAGAAATAAAGTAACAAGCTCAGCAAAGCAATAGCATTTTCCTACATAGGAGTTGTATAATCAAAACTATAGCAGGGTAGATGTGCGCTAGAGCCATTGAGGGTCGTTTTGGCAGGTAACTTGCAGCACTACCAAGGGCTTTCCTTGCCCAGGGAATGTACTTTTCCTCTCAGCAGCACAGATGTCTGTTCTCAATAAATTAAGAAACCGTTTCCTGGAGTCAAAATTCAGCTGTGGTTGTGATATACAAGTATCAGAATTGTTAGATCCAAGCCTAGCTCAATCCCTTCTCAACAATGAACAGAATTGTAATTTGTTACAACCCTACACAAGAGCCCATAAAGAAATGTTTACAAATCTCCTTCTACCTGAGGTACAGACACATTTCCTTTATCAGGCACAGTGTTTCGTGGTTCAAACGTCAGAAAGCATATGCTTAACTGTTTGCAGCCCTCTGTTACACATATGCCATCTACAGAGAATATATTAACATCAAGGGGTAAAAATGCTTTGCTGACATCCAGGTATGAACTGTGGTTGTTTTTAACTCTTGCTAAAATGACTGTGATTTCATTCACATTGTGCATGTTTTTACACTTCCAGAACCGTGAGCCTCAGAAATTTAACCTGGACTCATGGCTGTGCTCGCAGTTGCAGAACTCTCCTCCTGTCCTTACTCCTTCTTCCTTTGGAGGCACCAGAAGAGCACACTGGCAAATTTTTTAGTGAAATGGAGAACTACCATTTGGGCATGGCTTCTGCCATACTGGCTCCTTTTTGCTGTGAGGCTACTCTTTTCCCAAACAGAGTTGGAGGTATTTGTGTGGAAGGAGGGATTGTATGGCACTTGCCCATTCTGTGCACTGTAGGTTATGACTAGTTTATACTTTAACATATTATTAGGAAAAAAAAATCACACAGCAAATGACAGATTGCTGGCTTGTTAATATTCCTATTGTGTAGTCTCCTGTCTGACTATGATTCCCTTACACTTGTTTTAACAAGCTGTATAAAAATCTCGCCTATGCAAATTGCCCTAGCAGTAGACAGCAGTAAATTGTGACTGGACTGACCCACATGCAATCCAACTCCTCAAAAGCCCTTCTGCGTACAAGAGCACTCATCTGCTCTGCTCTGTAAAGGCTATCACTTCCATCTTTCTCCCAGTGGATTGCGGCACTCATGAGAGGTGAATCAAAGTAGAGGTCAGAGATTTGACTCCTTATGCAAGTTAATTCTCTTAATCCGTTCCTGTCAGTGTCATTTTCTAAGGCCCATTTATACCATCCAGGGATAAAGTGTAGCAATGTCATGGAAGGGCATTAATTCTATCGAATTTGCTAGAACTCGTGGCAGATACAGCTAAGCAAACAAGAAATTTTTTTTCAAAAGCTCATTTTTAGTATTTTTACATTGCTCTGCTCAAAACAAAGTGTAAACAAAAATAACCTGTTATTAATGTTAAACATTTAATTTCAAACTTCAACTTTTTTGAGGGTTGCACTTTTTTTTCTTTAATTTAAAAAGACCACTTAGAACTTTTGAAATAGGCTTTTCAAAATTTTACATTTAAAGAATTTGGAAACAGGGACATTTGTATATGTGTTTGTTAATACCTTGCTTGACTCAAGGTAAAGACTGAATCTCTGATCTCCACATGGCATAAGAACACCTTATCTTTGGAGCTTTTGACTACTCCCCTTCTCACTCAGACATTCGTTCCTTGGCTGACCCAATCCTGTTACTAAGACAGAATCTTGATTTCAAAGCATCGGCATCCTCTCTTGAAGCCTGGTCTTACGACAACAGGCATTTTGTGTTGCAGCAAATGTACCGGAAAAGGTAAAAGTTTAGAGCAAGTTTAAAGAGAAAAGTCAAGAGAGGACAATGACTTTATGTGAGAGGCACAGAGAGCTTTTCTGGGCAGCAGGGAGGGCTGGAAAGAGTCTGTCTTATATATACATATATATCTATTTATATCTCTATATATGGAGTTGTTTTGGCTTTTTTTCCCTTCCCTCTTCATTTGAACCAAGTATGATTAAGCAAAGAGGCTGGTTAGAGCAGGTGTAACCCATTACAGGACATTGTCACATCTTCTAGTAAAAATGCATGATACTGAAAGGACACTTTCAGAGTGGAAAGTGTACTCAGGGAACAGATGCAAGGACAGTATTGCAGCAAACCTTTGAGCTCAGATAGCCAGTTACCTCTGTCACGGATGTAAGTACAACTGCTTTTTAATTCTTACATCCTTGACAACTTCCAGATGAACGCTAGAGTTCTTTAACACAGGGACATTTGCTGCAAAGCAAGCATACAGTATAGGGAGGAAAAAACCCACAAAACATTTTCCCTCTAACAAATATTTATTTTTATGCAGAAATGTAAACCTTTTAATTTGAGAAATGGTGAAATTAAAGAGATGTAGATAGTTTTGTTTGGTTTTGTTGTTTTTCCGTGGCCTCATGACAAATTACTACTACATATTTGCACAAAATATAATGAAGCTCATTTAGCAGACAAATAACATTAAGGAGTGGTGTTTCATAAAAAGATATACAAAATGTATATATTAGAAACCTCCTTTCTCATTCTTTTAGCCGGCCTTCTAGCATATACATCTGTACACTGAGGCATACCTTGTTATCCATCTACTAAAATTATAACAACTGTTTTGATTGCCTCAGCATTGGGGAGCTAATGACTAAATTAGACTGTTGGCAATAAGAGAGTCATCTTTTTAAATCATGTCAATTAGCATTAGAGTTTCTTCCCTCAGGTGTCCCAGGGGTCCCTTTTGGTTTCCTTTTTTGCTTGAGATAAACAAAATCATTGCTTTTACCTATATCTCTGATACATCTTTTTTTTTTTTCACTCTGTTATTGTTATTGTTACCTTAATGAGCGGGAGTTGTTGATAGCACTGTCAGCTGAAAACAGTCTTGGAAGAGAGACTCTTATCCCAGTGGTATACCGGAGTATCAAGTTCCTAAGCCTGTAAAGTACTGCTACCCTTCCTCCTGACCTCAATTTACAACAGCATACCACTATGCTATTTAATAAAGTGTTCTGGAGTGTGTTAAAATACTGTGCTGTACTTTCTTGTTTGATATTAAAAGTTGACAGTAAAAATTATTAATAGTGAAGTTCCTGAGACATAAATTTGATGCATAGTCTGGCTTGGTCACTGCCCATCTATCCGCACATTGCAGGCAGTCCTTTATGTGTGTTTTTTTGCAATGGGAGGCAGAGATTGTTTTCTAAACAATTGGTGCTTCACCCAGCAGGGCAAATCAAAGCATCTCAGAAACAACATATTAGTGTATATTAGAAATAAGACATCAGTGTGCATGTTTTTTAAAAAAGATAAGGGAGCATTAGAAGACAGATTGGTGATTCAGTTAACTGTGGGTTATTAAAAACTGAAACCAATGTTACTGAAACCAATGTTACGGAAACTGTGCAACAACACTAAATATTAATAGATACAGCCATTGAAAATATGTGACGTATGGATTTCAGATGGGGATAGGAAGGGAAATCATGTCACCCTTATTCCCCCACCCACCCGAGATCAGAATGGATGTGTGAATTACTGACATCAATTATGCCAGTTAATATGGGAAGTTTCACCGGTATAAGGCACTCCTTTCATGTTGACAAATTGTTCCCTATTTTTTATGTATTCCAAAAAACACTAAGCACAAAGGACCCCTTTGAATTTATAGGATCATAATGAGAACTTGAAAGGGATAGGATCCGATCCAATATTCTGTATACCAAAATTTACTAAGATGTATGGTAATCTTACACGAACTTTGAAATACATTCAAGAGGAAAAAGTAGGAATGGAAATATTAAGTAGTATAGTGTTGCCGCTAGAGGTTATTTAAGCTTCTGCCTTTCAAATTTCAGCGAGATATCCAGCAATGAAGGATGATCCTACTGAAGATAAGTACTGAGAAGGAAAAGTTTCCCATCCTATAGAAAAGAAAAAACACCTTCCCCCCCACCCCCGTTCTTTTTCTCCATTGTGCTGAAACCTATGTCCTTCGAAAGTTTCTAGATAGACAGATCCATGTGGTTAGGGAAAGCTTATGAAAAGCAGAAGGCTCGGCTACAAAGTTGGTGCCTTAAGAAATAGTTCATAATTAATACAGATTTTTCCAAAAGAGGAATGAGAGAGTCTTTTATAAGAATTTCCATAAAGTCAGGGGTATGACTAGGATATAGGGAAATATAAATGCAAGCTCCCAACAGCCAAGAAATAAAAGATTTGAATTTAGGTCACCCACCATCTCAGTAAATGTCGGACTTTGGTTATTTCTTGTTTTCTCTTCCTTCAGAAATCTTTGTTTGCAGAAGCACATACACAATTTTCCTGCTAAACCTTTCCTATCAGCTCTATTTGATATAGCAAGAAGTCCAACAGTATTGTATATGAAGCGTCAGCTTAGCTCATATGTAGTCTGACCTCAAGTTAAATCCCAATAGAGAACAGAAAAGTACCCACCAAGCCCAACAGCTTGCAAAGAATAGCTTGCTTGTTGCATGCTGTTTTTCTACAGGAACTCAGTGATGTCTTGTTAAATCGAAAGCATACTGGTTAAAAAGACTGAAAGAACCCAAATGAAGAATATTTTGATCTAACTGCATGATACTAATATTCTCTACCTCACTTTCACTACATTTTTTTAAGATAAAAAATGACAAAGAAAAGTGCTAAAAGCTGCTCTACAGATTTTAAGCCTGGTTATTTTAAGCCTCTGTAGCTAATTGAAATTTATTGATCTGTATTGAGAGTGCTGGCTGCTACAGAAAGCAAGCAAGCAAGCAAGGTTCACGCACTACCATAGAATCCCTACGTGTGGCTTGCAGAGTCTTCTCATCAGATCCATGAAGGGACTTTTTAAGTCATGGCTATCCTGACAAAATCCTCTAATACCCGAGACTGAGGTGGTGACCAAACACCTTGCAAGAAAGGAGTATGAGGGCTGGAGCTTTCTGCTGCCTGTTGTTCCCTCTTGGTCTGCTCTCTGAAGACCTAGCAAACAACCAGGACTCAGGAGGCTGCTCAGGCTGCATATTCCAAACCCAGAGGGCTTCCCATTATCATGCAGAGGAAGGAAAAACCCACTATACGATTTGTTTCAAGGGTGTCATTTCTGAAGGAATTAGGAATAAGGGACAGCCAGGCTGACCCAACTCTCTATGCTTGCTCCCCATGCACAAGGGGAAGGCAAAAAAGGTAAATTGGGGAAGGCAGAAGAACACAGTGGCCAGAACTGTACCTGAGAGTTGGGGAAGAGTAGTGGTGGCAGGAGAAAAGGTTTTTTGGGCTGGTGCAGCTGTGTCAAGAGAAACGTGAAAGAGAATCTGCGCTGCAGATTAGTTTTGTCATTAATTGTATTCACCTCTGGTTATCTTGCTCTTCCTTGAGGAAAAAAAAAAAATAAAAAAATCGGTAAGTCTCACTGTGTAGCAAATCTCTTCAAGGTCATGTTTATGGACCATTTCTTTAAAATTAGCCTTCCTTGCTGATTCTGGTTCTGGTCCACTGATGTTATCGGTGCGGGAAGTCAATGCTCCAGCACAGGTTTCATGCTAGCTGCTGCCTTTGTTTTAAGTTAATTGGACCTGACTCCAAAACTCTGCTAAGTGTTAAACATGTCCGTGTTCTTTGCAGGACTAATATCCATATTGTCCAGATGTACTCAGAGAATAACTAATGAACAGGATAGGATATCCAAGCTGGGCAATCAACATATTGCCTGAGCACTGTGTCCCTTCTGTAACAGAGCATGCTCTGATCGGGTGAGCTACAGAACCCGAATGTCTCCCTTTAGGAAAAAGAAGCTTCCAGTGGACCATAGCTGTATGGCCATGATCTGGACTGTGTTTATCCACTGCATTTACAATCTTGCCAGTATTATGATAATCAAATATACATAATACAGGCAAAAAATAAAGTACTTCAAACATTTTTCTGTATGCAGAGTTGTCCCACAACAGCTCCAATTAAGTAGCCAGACAAGAGACAGGAGGTCAGATTTCAGATTGCTGCTGTGGTCCATTCACAAGATGACAAATATTAAGGTGTATGCTTTCCACGTAAGTATTAAGTTGTATACTTTCAACATGAGTGGAAAACAGAAAGTGAATGCAAGTTATAAATATTTCATGTAAGTAAAATCAAAGGAGGCAATTGCTTTGCATTCTGTTATTCTCTTTTACCTCTTCAAAATATATTGTCTTTGGTGGAACAAAATCAGATCACGCTCTTTGGTTTTACTTGGACAACTGAGGACAGATGATGAAGTTCAGATATATCAGAGTCAGACATTTTTCCCTTAATACCTTCTTAGATGATGTGCTTTACAGTCATTCACTGAAGAGGAGATCCTGACGCTACCTATAGGCAGTCACCACTAAATGGTCGACCTCTGGATCAAGTTTTAAAAATAATGGCTACAGCAGCTGGCAATAAATGCTTGTCCTGGTACAACATTTTTGTTTCTTTAACTTTTCCTTTATTCTTGCTTTCTGGAATAAGTTACTTTTCTGGCAGTCTCTTTGTACTGATTTCTGTAGCAACCTTCACTGGCAGAATTTTCTCACTAGATTGACAGGCTGCAGTTTTTGCACTGTGAACTGCACATTCAAATGGGGGCATTAGGTCTTTTTCTTTGTCTTCCTGTCTGTGAAAAGACCTTGCAAAAGAGCCTGGATCTAGTTATTCACCCTCAGACAGTCAACTTTTAAGATAGCTTGCCTACACAGGCAGAAGGTGAAATAATCTTTCAAAGGCCAGCATTCTCATCTGCCAAAGCTCCACAGAGTGTCATGGTAGTTTCTTCTCAGTTCCCTATTGACACAGTGCAAGTCAGTCTGAGAGACAGAGAGAACAACCCTGATTTCAGGGGTTCCCTGGATTTCCCTAATTATGGATTACCTCTGCCTTAAGCTTGAAGAGTCTAGAAAATAACCAAGAATTAACACAAAAAAAGTTCCAGGAATTAAAGGAAAAAAAGTGTTAGGCATGCTTTGTAATATTTTAATGTGCGCATTCACCCACAGAGACCATCATGAACTTCATTAAATAAACAAGTTTATGTACACTGTGTGCCAATTAATGCATTACTCTGCAGAAAGGATATGTTATTTAGGATGCGGTCCCTAGGCTTCTAGGGTTTAGGTGGTACAAGCTAATGATAAATTTATACTCAATGTAAACTCATTTACGCTCATTGTATAAATGTTATGCATAACTTCTTGTAACTTTATAGACAAAACATATTTTACAATTATTATGGAAGCAATAGATGAATCATAATTTGATTTCAGACTTTTAATATCCTCTAAATCAGCTTGAAAATGTGCACTACAGGTACCCAGAATAGTTTCTAAGCCATTTACATTTTGCATCCTCTAGTTCCTGCTTCCATGACTATTACCTGTTTCTATTAGGAAGCATTTTATTTATAATTAAGTCATTTGCTTATTTAATGCAGGAGAGGTTCTACAAGAGGCCATAATTCCTTTAATGGTAAGAAGTTCTAGTGTTTATGGTATCACAATAAATAGAATGCATTCTCCATTAATCTTATTTTGAATATTCAGTTCCTACACACAATTATATGCTTATGATACATGCATGTAATTGTCATGGGCATACAGTTTCTAGCAGTAAACAGCACAAAAACATTGATACATAAGAAAATTCAGGAGGCCTCTAGTCCAACCTCCTGCTCAAAGTAAGGTCAGCCATGAGGTCAGATGAGGTTCTGGGTTCTGGGGTCTATTCAGTCTGATTTTGAAAATCTCCACAGATGGAGAGATGTTACCTAGATTTATTTAATGGACATGTTACCTAGATTTATTTAGTTTTCTTTCACTTAGACCCAAGAAGAATTATGGAAGTAGGTTTAATTTTTTGACAATTCAAAACCCCATCTTGAAATACATTTGAATTTGCAAGATATGATTGGAAAAGCAGAAAGCAAACATTCTCACACTGAAAATATGCCACTGTAATTTCTTTTTATAATAGGAGTGAACAGTGCTCTACAGAAGCCTTTGTTCAGCTCTGGCCCTGTAAATTATTATGTCTCAAAATATTATGCCTGTTGGAGAAAATCATCAGTCCTCTGTGCACCTGAATTTCTTCCATCTATAACACAGAATAAAGTTACCTAATTATCTTGCAGGGGTGTTGGGACTCCTACTTCATTAGCATCTTCGAGACATTTTGTCACCTTCAGAAGGAAAGCACTGATACTGGCAACAGCAGCAGCACCATCTCACTATAAAATGAGGTCACACTGTAAGGGAGGATTAATGGACTAGTTTTACTTTTGCAAATGATAGTAAATATACCTTAATGAGAGTTGGCAGTCACTGCACTGCAGGTAAGAATGGCCCCAAAAGCTGATTTAGAACACAAAATGTTCAAGAGCAGAAATAATTTTAAAAGTTAGAAGAAAAAGTTGAATCTTCAGTCACTGACCCCACTTCCACAACCTAGTGCAAGTAGAATATGGAGTGTCATCTGCATAGCCTCTGTGCCAGTGAGTAATTTCTTTCACTCCTAACACAGATCTGCCCACATTCAGTCAAAATTACAGGATTTTGAAACATTCCATTTCTCTCACATTCAGCAGATGCTTAGATTTTGACTCCTAAATTCTCAGAAGATTTTATCTATAATGGCATGGTACAATGCAGAGTTCCTTGGGGCTTTTTCTCCAGCTGAAGTTCAGGGTTGCTGTGGGTAGGTCAGGTTGACTTTAGAGGTCTCCTCTGTCTAATGATCTCAAACCCGCAGTAACACGCTAGCTAAGGTTTGTCTCCTTACATGTTACAATAATCATTAAATGTGCCAGCACACCAGTTTTCACAGAACTCATGCGCCAAAAGTGATAAGCTATGAGAATGAAAGGGTCCCATGCAGAAATGCCATGCTATGTTATGATCCGCATTGCAGGCATTCCTTATTCTTTGTGAGGGTTCACAGACTGAAAGGCAATCTGCAGACAGTGCTACCAAGTCAGGCTTCCTGAGACTTCACTTCATGGCCCCATGTGCCTTACATTTCTGGCAATACAAAGTCCCAGCCTCAAGACCTGGGAAATACGAAATTAAATCCTCATAGAATAAGCAGGTAAGAGAACCCAGGTCTTCTACTTTTTGGCACACATCCTAAATGCTAGATTGTTGGACTCGGTGATCTTAAGGGTCTTTTCCAATCTAAATGATTCTATGATTCTATGATAAAAGATATCAGATGCCTCCTCTGTTATAACAGCTTTCTGAAAGAAAAGAGTGAGGCAGTCATTGTGAAAAGCAAAGATTATGTCAAATTAAATGATTTAAAGGAGACGATCTTTGGGAGATGTCTATAGTCAGCTTGCATTTACTTCAAACAAAATGTGATCCTACATTTTGCTTTAATGTCACCTTGGTTAACATTTAATAATTATTATCTAAAAATGATTTAATAAAAAACTCAAGACAAACAAAAATTGTGTTTCGCAAAACTGAGGAAAGTTAACTCAACTTCTTGGTCTGCCTGCACTTGAACAACAAAACACGAATTTCAAAGAAATAGCTAAGTTAAACATTATACTTAAAAGGACAAAATATTACCTTTCTGTTAATTTCAGTCTTATGTTGAGGTTTTTTTTTAATTAATGAAGACATTATTTCTGGATAGGAAGTAAAATTATTCACAAGGACTCAGAAAAAGATATAAAAAACCTTGAGATTCTGCTAGAGTGTTTGCTATTAATATTTTTGTTTTATCACAATACCCAAACCTTGTGGGTCCTGTGGGATTTGCAATATATGCACAATATATGAACTTGGTGCCTGAACTGATAACCAACTATTTCAATTCTCTCCTCTCCTTTTTTGAAATCACAGTTATAGAGATGCAATGAGACTGCTTTCAACGCCCTCTCTCAAAGCTACTCATGAGGGATCATTTTTCTGTAGGAAAGTGAGCCTGGATGTCAGCTGTGGTTTTCTATCCTTTTTTTAATCCCAAATACAGTATGAGAGGGAAACACACAATAAAGGGCATGTAATGAGCAAAAATATGCTCAAGCCTTTCCATTGCCCCTTTCTAGGCACCAAGTTGAGCAAACAGTGGGAGCAACTGTAAGGAGTGAGAAGAGGCTGTGAGGAGTAGGAGAAGGGAGCTGAGGAGAGCCAAAAGTATCTTTACAGATTAAGGTGTCACTTCCTACAGAAAACACTTCCTACAAAATCCTATCTCCATGTTTCTCTGCTTCAGCCAAAGCTTAATGCACCCAATTTCTTTCACGGACTTGAAACCATGTGCCCAAATCAATGCATTCTAAAACAGAAGTGAGTGAGAAACATATAGGAACATTTCAAAGATGGAAAAAAAGAATTAACAAATCAGGAAATTCAAGTCAGTCTCCCTACAGAAATTAGAAAAGTAAGAAGAGTCTAATAGAAACATACAGTTTTGAAAAGTTTTGTTGAAAAAGTTTCAATTTTCAGCTGTTTACCCTTCTTGAAAATTTCTAGTCTAAATCATGTAGAATTTCAAAATGAAGAGTTATTTTATATTAAAAGCCCTAAGGCCTTCCAGTGAAAAAATGACCCCATTGTGAAGTAAACATGCAAATATTCTAAAGTTGTACTTGAGATACAGCGATTGTTATTAAATTGCTGATAAATTAACATTATATATAATTAAATGCAATTGTTTCCATCATACAGCTGATGGCTATTCCCCCTGCTGCAAACAGGAAATGACTTCATGGAATAAATCGGTGAATGCTGGCATCTTAATGGAGATGACTATAATGTAATTCTGTCCCTACACAGCACAACTGTTCCCTGAAGTATATTTTCTATTGATATTTTGAAAAAATACCTTCCATTCAGTGTATTTCAGGATCTGGAAAGCATGCTTTTGCACCCTGACAGCTTCATGATGTAGTTGTATGATGTCTTACGTAGTATTTCTTAATGTTTAGGAGGACACACATGCAAACAGAGAAATACAACCTAATCTTTTAATGAACATCTCTTGCTATCATGCCGCTATCCCCAACAGCAGTACCTACTGTTCTCATTTCTCGTAGCTTCACTTATTACAGATCTTTCATTATCTCAATACTTCATATGTAATCTACTTAGAAATGGGTACATATTTGGCCAAAGGATATAAATATGAAGACGACCAATAAAAAGTCTGACTCTGAAGAGAATTACATTACCTATGCAACAATACTAAGTAACAACACTAGTTGAATAGGAAGTCCCATTTAGTGAGATATATATATATTTTTATATATATCTGTAAGTAATTATTTACAGAATTGGGAACCCAGAGATTATAAAAGCATTGTGGTCAACCAAAACATGTTTGATTGGTTTGCGCACATACAGAGCACAAAAAATTGTTACTTATACTGACAGAATGTGTGGGCTGGGGAGCCAGCTAGGAACGGAGAAAAGTGCTTCAACACTGTCATTTAAAAAGAGGCACCTGAGGATGTCTCCTGAGGATATATCAAACCAATCAGCTGCTTGGATTCACTTGAAAAAAGTTGCCTCTGTCCATGACTAGTACTTTCATTAACTAGGAATAGCACAGCGAAAAGGTCAGGGAGCAAGTTTCCAAGTGATTCAGGATAAATTCCACATTGTTGTATTCTAGTTCTGTCACAGAAAACTTACAACAGATTACGGTTGCTGCTTTGCTAAAAATAATAATAATAGAAAGATCCTTGGTATTTTATTAAAAAATGAAAACTAATGTACTGTGAAAAAGGACTTCAGTACAGTATTATATTAAAGGACATTTGTGTTTTCAATCTTCATTTTACAGGCCGTTTAATATTTTGTTAAATGAAAACTGACCCTGGGAAAAAAACCCAACATGTCCTAAACTAAATTAAGATGGATGTAACATAGCATACAATCCTGTTCCTGTTCTCTGAAGTTACCATGGAAATAATACATAAAGTACAAATTACCCCCATGGGAAATTGCTAAAGAACATCTTTTAGGCACTTCTAAAAGCATTTAAAGATACTGAAAATACAAACTTCTTTTCTGAAATGAGCCATAAATGAAACAAAGAGTGATGAGGTGATAACTACTTAATTGATTGAATGGATTATCTATCTATTAAGAATTCCTGCAAGCCATCACGATTGCTGTGTAGAAGAGAATGGTAGGGTATCAAGTTTAGAAGATGGAGGTAATCACTTCTTCACCCTCTGAAATTCTCCCTAGCAGCTCTGATTCAGCAAAACACTTAGGGCATTTTTAACATTAAGATCCAAACACATTCAAAGGAAAGCTTCTAATTTGGAATATATTTTGCCTTTAGCCTATATGTAATCCTGTAGAGTCAAATGGTGATCACATTCTTAATTTTATCCCTGGCTTAAGTGCCTTGTAGAACTGGGGCTACGGTAGAGAATAAAAAGAACCTGATCTTGGTATCAGAATCAGGTTTCATGCCAGGCAGATGACACCATTTCAATGAGAAGGGGTATATGTATATATATTTTACTTAAGCAGCGATATATATCCAGGTGGTGATGAAAGACATCATGTGAACCATTATCAGACAGCACTTGGCCATCTGTGCAAAGCTATGGTTTTCTTTAGTTAATTTTATGCTCGTTACTTATAGTGATAGATGACAAGAATAAAGTTTTCTGAAATTCTGTTATTCATGGATAAAATTAAAGAAGAACAATAAAAGATAAATGGGGTAGCTGTGGCCTAAATGACAACCATATGGAAAACAAGATTTAGCACACGATAAGGAAAATTTTCCGTGGAGTGAAATGTAGTCCAATGTCTATTAACAAGGTATATTTTTGTCACTCTCTAATTTCCAAAGCAAGACAAGGAAGCTTAAATGAAATTCACTCACAGTGTGGGCTGATCTCCAACTGCTAAGCTCTGTGGGGCATATGTGGGGCTAAATTATCTTCTAATTACTTTTGTTCTATTCTGCCTTTTTTTGCTATAACTTGCTACCCATGGTTTGTAAGTAAATTAATGAGGTTTTGTAAATGATATAGTGAACGTGTTTCTTGGCTTGAGGGCATGACATGTATTTTTGATTTGCTTCTGACCTGATTTCTGAACTGTTTACCTGAAATGGGACCAACTATTCAAGGAACCATGAAGGTTTCCTGTGTTAACTGCTACTGATCTAACTAGAAATTAGCTTTAACTGTTTTCTTACTAAAGAATTTCTAGTAGCTGGAAAGTACTGTGTTTTCATAGTTTTTTAAAAATATACTGATTCTAGAAAGAATATTTGTATTAGGATTCAAGTTTCTTCCATTCACTGTAATGTATATAAGACCTCAGACCTGGTCCAAGAATCCATCCTAGTTGCTGGGATTGTAGATTCTCAAAACCCTAGTCTACAGGGTATCCTGTAGACGGTTGTTTTGTTCTTTAATTTCTCAGTGTTAAATTGCCATTAAAAATATATTAAATGCCATTTCCATACTACTTCTGCATATAACCATTAACTTTGATTTTCGTATCATTCACATGCAAGCATTAATATGATAAAATGACTATAGGTGCATCGGCACATTCTTTGTAGTAAAAGTTAGTCTGCAAGAAAACGTTTTAATACCACTTTTTATTGAATTTTATCAATTGAATTATTGAATTTTAATACAATATTGATAAGCCAAGAATAAAAATACCTTAGAGACCCAGAGATTCTTTATGATCTTTCAGTAGAAGTCAGACCTGGTAACAACATTACACCACATTTTGGTGTACTTGGCAGTGTTAGGTTTATGGTTGGACTTGATGATCTTAAAGGTCTTTTCCAACCTAAATGATTCTATGGTTCTACGATTCCTTTTATTTCACAGACCGCTTACGGTTCACCAGGTATTATTTTCCTTCAGTGCCATTCCCTTCCATCATTGCCAGCTACGGTGCCTGCAAAGGCTATAATTTTAAATGTAAAATGTAAGAACAAGCCCTATCACTTGAGCTGTCCACTGAGTTTTGGATCAAAGAACACAATTTTTGGCTTTGGTCTGAATTAGGTCTCTGAATGGTCCTGAATCAGAGAATCTTTATGAATGTAAAACTTGTACCAGTTGTTTCTCTGCAGCACTCACTCTGTTGCAAATTTAAAAGATGAAGCTGTACATCACCCTCTTTTTCTTTAAAAAGCATTGTGCTTAATTGTTTTGGGGGTTTTTATTATGACATATAAAAGAAAGCTTACAAATGATTAATGACTCTTCATCACTATCAAGGCTAAGAGTAGAGTGGGAGAGCTAGCTATCTTAAGAAAGCATGCTACCACATATATCCATTTGGCAAGTAAATATAGTGCCCCTGAATTGATGTGAGCTGGACTAAAAGACACAAAGTGTGTTTCTTATGACATCAGGATCTTTAAAACTGGTAAAAGGGATGGAAGAAGGCAGGGAAAGGGAAAGCATGCTCTCATGCCTAATTCATTAATTCTGTGGCTAGCAGATACCATCTTCATCTAACTCTAGTCATTAATAACTAGAACTTTATTTTATTATGAAATATGTACAGGCAACTAATGAAAATATACAATATTTCTTATTATTATTATTATTATTATTATTTATTATTCTTTGCTGTTTATTACATTTGAAAATGTATTGAGTAGTATGAATAGAGCTTAGCATGCAAAGGCTAATTAAGAAATATGATTAAAGGTACATTCAAGGAAGTTCCCTAGTCAGAGGGGAATGATGCATTTGCATTTTCTCTTTTAAAGACCAATGCCAAAAGAACCCAGAGTTGGGGAAAACTTTGAATTATACTTATTTCAGAGGTCTGGTCTAGCAATGCTAAATTCTGATTCAATTATAAAATAAAGATGAACTAGAAGAAAATTCTTAAAAGGCACGAGTAAGATAGTAGACGAGATTCATATCCTAAACAATTTTAGTAGGAAAATGCAGTTTCAGAAAGCTCTGTAGGTGCTAATTCTCTCAAAGTTATCAGGAATGTGAAAGCAGCAAAGGAAGATCTTCAGTGAGTTCAGTGAGAACACACAGAGAGAGGTTCATGTTATTTTATTTTCCTTTTTACAATTGCATTCCAAACTTAGCAGTTAAATACTTAGATATTTGTTTTATAGTCAAGTTTATTTTCACTTTAGTAGACTTATTCAATGAGCACACAAGGCCATCCTAACACAGAATCTGTGTTTTCAGATTCTAAATAAAGCCCTGTTGCAGCCACACCTCTTGGGTTTCTGAACTCAAAATGAGCTTGGGAATTCTTGGAATCAGGTCTTGTTTCCCACTAAAATCCAAGAATTGGTTTGAGGTCTTGCCATAGCAAATCCTTTGATGATGGACACTTTTTAGTGCTATTTTTAGTGTATTAGTGTATTAGTGCTACTTTTTAGTGTATTTTTAGGCAATGTAGGAAAAGTTCATTGTAGCTACATTTCGACTGCAATGCAGTTAGGAAGATAAGCAATATGGAGATCTACTATCAATAAATTCCAGCAAAAACTGGAATTTAATTTGTTATTGCTTGGAAGAAACTCTGCTTTCCACTTGTGAGGATATAACATTTGTTCTATTTCTAGTCGGATTGTGTTTACCATGTGGTGTAAATAGGATTAAGAAAACTGGAAAGATCACCTTGCTATTTTCATGTTATGATTAATGTTATTGGACCCACGGGGAAAAACACTTATATGAATAATATTAAGTAATTTAAAGCTGATTCTCTTTCTGATTACAAAAGGGACTAAAACATTGCAGAGTAATTTAACTGCAAAGATAACTGTAAATAAAAATTGTATTAACAATATTTTTGTTATCAGAAAAGTAAACAGGTGTGTTTTCTTGGAGCAGAGCTGTCTTAGAAAACACATGTGCTGATTTTTATCCTGATACTTCCAGTCACATAAAGACCATCTGTTCATTCTTTTAAATTCCAATTAGTGCTATTGACTGATTTATTTCATTAATCTCTCCTACAAGTGTTTCTTCTAAGCTTTGCCTGCATGAGTGTTCTCCTTTAATAGAATAAACCTGGAGAAAATATGGCTGCTACCTTGAAGTAGCTAACTGCTCTTCCTGCTCAGGTGTCTGTTTCAGCATCCTAAGGCACACAATATTAAGATATTCTTCTGAAACCTGTGTACTCCTTCTGCAAATATTTTGTAGCTCTTCTTAAGCATTCTTAAAAGGTGCATCAATAAAATGGATGGTTTGTTCCAGTGCACAGCGAAGCACCATAAATAAATAATTTAAGAGATGAAGGAGTTATATACCTTCAACTGTACTTTTAGTTTAAAGCCTTTCTCCACACCCCCACACTCCATTTCTTATGGGACTGAATTAAATTAACGAAAGTTCCCAGGAAAAGACCATGTTATCAGGGAAAGAATGGTATGCACACTGTGAGCAATATGCCAAGAAAAGATGTAGGGAAAAAAATTAGCTTTAGAAATATTACCTTTCTTTTAAAGCACACGTCCATAACCGGTCAACTTGATCCACGCTTTAGGAAAACTTTTAGACTACTCATTGGTAAGAAGATTTCATAAATGAATGAAGAATGTCCTTTTCATTGACGAGAAGAATCTATTCTGTTCTTGGTAGAGGATGACCTGACATCATCTGATTGTTCTGAAATTATCTCTCCACTGTACTACAGCAACACAAATTATCTAGACAGGAAGTGATGGCACTAAAGCAAATCCATCAAGAATAAAAAAGTGGCAGGTCATGTCTCCAGCACAGTCACTTACTCAAGAACAATAAAATCGATCTCTCATGTCTTCCTCATTTCATCTATGAAATAAAGTTTAAAGTTCCTGACTTTGGAATACCAAATGGTCTGGGCAACTGTAAGTAAATCACTTCAAACCCTTAGACAAAGTCTGTAGTCAAACTTTGATTCCTCTAGAACTGTCAGAGACATGCATAAGGATAATCTGGGCAGCTAAGAAGGCTTTCTCAAGGATTAGTCAGGATCTGAAAAGAAATGCCAGAGGATCTAGGGATTATCACATATCCCCCTAGAGAAAATAACTGATAGTTATGAACGATAATTAGACAAACTCAGAGTTTGCAAGCACAACCAGGACACAAACTGTGATCAGAACCAACATGTATGCAGTTGTTTTAGTTTTCATCCTCTTTTACCTTGGTACATCAGGGCTATATGTATATATTTTTATATATTATGTATATTTTAAATTTTTTTAAAAAGCCCATTCATTAAATAAAATGTCAGATGAATATATATAATTTTGAATTCCTGAAATGAGAATCCACAAGGAAAGAAAAGGAAATTATTCAGATTTTAGCAAAAAAGCTATTTTCCTTCCTTCCTTCCCCAATTTCTTCAATGTTCTGCTTAATGGAAACTGTAATTATTGAGGATTCCTGTATCTTCTAGTAGTCATTAACTGGAAATCTATATACATTGGTACAGAATAATATTTACTAATTTTCTTGTGAAAAATTCTAATTAAAGCAGTTGACTTCATTATGAAAGCATCGAAGATTTTCCAGCCCGGTGCAGGAAGTTTGCATTCTCTTTTTCCCTATACATAAATTATATAATATTGCCCATTCTATCTAACGTATTTTCTGTCTAATGTGTTTTCTGCCTGTTCACAGTGACTCTGATGTTTAAAAAGAAGCTGTATTCACACAGACAATCCCTGTTCTTACACATATATGCATAAATACAGATTCTTACACCCAAAGCCTTGTCCTTTTTTGATTGTTGCAAAAAGAGAAAATAAAAGCTCTGCTCTGAGATGATGATTGTTTTCAAATAAAGAGAAAAGATGTGTCTACTGTTCTCATTTCACTGGGAGGAGAAAGAAATTACCTTGATGGATTTATGAAGAAACTTCTGATAAGCAAACTATAAACCTGTACTGGGATTATTCTCACTTTACTTACTTTGTGTTGATTACTTGTGTTTAACAAAATTTATAGAGAAGCCGCTTCACTATATCTTTTAATTTACTTAGTTACATCCATAAAGTATTCAAGTTCTTTGGAAACAAATATGTGCTATAAATTTCACACTGACAATCAGAATAGTAAAAATCTACTAGTAGCAAATACTTTCTTATTTCCACAACTGCAGCGTCACACCTTCACAGAATGAACGAGGTGGTGAGTTTATCTATAGAAGTAACCTAAATATGTTGAACTGTATGAAATATCCATCCTTATACAATACCAGTACAGATGGTAAGAGAACATATATGTAAAAAGGCAGAACATCAGGATATTGAAGATATCTGACCAATTTTTTTTTTGTAGTTTTGTCTTTTTGTGTGGAATTATAGCCTTAAATAACTCTGATTTATAGTATTTATGGCTGTATCGCTGTGAGAGTTCCAAAGCCATGATATTTTGCATAGCATGGGGTGGGTGCTTGCTCCCCTAAGAGTGATGCTAGCATCACTTACAGATTTGGAAACAGGGCTGCTACAGTCCATTCACTTGCATCCTCGATCTGCTGTTACAATCATCAGAACAAATGAAGTAATGTCTTTGCTTAAAAGCCTGATAGTTTTGGTCAAAATACACATTGCAAGAGTGAATACCTAAGGCTGATCATGAATTGAAATAAGACAGCATAATCTCATGTTTACGCATCTGTCTTTATTGACTTCAATATCATCACTTCGATTTTCATCAAGCGAGAACCAGTTTCACTATGTTTCCCAGGTCTGAGCACTCAGATTTTAAGACAGTTTCTGGGGATACAAATCTTAAACAGAATTTTTAACCTTAAAATGAACTTTCTCTTGCTTTCCGGACATTGGGGTTTCTCATTCTGCACAAAAATTGCAGTTTACAAATGAAAATGCAGCATATTACCTGGTTCCATATGTTCCCACGTGATCTGAGAACCAAACCTGGTATTTTTCATTCCATCCATCTTTCCAGTAGGAGGGACTCTTCAGTTACATGATGCCTAACTTACAGCTAAGCAACACTTGTCTTCAACATATGTCGCTGGTGAAACTTGTGCAACAGTTCTGCTGCCTTCTGGCAACTGGTGCATGGCAGGAAGACAGTTCACCTTGATGACCAGAGCCTGGAGATATTCTGCAGCTCTGACAATTACAAACTCACTTCTTTTTTATGCAAAAAGACCATTTGTCTAGAAAACCAGTAAGACATAATGACTGCTGAACCCCCTCATGCTGTTTTTGCAAACTACTTTTCAACCTATATCCAGTCTTTACACAAGTGAAGATTTGGTTGCTCTTCAGTGATTTACACTGTCATTTCTCCAGGCCAGAAGAACGACTTGCTTCATTAGAATTAGAAATTTGCCATATCATTCCCTTTAGCCAAGAATATTTTAAGGAAAGATTTGCTATTCAAAAGAATGCTATTTAAGTATTGAAGTTATGAATATTTGTTAGAGTGTTGCTATGTTTTCTATAATAAGGTACACCATAACATTATGTTAAAAGCTTTTGAATACTTGTCTTCTACCTGCTGCAGTAGCTTTGCTCTGGGTTTATATACCACCACTGACATAGTGGAATTATTAGGAAACCTTTTACTTTTTACAACAGATTCAGTATTTAAATCTTTTCAATTTTAAATCAATGCATTATTTAAACTACATTAACTGTTAATTCAATTCATACCTTGAACTTATGCCAGTATTTAACTGTATTACATTTTCAATACTAGAGGAAAAACTACTTTTTTCTTTGGTCGAAAATGTAGTCCTTGCAAAGAATCACTTCTAAGGAAGCTAGACATTTTTCAGTATTTATTTGGGCTAAGAAAAAAATACAAGATATTTTAATTAGTAAGTAAAATGCAGTTGATTTTTAACAATATGCTTAAAGGATATTTGCTACATAAACCATTTTAAAAAATTATTTCTTAAAAGATGCTATTATTTTCCAGTGCTAGATCCAATCGTTAATCATCCCGATGTGGGCCATTCCAACCCAGTGTCCCTTCAGACTGCAAAACCATTCAAACTATGTTTGTTAAAAATAAGGTGGACATTAGCATATCTCTCAGGAGCACTGTTTAACCTTAATAACTAAGCTGTTTATTGAACCTGAGATCACACTGTAGGGGTTTATCTGTACATTTGTTCCAATAAGATAAGACTCAACACCTGTGGCAGTGCAATTTGAAATTTGTTTTCTGAATTTCCCTTTCTCAAGCAAGGGCAAACTCTCTTCTGCTGCAAACACACAAATACAACAGTTACCCGCGGACTCTTAGTATATAATGTACTTTCTGAAGGAACTCTCCCAAACCAGCACAATTCTCCCAACAGGAGAGATATAGCTAGGTATTGTAAAAGACTATGTGTAAAAGCCCCTAGAAATCCTACCTCCCACCAAAACAAAAAAACACACAAAAGAGTGTATAGTAACAGAATGGGAGCACCTGGGGTGGGATTGATCTCACATAAACCTAATAGCCTCTTCTACAGCAGAATTCAGCTAATCCAAATTAGACTTTCACAGCAGACTGAGACTAATTCCATTTAAGGAGTGCCTGTTTTTCCCCACTGAGTGTAAAGAGACTACACCTGCACTGCTGAATAAAACAAGGTCACAGAAAGTCCTCTGGCCTTCAGGCCAAGTGGCATATAGGTTGGCACACTGCATGGCTCTATCTACTGTTTTCCTTTGGAACTCCCTCTTGTCTTGCTGGTCCTTATATATTATTGCTATTTATATGGTGTGGGTTTTTTTCATTTCAGACTGTCTGATATAGTACTGTAGTGCAGCCCACTAGAGTGACATTTTTATAGCATGAAACTGAGTGTTTTTTTTTTTTCCACGAGTGCCAGAATGCAGCATGAGGCCAGCATGAGGGTATTACTGGCATTGCCGTGGAGCTCAGGAACTGTGTAGGTTATGGAGAGCCAGGCCTGGTGCAGTCCTTTTCATATCCTGTATTGGGAATGGCCTCTCAGATGTCCTCCACAAGCAACTCTTGGGCACTGTCTTGCAAAGAAAGGTTTAGGTGGCATAGGCCAAAATCATGTCAGGAATGTGCGGTAAGGATGAGCCCACTCTATGGCCATGCTTTATTAAGCAGTACAGACATAGCCAGTGACTAGGTCAAAAGTAGACACCTGATCGAATCTGATGGCTCAATGAAAAAGAGAGCTGGAAGAAGTTAGAACTTCTCTAAGAAAGAAGTAGATATGGGATGCACTAAGACAAAGAGTGAAATAAAAAGGCAGAGATATTTAGGAAAACATATGCAAAGCCAATAAATCAACTCACAACATTAATCAGACTCTCCAAATCAATTGATCTCTTCTATGAGAGTCTCACATGTGGAATACATAATAAAGATGGGTGCAACCAAGCCATTTACTTGAAAATGACACAGGGTCCGCCTATGCACTACCACTAGCATTTGTAATTTTTTGAAATTCAGACAATGGTTTGGATCAGAGCTCATTATTTCTTATACATACTATGGCTATCCTATCCTCAGTCTTTATTGTTTGAAGTGGCTAGTTAAGTAAGTGTCTGGTATCAATGTTTTTTCTGCTCTTCATCCTGAAAAATTTGGAAACAGATATGAGATTATAGACTGCTGTCCCTGTTTGGTGAAATGAAAATCCTAGTAGATGGGGCACGTTTTTTAAAAAATTTTTGATCTGGTTTTGGTTTGTTTTGATTTTTTCTAGTTTGCACAGTAATAAGAATCTTGCAGGTGCAACACAACTGCATATTTTCAAATATGAAGAATCAAGACCCTAAATACATTGCAAGTCCAAAATATATGAAGAAATAATAAATTGCAGATTATTTTTATTTTCAGCTTTAAGCATTGCTGACCTGCTTTCTTAGCAGTCCCCTTCTCTATTGCCATCAGTCATAGACCTGTGCCCAGGAGGCTTACAGACCTCTTTGCATATAAATCCCAATAAAAATCAGAAAGTGCAAATTCTCAAGACAAGAGCAGCTTAAAAACTTGTTTTTTAACAGGAAATACCAATGCTTCTGTGATCTCCATGCAGTTAATTTCTTCAAAAGATCCTGACACATGGCAAAGATGTGAGAGCTGTACACAAACCGCCACAGTGAGTTACACAAATGGACACCTAGCAGGATTCATGGTCTTGCATATGTATGCATGTGTATATACATCTCTCTACCTATCTGTCTGTCTACTTGTCATCTATCCGTCCCCAGACTCTCTAAACAAATTATCTGCTCAACTCTCTCCAATCATACCTTAAATTTTGTTTTTATTTATTAGTTTTATAGTGCTGATACTATGCTGGGTAGATCAATTTTTAGAGGACTTTGTAGTGGCACTTCAGAGACATTAAATACTCTCTATTAAATGTTAACAATCACCTTTTACTATGTCCTCATAGTTGAGGTCTTGCTTGCTAGTTTCAAAACAACGCACAGTTAAATTCAAATCAACTTTGAAATGACAAAGTAGAAATGGATCTAGAAGCCTCCCAAATGCCACTTAATATTGACTCAGCAGCAAAGGGGCAACCCATCCAATGTGTACAATCAAAGGCAGTGGACATGATATCAGCTACATAAAATGTCACATTCTGAGCATTCAACCTTGATAAGCACACCTTCACCTTTCAACAATTTGTTTATTTAGTAACCTTCAAAGTTGGTCTAAGAAAAAAATCTATTTGATTTAACTCAGGATTACTTGTGCCATCACCTCTATCAAAATTTTTTCATGGCTCTCAGGACAGCTACTCATTTGGGAGTATATTTGGGAGCACTCATTTGGGAGCAATATTTGCAGGTATAAAAATTTATGAGAGTCAAATGACCTTCCAGAATTCATAAGGTAGTAACTCCTTTTTTGTAGGATTACCTAATTGAACATGAAGCATTTGGCAAGCGTCAGGACTGGAAAAGAAAATGGAACAAGTTTCAACATGGAAAAAAGAAACACTCCTTAAATCACGATCTGGTCTCTGATGGCCTAACGTGCTTTGGAACTGAATTTAGTACTACCCTGTTGAAAGTCACATCTGAGAGCTTTACACCTCTTGGGAAGCTGGTTCATTTTCATGCATGGTTTCAGTCCTTAAAAACAGCAGCAAAATAAATTTAATTAATTTACATGTATAACGCCATACACAATGGTGTGTGTATGGACAGAAGTTCCTGGTTTAGACACATGGCGGCTCACATACCCTGTTTAGGAAAGAACTTCATGGTATATTTGGGTGTAAAGCAGAGGTGTACATGTGTTTCCCTAAAACAGAGAAGAATTTACTGACATGTTTCCACTTAAATTACTTCTAACTAGACTTCAGAGTCAGCTTTAGTTTAAGCACCTTTGCATATGCTTTCCTCAGTGGGAATATTTTTCTTAATCAGGATATTTATAAATACAGTGCTTCCAGGTCATAAGTAAAATGGTCATCTGCTCATATAAACTTTTAACTTCTTAAAATGTGTCCTTTCCACAAAGTTATTCCAGGTAGTTAATAAACATATTCTGCAAGTTAAGCTGTGTGTAGAAGGTGAGTTTATGACTTTCTATCTATTCCGTTAATCCCCAATTACTCAACGTTTTCCCAGTCTCAGTGAGAGAAACATTTATGTTTCTGGGAAATAACGATTTCTGTCCTTTCAAGTACACTCACCGTATTCAGGAGGTTACAAAACTGTATTAAAGAACCTATGCTTAAGAATGAATAATTTTCCTGGATTACATTCTCATTACTGAATGCTCAGAAACTCTTTTACCTTAAGCCTAGCAGCAAACCGCTGCATGCTTTTGAATACATTTTCACAGACAAAAATAACTCAGCCTCAGCTATTAGAATATTAACAGCATAAGATTAACATTTTTGAATATAAGTTTTAATAATAAGGAGAAACCTTTTTTCCTAAACCTGCCCTATTTTAATAAAAGAGTTCACAAAACCACTAATATCTACAGCATAAAGAAAAATAATTGTGTAATGAATCTAAAAAGAGTTTTAATTGTGTTGTACTATGCATACAGCAGATGGACCCAGTAAATTAATATTTCTCTAACAAATAAACTCTTGAAAAATAGGTGTTTGTTTTTTTAATTGTTGATGAGATACAATTCTGGCAGTGTCATTCACAAACAAGTCTGTATCATATTTAAAACTTGGAAAATATAGTAGGAATGAAAATATTTAATGTTAAAAAGATTGTTAGATGCTGAACCACTCAAAATATTTAAAGGAAACACTAAAAATATATAGGGTTTCCTAGGCATAGATGACCTGTCTTTTTTTAAAAATAAACATAGTCCAATTTTAAAGACAAACACAGTAGAAAACAATAATGAAAGCCCATTGTCCCACATTTGGTGAACCACCTTGTTCATACTTAGCTTTTCCAATGTCTAAAGAGGAGGTAAATACTGAAGAATTTTTTACTGGGCTTATGTGACAAATTATTCTGCTAGTTAACATTTACCTGTACATGTTCCACATCTAACGACAAAAAGCCCTGTTGTTTTGAGTTAGACTTCTAACATGTTTGGTTCAGACAAGCCCATGGTAACAAAAGCAATTTCATGACAGTGTAACTATCAATTCTCAATCATATTTTCCCAAGACAGAAATATTACATTCTTTTAGTAAAAAATTTCTCTCTCTCCATGAACACTTTGGCTCCTTACGTGGACTTGGCCTTCGACACCTCTAACTTTTTGATGTCTGTAGTGATCTTTCTATCAATTTCTTCTGACTTTTTCTCCACTTTGTGCCTTACAGTGAAGAGCAAATCGAAGGCTTGGAGAATATGCTTTGGGTAAATTTGCAGAATATAAAGCAATGAGACATAAAGTCTTCTGTTATTTCTACAAAATGAATGTAGAGAACAATACATGTATACCTTCAGATTATCACATCAATTTTCATTCCTACCATCTATAAAGGCTTATTTTAAACAAACCCAGGCCTCATAAAATTAAACACATCTTCCATTAAAATTAATAGAATGCATATGTCCTGCAGACTTTTCTGAAAAAAACCCGCCTTAGTCCATATCCAGTTTAACAGTTCCTAAACCACAATGAAACAATGCAAAATTAACATCCCTAAATAAAACTTCTGTCTAGCTGGAGAGAAATTACAATACCAGAACACTGTAATCTTTAAAAAAAATTTACTATTTCTGTATGTAAAATGTATTCCTTTTGTATACCCCTTCATATTAGTAGAGTATTAATAAAAAATTTCCAGCAGAATGATGGGCACAATGCACATGTATGTAGAAATTACATATGTATACTTCATATATAGTAAACGTCATAATTCCACTGGTGGATTATTATCACATATTACACTACAGTTCATAGCTGGAGTCTGCTCCCAGAACTACATTTTTAGGGGTAATGAAGAAGGCACACAAAGGGTTCCTTTCTGGTAAAAATTTCCCTTGTGTCTACAGTTGGTCTATAGCCTTGCAGCACATGCTTGCACACAAAACTGATTTATTCAAGTGTTTTCCCTGCTGGTGGAAATCCAGCCTGAGGCCCCATGATACCCAGCTGCAGGGTGGATGCAGGGTGCCCTGGCAGCTGGCTCTGTACTTTTGCATGGTACATGCCAAGGAGCAGCAAAGTGCAAATGTCACTTCAAGTGAAGATGTGGGTGTATGGCCCTGGGGCTATATGGGCAAACTGAATCCCAGGCCTTCCCTTCAGAGTCCAAGGTGTCTAATAGGAAAATAAATCTGTGCTTCCAAATAAATAATAAACCATGAAGAGGATACGTCTTTGTAAGTACACTCTCATAGTCCACCCTGATTCACGAGAAAGACAACAGAAAGAATGAGTGCATCATGGCAACAGTTTTTATGTTTTTGTGTAAAAGAAAAGGAAACTAATAATTGATGAAGACATTTATAGCTATAAACACTTTTCTGTTCATAGACAGAATAAATCTACTTTATCCTAACTCCTTATTTAAACATTTAAAAATAAGGTCTTTCGTCCTTTACCAATCACACAGAGACTGGCAACATCTTCCTAAAACAGAAACAATAAAGCAATTCAACTCAGGCACAACCGAAGTAGAGAGTAAAAAGCAAAGCTGGGGACTCAGCTGTCTACCTTTCTCTATTATTCTTATTATTGTTAAAGTGCCTGTGGAAACTTAAAAAGAAATCAATGAGTAAAAACTGATACACAGATTTATGCAAACCCCTTTTATATGATTTTAGATATTTATACATCTACTTGTGCTCTTGAACATACATTAGGATTTTAAGTGATAAAAAAAGCCAGGAATTATTTTGAAGAACCAACAACCATAATTTGGTACTTTTCTTCTTGAGAGTTAGTAAAAAAAGGATGGAAAATATCGCTACATTCCACATTTACTGGTGGTGTGCCCAAGCCTTTCTACCCCTGTGGACATGAGAAGAAAGAATCAGAAGAAGGGGAAAAGAATATGGTAAACACACAAACATAAAAACCATAATTGTGAAGCAGGAAATTTTATCAATTTCCCACTCATATAAAAATATTTTCAGCTCATATGCAATTTCAGTGAATACATACTAGGAAGGTTATTTACTGTTAAAGCATTCTTCTCATTTAAAAAGACCAAGATATTTAATAAATGTAACTTCTCTTTCACTTTACATTTTCCTGCAAATAAAGTTCATCTTTTTAAGCTGACATGTGTATATGTATCATGTTCTTGGACATTTATGGAAAACAAAAATCTCTGCCTCCTTGATTCTGAACTTTTCTCTGTGGCATGCAACAGACGTCTGCTGTTCTTTCTACTTGTTTGGTCATGAACATAACAAGAGATTGCTACAGTTCCCAGGCTGCCTATCAAAAGAGACAGAGAGAAGAATTTAGGTTAACCCCTTCTGGTGTGATGACTTCGGCAAGCATTTGCACACATTTTTTTGCAGTTGTAAATTCAACTTCTTTGGGAGAACTTGAAATAAAATGTACCTATATAGCTTATCGGTTGATAAAATCTTTACTTTTTCTTGTACCAAATGTTACTATTTTGTTGCTTGCAACTTCTAAAGTATAGGACAGATCAGTGTACCTTGTCCACAGCGTCCGATCAACTTTCTGTATTCTGTCTTTATCACTTCTCCCCTTCCCTTTGCAGAGTTTTAATCCTTTCATTTGTATGTTTCAAGTGAAAAGCCTTATTCTTTTTTTTTTTTTTGGTAGCTTTATCAGCTTTTGCCCATTCCATTATTCTCTCTGATTTCTTCACAGAAGCTATTAAGTCTTTTTGGTCTCCTCTTTCTCCTGAATCTACACAATTAAGTTTGAGCCGGTTAACAACATCACATATTATTTAAATAGATTTCCTAGCATTTCTCAACAGCAAACTTATCTGAAACCATGATCCCATTTTCTTAATCTGTCTTGCTTTCTTTGAGGTTCTACCCATTTCTTTTTTTTCTTTAATAACATGAATAATTTTGTATCACCTTCAAATATGGAGATTTTTCTTCTAAATTACTAGTCAGACATCACTGAGCTTAATTCTGAATCTTGTCTTTGACACCCTACTGCTAACAGCCTCTTGTGAAGGACTTCATTGGAGTCTCTTTCAAAGTGAAAATGGATTATGCTGTCAAGTTTCTCTTCGTCCACCACTTTAAACTATTAAAGGTCTTTAAACACGAAATGAGAGAATGTTTGGTTTTGTTTTTCTCCAGGCACTACTGATAGTACTCCATAGTATAATGTTTATCTTCTTCATAATTTCACTCTCCATTAACATTTCAACTATTTGACTGGTGCTTAATTAAGATTCACTAATCTGTTACCAGAAAAAAAACATAAGGTCCATATATAAAATTTTATGAAAGAAATCTTTTTTAATGTAGACCTACATACTTATAAAATAGGAAAAAGAATATACTGTGTTATGGTTAGCCAGCTCAGGAAGATGTTTATTTTGTGAGCTCATGCTTTGTCTAGTGAAATTTAAAGAATGGCAATAAATAAGTCATTTCAGTCAGGGCACTAAGCTAGGCATAAATACATATGCAGTGACATAAGGATATAAACCGGAAGAGTGACACCTGAATATAATATTGCCTCAGCAATCAGAGCTAGGCAGCTACTGTCCTAGGCATGTTTTAAGGAAAATCTATGCAGCCTTCCCCTCATTGTTTTCCTCCTAATTAAAAAAAAAAAAAAAGAAAAAAAAAATTCTGTACAATGGTTTTTAATTTTTAGTACTGAATGTTAAAACAGTTTTGTGTTATTCAGAAGTGATATATAGTGCTGTTGCTTAGCACTGTGTTTTAAAGGGCAATACTAAAAGTCTGATAAGATTCACTAGAGCTCTAATGATAGCTTTACATACTTAAAAAGAACTGTATATTTTTACATGAATTTTGAAGCTTTTGCCAAAACCCCACCATTCTGTATCCAATGATGAGTCTACTGTTCTCATTCCCAGAGTGACTATTTTCTTTCTTGATGTCTGGGGGCTGGTTCTGGTCCAGCTTACATCATAGATAAAATGAGTATGTATGTCATCATAAATTAAGTTAATGAATCTGGTGTAACTTCCACTGTTACCTTTGATAAGTAAATGAACACTATTAACACCAAAACCACAGGTGAAAGGGAAAATATCTAAAAGTTGTCTAAGAAGGTAATTCACATTTACATTATTATGACTTTTATAGATATCTATAAAACTGACACCTCAGTCCTACTGAAAGAAAAAGAACCATACACTTTCTCATGCCTACAACTAGGCCACATTTTTCGATTTTCAAAACCAAACTTTGCCTTTCTATCTATACGCATATACTAATGTATAGATGTATGTAGACATTTGGGTTATGTCGTCTTTGTGATATGCTCCACAGAATGACTAAATGAGTCCTGAACGATTCAAACCCATCCTGCTCTTTCTAAACTAGAATGGATGCATCTTCAGGCTTTTTGTAATTTGGATGTAATAGGTATTTCACAAGCTTTTTCAACACACTCAGCACATCATACATAGCATTTCTCTTGCTGTGGGACACCAGCTCTCATCAAGGGCTTAACAGAGGTCACTTTAATTTTAGGGTATGAAACATTGTACTAGTATTTTTACAATTCATTAAAAATTAATGTTTCTATGCAAAATGGACAAGCTAAATGGCTTCCTTGGTGCCTGTCAAGTTTTTGATTCAATGGCAGGAAGCTGAAAGCATGTGCTGTGTGCTGAAAGGCATGGCAACCGTCCTGCCTGTTGGAGCAATCCTTGGACCAGTCTGTACAGAGCCCCTCCTGACTCTTATCTGCAGACAGACACAGTTGGTCCACTCCAAAAGGGATTCCAGGAGTGATTCTGCATGCATGAAGTGTGAACAATCAGAAAGAACAGGTTTCTGGACTGAAAAATTGAATGATTCAAACTGGCAGTGTAAGTGCAGCCTTTGTGAGAGCAGCATAAATCCATAGCACTGGCATAACAGACTCCTTTCATCACACTTCACTCCTGTCCGAGCTTGAAGGAAAGCTATAACGCATGACTCCAATCAGAATTAAAATGGTGTAAAGTTCTTCTCAAGACTTCATTAGAATATGCTTTATAATTATATATTTAGCTATCATTGTCTTGCTGTTTGCAACAATTGCAAGATCTTCTCCTATGGAATGTATAGTGATAGACGCAGTATCTGAAAATTAGCTAGCCCTCTTAAAAATATTGTGCTATAAATACAGTCACAACAATATTTGACATCTTATAAATGAGGGTTAATATTTAATTTCTAACAAAGATTTATTCTTTCAGTTATTCAAGGTACACCAATGTCCACAGCAGTCAGCAATTTACACCTTTCTAAATGCTTCCCTCTCAGAAGCAGGATAATGAAAAGCTGGAACTGTGGGGTAACTGTGAAAAAGAAAGAGGAATTCGGGCACCTGCTGTAGAAATACACGTCAAGCACTCTGAGCAGCTGAGCAGTGCATATTAAGTAAAAGACAGGCAAATAAAATCAAGTATTTTCAACATTTTTGAAATGTTGAAATGTTTTCACTGCCTGTGTGCAAACTATTGATACTGCATGGTGAAATATGCCTAAGAAACAAAATGTAAGCTTAATTAAATTGTCCTGACAGCTTACTTAGCTTAGAAGAAGATACAGATTCAAAAGAGATATTTACATCTCCCATTTTCTCTTGGTCTCCAACAGCTTTGTAAACATGTTGGAGTATGCACAAATTTTTGCACATCAAAGTGATTTGGTAGCATTTAAAAATCATCAGTGGAAAAAGAAAGTTTATTCAGGCAAAAACCAAGATATATTCTTCTAAAATTATTGACTCAAAAAATCAATGCAATTAACTGGACTTAAGTGAATATAAAAGTATGTCAAAAGCAATCATAAGAAAATAGAGCACACAAAAATACTCTGGAAGTCACTGAAACATACAAAGATTATCAATGTATGGGAAAGTTAAATGCTCTAAAATCTGAAAAGTAGGGTTATCATGAAACTCTGGGACTACAAGAATGTAGTTATTTAACAAAAACTTCATAAACCAAGAAAGAAATATTGTATTGCTTTGATCCAACTGAGACATAGCTTGCTTTGTTTATATATGCATCTCATGGACCAGAAATGTCAGACTTTTGAAGACTGGAGAAGACTGATGGGGGATCTTATTAATGCTTATAAATACTTAAGAGGTGGGTGGCAGGAGGATGGGGCCAGTCTTTTTTCAGTGGTGCCCAGTGACAGAACAAGAGGTAACGGGCACAAACTTGGTCATAGGAAGTTCCATCTAAACATGAAGAGGAACTTCTTTACTTTGAGGGTGGCAGAGCTCTGGAACAAGCTGCCCAGAGAGGTTGTAGAGATACTCAAAACTCGCCTGGATGCATTGCTGTGCAACCTGCTCTAGATGAACCTGCTCTGGTGTGGGGGTTGGACTAGATGATGTCTAGAGGTCCCTTCTAACCCCTATCATTCTGTGATTCTGTGACTTAAGAAGAAATGCTAAATGAACAAAGAGAAATGAAATCCTGCCAAAGGAGGTGGCCTGAAATACTTATTTTCCGTTCCATTAAAACCCGAAGAACATCCTTTCTAAAACCACAACTCTGGATTGAAATAACAAAACTATCATTCAGAACAATTTTAAAAAGATTTAAAAGAATTTTAAAATGTCTTCCTGTAATTAAATTAACTTTCCGAAGAGTTGGCAATAGAAACTCTGGGCCCTTTTCATGTTAATTTGGCAAATATAAATCATTTAAGTAGTAAATGTCACTATGTCATACAGCAACTGGATCTCTAATGTTGTTCCAACGTGGAGAAGTTGGAATGGTTCCTTTTTGTTTCAAAAGAGCACAAACATGGATCCTTACCCCAGGATCTTGAATACCATCTAATTCTTTACATTAGTATCTTCAGTGGCTCTACTGATTTTACTTTAGGGGATAGTATAATATATATGCAATAATAATTTAGAACAACAGCAACAACAACTTGGATGGGTGGGTAGGGTTACAGAAAAGGTAATGGATTCTGGAAGATGCTTAACTTGCTTTGGGGGAATCAAGAACAGTATGTGTCTGGTGGGGTCAGGAAACTGAAATCAGATCATTTGTCCTGCTCAATGCAGCAGAACTGGCTGCTAAGTACAGATACAGAAGGCAATGCTGTCATATTGACAGAGAACCTGGATGGCCTGGGAGCACTGACATCTTCACATAGGTAAGGTACCATATCTTGAAGAATTTATCTTCTGTATCTTTACTGTTCCTTACCTGACTGAAAGTAAGTCTGTATAATAGGGAGTATCCTCCCACAGGCAGTACCACTAGATAGCTCTTGCACCTGCCATCAAAGCATGGGTTATAGAGCCTGTTCAAGTAGGTACAATACATTCATGATTGCCTCCTTCTGCAGATAGGCAAGCAGTAGGAGTTAACTCTATTGTAGCACTGTGGATTCTGTGATTCTGTGTGTGTGTGCGCGTGTGTGCATGCATGTGTGTGTGAAACACGTTATTTTTGAGTTTAAGACCATATTCTGCAAAACTAAATGTCTGTAGAGATTTCAGCCTTAGAGAATGGAACAGAGCCAAGAAATATTGCTTCTAACAGAATGTGTTGTCCAGTCTGTGTAATGGGAACCATTTTCTCTTCCACTTTGAATATTAGCTGTGATCTCACTTGCACTTATTCATGAGTCACATTGCTTCAATCAGTTCCAAAGTTCACAGTAAGTATAAGGACACAAGTGCTATTTTGTAAATGTAACATCTCCCAGTGTACATGAAGAAAACATGGATGAGTAGTATTCAGGATGCCCTGTAGGTTCCATCATGTAGGAGCTCACTCCTGTTCAAGCAAGGGTGAAAAGCCACCTAGAAATCCTATGGTAATACCTGTTTTTTATTTTTATTTTGCTATCAGCCTGGAAACTTAGTGATTCATCTTTCATGGTCCTCAGGTTCTCTGAAACAAAGATTGAGTGGCTTTTATTCCTAAGATATGCCAAACCCAGAATGTAGAGAAAGTCTGGATGGTTACAGGCAAAGGTCACCGATTGGTGCTAGATGGTCACACCAATGGTGGTCATGTCAATAAATCTGTTTCTCTTTCTGGCTTGGACCATATTCTGACTTCAGAGAACTCAAGGTACTTCCAAAGCATATCTTCAAAGCAAAGGCAAATATTGAAAACAGTCTCACATTGCCCCTTCCTTTTTTTCCTGTCTTTTTCCCCCAGATTTCCCATATCTGCTTCTACTGCATGTCTTCATGACAGCCTGAGATCCCAGTTCCTGGCATGTCAGAGCTTCTTGGCTCCTAAACATAATCACTTTAAGCTGAGCATGGTCTTACCTGAGCTATAGCAGTTTGTGAATATCATAGATATGAAAAATTCAGAGTGGTAAAAAAGTGGTATTATTTTTAGAAATATGTTCCAGTTGGTTTTCTGACACAGAGTCACTGAAAAATGTAATTTGAGAATTGATGGCCAATTTTTTGTTCCAAACTTGTAACACAGCAAAACAGCTAGTTGTGCCTCTCTCTCATATTTCACATGTACACATATGACCCTGTAGTTGTAGTAAGTTAAATAGTTAACATGACTATTCAGGAGAAAAATATTATATTGCATTGATTTGTCTGACACAAGGCACATTTAGTTTTCAGACTTACTCTACTTCCATTTTGATATATGATATTAAAATAATGTAGGGCTGATACACGAATCTGAAATTCTCGCTCCCTATACCTAATGGGCATCAGGAAAAATTGTGGTGTCTTCCTGAATCTGTTTCAGCAGCTGTCTACTCAGCAGGAAGAACAAGCTTCCACATTCCAGTAACTGCTAATTACCACTGATGCACAGCCCTTCCCTATCGCACCGCCACCTCAATTCAATGAAATGCGGGAATGGCTGTGGACAGTACCCAAATGGGCGTCATCTCTGCCTTTGGGTGGGCATTGCGCATCCACTGAGTCTCACCTGGGGACATACCTTTCTCTGAAATTCAGGAGCTTTACCTAGTATGGATAACAAAGTTTGCCTTTAGATTTCTACTTGATATTTCATGAATGTGTCATCCAATCACTTCATGGCTTTATAGTTCTTTTTAAAATAAATGTATTTTTTCACACCTCTACTCCCTGTATCAAGGTTTCTTGTTTAAACCTTTACATTTAATATATTTACTAGTACACATTCTTTTGTAGAAAGCCCTCTTTTGCAATCTGGAGTGACACACCATCAGTATGTAAAAGTCCGTCCTGCACTGTCTTTCTTTTCCAACAGAACCAACATGAAGCAGTCAAAAGTTATTTAGCGATTGACATTGACATAACTTTGCCACAAGCAACTGAAGCAATTACAAGACCTGGGTTGGGTGCAGCTGAAACACCTTGATAAGAAAGCAATGAAGAATGACACATCACACAAACAGAATGGTTTCATCAGCACAACACTAAATCAACATGTATGTTTCTGGCACTCCCCATTCTTTCGATAATAGAATAATCAAACAGAGAGGAGGACTGATATCCCCAATTTTTCCTGACAGACTGGAAATGAACTAAAATAAAGCACGCCTGTGCACTGTCATTTGATTGCATTTTAACCAAGACAGTTTCAATTTAGTGCTCCATAAACCACTTCATATTTTAGTCTGACTTGCCTGTGGTTGGCATAAGAAGATAATCTGTTTGTTGGATTTCTCCTTCATTCCCTAAAAAAAATCAGTGTTTACTATGACCATTGAAATCAGGCACGTTATCACAACAAGAACAACAAAAGAACAAATAAAATTTGTAAAATAGGTTACCTGATGTTCCGTGGCTTGTGCAGGCAGTATGTCTGAACAGGGGTAAGAGTTAATGAGAGGAACACAATACTCTGGCCACTTAGGCAGAAAAGGCATCTCTATACCACAGAATTAGCTGTTTCCCCCTTCCTATTAAAAGAATGAGATCTATCCACAAGAAAGTCTTTATTTCTGGGACATTTCAGTTTACAGAATAATTTGGTATTTGTTAATTTATTTCACTTTCCAAGGTTAACCACAAGTATCATTAGATGAGTAAGCTGATTTTATAGTTCTTATAAGAAATTTAGCATTTCTAATACTTCACTGTAATTTTCCCTTCCTTTTCACTTACAATATCAGCAAAGTCCCTTTGACAACATATCCAGATGAAATGTCTTCTTATCCCTCAAATGCTACCACATATGACAATTACAGGAGTTTTTGTGAAGCAGTAAGGCATTTTGCTCCAACACAAAAGGCAAGCCTTACTTCTTTCAATCTTTCCATCTCTTGCCAGGCAAAAAGTTCTTCCTATTTATGCATTTCTACTACTGTATCATTATGCAGTGATATATCAGCTACAATAAGTAATGAAAACCCTATATTAGAGAAGGTTTCCAAAGCTGTGAGTGGTAGAAGCAATACAGCATGGCACTTGCAAAGTCATCCTTTCAAGCTGGAAGGATAGAGCCTGATAAATGGAGTAAAATCTAAGTAAGTCTATAGAATCTCTATACTGAAGATAAGCATTTAAAGAGAGAGCGCAAGAGAGGGGCAAAGTATCGTAAGTGGTTTTAGTAAGAAAAGTGAACATTTTCCATTTGATTTGATGTCTTCAGGACGCTAGTACACAAATCTTCATGAAAGAACCCAAAAAATACAGCAGAATATTCTGATGCTACAAATTTCTTTATAACAATATTTTTACATTTTTTTCTTTTGAAATCAATTGTGCAAGTCTCGTAGGTATTGCAGTAGTAAAGTGCATAGTAAACACTGCACATATTTTGTCAGCTATCTCTAACAGGGTATTTTCCTGCTTATTGAATTATGCTGCTATACAAAATGAGAAAACCTCCAGCCTTCTTATAAGGAGAGTAATACTTCAAATTCAAGAATGTGAGGCTTAGAAAGTGCCATAAATAAAGCTGAATAAAACTTTTGAAAGACTAATATCTGCCTTTAGCAGAAACCAAATGTTGGTTGATATCTCACTGCTACTCAACCTACTGAAAACACTGATTGTAATATGAAGGTTTAGCATCAGTGTCAGCTCTGTCTACAATAAAAGCAGCCAGCAACCATATAATTCCTAGTACTCAGTTTACTTATATGTAACCTCTTTATATTTACCTCTGTATACATAAGAAGCCATTGATTTCTGCTGAAGATTCACTGAACTGACATGCCCATTGCTTGGGCACTAAGCAATGTAAATATTATACCTTGAGACTGGACAAGAGTAAGAGACAATCTCTGTCACTGTTTATTACATTATCAGTTACAATGGAAGTTTTTTTATTTTTTAAAATGCTCTTGCCTCACTACACCTATCTGGTGTATAGGATTTATGAAAAAGAGTGTTAAAAAGGGGGTGTGAGAGAATACTAAACATCAGAGATGAAAATAATTTCGGCTATCATTTATTCCAGAGGCTTCTTTTATCATCATTATTATAATCTTTTCCTTTTATGCAATGATTATGATAACTTGTCGTAGTTTTAGTTCAAGCCTCTGAGATTTACGTTCACCACAAAGACAGCTTGTTTATATTTTCCGTGCTAATGATTTCACCAGTATGTTGGGCAATGTTTAAAATTCCTATTTATGCTTTATCTACCAAAAAACTTTTATAACAGACAGTGATGTAAGATATCAAGATATTTAAATTCAAGAGTACAAAATCACCATGGACTATACATTGAATAGCAAAGTAGTTTTCCTTCATAGAAAAGGATCCCAGGAAATGATGATAACTACACTCAGCACAACAAAAGAAAAGCAGCTTAAAGCAAGATGTAGGTAAATAATTCTAAGCTTGAAAAGGGCACAGAACAGGAGAAAGAATGAATAAGGCCTCCATCCAATGATGGAGGAGCAGAAGAAATTCTCTAGTATCAACAATAGCTTCAAGGGGTAGCCCATGCTCTATTCTGGCTGATTTATAACCCTGACTGCTATGGGTCTGACCACTTTGCTCTTGGCAAAATTTTTGCAGCAGTCCAACTCAGTTTTGGAGAGGTAAGTGATAACACATCTGAAAATTAGTCTGGAGCTGACTCCTACTGCTATGAATGGCCTTTAGGCATCTGAACTCTGCTCTGGGCATGATATTTTGAACATATGGGGACATGTAAGCTAACCATTTAAAACTGAACTAGTAACCTAAACTGTCCCCACAGTCTCCGAAGACAAATAGATCGATCTAAAAGGCAACTAATTTATTCTAAAATAAGGGTCCAAAATGTGGAAGGATTTTAGCGATGCCTACCTTAAAACTTACAGTCATTATATGAAGTTCAGACATCAAACTTTTAGACATCTGTTAGGGTTGGTGACTGCTACTATTAGGTCTAAGCAATACCCTTAAACACTCCCCACACAGTGGCTGCCTTGCCCTCCACCACCCTTATGCAGCAAATTTTTTTACAGGACAGTTTATATTTATATTTACTTATATATTACTTATATACTTCTATATATACTGTCCCAAGATATTTAGGACCAGAAACAGGTGTTTGGCATTGAGACTGTAGATCTCAGGTTTTCTTCCAAAACCTCACTGTCACATGAATTTGGAACCATACCTTCAAGTCACATAATTCTGCGTACTGGAAAAATGATAGGTACATTCATAAACACTATTAGGTAATTTGGGAACTGTCTTCCTCAGTCTCTGCTGATAAAAATATGCTGTTGTTCATAAAGATGATCCCCCGAATCAAGCACTTCAACACTAGAAAAGTATGTGAGAGACAAAAAATGGAAAAACTAATGGGAAATGGCTTAGTACTAGGTTGCTTTGGTATAGCCAGATGGCTTCTGTTAGCTTTTGCTAACAGAGAAGCCATCCTTTGGTCCAGACACTTAGTAGATAAATAGAAAAATTACACAGTCCATTACCACACATTTGTATAACAATTCATCTAATTTTCTTATCTATTATTACTTTTTTATGCTATTATTAATATTATCATTATAGGCACTCAGATTCACCTGAGCTAACCCACTGGAATTGTTTGAATGCAATACCACGTTGACATAATGTGGTACAGCTATTTTGCTTTGAAATGTCTTAATACAATTTGAAGAAAACCTACTATATATTTTAAGAAAATGTTAAAAGTATGTATCATTTTCATAAGCACTTCAACAAACATGCAGTAGGGATGTTGTCATTATAATTAGGTATTTTAATGCCTACACTGATTATTCATTATCATGGTATTTTCAGGGAAACTCAGATCCTTGTAATATGTGCTAAGAGAGCATTTATTTTGGTCATTTAGCATGGGATTTCTGACCTAAGATATCTCCAATGTAGTTTATATCTGTGCTAGTCACTGTAGGATCCTTGTATAGTCAATGGGGAGAAACAGGCACTGTAATCCTATAGTCAGATTTAGAAGTCTATTTTAGGATGCAGTGAATCACACTCTAGAAGTTCTGTTGTTCTCCAGTGATTATAAGTGGAAGTAAGTATGATTAACTCAGGTGAAGACATCTATATTTTAGGTATCTGTGTTCCGTTACATGAATTCACCCATAAATCGTGCACATACACATTTACACAACTGGATATTATTCTAGAGAACTGCATAAATCAGCCAAAAACATTTCATGTCTTATTTAATGAAGAGAGGGAGCCCTTGTTACTTTTCTTGAAGCAATATTTCATCGTGCATTGATATTCTAATCTATGACAAACATATTTGTGAGCACCCAATTCATAGAGTTTTCTTTAGCATATCTCTATTTTTCAATGGAGCATGGCATAGAAGCATGCAAAACATCCCTAAAGGAGACAGATTATATAAAGTTGGTGCAGCACGAGGCCAAAAAAACACCTCAGGTCCCAAAAGAAGTCTAAATTCATTAGCAGGGTCCTAATTAACTTTTCTGCCTAGAAGGAGTTTTGATGAGTTTGGATTCAGTTCTATAACAGCACGACTATATTGCTTCCAGTTGTGGAACGAGTCAAGTCAGTGCTACTTTTCAGTTCCCTGCTCCATACTTAATTGTATGGCAGAAGAAAGCTTAGTGACAAGCATAGCAAAACAGCCCACTGCACCAAAACCTAGCAACAGATGAATATTTCAAATTATACAGTCCATGTTCATCAGACCTTTCTATGGTCTTAAACTAAAAACTTGCACATTGTAGCCCTATACTTCTATTTCTCCCATATTTATTTAATCTTGGAAATTATTGAGAGAACACATTTTCAACTGAAAGTTCTTCAGCTAGAAAATTCATCTTGCTGTGAGTCAAGATCTGTTTGAAGAAAGTTAACCAAAAGGGAGAAAAAAAGATTCCTCTGTTATTATGAAGCCATCAATTGCTGTAATTCCAGTATAGTTCTCGAAAGTTTAGCTGTGGATAGATGGAGGATAGATGGTCAGATAGGATGGTGCCACAGAAGGGGGAAAGGGCATGGTTTGAATAAGGGGAAAGGGAGTAGTTACTCTGCTTTGCTCTTCACTTTATTATTATAAAGGTATGTATGCACTCTGCACCTCTATGGATACAACATACACAAGCCAGCCATTACTATGCTAAGCCTGACCTATCTCTTATTCATGCAGATAATAACTTTTTCTCACTAGGACACATAGTCATGCTCATATCTAGCACAACTCAAAAGCATGGGAGGAAAGAACTGACGAGATTCCCCACAGTAAATGAAAAGCTAAACTTTGTAAACAGTAATAAAATGAAAGATGTTGTTATAATGAGACCTTTTAAAAGGAATAGCTTCAGTTCAAACTGCTGATACAGACTTATATAGCATTCTTTGTCTTTTTAGAGTATTTTCATGATTTACAGTAGGTCTGTATCTAACTTGCGTCTGTTCTATTGTATTTTGACAAAACCACTGAAGTTTTCTCTATATTTCACAATTCCAAATTTAATCTGAACAGAGCAATCTGTATAAGCAGATTTACACAGAGGTCTATGCTCTTAAAACCTATACGTCAGACCAATTAGGAAGACTATTTTCTCAGAATAAATAACACACATAAAATAATTTTGACAAGTAGAAATAAATTGAAATTAATAAACTCATGCTTCTATATTTTATTAAAAAGATTCTTCATTCAAATGTCATTACATTGAAAAAAACCCCACCCTACTGTAGTGGGTATTTAGCATGGAAACACTCACAGAAGCACTGTATAACTAAGGACTGCATGAACTTCATTATAAGACTGATTAAAGGCTTCAATTACTGTATTTTCTGGTGTCCTTTGAAAACTTTATTAAGTTTATTCAGATATTTCAAGAGTAAGTCTATTTTCCTATACTTTAATTTCTGAGGTACACAGTCACTTGACAGTCCCTTTACCCACAGTGACTTTGTACATCATCTCATGAGAAAAAGAAGCCCAGAAGACTTCCAGGAGACTCTATTTTGGAAAAATAGATTGAGTGCTAAAATTGCATGTTTTATCAAATAAAGTAATATTTAAAGTAATATTTAAAGTAATATTTAAAGTAATAAAGTATTTAAAGTAATATTTAAAGTAATAAAGTAATATTTATCAATAAAGTAATTTGCTGAAAGGCCAGGAAAAACCTGAGAACTCTTAGATCAGAAAAAGGGAAACTCCTAGCTCAGAAAAGTAACTACAAGAAAGACGTTGAGGTGCTGGAGCGCGTCCAGAGAAGGGCGACAAAGCTGGTGAGGGGTCTGGAGCACAAGTCTTATGAGGAGCAGCTGAGGGAATTGGGGTTGTTCAGTCTGGAGAAGAGGAGGCTGAGGGGAGACCTCATCGCTCTCTACAACTACCTGAAAGGGGGTTGCAGAGAGGTGGGTGTTGGTCTGTTCTCCCAAGAGACAAGTGATAGGACCATAGGAAATGGCCTCAAGTTGCATCAGGGAAAGTTTAGACTGGATATTAGGAAAAATTTCTTCACTGAAAGGGTTGTCAGACACTGGAACAGGCTGCCCAGGGAGGTAGCTGAGTCACCATCCCTGGAGGTTTTTAAAAGACGTGGGGATGAGGTGCTTAGGGACATGGTTTAGTGGTGGACTTAGCAGGGTTAGGTTTATGGTTGGACTTGATGATCTTAAAGGTCTTTTCCAACCTAAATTTAAAAAAAAAAATAAAGTGAACTGTCCCCTTCTCTGTCTTTGTGATCATTCTATTTGTATTCTCAGTAGCTAAATGTCTTATGATCAGTGGTCCAACTTTAAATTCCCTTTGACTTCTTTTCCTTATTGGAATTTCACAACAGTGCATCATGACTGAAATATTTATTTATCTGTATTACGGTTACAAATAAAAGCCACACAAATAAAAGCAGGTATAAAGTGAGTAAAGTGAGAGTGATTTACATAAGCATCTTTTCTTTTTTTATCAAAGGAATTCAATAGTGATTAAAAAAAATTTCCATTGTACATAAATTTCACTTGACATGAACTCAATTCTTTCAATAATCATAATGTTACCTATAACACGAGGTGGAAAACAAATTATTAGGTCAGTGGCATGTTGTCTACTGTTATGAAAATGTTTGAGGCAGAGCAAAAAGCAAAAGGGGTAGGCTACACCTCCTCAAATTTTATCTGTCCAGAATGTAGGCCCGTATGTAGGTTTGTCATGCCAGAGGGAGCGGCTGCGTGGTGCTTAGTTGCTGCCTAGGGTTAAACCGCGACAGTTACCCATCTCTTGCCATTGATTTTAGAAGTATTTCCAGGGATCATTTCTCCCACTACCAAGTGGATGGGTGACTCTCTTGATTATAGAGGCAGCACACAGGCTTCTAATGCCATATGAGAAGCCCTGCTGTACCCAGAATAGTCACATGGGACTAGTAGATACGATGCCAGATCTATAAAAACACCACAGAGAGATATCTGGTGTAAGAGTGGGTATCAGAGGACAGATCGTGTGGCATTGGATCTTGTGGTTAGGCAACAGAACTGACCCTAGATTTTCATTAACTATGACATAATTTAGACACTTAATTAAAATGTTTGCACTTATCTTTAGACATCTCCATCCAGCCCAGTGTAGTGATACATTGCAAGACTGCAGAAGCTGTTATTCAGGTTTTTAAAAGCAGGCTGCATCGTCATAGAGGTCCATACATAGCTGTGTTGCCTTCCACCAGAGTACCAGAGCTCTACGAGTATGTTTTGCCTCTAAAAAGTAGTTTTCTTGCTTGCATTATGTATCAATATCACATGATACAAGTCACATAACATACAACATAGCTGACTATCAAGACAGATTTTGAATGCTCCTTGAATAAGAAAAAATATCCCAAAATGTAGTTGTATACAACATGCTTTTATATGCATTCTGAGGTAAGGTGAAGTTTGATGGAGAACATGTAACTTGGATTTCTTTTTATGTTGTGTTTGAATAAAACTCAAGGCTTTAATCTGCAGGCATGGAATTTAATTTCCAAGGCATGGAATTTCCATACAATCTGGTATTGTGATATCAAACTTCTAATATATGTCTTCATTCAGAATTGGTATGCAGTATTTATGTTAACAATATATTTCATATTGTTTAAATTTAGCCTCGTGAAAGCAGAGTGGGCTATGATCCCTTGTGAACCACAGATGAGAGTATTCAAGAATAACAATGAAGTGGATAGTCACAAAATAGGATTTGATCTGTATTAGCAAAGCACATAATGACATGTACAGCTCCTATAATTTTTCAATCTACAGTGTAACTGTATATAACAGGAAAGGTCAAATATGTAGTCATTTACTGTCCTTAACAAGAATGATACAGTAGCTGTAAGGTCTCATCAACCTAAATGCCCATGACATTTCCATTTGAGTCCTGGCAGTATAAAGGCAAATGCTGATTAAATTAAAAGCCTACTGTTATTTAGAGCACATGCTTTTAATCTGAATAAAGAGGTCATACAGAACTGCCCGAAAACATACTTGGTGATATATTAATCATATATACATCATCATCTCCTTATCACAGTCAACATCTGCCTCTTGTATTTCCCTTTTTGCAATCTGAAAATCACCACACCTGTTCCTCCCTCCAAAAAAAAAAAGACACCTCCTCCTGCAAACCACCTTCACAAAGACCTGCAGCATGCTCCTTGTGTATTATGTGTGCTATTTCAAACAGGTTCAGAAAGCACACATTTCTGTAGGGATGGTTTTATGTAACCAGATTAGTGGACCTTATATTGTACCTTTTAATGAAAATGAATCCTACAGTGCCTATTTTAAATACTTATTTCCTCTTTTAGAAAACATACCATTAAGTCACAGATTACTGAAAATATAATATCAGAAAATAAAATCTGATATTCACTTTTTTAAGAAATTCAAAACTCAATTTAATCCTGCTTTTCATAAGGCAGTTACTTTTCCTGTAGCTGTAAAAAACTCAACTCTGCAGTTTAATTATGAACCCTTCTGTATGTTTCATGTTGATACTCTACGATGTTCATGAGTTGTAGCAGAGCCCCCATAGATCCTCGTTCCTGGACTGATGGAAAAGTCTGTCATTAGAATAGATCTTGTCGTTCCTTAAGATTCTGTATTATTTTTCCTAATCAGAGAAAAAGTCTGAGCTGCTGAATGACACTGTCTCACATTTCAGCTGGCTTAATTAACAAAAACATCCCAAAAGAATGAAATTATACCCAACAAGGAATGTCTTATTTCATTCAAAAACTTTCAAGGGGCTGAAACATCAAAATCAGAAATATTTTTCTTAATACTTTTAAAAGTTCTTTCTATTTTAGAATCTTTTCACAACAAATCCTTAAACTTAGACTGTATGCTCACTTCCTACATTGGCTTAAAGCAAAACAGCAATAAATATTTTAAGACTTTAATAATTTCCAGACCCCTTAAAGTACCAATTAGCATATTGATGCAATGGTTCATTGGTCTTATCCAAGAAGTTAAACTTCTAAATGTCTAAATAAAACGCTTTTATTACATGACTATGTGAAGACTGGTATTACTTGCAAAGGAACAGGGAGAGGGAGGAAAAAATACACACCCCACATTTGATAAATTTTTCAGTCAAATAATTTCAAAGGTCTCTTGTCTTTCTGTAATTAGTCTAGCAATTAAAACTTGGTCTATATACTGACAATAATATTTGACTTCATAATTATGTTTTAATCTTCTAGTATCCTATTCAGAAAGATCATGTAATTAATTTCTACATATACTCATTATTATGTGTATCTAAAAACATACACTATATTTTCACTGAGTTCTCTCAGGAAAAAAAAAACAAGCAAACAATTGTACTTGTTCAGATTTGGTGGGTGAGAGGTTTTACCGGTACATGAGCTCAGTGCTGGAAAATAAAACAGGTGGGAATAAGAGAGAACTGTTGGAAGTTTCTTGATTTACTGGCCAACACAAATTGGCTACAGTATCTGGAAAAGAAATATAGAGTGTTCCCTAAATCCTTAAGTTGCAGAAATCCTCATGAAACTGAAGACTCTTTAGAGGAAGACTCTGAAACTTGGCTGTCTTTGGTGGTACAATGTGCTTTACATGTCACCATTACCCCATAGGCAAGAAGAGTGCTGGCCAGTGTTCTGAGTGCACAGCTGTGATTTCCCTGAAAAGGTCTACCTTGGCCAGATCTAGCAGCTTTTGGTGTCATTCAGGGCTACAAAGCTGTGCATAAGAGAGGCTCTAAATCCTGCAGGTTAGTCAACTGCATCATAACTCTTGTGTCCCAGGTTACAAAGGAAGGATCAGGAACAGCGATGCTACCTGCAAGAAAATTTCCTAGGACACGTCCTGTTCCAAGCACAGTACATTCACTACTATGAGGAGTACATGTTAGCAACACAAAGGAGTAAAGGGGAATGTCAATGTTTAAAGCTTAAGAGTTCATCTCCTGTAGCAAAGGAGGAGATGTAGTAGAGGAGGGAATTTTTCTTTACATGCATGTAGCTGCAGGTAATAGAATAGGGCTAGTGCTACTACTGAAGTTGCAGAAGGTCCTTTTGCAGACAGACCAACCTAACGAGATTTCTTCCAGATGGAAACAGTTGATTCTGCCCTGACCCTTTATTATAATATTTTTGTCATTGATGATTGAGAAACTTTTGTGAGGTGAAGCAGGGTGCTCATACAGGTCCCCATTCTCAACAAAGGAGAACATAAACTTGTAGCTCCAGGAAATGGTGAAGATTTCACTTTACCTTTTAATAATCAGATTTCTTTTCTCTTTCTCTTAAACAAAATTAGCAGGTCTGCTTCACTCGTTCATTTTTTCATTGAGTGGTCTCCTTATTTTCATTCTAAGATATTATGTCTTATCTAAGTACAGCTTTGGAAAATGAAGAGCTAATATTTCCAAATTGTTCAATAACAGCAGAATGGATACTGTTTGCTCTATGTATTGTTTTAACGCATATGAGTATACTGAAAATAAGCCCTTTCTACCAGGACCTGTAACTACAAACTTAGAGATGGGAAAGGCTTAATAGGTTACCAAATCCAGCCAGTTTTTTTAATCCGATGAAGTCTCCTCTAGGTTTTATAAAGAGGTCTGTATTATTAGTCCTTAAGACATCATAGCCACAAAATGTGCCCACAAGATGTAAACGCACACAAACACATGTATGCATAGTAAATACACAAGGTGAAACACATATATGCACTATGGAGCTTCACAAGCTGAAGTTGCAGTTGGTGTAGAATCAAGCCATTGCAGTAGGAACAACCAAACTTCATCTGTTGAAAGATGTCCAAGTACTTGAGGTAGGGATGTGCACTGTGGAATGATGTGAATGGCAAAGAGACTAGCTGGAAGGAAGAGGAGGTTCTGGGTAGACCTGGGAAGATGAGCCATCTGCGTCTGCTGATGTGGACATCAATGGCCCTCAAAGGCCAGGTTTAAGGGCATAAATAAAGGGTCAAACAAGTCATATTAGACACCAGATTGTCTTGTCATTAGTCTACCTTCCGATTCCATTTTGAACTGTTCCAAGCAGATTTTTTCAAGAGAGGAATGATGTGGGAGGTATTGAATTCATAGGCAGTATAGCTGTGAGGCAGTCCATGTCACTTGCTCTCAGGGACAAGAAGTGGTCCTCTTTGATTTAGCAGTATTGGCCTGTCTGTAAGGACTAACCTAGCTCTTTCCCAGGACAGGGTGATAGAGGATGGTCCATACCTGTTATTTCTCACTAGCGCAATACTCGTCATGCTCTGGCTCTGGGGCATGCTGTTATGGCCATAAACCTCATGAAGAAGGGTCTCAGTGTAATTTTGACTGAAAGTTGACCAACTTCTCATTTGGTTTTCCTTTTACACCTTTAAGAAGACATCAGTGCAGAATTACTTATGTTTCCAAACAGCTTGTGAGGGAATGTATGATTCACTGTTGTAAATCAATGAATTGGAATTGCTCTTCCTCCCACTCTCCTCCATTACTAGCAGCAATGAAGCTCAGAGTTCTTCATACAATCATTCCAGGCAATAAGAAACCTATGGGCTCTGTCTTCACACCTGTCCTCAGTATGAAGATAATTTTTGTCTAAATGACCACTCTTAAGTCAAAAAAACCCCCACAACTCTTTGGCTAGCACAATCTGTTTTAAAGGTTTCTCTAGTTAAGTGTGGAGAATCCTTATGCTAGGGGGAGAGTTGCATTAGACAGAAAGGAAAAAGAAGACAAATATAAAAGTATAATGCCTTTATGACAGCTTAGTTTACCATAGAAGTTAAGCTCCTTGGAAGCCTGTGACCATAATAAAAAGAACAGCTGGCAGATAAATAAAGTAGAAAAATAGTTATGTAAAGAGTAATACTTATGTCAAGAGTGGGTACAGCTCACCAGAAAAGGAACCTATCACAAGGACTAATTAACATGAAATATTCATGAAACTGCTAAAGCTTAGCAATTTCCAATACCTCTATGAAGTTAAGAAGTCTGGATTTTTAGGGATCTTTGTTCTAAGTTCTTTCTGTAACAGAGTTCAAATAAAACACATATTAAATCTTCCTTTTTCCTTCTTTTTTAATTTCCAAGCACTTTTCCCCCCCTCAAAACAATTAACATAAACCCAGGTTCATTTTTTCAGATGCTACTTACATAAATTGAGTCCTGGGGGAGCTAACCAATTTTCTGTTAGTACCTGATCCTACTCTTTAATGGGCATTGGATCAGATCCTTCAAGAATAAAGACTAATCCAATACAGTCACCAGAATAAACATTTTAAAGTACCAGATTATAAAATAATACAGTTTACATGTTTAAAATAAATATATACCAGATATATAGGTCATATCTGATTAGTCAGCACCAACTTATTCTCTGTTTCAAATAAATAGCTTTTCAATGTTAACCTACATAGAATTTTGAATGTATTTTCCTAGCTCCTACCTGTGTTTCCAAATATTAAAGATAAGCAGAGTATGGTGGATACTTTCAAAAAACCCAGCATTTCTGCACCAAATTAATCTACTTCAGAAACTGCCCAGCACAAATCTGTATCATGGTCAATTATGCTGGAACATGAGATGATTTGTTCATGTATGCTAATATTCCCCAGACTCTTGTCATGTTACTCCCATCAGCACACAATTTGCTTGATGTATAATTTCAACAACAAGCGTTGTAAAAGTTTCAGGACACATTTAGTAATCTAAGGTATTCCATGAAGAGATTATATTTAAACTTTCACATTGTCTTTTCTTGGTTTCAAAGGAGTTTGGCATTTGGTGTTTGAAGGTAGCTATAACATAGAAACATCTGTACCACTCTATTTCAAGAAGGACATGAATTTTTATCTTCCTTGCATCCTGCAGGAATACCCGGATAGAGCTCAATGTGCTTGCTAGACAAATATAACTCAGTTGGCCAGAAGACTGAGCTCTCTACTATGCTTGGTTGCCTAGTATTTCAGGTATATCGTATAAAATAATAGCAAAGAGCAATGCAAAGACAGAAGCAAGACATCTGTAAATGGAACTGACTTTTACAAATCTTAACAGCATCCACTGACCTACAGCATTAACATATTAGCTTTTTGCTTTTTAAGACTTGAAGTGTGAAGATCAGTTTCGAAACTCCATTTTGCAAAATGATAGACTCTGGTCAGTTCACAGGGAGAAAAAAGAGAGTTATCCAAAAGGAAGGTCAGTGCTTAACTCTGTCGTTTTACATGCAAGCAGTTCATCTACTGAATAGTTGCCTATTCCTGTTTTCTTATAATTAAAGTCAAAGCACATGAATAAAAAAAATAGACACTTGATTTTGTTCTCTTCTGCAAACTATACTTACAACTGACTGATTCATTGCACTGATGTAATACACAACTGTACTATGTCAAAACTAGCATTCCTCGTTTAATTGACTCACCTGCACCTAACCTTGTTTGTCCACCTGTGAGATTTTCCAATACACATCTTCAGGTTTTCTTCTTCCCTCCAAACATCTGATGAACTACAGGTACCAGACCATGCAGGAAATCTCCATTTCCTGACACTTGCTACTAATAATATTAATAGCAGGTAGATTTCAGCCAGCTTGACCAATCTGAACCTTCAAATCATAAGTGGATTTCAGAGGTCCTTCTGGGATACCATGTGTAGCCACAAGAGTTTTGCTTTCTTCCTATTTCTCTGCCACCAGAAAGATTCCTGCTAGTGACTACTGTATAAGGCAAATGCTGTAGTGGGGTTAACACACAAAATAGGTAGGGTTTTTCCCAACTTGTTTCACAAGGACTGTTATCACCCAGATGTTATGCACCATCCCACTTCATGCTGTCAGTCTGCTGATGCTGTTCTTGGTCAGCTGGAAAAAATGTAGGCTCACAGTTGCATCTAATTAAAAAGAACATGAAAATAAATGGGAAAAACATTTTGGATGCTGGTGTGTGTATGTTGGACTAAGGGCAAAGGGGCAGGAACTGGAAGAAGAGACTGCTTTAAGTCAATTGATTTTTAAATTCATGAGGCCAAATAGCACATAGCCAGATGCACAAAAACTCTGTGGTTCCTCCTTGTGTGAATAAGTCTCACTCAGCACCACTTTTTCAGTATACCAACCCATTGCCTTTAATTTCAGATTTTCGGAGGGGAAAAAAAGTTGCACAAGTTTGTAATTTCTCATAAAGAACAGTTTAATACGTCAAAAACCTTTGGTCAAAGCTATCCTTCATTTCATGTTGTCTAGGCATATGCATGTCCCCATTTTCCACTAGGTGATATATTTTCAAGGAAAACTGCATGATACTATGTAAATTTACTACATCTGCGCTGATCTATGCTCAAGGTCATGTTGGTTCTTTCTGACTCAGGGGATTATTGGTACAAAAGGACCAAGTACAGGAAGAAAGAGAGATATGCATTCAAAGGGGAAAGTTAAAATAGAAGAAAAATATGCTAAGAGGGATTTCAAATTATCAGGCCACATCTGCAATAAAAAATGTAAGTAGAAATCTGTCAGAATATTTCATTTTAAATTCTCTCACAATACAAATCAACATGAATGTTTGGTTCTTCATTAATCTTCAGCACTAATGTGAATAAGGTCTTTTAGTTCTGTGCTTTCTGTCTGATGGTACGCTGCATATATGCACATGCCTATTCGAACAGACAGCCCAAATGTGTGGGCATCCTCTTAGGAAAAAGAGCACATGAGCTGAGAACATAGGCATCTTTTTTTGATAAAGAGAAAAGGGAATCTATTTTCCATCAATATTTGGCATTACTAAATGCTCTCAGAACTGAGTAAAAAGTGAGGAACCTGAAACCAAAAGCAAATGTTTCCCTGTGATAGAATTTTGAAGAGACTGGATGATGAAGCAAAGCCCTGTGCCACTTTGGAGGGAAACAAGAAAAAGTGTCTTGACATTGCCAAGACATAAAAACTTCCTGTAAATAAAGTGTAGGGCACATTATTACATTTTCATAAAAGAAAATAGGACTGACAGAAGGGGCGTTGGGGAAAAATGCTGTTAATTATTTTGAATATGCCCTTCTTAGCAGAGCAGAATTTACTAGAGGTTGGTGGAAAGATGTGTTTTTCAGCATCACTAAAGGATCCTGCTACCCCTTGTTACCCTGCCATGGAAAGTAAGAGACTTCAGTGTACTTCTTGCATTTGACATCTAAAGTTGCTGATACTGACAACAGCATGATCACATTTTGCCTCCTACATTACAGATTATGAGACTAGCAGAGTGTGAGATTTGGTTAGCTGCTGAAGATCAGCTGTGATCTGGGTAGAGAGTGTATGTCATTAATGGGCAGAATAAGCCAGAAGGGCTTCAGAAACACAGTGCTTAGCCCAGGCCTCTACCTTCTTTCTCCTCTTTCTCACTATTTCATTCTTTTCTACAAGGCAAAATTTTTGCAAAATAAGGAGGTGGGAGGTAAAATGCTATGTGCCTTTTGATATAACTTTAGCGCAATTTACTTTTGCCCTTTTCCAGCTTGTTAAAAATCAGCCCTAGTGTTGTTATCACTTTTGACATCCATATTTTGTTTCATTGTGTTTTATTTGTATTGTTGGGTGTTGGTTTTGGTTTTTTTTTAATTTGGAATTAAGAAGATAAGGGTAGCTCCTTTTTTCAAACTAGATTAATCAGAGATATTGATTTCACTGTAAACTTCTTATGTTTCCTCCATAGGCGTGGAGGAAATCAAAGGATACCATCATCTTTCTGCTGATGATTTAAAAACTGCTGCTAATGGATAGTGCAGTGAAATTACATTTTCTCTCTCTCTTCCTCTTTGTCTAAGTACTATTAACAGGTGCTGGATTTCTCCAGTAAGGAGAAAAAAAGGCCACTATAATGAATGCATTAATTTTTTATCATCTGATTTGTTTTCTTCTTGTAAAGATATGGTTTTGGCAAAGATAAAAAAATTCCTAGCAGTAGAGCACAGTTAGTAAGCATTGGTATTCATTGGTAAATATGAAGTTGAGTATCAAAAGAATTTAGATTTATTTACTGTATGCAAACATAGATCTACATCACATATTTTCCTTATGTTTATATACACTAGTGATGCTTTCCAAAGTGGAAAGTAATTTGTATGAACTTGAAATACACTAGTCCAGCATAGGACTTGACAGTCCTTTGTCTCCTTGCCTGTTCTGGAGAGAGATGCCCACTTCACTGAGAAATTACACTGATCTGAAATCAACACAACAAAAGACCATTGTATTGAAGGTCCTAAGGTCCTAAAATCTCACCTATTAGTTCTTTTAAACTGACTATTGGCAAATTGCAAAATAAACTTTAATTTCATATCACTCTGTAGTCCATTTATACCACTGCATAAATATAGCCACTTGGTATCAAAAGGGAACTCACGAATCAAATAGAAAATAGGACAATTAAGTGCTACTTTTCACAGTTGAGAAAAATGTACATTGGGTAACATTACAGCAAATTTGCTGTATCGGTTACTCTCTGTGATTTTTACCATATCTCCATTGATTTCAACATAAAGTTGGTATTTCAAAAAGTCATGAGAGGTAGTATAGGAGACTGCTTAAAAATTTTTCAAGTGTTGACTTTCTGATTTACTGTAACGCAAATGCTAGTTTTTAAAATTGATAGGTGAGCCTGTGAATCTGTACACGTTCATACATCAACAAACGACTCTATTCAACCTCTATTAATGATATATATTACTATACAGCTTATTGAAAACAGTACTCCACTGCATACACTGTTCCCTCCTGACTGACAAGAAAACATTTCAGAAGCCATGTAAAAGCTATGAGTCCACAGATATTCAGTAGAAAAATTGCATATTCTGAAACCAGCCAGCAAATGTTTCCAAGGGAGCCAATAGCACCCATGGGAAAAAAATTGGGGTTACACCACCACTGACCTCATTCATCACTTCCTGACAGTGGCCTAGATAAAGTTTGTAGTTTTTCCTGTAAATGCTGCTTTGTGAAGTATAAATGCACCAGGTGCAGTGACTCAATTTCAGACTAATACATTCTTTCAAACCAACATGTAAAGTATATGGCTTTCACTAATTGCATGCAATCCATATGAACATATAAAAATCACATGAAGAAAGCTATGATTTACATATGTGATGGCAATTACTTTGTTTGGGATACATAGCATATGATTATATGCTTTCATTATATATTTTACCTGTATCACATCCTAGATCTGTGCCCTAAGAGCTTTTTCTAACTGTTTAACCAGTATCCTCTTGGATGCTTTGATTTTCTCTGATTCACACACTATTTAATTACTTGGATATCACCAACAACTGCAATATAAAGAATGTGTAATTACATATTTACAAATGGCAATGAGAACAAAATGTGCGTCCTTGCCCAGTTCCCTAGAACAACTACAATCCTGACTGACAGAAACAGGGGTTTCTCCTCTTTTCTCTTACCTCCTTATCACCCCAGAAACTACTCATAGTTTATTCCTTAGTTCCTTATGTAAGTGGGAGTCCTGCCCACACTGATGCATTTTAACAGCAATTATATTCGTATTCTTACGCTAATGCCCATCAAGATGGTATCTGAGTATTCTCCAAAGATTCAAAGTGACGTATGACAAGAAGTATAACTTCCACTTTGCTGACTGAATATCTGCTTTGCTGCTAAAGTATTTTTAACTCACTTTCTCTTCTCCTTGTGCCTTTTTACTTCTATTTTTTACATATTTATATTTAGAGAGTTTTAAAGGAATAAAAATAGAAGAGAGCACTATCCATTTTACAAGGATATCTTTGTATATAAACATTCTTCATGCACAACTAAAAACACTTAAAGCACAGAAAAAATGTGACTGCAAAGGATATGAAGGCAGCTTGCTGAACAGAATGTGTTCAGTCAGAGGTGAGCTCATGCACATTTAACCACTTATTGGCGCTAAAGGTAGATAAGCAGATAAAAACTTTTTTATTCTGAAGAAGAAATGTGACGACAGAACTTTGTGTATGAAGTGAGTTGAGACTTCCTCCTTGCATCCTTTTGTGCCTTACAGACTATCTTGAAATACAGAATCATATCCAGCACGAATTATGTACATCTCCTCTCATGCTATCTGCTATGTCCCAGATAGTAGCCCTAGAGTGAAAGATAAAGTGAAATGCTAGCAGCATTTTCTTCAGAATTTTGCCATAGAAGAACATGAAGATGGAAACTGTAGCTTGACTGTACGGTTTCTCCTTCTGTGGAAAATACAAAAAGTGTGATGCTAATCACTGCTTTTCTATGCAGCCTTGACCACATCCTTCCACCACATAGTGCAAACATTTCTGACAGCTGAATCATCACCGTGGCAGGACTGCTGTTCCTGAAAAACCCTATCCTGTAAATCAGCATCAACTGAGCATACATGAGCCATAGTCTGAAAACGGCAAGAGAAAAGAACACTTCTCTGAGGGTGACTCGATGATCTTACAGGTCTTTTCCAACCGTACTGATTCTGTGATTCTGTGAATGGCTTTTTCTGATAATCTCCAGCATATATTTTACTGTACTATAATTTGAACTGAACATTCCGAAGCCATCGAGGTGAAGGGCTCCGGAGCGGAGGATTGCGACGGGGGACCCTTCCTAGGGGGCAAACCGCAAAGGCGAAAGCAGAGGGAGAGAGAGGGTGCCCCAGCCCGCCCCCCCCACCCCCCACCCCCCCTCCCCCCGAGCCGGCAGCGCAAGCTCCTGAGGAGCGGCAGCTGTGACCCAGCGTGGGCGGGGACGAGACGAGAGCGGCGGCGGCCCTGAGCCCCCCGCGTACAAGAGCAGCCCCCGGGGAGCGCGGTGAGCAGGGCGTGGTGCGGCAGTTTGCGCAGGCAGGGCGCAGTCTTCCCCTCCTGGCTCTGGAGGGTCTCTTGATGACTGGTTATCACCCTCCCAGAAGAGGCCCAGCTATGGTCTCCACTCAGCCAAAAGCCGTTGCCAGAAGGAATGTGGCGACCCAGATGGAGCTCCTGCTCAAGCAGCAGTTGTGCAGGTCTCCAGCTGCCAGGAGTGCCTGAGCCTGTTGCTCGTACCAGAGGCCGGGAGAGACACTACCTGCGTGCAGTGCGACCAGGTGAATGATCTGCTCAGCCTGGTGGCAGAGTTGAAAGAGGAGGCGGAGAGGCTGAGGAGTATCAGGGAGTGCGAGAGGGAGATAGACTGGTGAAGCCATGCCCTACCATCCCTGAGGGAAAGGCAGAGGTTGGAGGCTCCACAAGAAGCAGAGGATCCCTTACCCTCTTGCTGCCGGGCAGAAGGAGGGGACCAAAGAGATGAAGGGGAATGGAAACAGGTCCCTGCTCGGGGCAGCAGGCGAATCCCCTCCCGGCCTCCCTCACCTTCCCAGATGCCCCTACACAACAGATAATGGGGCTCTGGAAGTTGAGGGCCAGGCTAACGAGGATATGGATGATAGTCCTTCTAGGGGGTTGCCTAGGGTGAGTCAGTCTGCCCCACGCATCACAACCACCTCTACTAAGAGAAAAGGAGGGTAATTGTCGTAGGCGATTCCCTCCTGAGGGGAACAGAGGGCCCAATATGCCGACCAGACCCAACCCACAGGTAAGTCTGCTGCATCCCTGGGGCCCAGGAGAGAGAGGTCACTAGGAAACATCCTGGTCTGGTACGGCCCGCTGATTACTACTACCTGCTGTTGGTTTTGCAGGTTGGCAGCAATGAGGTTGAACAGAGAAGCGTAAAAGTGATCGATCAAGAGGGACTTCCGAGTGCTGGGGAGACTGGTTGAGGGATCGGGAACACAGGTGGTGTTTTCCTCAATCCCTTCAGTGGCAGGGAGGAACACTGAGAGGAACAGGAAAGCGAACCTGGTCAACACGTGGCTCAGAGGCTGGTGCCGTCGGAGGAATTTTGGTTTTTTTGGCCATGGGGTGGTCTACAAGGCACCGGGCCTGCTGGCTGCAGGAGGAGATCAACTATCCCCAAGGGGGAAAAGGATTCTCGCTCATGAGTTGGTGAGCCTCATCGAGAGGGCTTTAAACTAGATTTGAAGGGGGAAGGGGAATGAAACAGGGCTGACTAGAGATGAGCCTAGGGGTGGCATGCCAATGTTGGGGGCGAAATCAATAGCCCAGCGCAAGTGCATCTACTCCAATGCATGCAGTATGGGCAGCAAACAGGAGGAGCTGGAAGCTGTTGTGCAGCAAGACAGCTATGATGTAGTCGCCATCACAGAAACATGGTGGGACAACTCGCATGACTGGAGTGCTGCGATGGAGGGCTATAAGCTCTTCAGGAGGGATAGGCAAGGAAGGAGAGGCGTTGGGGTGCCTCTGTATGTTAGGGAGTGTTTTGACTGTATAGAGCTCAATGATTGTGATGATAAGGTTGAATGCTTATGGGTAAGGATGAGGGGGAAGACAAACAAGGCAGATATCCTGCTGGGGGTCTGTTATAGACCACCCAAGCAGGACGAAGAAGCCAATGAAGCGTTCTACAAGCGACTGGCAGAAGTCTCACAGTCGCAAGCCCTTGTTCTTGTGGGAGACTTCAGCTTACCGGATGTCTGCTGGAAATATAATACAGCGGAGAGTAAACAGTCCCGGAGGTTCCTGGACTGTGTGGAAGATAACTTCCTGACACAGCGGGTAAGGGAGCTTACCGGGGAGGTGCCCTGCTTGACCTGCTGTTTACAAACAGAGAGGGTCTGGTGGGAGAAGTGAAGGTCGGAGGCCATTTTGGGCTTAGCGACCATGAAATGATAGGATTCTCAATTCTTGGCCGAGTAAGGAGCGGGGCCAGCAATACCACTACGATGGACTTCCGGAGGGCAGACTTCAGCAGGTTCAGGACACTGGTTGAGAGGGTCCCTTGGGAGACCGTCCTAAAGAGCAAAGGGATCCAGGAAGGCTGGACCTTCTTCAAGAAGGAAATCTTAAAGGCGCAGGACCAGGCAGTCCCCATGTGCCGTAATAAGAGCCAGCGGGAAAGACGACCAGCCTGACTGAACAAGGAGCTTTTGCTGGGACTCAGGAAAAAAAGGAGAATTTATCACCTTTGGAAGAAGGGGCAGGCAACTGAAGAAAAGTACAAGGATCTCATTAGGTCATGCAGAGAGGGAATTAGAAAGGCAAAAGCCCAGCTGGAGCTCAATCTGGCCACGGTTGTAAGGGATAACAAAAAATGCTTCTATAAATACATTAACAACAAAAAGAGAGCCAAGGAGAATCTCCATCCTTTACTGGATGCAGGAGGGAGCATCGTCACCAAGGATGAGGAAAAGGCTGAGGTACTTAATGCCGCCTTTGCCTCAGTCTTTAATAGCCACACCAGGTATCCTCAGGGTATTCAACTCCCTGAGCTGGAAGACAAGGATGGAGAGCAAAATAAACTCCCTGTGATCCAGGAGGAAGCAGTTAATGACCTGCTATGCCACCTGGACACTCACAAGTCTATGGGGCCTGGTGGCATCCACCCAAGGGTGCTGAGGGAGCTGGCGGAGGAGCTTGCCAAGCCACTCTCCATCATTTATCAACAGTCCTGGTTAACAGGGGAGGTCCCGGACGACTGGAGGCTTGCCAACGTGACGCCCATCTACAGGAAGGGCAGCAAGGAGGATCCGGGGAACTACGTGCCTGTCAGCCTGACCTCGGTGCCGGGGAAGATTATGGAGAGGTTCATCTTGAGGACGCTCACAGGGCATGTGCAGGATAACCAAGGGATCAGGCCCAGCCAGCAAGGGTTCATGAATGGCAGGTCCTGCTTGACCAACCTGATCTCCTTCTATGACCAGGTGACCCGCCTAGTGGATGAGGGAAAGGCTGTCGATGTTGTCTACCTGGACTTCAGTAAAGCGTTCGACGCTGTCTCCCACAGTATTCTCCTGGAGAAACTGGCGACTTGGCCAAGAAGGCCAACAGCATCCTGGCCTGTATCAGAAATAGTGTGGCCAGCAGGACCAGGGAAGTGATCGTGCCCCTGTGTGGACAAGGCATTGTGGACATGGTTTAGTGGGCATGGTGGTGTTGGTTGATGGTTGGACTTGATGATCTTACAGGTCTTTTCCAACCTTAGTGATTCTGTGATTCCCCTGAAACTTCAGTATGATGCTGCTGGGTTCATTCAGCTTCGCTGCATTACTGGATTACAGAACGGTGTTGTAATTTTGTTTCCAGACTGTTTGATTCTGGGGTATGTTCTTTTTATGGGGTTTTTGTTGTTGTTTTTCACTTGTCAAGTTAATTTATATTCACTTTCATCTGAATATATCATATTAACAGGAAACAAAAACCCATAAAAATGTTTTCCATTTTTAATTTCATGTTGAAAAATATTTTTTCCAATAAGCACATTTAGAAATGTGTCACTTTTGTCTACCTACTCATGATTCATGTGACATTTCTCATATGAAACTACTATTATTATTTTGGTTACCCTTAGCCTTGTTTATCTGTCTGATTTCACAGCTGTTTGTCATTTTCTGTTTCTGAAATTGGATACTACCTATCTCTTTGTACATTCATCTTGTATATAGCAGGTTGGAACTTATATTTTTCTGTTCTTCAAACATTCAGGAAATCACACAGCTATTAAACTCATCATGCGTTAGTAAAATATTTTTCTTGCACTCATATTTTTTTTTTCCAAGATGTAAAACCTCAGAATGCTTAAACAGTAGTAGAAGGCTACTTCTTCAATATACAGCACGATACTGAACCATTATATCCAAACTAAATGTGTAGCTCTATGAAAGAAAAAAGTATCCCCAGAAAAAATACCCTAAAAGAATATCAGTGAAACTCAAATATGAACATTATCATAAATGGTAGGAGATAAATCTTCTCTATAATTAAATTACCTGTAAAAACAGATTGTAAAATATTCTAATAATATATTAGCTAAAGGTCTCATACATAGGTAAGTTTATACCTATATGAATCACTTCTTTCAAAACTTCATTTCTATGTGAGATTCAAGTTTCAAAGGAAACATATTGTTGCACATAGATTAACATCATAGGTTTGGATTAACCTTTGCTAATTATACTTGTTCTATAACTGCCAGTAGTCACCCAAAACTGATTATTAGCCTATCATCATGATAGGCTCCATTTTCAGTCATTAGAGAAAGACTGACTGACACCTCCGGAGTGCTTTCATTATAAAACATACACATTACTTTTTTTACACTAGATTATATCTGATTAGAAGACATGTCAGTAAAAATACAAATTGTAATGTATACGCATAAAAATTATGATCAGAAAATATTACAAAAATATGGTGTGGAATCATATAAAATGACTATCGGCCAAGATGTAATTCTGGTGGAATAGATGAAAGATAAGGATAAGTTGGGTGACAAGAGAACCATGGTTCCCTGTAACGGCGCCCCACCTGCACTAAATCTTGCACTATTGGCAGGATTAGAGAATCTGCTTTGGAGTGACAGAAAGGCTTTAACAATATTTAGTGTTTATTTTTAAGACAGTGGGATTGGAAGAGTTCCCTGAGACCTCAGATCAAAATCTTTTCTTGATCTTTCCCCACTGACTTACTTGTTTACATGTCTATGACAATTTGATTCTGCAATGTTCCTCATATAAAACATAATCTGCAAAATTGCTGTTAAGTATCCCCATAGTCACTTTTCTATACAAGAATGGTTTACAATAGCTAACAACTCTCAAAAACATGCATTGCATCAGACTCTTAATTATACACAGCAACAGTAAGCATGATATACTGTTGTGTTAAATGTTCCTTCTTACTGCTTTCTCTCACTGCTCTTAGCAGGTACCGCAATGAAGAGAAATTCCTGCTTCCATTATTTAAAGACATTTTCAATCATCATGTGTCACATGTTTGGTTGCTTCTGTGTTATAACTATTTTGTAGTTAAATAGAAGACTTCATTCTTTAAGACTATCACTTAAGGTCTCAGGAGCACCAGGTTCACCAGAATCTGTAAATGGGGGGGAAATACTCACACGGTAATTGAATTAATTGTGAATTTCACTTCTGATGTAGCTACAACTGCATACTGATGTCCAGTATTTTGTTTCAATAATGATTGCTAAATTCAGTTGGAGAATAGATATGAAGACATACGATTCAGAAAAAAAATAAAGATAATGATTCCTTACTTCTGTTAGAGCTTAAAATGTGATCTGCACATATTTTATGTAACAGTGGAGGATATACGGTTGTTAAAAATGGCCTTCTATTCAGAAAGTCAATATACAGAATAAACATCTTGAACCCCTTCACTTCTCAATTGCTTTTTACCAGGTCAGGTTTGTCAGTGATATATACAAATTGTGTCAGCTAGCAACTTTGCATCATAAAAGGTAAAATATGCCAAGAGAAATAACATCTACGTGGAACCCTCTTGCTTGCAGACAGGCCCTCTTCTCACTACAGGAGCTATGATTTTCAATCTTTTCAATAATTTCCAGCCTATGCTAATAAACAGATCCTTCAAAAGCATCGATGGTAACAATGGAAATGCACGTCCAGTACCAAATGATTATTATACTGCTGTTAGGTTCTTTGAAATGTCAGCTTGTAAGTATTGTGCAACAACTTCAAAGACAATAAAATTGTGGATTAAAAAATGAAAAACCTAATCTAAGTCCCAAACCTTCTCAGCTAAGTCAGAGAGAGACATATATTAAAAATATTTCTCTGCTTCCAGCTAGAGATGCTCATAAAAATATCATATGCTAAATCATTGGAGGTCATCTTCAAATGCTAGAAACAGCAATATTAGAACCTGATGACATTCTCTATGCTTCTCTTGGTGTATGTAATATTACAATATAATTCATCCTTATTATTTCAGTGAGATGGATCTTGCTCTTCTAATTTGAATGTTATAAAAAGGAAAATAATAATTGCATTTGAACAAGTTGTAGCTACTGATAGTGGTATTGCAAAAAAGTTTTGTAGAACTGGAGTATAATGCCACTTTAGCAACAGGTTTCCTCTGAGTTACATAAACACTTGACTTTCATGGGCAGTAATTTTTACAATCTTCAAGCTGTCAATAACGTTTTTTCTTGTTTTGCTGGGTATGAACCCTACAGTTTATTTACACTTTCTGGCTCAGTGAAGGAATGTGACTAGCACAAAGTGACTGCAGAAAGAAACAATGCAGCATTATTTATTTTTTGGTTACTGAGAAAAATTCCCCGACCTCTTCCTATTCTGTATTAACTTCCTTTTCAAAACCAAGGTCGTGAGATTATTATCAGAACAGTAAGAAGGGTAGCTGTAAATGCCATCTTCAAAACTGTCTTCTCTATCATGATGGTCAAAGAAGATTTTTGTGATCTTTAAAATCAGTGTAGTTGCACTAATTCATAAATGCTGCTTTACTTTTGGAGAATGTTCTGGGTGTTAAAAACAATATAATGTATGAGGTTCTGCTTACTAGTATTCCATGAACTCAAAGGGAGATTGTCTCTTTAAAACTAGAAAGCAAATTCAGAATAAATTCAGTCTGATCAAGTTATCTTTGCACCTTCTAAAGTCAATATCACACCTTCAGCTCATTGGGAAGAAATATTTCACTTTGCTATCAGCTCATCATCAACTGACAATTCATGGAAGGCAAGCAATTCCTGGGGGTTGATTCACTGCTTTTAATCTCTGAATATTGTGGCAGCCTTATCTGTGAATTTTCCTACATTGCCTAGTTCCTTAAAACCTTTAACTTGATTTTAGCATAGATTTTGATTGATATTTTAATTTCCTTTATTAAAATATAATACATAAAAAGAAAGGAATCTTTTAAGCTCCCAACTGACAATGAAATAGTACTTACATTGTCATAGGGAGCTAACTTCCTATTAATACAATCATATTTGACATTTCCATTAAAAAATCTTCCACTAGTGTTATATTATTATGTCTGTGACAGCTCACTGTGAGTTCTATGGTTACAGACTGATTTTAGATTATCACTTTACTGCATTTTTTTCAACGTACATAAGAGGTCCACTTTAGAAAAATACTAATTTGTTTTTGTTCTAGAAGTGTAGTAAGAAAATATGTATTGAATTCAGTTAAACTTCTGCATAATAACTGTATGTGATGCTCTTAATTTAAAGAAATCTAAAGAACCTCTTTCAGGGAAGCGGTGGAGTCACCCTCACTGGAGGCGTTCAAGGAACGTGTGGATGAGGCATTGTGGGACATGGTTTAGTGGGCATGGAGGTGTTAGTTGATGGTTGGACTTGATGATCTTACAGGTCTTTTCCAACCTTAGTGATTCTGTGATTCTTGCTGAAGGGAGAATTGAAATTAAGCTCTGGAAGTAGTATAAAACACTTTGCTAATTTTACATCAGTTAGATGTAGGCTTTTGGACAAGGTAAAGGAACACCTCTCCAGAGACATGACGAAACACAGCAAACCAGACATAAGTGAAAAAGGAATATGCAAGGAAAGGCACTAGATTGACTAGACAAAATGCCAGAACCAGCTAAGTTTAGGTTAAATTCTGAAGAATATGATTTCTGTCATGTTCCCATCATAGAACACTTTTAAGGATACACAGCAGGTTATGAAGCACAGAAAACCCAACCTTCATGCTTTCAAAATCATTAGACTGTTAAACATATGTGTATAATAATATAAATGTGATGATAGTAGCAACATATGATTTCAGGTACTACCTCAGAATGCAATTCAGACAACAATTTAAAGAGTGTTAACAGTAACATAACAAGGTCAGGTAGGTATCTCAATAGCAAAAATTAGTTTTCATAGCATATCATTTATACAAAAATAATTTATCCAGGTACATGATATATTCTGTCTGGGAGCTTGACCTCTGCATTGCCATCTGCTGATTGTAAATTTTGTGAAAAACATTGCGCCAACCTCAGATTATCCTTTCTACATTATTTAATTACCTGTCATTTGACCTTGTCTTGAAAATCACTGTATGCTTCTCATGTCACTGCATTCAGTGTTGACAGCTGGTGTTTATCACCAGAAGCTGTGGGGGGAAAATTACTCAGCGTACAGCCTAGCCCACTTACAAAAGCAGTTCGAATAAAAAAATAAAAAACAAATAGAAATGAGGAGTCCCTATATACCAGCAGCTAGCACTTCAACAAACACAGGAAATGCACAATGGTTATATCAGGTTTCATTGTACAGCTGCTGTCAGCATTCCTACTGCTCAAGAAAACAGCTGAAGTGATACCTGTGGTTTCTAATATCACAAAGCGCTAGTTTTAAAATATGTCAAAATGCAGCGCGTTAGTCTGCAGTACTGCTATTTTCTGTTGTAGGCCAAAACCTAAACAAGGTAGTGACTGATCACTATTTGCCCCACTCTTATAAGCATCCATTACTGGCAACTGTCAGAGACAAATTCTGGGCTAGATGGACCTCTACACTCAGCCAGTATGGCTGCTCCTCTGTTTTGATAAAACACCTGTCAGATGTAGAAAGCAGCATCAGAACGGTGATGCAGGGGACATCATATTTCAGGTGTGAAATACAATCCCAGTCCCAAGCTTGGTTAGTAAAACTACACTACATGTTTTCATTTAAAGGCATCAACTAGGGCTACACATACAAAGCACTGTTAATATGTTTTTCCTAAATTCTGCTTCCTACGCTTGGGAGGTCCTTCTTCATTTGCACTAATCGATATTCGTCAGCTCCTTTAAAACCCATTTTCCTCATTTTACCTTTCTATCATCTGAAAGCTGTGAATGGCATACACACAGGGCCAAAAAGGGCCCTATCGATGGAAACGAAAATCTGTCAAGTGACTTAATCTAAAGACATTACCCCTGGCTCATGAAGTACCTGATTATGGATCATAGGATTATTGGAAAGCAATGGGAAGTATTGCAAAGACTTGATCTAAAAGAGTTTAAGACTATATATATTCTTCCCTGAACATTCAACTGATGACTGCTAGCTAGGTCTTTGTTCTGACACACTAAAGCTTTTGACACATTAAAGAGAAAGGGAAATTGTAGTCTCTCCAACAAGCTTTAGTTCTGCTTTCTTGACTCACCTTATTTGTTTATATTATAACTTTATTATTTAGACTTTCAAACTGTTTATGACAGTGAAGCCTGCCTTGCTTATAAAGTGATATATGCACTGCATCTACAGAACAACAAAAGACTAATTCTATATTCAACCATAAAATTAATTAGGCTTTATGAAAATTTCTTGGATTATCACACAAATAATTAAGCTGGGATGGACACACATTACTTTGAACATCCAAAGCTGCAAAACTGCAAAATGTTTTGCATCGCATGGCTTTCACATATCAGCATTAATTTAAGGGGCTCAGCCACTGAAACAGGTAATCCTATGTATAATAATACTCATGTAGCACTCACTGCTAGTTGGTGAGTAAAACTAGAACAAAGAAGGGATAGAGAAATGACTGATGACTATGCTTGCACATTAAAGGCTAGTGGGTTCATTCACATGTGACTCTTAATAGATTTTTCAATCTTGTGGATTGTGGGCTTGTGGAAAGTGAACAAGTGGCACAGAACATAATTCCTGTTGTAGGAAACAAATAATATCTTTAATCATTCTTTTAAAGTGTGGTCATCCAAATAGGATGATCTTTAGGACGGTCCTGTGTATTTCGTTCTGTCCTTAAATATGCTAAAAGCATTCCATAAAAGAGAAAATAGCTATTAATTAACAAGATGTATAAAAGATCATTGACAAAAATGTCCCACTGTTTTTTCATTTGCTCACAGCAAATAAGTTTTGGAAACCTGCGTCACTAGCAAAAAATTTGCATTTCATACAATGCTTCAAACGTACTTTTAAAACAGGAAATAACACTTGTATGTTTCCTTGAAATGAGTTTAAGTCTTCTCAAATAACATTTTGATTAATTACATGTAAATGAATTCTAAGAAGTCTATAAAGGGATTTCTTCAGTTGTCAAGGTGATTTTTAATTAACATAAAATGGGAGTCTCTTTCCTGGTTTCCATCAGTACTTATGATGCTACTGGAGGAGCTATAGCTCATCTTCATAAGGTTTACTTAATGCTTTAAGTATTTATGTAGCTTAGTCATATATATAAATTAGCAGAATAAATACTACAGCACTTGTCTGTTTTTACATAAGAACTAGTACTATTAATTCACAGCATCTAACTTCAGCTTGGATGGGTCATGAGCAACATAATTCTAAAACATCTAATTATTGTTCCTAGACAAATCATGGTTAGACACCGTAGCAAAACCATCTGAAAAATGCAAGTCTGACCAGACAGCTACGTCTTCCTGAAGAAACCTTCAAATATCCCAGCTCATTTTCCTACAAAATTTTCAACACAAAAAGATTTAATTCAACTTAACAAAACACATCTAACATCTGATAATTTTGATTATGGTATTTTGTTACAAATATGAATCCAATATTTTTCGTAATGAGCACAAGTAATAAAGGCAGATCTAGAAACTAATGACAATATTACATACTGCTATGGTCTGACAATCAGCAAAAATCAGTCTTCGTATGTATTTGGACTGCAATTTAAAAGCTTAGGCATGTGGGATGAAATTAGAGAATACAAGAGAATGTTCATCTTCTCCAGTGGACCAATATTTCATTCACTTTATTTCATGGGGTTTAGATTCCAGTGTCAGCTTCAATTTCAGTGAGCTCTTTTTTCAGTAGCCTCTTCACAGAGGTTTAGATTTAAAGGCCAGAAGGAACTCTTACAGTCATCTGGTCTTTTCATAACACAGGCTATAAAAAAGTCATGCAATAATTCAGGAATTAAGCCCTTCATTTCTTTTAGGGTTATCATATGTGTCTGAGAGAAATGCGGTGGCTTGAATTTAAAGTCCTACCATATCACTGAACACACTTTCCCAATGACTGCATATGAAAGTACAGTGCCTTCATCTAGACTGATCTTTTATCTAGTTTTAGTTTCCATGTACAGGTTATTTTTACTTCTGCTATATTATGGAGCTGTTTATTGCCAGAAATAATTTATTCATTTGGAGCCTTAGGATGAGCCACACTTTGTTTTCTACTTGTTAAATTAGAGGACTACTTTAAATTCATAATATGAGAGATAAATCTGAATTTAACCATTCTTTTAATCCTCTAGTAATTCATCTCCATCAACAGCTTTTAAAGCAGCTTCACCAGAACTGAATGTAGTACTTCAGTGACAATATCACTGATGCTACATACTAAGTAATACTTCTTCCCTAGTCCCATTTATTGTCCCGGTTACTGGAAATCACTCCCAGTAGTTGCAGTCTATTTGTTATCTGTAGGTCTGCACTGGTAACTCATGTTCAAACCTGACTTCAAGATCCTGTCCAGTGTCATTGCACTTGAGGATACATCTAGCAAGTACAACATTCAGTGTTAATTTCAATAAATGTTGTTTTATATTTAACTGTTCTACAGCAGCTACTCCTCAAATGAAACTGCAGCTTTAAGTGATCAAAGATAACTGACCATTCCATGGTTATTTTTTCTCCTGTTTTTGTATTTTCTCTTTTTTTTTTCTGTTTCATCTTCTTTCAGGTTAGTAAAAGGTACTGAATAAGGTAGAGTCACACATGTCTCGTTTTATAATACACCACTATTGTAACCTTGCAGTCATCCAACTTCTAATCAACAATTTATTAGTACAAAAAATTGTTGCTGCTTTTTAAAATAAACTGCCTTTTTAGGAGGATTGTTATAGTCCTTCTATTTGTCCACTTCTTGGCAGTAATTTGATAGGACTCTCCATCCATGCTTTTCCCTTTGTCAAAGCAATCTTCACCCTGAAAACCCTCCTACTACTTCAATACCTTCTTCTCCCATGGAGGAAGCCACAAGCCACAAGCCACAGCGACCTCAATCTCCCATAAACGTGGGAATGGCACTTCAACAGCAAAAAGCGCTTGAAGCATTCTTCATCCTCACCAATTCCACATACGAAAGCCGTCAGAGCAAGACCAGTTTAGGAGCACATCCCCCACCCCCAAATTCAGGGAAAGAAGATATTTTTCCTACCTGGTGAATTGAGAGATACTTGAGGGACGAGATATAGATGACAAACAGATTCAAAATGAATGCAAATAGTTAAGTATATTAGTCTGCAATTAATCTGGTTGAAATACCACTAATTTGTTCTTATGGGAACTAAGCCTATGCCCCATAGACAGTCTGTCTGATGTCTGTTTTTTAAAGAACTGGGCAATATTTCAGGCTCTTTATAACTATCTTCATTTATTATTCTTGTTCAGTTTTTCTATTGGTCATTTTCTATTGGCACTAAGATCTATTTTGTTACATTAGATCACTTTGTCTAATTAAGGAGAAACTTTGTTTCTTTAAAAAATATGTTGACAACTTTTACATTTGTACCGTGCCAGGTCACTGTTTGTACAGCAGCATCTGTAGAGGGGGATCTATGTAGCCATGAAAATCTGACTGCAGGATTATGGTCCAATTCCACTATTTATTTCTTATTTTTTGTATTTTCTTGACTTTTTTGTAAACCTCTGATCTCCAGATTTTTGCAGACCCTTCCACAAAGGGAAATTTAAGAAGTAATCCTTTGTCTGTAGGCATAACTTTTAGACATGTGGCCTACTCTAGGAAGTGTTAGGTATCAAATGATGATAAGATGCCAGTCTAACAGAAGATTTTGGCACCTATATATTAGCTGCCATTATGTCTTATTTCCAAAGGAGAATTTTAGGAGCTTAGTTCCTGTTACTAGAGTATTAAAAGCCAAGGAGATCCAAACCAACCAGTATGCTGAAGCTCAATCTGAGCCAACTTGTAGGAAACACTGTGCAGAGTGCATCTCTGCAATCCTTTCTCATCCTTTCCTGTATGGGACTCAGTTATCATGCTCTGGGCTTTATGCAAAACTGTTCATTTGCTACCACCAGTCTACCAATATACCTTTGGCAAACCTTTCAGAGAACTTATTTTTCTTTTAAATGAGTCAGAAAAGGTTATTCCTTTTTATATTTTCTCCTGTGACTGTTTTATGCAAAGTACAAAAGTTAGTTCTTGCATCAGGCAACACTAAAAGTCCCTTCTTACAGACACATTCCTTAATTATTGGGTCACAGGTTCATGTTTCCTTTTATACTCTTTCTTTTGCTTAACAAGACTTCAAGAATTTTTTTTAAACAATGGAAGTACTTTATGAGAAGGAGTGGAAAGTTTCCATGCCCAGCCTACATCCCAGTCAGCTTTTGTTCCCTCCTGAGTACTGCACACCCTCTGACACCCTCAATCCTGGATAAGCTTCACTATGTTGTATAAAAGGTGCTTCCACATGTTATACATCACCAGTCATACCTATCTGTGTTTGAAACATATTCTGAGAATTTCTGAGGGCAGAAGGAGTATAGAGTGTCTGGAAAACATTTTGTTTCTCCATCACACGTAGAGGTGGACAGCATTTATGGAGCAGAACTAGGTAGATACGGAGGAGGTCTGTGCCTATAAAGTTCTACCTCTACACAGGCTGTAAGAAACTTAAGGAGATTAAACAGTTTCAGTTGAAAGAAGGCTTTCTGGGCACTGACACTGAGTTTACTTCAACTTGCTGTATTTGGTCAGTAGCTCTCCCATGTGTCTACAATACCAACAACATCAGAACCTCTCAGGAAGGTAGATCTCAGAAACATACTCAATAAACCTTCCAATAACTCATCTTCCTTTGAAATTATGCTAAAGGAGCATAATTTTATATAATTTTGGGGTGACTGGAGAAAAACATATCTTCTGATTGATGTATTTATGTGTTAAGAAATAGAGAAAACTGAACATAAATAAAAATATTTTATTGAACTTTGTTTCAAATACTAAAACATCTGTCCATGAGAGCAGTAGTTCATTTCAGAACCTAATTTCAAATACAACATTTTATGATGCAGTTGGGAAAGTTGAGTAAAGGGCTCTATACATAAGAGAAAATAAATTCTTCAATAAATGGACTGCTAATGCCTATTCCTTTAAATACAAAAAAACTGTTTAGAGATAGGGAGGATGCAGATACTAATCAACATACGTTCCTCAAAATTATATTCAGAATCTTTATCTTTGAGTTAAGATGGCACTTAACTGTAAAATTACAATACACAGAGGTACATCTAATCAGTAATGTAGTTTTTCCTGAAAGGAATGATGAGAGATTCCAAATATTATATAATATGTGGGAAAAGAAATGAAATGCCAAGCACAGAAAATTGTGGGATTTTTTTCTTTGAAATTTTATTCCCTTCCCTTCCCTTCCCTTCCCTTCCCTTCCCTTCCCTTCCCTTCCCTTCCCTTCCCTTCCCTTCCCTTGCTGTCTCTGTAAGAAAAGGGGTATTTCACTGCCCTCACAAGGCCAAAAACTCATAGGGCTAAAAAAGCTTTGAAAAATCAAACTACATATGATGCCTAGGAAAATACAACAGTTTAACAGAAAATGATGTCTTCTGAGGTTTGGAAGTCAAAATTCTGACTTCCAAAAATCAGTGTTAAGATGAAACCATAGCAAAATTAAATAGAGTAAAACAAATATTTTTTTAAGAATTAAAAGGCCACAAGGCAGTCCATATATAATCACATACATAATTTAAAGCAAAAAAATGGTAATCCAGTTCAGTCAAACCTCTGGAAATAAAAACAGCCTTGTGCTACTCCAGACCTCTCAATTAAGTTGTGAAAGCTGTATGTTCAATGTTATTAAACCAGCTAAAGAAAAATGTATTATATATCACCCCCATTTCTATTCTGAGTTGTCATGAACAGAATCTGTCTTACTGAGTGTAGTGGTGCATTATCTTTGATCCATTTTTAAACATAAAGACTTTTAAGGTCATTGTTAATTAGAGAAAGGGCCATACTCTTCCTAACGTAATGCTTTGGATGCATCACTGCGGTTAAGCAAATTTACCTGTTTGGATTAATATAAACATTTGAGAATTAGACTAGATTACCCCCCTGGGTTCCCATAATTTAATTAACACTTATTTCTGGGCAGGAAACAAGATAAATTTCTTTCATCCAAATAATAAGCAGTATTGCAAATAAAAACAATACTGAATGAAAATAAGAGGGGGAATCTGTTAATTTCTCACAGAATTACAAAGCTACAGAAGGGAGTAAAATAAATGTCAAAGAAGGAATGTCAACAGTAGCATTATAAGGACAGAACCAAGGAGAAAGAAAATGTCAAGGGTATGTTGTACCTAATATACTCCCTTTTAAATTGGTTCACATCTAGAAATTAGGCAATTCAAGAATGACCTTAAATTATTTGCAAGAAACCTGACTGTGGGGCATTTTGTTCTTCATAAGCTACACACTAGATATACATTCAGCACAATTTAGAGTACCGTTCTGATTTAGCTTACTGGATAATATCGATAACATTACAGACAAGCAACTGTTACCTAGACGTTGCCTTTCCACCCTGTAAAGTCACAGAATTCTGTGGAGTCTGTCCTTTCTTTGATGAACTCCATTTGGTTTGCGATAACACATTTTATATTTCCTCATTCCTCAGTGTCATGATTGTCTTTGTAAATTGCAAACCCATTTAGATTGGTCAATGCTACCCAGCCACGGAGAAGAGGTTTTACCTTGATTTTGCTCTCAGTACTACAGTGAAAATAGACATATATCTTACCAAATATTTTCCTGTGCAACCTAATTTTCAATGCTCAGTGGCAAGATTCACTTCATAATAGAAATCAAAATTCAAGTATAATAGGAAAGTACAGGTTCAGCTGTGGTTCTGAAGTCTTTCTTGCAAATATTCACCCAGCCTAGCACATATCTCTGAATGAATTTTGCATTAGTCCTTTTCATTGCTTGTTGAAAAGCAAAAATGATCAAATAAAAGTTGTGGGCTTATGCAATGGAAGAAATATAGCAAGACTAACCATACAGCTCTAGCTGTTGTGCCCAAAAAGGAAGATCCAACGTCCCTCTCAACCTCACTCCTTAGAGGTCTTGAGCCAATATACATTTAACAGCAAGAACTTAAAATACAATACAAGAAAATGTCAGCTGGAAGTCTGTGGTGCAAAATTCTGAAGAGGAAGGAAAATTAATATAATATTCTTACCCCATATATTTCTCATGGATGATAGACCTATATGTTCTTCTCCTCTGAACAATTGCACACTTTTGCTTTGACATTTTTACACTTTTGAAAATACTGTTCTACAGTTCCTTTTGGTTTAATGAGGCATATATGGAAACGGAATTTTATCTGACTACACCAAAACTTGCATTAATTTGCAAAGACAAATGTCAGGTAGATTTTCCTCTCCAAGCCATTCCACAAATCAGACAATTTGGATCAACTTCACTAGAGGATTGATGAGTGAATTTCCTTCCACAGTATTACGCACAAATTAAAAGCAAATGCTTCGTGTTGAAGAAATAAACAAAGAACACTGAAAAAATATAGTGTAAGTAAGTTTTTTTCTGAAACTTCAGAAAGATTCTTTAAATATTCACTGCTATGGATACTAAACCATGTAATTGAATATCTTTCTTCAATGGAAAGACTATGTTTCTTCTTCTCTATGGTCTACTTTTTACCACAGTGGTCATACTACTGACCAAATTGATTGCTAAGTCTGTAACTTGAATTAGCAAGAAGGAAGTGACTAGGGTAGCCATGAAAATGTTTACATTGATGTTGTATAATTACTGGCAAAGAGTAGGAATCTGTAGAGACGAGTAACTTTTAAAATGACCCTTACTCTCCACTGCTGGTTTCTTAACATACCAAGCCAAGACAATAGGTAAAATGATTATGCCTCAGTAAATAGATTTTTATAGTTTTTTTAAGTATATGTTCAGCTTCTCAGTAGTGTTATTTGTAATACAGCACTAAAATGCTGCCTTTTTCTTATCTGCATGTACAGTAAAATAAAATGGACAGTTCTCATTTAAATAAAAACTATCTTGCAAGGAGATACGGTAAGAATGAAACACCTTTAAAATAAAGTGCTCTCTTAAAACACTTTTTATTAATACCTAGAAACCAAGAAGCCATTAACCACAGTTCCTACAGTCAATCTGGATTTGCTTTTACGATGTATTGTTCAGTAAAAGTAGAAATCTTCAAGAACTTCCAAGTCCATTATGTTTATCCCCATTCTGCTAATTTGCTTTCGTAAATTATTATTATTTTACCAAAATAATCAAAATTATTCTTTGATGAGGAATCTTTCTGAATCAGATATATCAGCTTTTTATCAATCAAGAATTACATTTTGATCTGTCTGACCTGCTCAGACACCTTTTTTAGTTGTAAAATAATGAAAAATCAAAAATACATTTTTTTCTATTTTATTAATATTACTTTATGTGAACAACAGTTGACTCAGTTCAGTTAGCAAAAATACATGGACAGAAGCCTAATTCATGTTGAAGGGTGTTTAAGCAAAATAAGAGGTTTAGCTTTATTAGGAACAAGAATGAACGCTAAAACTTTAAGACATTTTTATCTTAAAACCCAAGAAATTTACTGATATTATTCCAAATTGGCTCAGACAGTCAAGGTCTAGCTTTAGCTGCACTGACTCATCATGTGTTTAATATCCAAAGGGAAAACTAAGACTTTGAGTTCTCATGTCCTATAGAAATATGGAGTATTTTACAAGTGACGTCTTTCCCTCGCTTACTTGCAACATTTAAAACAAACAAACAAACAAACAACCCCCCAAAAATACCCCCCTTCCAACAACAAAAAAACCCTATTGCCTTACCTTTAGGATTTCAAAGTAATGTCACTAGCAGCGCCACTGGGACAACAGTAGGTTCTACATTATGAATGTGTTGTGGAATGTGCACTGAAGCAATGCTAGCCTTGCCAAAATTAATATAGAAGCATATGGCTGCCCGGCCCCCTGGCGTTGCCAGAATACACATAGGAGGAGGCACTGAATTAGTCCCAGACATTGCCAAAAGTCCAGATGAGCCAACATACACTAGCACATTTACACCTGGATTCAGAGACCATAGCAGTAAATGTCAGGGGTTTGGAAACCTTCCTTGAAACCTCATCAGACTTACCCAACTTTACAGTTCTGAAATGAAATGAAAACATGAAAGTTTCATAAAGGTACTGAAGAGCTGTGTTAAATCACATTTGTAACCTTCTTAGTTTAATTCTCCACCACACACAAGTTCCCTGAATAGTTACTTCCAAATTTGGAGCAGCAATCCCTTAATTTTTAAAATTCCCTCTCTTATTGAGTAACTATGGTCCCCAACACAACTAATTTAATCCGGTAGAACATAATGGTACACTAAAATGACCGCAGCATGGGATGTCAGGAACAGGTGTGCAGATTTAATGTGTGTCTGCAAATTACATTCCAGTACAGCGTTCAGGAACATCTTGCTACCACCTACTCCTCGTGCTAGATACACAGAGGGAGTTATGAGGCTGCCTCAGGTTCTTTTTGGAAATATTCAGTAGCTGTTACCAGCAATTGCCAAAAGAATAGTTTTTCAATACAGTATTTCTGGCTTATCATAATTAGGATGCTTGACACTTCACATAAATGCCCTAAAAAATCAAGATCATACTGATTGCTAATTTGGGGTCTGGAAGGAATTTCTTCTGCTCTTCAGGCAAAGAATTGGGATTTTTTTTTTTTTCCCCGCACCTTTCTTCCAAAAGGCAAGATTTGCCACACTCAGATCTTGCACATCTCATGCAAATAATCTTCTTCTTTTCCTGCACTTCTGATTGCACACTGTTTTCTTCCTCTGGCATGCTGCCTAGTCTCCTGAAGGTTCAAGTGTTTTTACCTAACTTATGTCTTGCATAGTTACTATATTGTCACATACAGCTTTATAGATTAATATCTGCATTTGAGGTCTTGAGATCTACTCAAGGCTCAGATATTGCCAAAAGACCTAAAGGCCAGATTGGATATTTTATTGTGCTGTCTGGGCTTAAGCTCTGTGATACTTTAGCAGGTAAACTGTGCTGTAACTAGTAATAATTACCACCTCTCTTTTTACTCAAATTTACACGCCTGCTGTTAGCAGCACATCTCTCTACTCCATACTAGAGACAACCCTCTTGCCTCACAGTTGCAGTGACTTTTGGGATCTGTGGCACTTTGCTAAGCTGACGGAAACAGACCTGTTGTAGGAGTCAGTTAAGCAGCCCTTAAATAACGTTCCTATGTTGCCCTGTTAATGAAAGATGTAAGAGTTGATTCAAAAGTGGATTTGTAATATAATAGTTACTCTATTATTTTTTTTTTAATTTTGATGTAATATTTCCTCCAGGTATCTTAGTCCTGTTGGTTACTTTCCCTCTTTATAAAATTCCTTGAATCAAGAGTGTATCACTGCAGAAGATGTAACACAAATATGACAAAGATTTGAAAATTACTTTAGCCAACTTGATGTATTTAATAATTCTCTGAATTAAATTCTGTCTCTGTTTGATTGTATTGTGACTTACATTTCAACATATAGGGGATATAACTCAGCACACAGAGTAAAAAAATAAATGCATTAACAAATTCCCTGCTTACATATAGTAAAACAAATACAAATTGGATTTAAAGGATGTGGGAAGAGACTTAATGGAGTACAACTTCCTCCTCCGATAAAACAGCCCAAACAAAATGCTTATGAATCTATATTTATCTCCTGCATTAAGGGGAGAGAGAGAGATGGTTTCTATCATTAAAAAGGGAAAAAGAACTCCCAGAATGATTGGATAGTACCAAATATTATGTAAAATAGAATATGCAGTGTTCCAAGACTTAAAAATAGTAACAGAAACATCCTAATATATCCCACAATCAGGAGTCAAAGATCAGGGCTTCAGAGTGAGAAATTAGTCTACCAGGTGTTTGAGCAGGATTAACACAGTGAAGTATCGGATTTTGGTTGACAAGAGGTATGAAATACATGGGGACAACACAACCTGTAGGATCACCAGTAGTTTTAAAATTACTTAAGAATTTATAATACTGCTTTGAGTACTTATAAACTATTTCTTTAAAAGGGGAAGTGCGAAAGAATGAAAAATAAAAGACTTTCAACTGTTTCTTTTAAGAGTGTCACATCAAGGTAAAGGCACTATGTTTTTTTCTATATGGTATAACGGACCATATATTGGCAGTGAGCCAGTCTTTATGTTGATATTCTGCTGCATCTGAGAACTGATGACTTTTGGAACAATGATAAAATTATGATAAAAAAGTATGGTGCTTCTAATTCAATGTGTCTTCTTTGACTGTCCAAGATGAACGGACTTTAACTGTGATGGTGATAAAAGAATACTGCCATATATGATGACAGGGCAGCTGCATGCCATTAAAGTCTTAGGAATATTTTTACGCCCTGTCCCAGATACACACTATTCTTGTTACCAAACCAGGATGACATTGCCACAATGACATGGAATTCAGAACACAGCTTTCACTCCATCTTAATTTTCTCTCCCCACACTTTCTTACACGCTTTAATCAACCACCATATTGCTAAGCCTAAGGTAACAGAATGGTCGTGAAAATGTTGACATTGTTATTATCTCTTTATCTCAGAATTTGGGATTACACAAAGATGTTAAATTCAAATTTTTTTTTCTTCTGCACCACGTCTACTTCCTGTGTCTACTAGGATTGAGTCTGGCAACCTTACATCCCTATTTTTCATAATGATTAAATATTCATACAGAATATACCAAATCTATGCGGTATATCCCCAGAATACACATAAGTTATCAGATGAGACAAATTTATCCTTGATCTTACCTCCTCTGAATTTCCTCAATCCACAGATTTGCATAGTATTATGTGACAATATTAGGAAAGTTTTAATAGCAAGCTTCTCATATTATATATATTATCAGCCTTCCCAACATGCTACAATTTAGTGTATGATTTAACTGACAGATCCTCTATTTTGAAGTAAAATGAGTGAATATATATATTCAAGCTGCATACAAAGTAGCTACTACTCAACATAATTTATAACAGTAATAATCTGACAGTTTAAATCATATCTGTTAATTTCCTTGTTGGGCGGGGGGGGGTGGTATGACACCTCAGAGGTCCAATATTTATAGCTAGTCTTCTGCCCTGTTAGTGATACAATAATTCATTAGAGACTGTTTTAATTAGATATGAAGACTGAATTTTTATTTATTTAGAAAGAGGCTTTCAATTACCATTAAGTGTATTCTCACTTTTAAGAAAGCACAAATCTTTGAGCCTATATTGTTGACCAGTTGAAAAACTAAGAGACTGACTGAGGTCCTCATTGCTCTGTGGCTCTCCAACTCCCTAGAGTACTGTAATTTTTTCATTACAGGATTTCACAAAAGGAATGATTGCATCTGGTGGCTACCCTAACAGCCACTGAGTTGCAAAAGTAATCTAAAAAAGGATATGTTATTTATTTGAATCACCATTGAAACAATCCCACGTGCGGTGAGGAGGTGCGGTAGAAGAGCTTGCACCAGCAGATGGGAGCTACAATGGGTGGACACAGGCTGTTTAGGAAAGATCATCTAGGAAAGCGAGGAGGAGAGATGAGCTCTGTGCAAAAGGGTGCACTGAATGCCTTGGGACTGGTGATGAGCCAGTCCAGAGCTTACAGGTAAGGATCAGAGGACAGACTGACACAGCTGACACCTTGGTATGCTTCTGCTACAGGCCACCTGACTGAGCAGGGGAAACAGATGAAGCATTCTTTAGAAAGCTGGAGAAAGCCTCACAATAACATACCCATTACTTACAGTACATAACAACTCTCATATTTGCTGGAAGGACAAACAGCTGTGAATAGAATAGAATAGAATAGAACAGAATAGAATAGAATAGAATAGATTGAATAATTGTGCACATTAAGTAAACTCTTGAGACTCCTGAAATGTGCTGATGACAATTTCCTGATACAGGTGATGGACAACCTGACTAAGGAAGATGGTCTATTGGAATTGCTACTCAAAAGCAAGCAAGAAATGTTTGGAGATGGGGCGGTCAAGGGTAGCCTTGATTGCAGTAACCATGAGATTGTGGAGCTCAAAATGCTCACAGGAGTGACCAAGGCAAATAATTACAATACTGAACTTCAAAAGAATTTGTCTAAGCAAGGGCTCAGGACAGCTGGTTCATCTTAGAGGACAACCTCCTCAGAGCACAAGAATTTGAATGGAGAATTTGTCCATTCCAATAGGCAGAAAGTCAAGCAAGCAAGGCAGGAGGCCAGCATGGGTGGACAGGGAACACCTGAATAAGTTCAAAAGCAAAACCAAAGTACAGAGAAGGTGGAAGTGGGGATAGGCTACCCAAAAAGAATACAAGGGCACTGCCCAAGCATGAAAGGTTGCTGTTAGGAAAGGCAGAGCTCAGCTAGAGTTGAAACAAACTAGGGAGGTGAAGGGCAACGAGAAGAGTTTCTGTATGTATATTGGCAGCAAAAGGAAGGCTAAGGGAAGTGGAGGTCCACAACTCAATGAAGCAGGAAAACTAGTGACAAAAGATGTGGAAAAGGTCAACGTACTCAATGACTTATTTTTCTCAGTTTCCTTTGGCCAGGTTTGCTCTCAGGTGTCCCAGTCTGTGGGAGTGAAGCAGTACCCACAGGGCTTCCAAAAGAGCAATGAGGATCAGGAAAACTACAGGCTGGTCAGCATCATTCAGTATTTGGGAATGTTATGGAACAAATCCTCCTGGAAGCCATTTCCAAGTACATGAAGGACAAGAAGAGGTCTGGAAACAGCCAGCTCAGGATCACCAAGGGTGAGTTGTGTCTGACCAACCTGACTGTGTTCCATGATGACAGGACTGGTTATGGCTGGGAGCTCAGATATTAATAATTATATATTATAACTCCCTGGCATAAATGTAAAATGAGAGTAGAAGCAATTGCCTAAATACTCTGCAGAAGCGTGAGAAATAGGAGTTGTGATAGAGAAAAAAGCTATGCAGGTATACAGAAACAGAGGACCAGATTAGCCAACGTTATACGGCCAGAAGTGCCTCTAATCAGTAAGGTACATTTCCTTAAAGAAACTGTGATTGAACTTCAAAGGTCCTTAATATTTTTATACTTTGGATTCCTTATGTCGCATTATCCATAGCAGCTGGTACATAGATGATGCATAGTCTACTACTGCTACTTGTTACTCCACTGCCTGAAGCTGAAGCAGTTTGTGGCACTGGTTGGAAAAAAGCTGATGATCTTAATTCATTACCAACACAGTTATAGCTGATCAGATGGCAGATTGTTTTCTAAGAAGTTAGAAATATGCAGAATTCTATTAATTTGGAGTACATACACCCCTTTGTGAGCAGAATGTCATGGTTATGTATTCAAGCACTCAGAAGTTTGTCAGAAAAATTGCCTATGCATATGCAACTTTATAGCCTCTTTGACACATCCGTCATAATATTTTAGCTACATGACTCATTATATTTCCTCCCCAAAGCTTCTAGTTGCATTTATTGTTATTCAAGGTGGTATTTTTTGTTGTTTTCCTTATTCAATGTTTGACCCCATACCTTATTTAGCACACATTAGTCAAAACTTATATTGAAAGTAAAATTATTTTCTTCATCACTGTTTCCATGGTGTTTTTGCTATAGTGAATGAATGCTTCATAAATACAAATTACTAAGATTCAATTTTTTACAGCCATTTTTCAGTTTGAAAATTAATCACAGTTGTACTAAGATGCCCACTAGTTTTCGGTATGCAGTTTTGATCACTTGAGACCTGACTTCTTCATACACTAATTTATAACATTGTTCTCATCCAGAGCAGTCTTACTTGATTTTGTTTACAATTGGAAACACAACAGTTCTGCAAATCTGAACCCATATTTTTCATGGTGTATCCAGAAAGTAAGAAACGTAGTTACAAGAGTATTTCTTGCACTAGGTAAAAGATACATTTGTGAAATTCAGGTGTAGGTTCCAGGAATTTCCTTTGCCTTCCCTCCAGACTCTGCCATGCTTCACAGCTTTGTCCCTCTCTTTCCCCTAGGAGATAACTAGTCTACCTCCTCTCGCTTTCTCCTCTTGTGGCTCTCTGCTCCGTAGCCTACCTCTTCCTACCAGAGATGGTCTAACTGATAGATATCTGAGCAATTGTTCTCAACAGGGGTACTCAAATTTAAAATCTACTGCTTCAATTTAAGAATTGAAAAAGGGCATAGGTCCTGAAAGCTTGTCTCATTTTTCCACTCTTTATAGATACTACTTTTAACATGGCTGCATTAATGATGGTATCACCCTGTTTCACAGCCATCAGTTCCATCTCTGGTGTTACTCATCTTCAAACCAGAAACAAATGAATCAGGCATCCTACAGACAGCATTTTCCTTCAATGCAGCCTGAGAGAACAAGGCGCTGGGTTAAGGCTTTTGTTAAAAATGTATGTGATCATAAAAGGAAAGACTGTATTATCATTCATGTGCGCAGACCTTAATTTTAGCATTCCCTAATGCTAGGTATTCTAAGTTCTAATTCTAAGTAAAAATTCAGTAATGTCCCCTACTGTGTTTTTTTAAAAGTGTTTGCATATTTACATGTAAAACACATATATATCACAAAGTATATATACACCTATGCTCTCATTTATATGTTTATATTGGCTAGCTATGAACATAAGCAAATCTCACTGAATCATTGGAAGTATATTTAAAAAGATATTTTAGTATTTTCATTCCCATTGGTTAGTATGAAGCACATCATTGTCTTTTGGATGAATATTAGTACATAAATAGCAAATGAATGAAGCTAGAAAGAAAGTCAAAATACAATGATTGGTAGAAACAGGGAACTGCTGTGTCAAAGAAACTAACCAAACTTCCTGCTTGTACCAGGTACTTGTATTCTTGCTAAATAGGAACTAACTAGACCAGCTGACAGCCAACCTCCTGCTGACTCTCACCTGAACGTATATGTTGTTTGCTCCCCCACCCCTGCCTTCCCCCATATACTTGTGATTCTGTTGTATGTATGTAGCTGTTTGGACCTTAGACTTCTGAAGGTACACAGGCCTGATTGATAGATTCAAACTTCTGTATTTCTTATTTAGTCATATGCAGATTCATGTTTCTTCTCCATAACCGTGCATCTACTTTTCACACCAGTGTGCCAGCCACTGCCGGTGGGAAGGATGAGCCGCTGCCCAAGCTGAGAGCCTTCTACTCCCAGGTGCCACGGAAAATCCCCTCTCCCATGGTGGCACAGGTTGCTAATGTGACTGCTGGTTGACTGATGTAATTCTTATTTTATATCAGACTAAATAGACCAGAGCTCAAGTAAAAGGGAAAGAAAAAAAATAACTAGCATTAAGATATGACAAAGGTTGAAGAGGAGGGGATTTTCTTAATTAAATGTTTCCCTCTTGTGTCCTGCAATGCTCACATAAATATCATCTGCAGTGCTCAAGTTTGGCAGAAATCTGAGCCCTGATGAACCCCGTGACTCCAAGTGTGTTTCATTGCTGATATTTATCAAGTGGGATAGCATCCAGGGGTGAAAGGGCTGTAAATACACTGCATTACTGTGTATACATGTGATAGTGACGGTTGATGAGGCTGGGAAAGATTAAGGTGCTCTGTGAAAGGTGAGCAAGCCAGAGGAGGAGGAGGCTAAACAAAAGCATGTAAATCCCAGCTATGCAAAGCAAGAGTGTATTGTTTGAGATTTGCATAGACGTATGCAAGCAGCTTGTGTCCCTTAGGCATTCTGCTGGTGAAGCTCTGGTTTGAGGAGTCAGAAGTTGACTGAAATTAGTCTGATAGGAAAAAAAGCTTGTTGCCATACTTGCAGATCAGTGTGAAAACATGACAATGAGAAAAAAAAAAAAAGAATAATCTTCAGGCATAGGAAGCCTGTCAACTGTTAAATTGAGAAAGACTTCCAGATGTATTGCAACTGTTGCATATTTTAAGTTATCCTGTATTTTGAGACAATGATACCAATGACCAGTCAACCTTGTGAATTTCCCTCATCTCAGAAACCAGGCAAAGTCAGTGATTTGCTGAAACTGAACATATTTTAAGAACCAACCCAAAACATGGCATGTGATTTCCTCCGGTGAATGCTAACATCATAAATTAAAACCTAGATGTTCTCAGTACTAAAATCACAGACATCAAGGGCTTTCTTCACAGTAGACACCGTGTGCTTGACAGGCTAAAAACTCATTAAAAGTTTCCAGCGTACCTGTGTTCCTTAAATGTGGACTTGAAAGACAGGATGGTGTCAGTTTGCTGAATTTGGATCATAGGGTAACTCTACAGTCAGAGCTGTAGCTGCTAAAGACTAAATCCAGCTGATAATGAGGACATTTCAAATAACAGTCTGATGCATACATGCCTAGA